>NW_026909396.1:1300666-1951000 GCF_033115175.1 Lepus europaeus | reverse complement strand
TCTCCCTCGAAAATACAAATGTGCAGAGATGGTGTCTCCCTGATGAACCAGTTAGTGTTTTATGGTACAAAATTAAATATTCCCTGATAAAAAAACATTCAAAACAAAGAGCCCATCGATAATATCCAGAAAACACAAACACAGAGGCTTTCACAATATTTTGGATTGAGTTAAGCAAAATAAAACCGGATATTTCTGAATTCATCCAGGTATATCCGGACAAAGTGGTGTGGAATTCGTATGTAATGGATTGAGAAAATCACAGTAAAAATGGTTTTGGAGAAAAGCAGTCTTTTCATTAGGCAAGTGCAATAAATGTCATCTATACAAACAGAAATATCATGTTTGTTTGCCGCATTTGCTCTAGCTTTCTCCCTAGAAAATATGAATGTGTAGAGCTGGTGTCCCCATGATGAATCAATGAGTGTTTCAACGGTAGAAAAGTAAATGTTCCCTGATAAAAAACATTCAAAATCATAAAGTCCATCGATAATATCCAGAAAACACAAACACAGAGGTTTTCACAATATTTTGGATTGAGTTAGCCAAAACACAACTGGATATTTCTGGATTCATCCAGTCATTTCCGGACAAAGTGGTGTGGAATTCATATGAAATGGACCGAGAAAATCAGAGAAAATATGGTTTTGGAGAAAAGCAAAGCCTTTCGTTACGCAAGTGCATAAAATGTCATCTATAAAAACAGAAATATCATGTTTGTTAGTCGCAGTTCATCTAGCTTTCTCCCTAGAAAATACGAATGTGTAGATCTGTTGTCTCCATGTGGAACCAATTAGTGTAACTAAGGTCAAAATTAAATGGTTTCCGATAAAAAAACTTTCAAAACAAAAATCGTTGATAATATCCGGAAAACAAAAACACAGAGGCTGTAGCAATAACTGGGATTGAGTTATTCAAAGCAAAACCAGATATTTCCAGTTTCATCAAGTCATATCCTGACAAATTGGTGTGCAATTCGTATGCAATGGATGGAGAAAATCACAGCAAAAATGGTTTTGGAGAAAAGCAAAGTCTTTTCGTTATGCAAATGCATAAAATGTCATCTATACAAACAGAAATATCATGTTTGTTTGCCGCAGTTCCTCTAGCTTTCTCCCTAGAAAATAGGAATGTGTAGAGCCATTTTTCTCCATGTGGAACCAATTAGTATTTCCAAGCACAAAATTAAATGTTCCCTGATAAAAACATTCAAAACAATAAAGTCTGTGGATAATATCTGAAAAACAGAGACACAGAGGCTGTATGAATAACTGGGATTGAGTTATTCAAAACAAAACCGGATATTTCCGGTTTCATCCAGTCATATCCGGACAAACAGGTGTGGAATTTGTATGCAATGGACAGAGAAAGTCAGAGAAAAAATGTTTTTGGAGTAAAGCAAAGTCTTTTCGTTAGCAAGTGCATAAAATGTCATCTATACAAACAGAAATATCATGTTTGTTTGTCATATTTCCTCTAGCTTTCCACCTCGAAAATACAAATGTGCAGAGGTGATGTCTCCCTGAGGAACAAATTAGTGTTTCTACAGTACAAAATTAAATGTTACCTGATAAAAAGCATTAAAAACAATAAAGTCCTAAGATAATGTCAGGAAAAGACAAACACAGAGGCTGTAGCAATATTTCGGATTGAGTTAGCCAAAATACAACCAGATATTTCGGGTTTCATCCAGCCATATCCAGACAAACTCGTGTGGAATTTGTATGCAATGGACCGAGAAAATCACAGTAAAAATGGTTTGGAGAAAACCAAAGTGTTTTCGTTAGGCAAGTGCATAAAATGTCATCTAAACAAACAGAAATATCATGTTTGTTTGCCGCGGTTCCTCTAGCTTCCTCTCTAGAAAATACGAATGTGTAGAGCTGGTGTCTCCATGGGGAACCAATTAGTGATTCCAAGCACAAAATTAAATGTTCCCTGATAAAAACATTCAAAACAATAAAATCCATGGATAATATCCGGAAAACACAAACACAGAGGTTGTAGCAATATCTGGGATTGAGTTAGCAAAAAAAAAAAAAAAAAAGATATTTCCCGTTTCAACACGACATATCCGGACAAACTGGTGTGGAATTCGTATGCAATGGACTGAGAAAACCACAGCAAAATTGGTTTTGTAGAATAGAAAGTCTTTTCGTTAGGCAAGTGTATAAAATGTCATCTATACAAACAGAAATATCAGGTTTGTTTGCCGCAGTTCCTCTAGCGTTCTCCCTAAAAAAATACGAATATGTTCAGCTGGTGTCTGCATGTGGAACCAGTTACTGTATCCAAGCTCAACATAAAATGTTCCCCAATTAAAAAAATTCAAAAAAATAAAGTCCGTTGATAATATCCAGAAAATACAAACACAGAGGCTGTAGCAATATTTGGGATTGAGTTAGCCAAAACAAAACCATTTATTTCCGGTTTCATCCATTCATATCCGGACAAACTGCTGTGGAATTAATATGCAATGGACCGAGAAAATCACTGTAAAATGGTTTTGGAGAAAGCAGTCTTTTCGTTAGGCAAGTGCATAAAATGTCATCTATACAAACAGAAATATCATATTTGTTTGCCGCTGTTCCTCTAGCTTTCTCCCTAGAAAATACGAATGTGTAGAACTGGTGTCTCCATGTGGAACCAATTACTCTATCGAAGCTCAAAATAAAATGTTCCCTGATAAAAACATTCAAAACAATAAAGTCCATCGATAATATCCAGAAAACGCAAACATAGAGGTTTTCACAATATTTCGGCTTGTGTTAGCCAAAACAAAACCAGATATTTCTGTTTTCATCCAGTCATATCCGGACAAACTGCTGTTGAATTCGTATGCAATTGGCCCTGAAAATCAAAGTAAAAATGGTTTTGGAGAAAAGCAAAGTCATTTCGTTAGGCAAGTGCATAAAATGTCATCGATACAAACAGAAATATCATGTTTGTTTGCCGCAGTTCCTCTAGCTTTCTCCCTAGAAAATACGAATATGTAGAGCTGGTGTCTCCATGTGGAACCAATGACTGTATCCAAGCTCAAAATAAAATGTACCCCAATAAGAAAACATTCAAAACAATAAAGTCCATCGATAATATCCAGAAGAAACAAACACAGAGGCTGTAGCAATACCTGGGATTGAGTTAGCCAAAACAAAACAGGATATTTCCGATTTCATCCAGTCATAACCGGAGAAACTGGTGTGCAATTCGTATGCAATGGACTGAGAAAATCACAGTAAAAATGGTTTTGGGGAAAAGCAAAGTCTTTTCGTTAGGCAAGTGCATAAAATGTCATCTATAGAAACAGAAATGTCATGTTTGTTTGCTGCAGTTCCTCTAGCTTTCCCCCTAGAAAACACGAATGTGTAGAGATGGTGTCCCCATGATGAACCAATTTGTGTTTCCAAGCTGAAAATAAAATGTTCCCTTATAAAAACATTCAAAACAATAAAGTCTATCGATAATATCCAGAAAACCAAACATAGAGGCTTTCACAATATTTCAGATTGCGTTAGCCAAAACACAACCGGATATTTCTGTTTTCATCCAGTCATATCCGCACAAACTGGTGTGGAATTCGTATGCAATGGACCGAGATATTCACAGTAAAAATGGTTTTGGAGAATGGCAGTCTTTTCGTTAGGCAAGTGCATAAAATGTCATCGATACAAACAGAAATATCATGTTTGTTTGCCGCAGTTCATCTAGCTTTCTCCCTAGAAATACAAATATGTGGAGCTGCTGTCTCCATGTGGAACCAATTACTGTATCCAAGCTCAAAATAAAATGTTCTCTGATAAAAAACATTCAAAGAAATAAAGTCCATTGATAATATCCAGAAAACACAAACACAGAGGCTGTAGCAATATCTGGGATTGAGTTAGCCAAAACACAACCGGATATTTCCAGTTTCATCCAGTCATATCCGGACAAACTGGTGTGGAATTCGTATGCAATGGACCGAGAAAATCACAGTAAAAATGGTTTTGGAGAAAAGCAAAGTCTTTTCTTTAGGCAAGTGCATAAAATGTCATCTATACAAACAGAAATATCATGTTTGTTTGCCGCAGTTCCTCTAGCTTTCTCCCTAGAAAATAGGAATGTGTAGAGCTGGTGTCTCCATGTGGAACCAATTAGTGTTTCCAAGCTCAAAATAAAATATTCCTCGATTGAAAACATTCAAAACAATAAAGTCCATTGATAATATCCAGAAAACACAAACACAGAGGCTGTAGCAATATCTGGGATTGAGTTAGCCAAAACAAAAGCGGATATTTCCGGTTTCATCCAGTCATATCTGGACAAACTGGTGTGGAATTCGGATGCAATGGACCAAGAAAATCAGAGTAAAAATGGTTTTGGAGAAAAGCAAAGTCTTTTCGTTAGGCAAGTGCATAAAATGTCATCTATACAAACAGAAATATCATGTTTGTTTGCCGCAGTTCCTCTAGCTTTCTCCCTAGAAAATACGAATGTGTAGGGCTGGTGTCCCCATGATGAACCAATTAGTGTTCCCAAGCTGAAAATAAAATGTTCCCTGATAAAAACATTCAAAACAATAAAGTCCATCGATAATATCCAGAAAACGCAAACACAGAAGTTTTCACAATATTTCGGATTGAGTTAGCCAAAACACAACCGGATAGTTCTGGTTTCATCCAGTCATATCCGGACAAACTGGTGTGGAATTCGTATGCAATGGACTGAGAAAATCAGAGTAAAAATGGTTTTGGAGAAAAGCAAAGTCTTTTCTTTAGGGAAGTGCCTAAAATGTCATCTATACAAACAGAAATATCATGTTTGTTTGCCGCAGTTCCTCTAGCTTTCTCCCTAGAAAATACGAATATGCAGAGCTGGTGTCTCCATGTGGACTCCATTACTGTATCCAAGGTCAAAATAAAATATTCCCCGATAAAAGCATACAAAACAATAAAGTCCGTGGATAATATCCAGGAAACAGAAACACAGAGGCTGTAGCAATATCTGGGATTGAGTTAGCCTAAACAAAACCGGATATTTCCGGTTTCTTCCAGTCATATCAAGTCAAAGTGGTGTGGAATTCGTATGCAATGGACCGAGAAAATCACAGTACAAATGGTTTCGGAGAAAAGTAAAGTCTTTTCGTTAGGCAAGTGCATGAAATGTCATCTATACAACAGAGATATCATGTTTGTTTGCCGCAGTTCCTCTAGCTTTCTCCCTAGTGTCAGGGCCAGTGGCCCTGGCCCGACATGAGATGCAGCAGGCTGAGGCTGTCCCTTATCTAATCCTGTTTCCTGTGCTTATTGTTTGAAGGCATAGGACACATTCCTGCAGGCAGGATGTGACTTCTGATGAAGGTGTATGATGTTCTTTGCTCTATCAGCAGAGCTTGTACCCTGATCTTTGCTACCTTGTAAACTTGTTTCGTTCCTGTGCTATGCATGATTGTACACAATGAATGTTATCTGTATGGGGCCTGGGGTATATATCCTTGTGTTTCTTGGTGCTCGCGGCTGGAGACTGAAGGGTTTCCTTAGGGAGACTGCCTCCAGTCCCTCATCGCTGGGCCCCCTAGTTTGGCTTGGAACGTGATGAGGCTATAAACGTGGTGATGAATTGACTGAGTGCTGCGTGTCTCCGTGTGGTTTGTCGGGTGGCCTCCGACAGCTGGTGCCGTGACTCAGATTCATCTCATCCACAGGTAAGCCTCTGTAAGAGGGAAGGCTGCAGCGGTAGCAGGCCGTAGGGATTAAAAGAGAGGCACATAAGCACGAGTAGGGCGTGGCAGACTAGGGCTTGCCCGGGGAGCCTCTTCTATTGCCCATGGGGAATAAACAGTCACATCTAAATGTGACAAGGATAATAAAGGCCTTGTTAAAAAGCGCCGGGACGCCGGTTGCAGGAGAAAGGAGGGAGCAATTGGCACGTGTAGGACTTAAAAGACTAAAAATTTCTCAGGAGCCCCTCTAAGCCATAACTATGGAAAATGCGCATTTAAAGAAACAAAGCAAGCAGTGTCAAAGTGTCCGGACTACCCATTCTATTTTTGTATTATGTACTAAATCTACCCTTGTTATTGATAGGAATGCTTGGGCAGATTGTGCGTGCTGGGCTTTAAAAAAATGTAAATCAAAATATGCCACAAATAGTTAAGATTGCACAAACCTACAAAAATGTAACAATTACAGATAGTAAGAGGCTACTATCATTATGGCTAAATGGTTACCCAGCGTGTTCCATCCGCTGAAAAATTTGTTGTCTTATCAAAAAGAGTTGTTACAAATATTTAATAAAACCCTAATCACTAATTTTAGAGTACTGCAAAATGTTAGCACATTTGTTAATTGGATGTACACCTCAAGATGTCTGTTTAACAAGTATCAATGCCTCAGATCTCCAAGCCATGGGATTGTCTAGCCAGTTCTCAGGCTGTCTGCAGCAGCTTGAGTTGTTGTATTGGAATGGTACTGTTTTTTATGTCCCTGACATAGGTGCCCAAGAAGCTAATTCTCCCTCAGTTATGTTTCAATTTACCCTTAAAACACATTGAGTATTATTGTGTTTAATTGCTGGATATATACTTGTATGAAAAATTTGTATTGTATTCTTATAATGTGTTAATTATGTCTACCTCTCAATGCAGCCCTAGGGCCAAATATAAGGACACATTTTTGAAATGAAGAGGCTTGTATCTAGGTTCAGCTCTGGTGGACAAGTAACTTTGTTGCCGAATGACCTTCTGCTGCTCCTTGGGAGCCTGGCCAGTTCCCGGGGATAAGGATAAAGGAATGTTTCTGATAAACAGGTGGGCATGCTTCGTGTCTTGGCTCTCTGGCCAAGATCCGGGACGGGACGCACTGCTTGCCTAAAATCTTGGCAATGAGCCACCCTTGTCCTTGGGGGCTTTAAGAGGGAGCCAGAACAAGCCTCTGCTACTGCTGCTTCATCCCAGGGGAACACACAGTCAAGCTAAATGTTAAACATGCCTGTAATAATTACTAATAATGTCTGATTCTCAGTATGGATTCTTTTCCGGTGCTTTGTAAAGATTGCCTAGTGATGTCCACAGCACTATAAATTCTACTAAACATAAGTACAATGTAAACATGGATCAATTTGCTACTGTGGCTGAGGTGTTCTGTGACAGTCCCTTGCATAAAAAATTAACAAAATAAATTCACTTAAAAACAGGACATTCAGGACCTGCCACTCTACATGGTATGTCATTACAAAAATTATCAAGGAGGGCTATGCCCAATAAATAAGGGTGCTATAAATGTGGACAGCAGGGACATGTACAAAAATTGTCCAAAAGTCAAAAATCAAAATAGGGGTCCTTCTGGCATTTTCCCCCAGTGCTAAAGGGGAAGGCATTGGGCCAATTTATGTCACTCCAAAACTGATAAAAAAGGTAATTCATTAAAAAACAGAGTTCAAAAAACTGGAAGCGGGGCCAGCCTCAGACCCTCCCAACAAAAATCAGTGGACCGTCTTGCTATAGTATCATTAAAGCAATGGAGCCATGTTTATTGCAACATTCTGTTAATCTATACTCCTTTACCATCTTTCCTCTAAATAATTTTAGTGTGCACTATAAGGCTTGCAGTGTATTTCTTGCAGATTAAACTAAAAGTAATTAAGTCTGTACACAGCAGACAGCTAAAAAATAATTTACTGTCACAAATTGGTGTAGTCGACGGAATCTGCAAGTATACAAAGCAATGCCTTCCTTTAAAAGGAAAATTAAAGTTGCACGTGTAACCTGTAATGTTCCTGGCTGGAAAGACCCTCAGTTCGCCTCTTTGGCAAAGGAATGGGCTCTCTGCTCAGGATTGAGTAAAAATTGGAATGACAAGTTACGGAGTGCACAGCCTCCACAAGTTATTAAGGTTTTACAATTGGTAAAATAAAGGAATCCTATCACCAATCAATGAAATACACCTAATCCAATACTGGTATGGGACATGGACTCCTAAGGGGTGGTTTTTTTTATGTAGCAAATATGCCGTCACATCGTTAGCCTCTGATAATTTCTGCAATTGCTCCCTGGACTGTGTGGCCCCGATGCTGACATCTGTATTTACAGCAGCAGATGGAGCGCGTCGGCAGCATGCTTCACCTAAAGACTGTAATGGCAATGTCATCCTAATAGGAGAGGACACTGCCCTGGCCATGGCTGTACCAGTAGTAAGTGTTCCTAGACTGGCCTTCAGAAATAACCATGGACTGCGAAGGCTTACATGTTTAGTGACCAAAACAATTACTCTTACTGCTACTGGACTGTCCAATATAGCCAAAGAATTGGATCAAGTTCACTCAGGAGTACTTTTAAACCATGCAGCTAACAATTACTTAATGTTAAAAGATCATATAAGTTGTAAATCTGTCACAGGAAAATGTTGTTTTAACATTACTAACAATGTGCCATATATAGAGTCTGTCGTTGATAAACTTAAGAATGAAATGCAACATATGTTTATTACTAACCCCCTAACATTTGGAGGGTTTCAATGGATTCATTGGTTATTAATACTGACTGGACCACTACTGCTTTTCCTACTTTGTATGGGATATTTTCTGTGTGTTCTGCATTTTATGCTGACTTCGCTACAGTCTGTATGAACTGACATTCCTCATTTAAAACTTTGTACCAAACCTCCTTTGTAATCAAAAATAATTAATATTTGGCTGTATGTTTCATCTCTCACCTAATGTTGGGCTGGAATGGTACTCAGAGACGGGTAAGACGCTCAGCATCCTGTACCAACCTAAGACAGGGCTGTAGGCCAAGCTGCCAGAGTTACCGATGATGGGTAAGGACAGAGATGACTGAGGGCAACCTAAGACAGAGGCCATTCTCAATTTAATAAAAAAGGGGGTGAGTCATAGACAAGTCAAGGTCAGTCTTAGCTTGTGAAATTCCTGAAAGGAAAAAAGGTCACCTATTTGCATGCTCCAGAAGAATGATCAAACAAGAACACTCCGAGTGGCAGTGGATCAGCATATCCATTCAGGAATCTTATTACTAAACCAACAGGTTGACGTTCTCCAGGAAGAACTGAATCTTAGATGGGGATGTGGGGAACCCCCTGCTTGGTTCAATCTGTCGCGCTTTGTGCTACTCCATTTCCCTGGCATAACTATACTCGTCTTGCTAATTTGTCTCGCTCTTTAGGTGCCACCTTGAACCATACCTGGGATAGTAATTTCACTCGTTTGCTGCGTGAACTACGGCAAGAGATTTGGGTTCTTAACACAACTGGACACAGATATTTGGTCCCCATTCGAAGTCATCACTACAAAACCCCGGTCCCCTGCAATACGGCAGGTGTTGCTTGGTTTCTTGGACCAGTAGCCAGAGACGGGTAAGTGCCTTGAGGGATGGCATGCAACCTAAGACAGCGGAGGGCTGAGACTGCTCATGCAAGTCAACCCTCTGGCAAAGACGGGTAAGCTGCCACTCCACTCAGGGGCGCCTAAGACAGGCGCTGGTCCTAAAGTAAAAAAAGGGGGAGCTGTGGGGAGCCGGCCCCCACCATCTCTGTCTTCTGCCTGCCTGTAGACTGATGTGAAGTAAAACAACCAAACGTTCCCACCGTTCCAATGTTTGCAAACAGAGAGGCTATCAAAAGGACAGTACATACCCTCAAGGACACTCTCTAAAACAGGGGGCTGCAGTATGTGATATGCCGGGGAAGCCTCGGTCTCTCTCTTCCTAACTGCCTCATTGACCGTTTGCCCCTACACTGTTCTTAGGGTGGACCAGTAGTCAACGATGGGTAAGCACTTGCAGGCTTCTCTAGCAACATAAGACAGAGGGCAGGACATGCCTCCTGTATCCTAGAGGACGGGTAAGCAGAGTAAGCGCTGCGGGGCACCTAACAGGCACAAGTCCACACCATTCAGCATTTAACGCGAGGGACTTGTGGGGGATGGATCCTCCCCTGCGCCCTCTGGACAGTGTAGACACCGGTTACCATAAACACCAGGCCATTCTTGTACAAACAAGAAGGGGAGGATGTCAGAGCCAGTGGCCCTGGCCCGACATGAGATGCAGCAGGCTGAGGCTGTCCCTTATCTAATCCTGTTTCCTGTGTTTATTGTTCTGAAGGCACAAGACACATTCCTGCAGGCAGGATGTGACTTCTGATGAAGGTGTATGATGTTCTTTGCTCTATCAGCAGAGCTTGTACCCTGATCTTTGCTACCTTGTAAACTTGTTTCGTTCCTGTGCTATGCATGATTGTACACAATGAATGTTATCTGTATGGGGCCTGGGGTATATATCCTTGTGTTTCTTGGTGCTCGCGGCTGGAGACTGAAGGGTTTCCTTAGGGAGACTGCCTCCAGTCCCTCATCGCTGGGCCCCCTAGTTTGGCTTGGAACACGATGAGGCTATAAACGTGGTGATGAATTGACTGAGTGCTCCGTGTTTCCGTGTGGTTTGTCGGGTGGCCTTCAACACACTAGAAATACGAATGTGTAGAGCTGGTGTCCCCATGATGAACCAATTAGTGTTTCAAAGGTACAAATTAAATGTTCCCTGACAAAAACATTCAAAACAATAAGGTCCATGGATAATATTCAGAAAACACAAACACAGAGGCTTTCATAATATTTCTGATTGAGTTACCCAAAGCACAACAGGATATTTCTGGTTTCATCCAGTAATATCCGGACAAAGTGGAGTGGAATTCCTATGCAATGGACTGAGAAAATCACAGTAAGAATGGTTTTGGAGAAAAGCAGGCTTTTCATTAGGCAAGTGCCTAAAATGTCATCTATACAAACAGAAATATCATGTTTGTTTGACGCAGTTCTTCTAGCTTTCTCCCTAGAAAATACGAATATGTAGAGCTGGTGTCTCCATGTGGAAACAATTACTGTATCCAAGGTCAAAATAAAATGTTCCCTGATAAAAGCATTCAAAACAATAAAATCTGTAGATAATATCCAGAAAACACAACCACAGAGGCTGAAGAAATATCTGGGATTGAGTTAGCCAAAACACAACCGGATATTTCCAGTTTCATCCAGTCATATCCGGACAAACTGGTGTGGAATTCGGATGCAATGGACCGAGAAAATCACAGTAAAAATGGTTTTGGAGAAAAGCAAAGTCTTTTCATTAGGTAAGGGCATAAAATGTTTGTTTGCCGCAGTTCCTCTAGCTTTCTCCCTAGAAAATACGAATGTGTAGAGCTGGTGTCCCCATGATGAACCAATTTGTGTTTCGAAGCTCTAAATAAAATGTTCCCTGACAAAAACATTCAAAACAATAAAGTCCATTGATAATATACAGAAAACACAAACACAGAGGCTTTCACTATATTTTGGATTGAGTTAGCCAAAACACAACCGGATATTTAAGGTTTCGTCCAGTCATATCTGGAGAAAGTGGTGTGGAATTCGTATGCAATGGACCGAGAATATCATAGTAAAAATGGTTTTGGAGAAAAGCAAAGGCTTTTCATTAGGCAAGTGCATAAAATGTCATCTATACAAACAGAAATATCATGTTTGTTTGCGGCAGTTCCTCTAGATTTCTTCCTAGAAAATACGAATGTGTAGAGCTGGTGTCTCCATGTGGAACCAATTAGTGTTTCCAAGCTGAAAATAAAATGTTCCTTGATAAAAAACACTCAAAACAATAAAGTCCATGGATAATATCCAGAAAACACAAACACAGAAGCTGTAGCAATATCTGGGATTGAGTTAGCCAAAACAAAACCATTTATTTCCGGTTTCATCCATTCATATCCGGACAAACTGCTGTGGAATTCATATGAAATGTTCTGAGAAAATGACAGTAAATATGGTTTTGGAGAAAACCAAAGTCTTTCATTAGGCAAGTGCATAAAATGTCATGTATACAAACAGAAATATCATGTTTGTTTGCCACAGTTCCTCTAGCTTTCTCCCTAGAAAATACGAATGTGTAGAGCTGGTGTCCCCATGATGCACCAATTAGAGTTTCAACGGTACAAAATTAAATGTTCCCTGATAAAAACATTCAGAACAATAAAGTCCATCGATAATATCCAGAAAACACAAACACAGAGGCTTTCACAATATTTCGGATTGAGTTAGCCAAAACACAACCACATATTTCTGGTTTCATCCAGTCATATCCGGACAAACTGCTGAGTAATTCATATGATATGGACCGAGAAAATCACAGTAATAATGGTTTTGGAGAAAAGCAAAGTCTTTTCGTTAGGCAAGTGTATAAAATGTCATCTATACAAACAGAAATATCATGTTTGTTTGCCGCAGTTCCTCTAGCTTTCTCCCTAGTAAATACGAATGTGTAGAGCTGGTGTCTCCATGTGGAACCAATTACTGTATCCAAGGTCAAAATAAATGTTCCCCTATTAAAAGCATTCAAAGAATTAAAGTACGTGGATAATATGCAGAAAACACAAACAAAGAGGCTGTAGCAATATCTGGGATTGTTAGCCAAAACAAAACCGGATATTTCCGGTTTCATCCAGTCATTACCGGACAAACTGGTGTGGATTTGTATGACATGGACAGACAAAATCAGAGTACAAATGTTTTGGGAGAAAAGCAGTCTTTTCGTTAGGCAAGTGCCTAAAATGTCATTTATACAAACAGAAATATCATGTTTGTTTGCCGCAGTTCCTCTAGCTTTCTCCATAGAAAATACGAATCTGTAGAGCTGCTGTCTCCATGTGAGACCAAAACTGTATCCAAGCTAAAAATATAATATTCCCCGATAAAAAACATTCAAAACAATAAAGTCTGTGGATAATATCAGGAATACACAAACACAGAGGCTGTAGCAATATCTGGGATTGAGTTAGCCAAAAAAAACCCGGATATTTCCGGTTTCATCCAGTCATATCTGGACAAAGTGGTGTGGAATTCGTATGCAATGGACCGAGAATATCACAGTAAAAATGGTTTTGGAGAAAAGCAAAGTCTTTTTGTTAGGAAACTGTATAAAATATCATCCATGCAAACAGAAATATCATGTTTGTTTGCTGCAGTTCCTCTAGCTTTCTCCCTAGAAAATACGAATGTGTAGAGCTGGTGAACCCATGATGAACCCATTTGTGATTCAATGGTACAAAATTAAATGTTCCCTGATAAAAACATTCAAAACAATAAAGTGCATTGATAATATCCAGAAAACACAAACACAGAGGCTTTCACAATATTTTGCATTGAGTTAGCCAAAACACAACCGTATATTTCTGTTTTCAACCAGTCATATCCGGACAAACTGGTGTGGAATTCATATGCAATGGACCGAGAGAATCAGAGTAAAAATGGTTTTGGAGAAAACCAAAGTCTTTTCGTTAGGCAAGTGCATAAAATGTTTGTTTGCCACAGTTCCTCTAGCTTTCTCCCTAGAAAATACGAATGTGTAGAGCTGGTGTCTCCATGTGGAACCAATTTGTGTTTCGAAGCTGTAAATTAAAATGTTCCTGGATAAAAACATTCAAAACAAAAAAGTCCATTGAATATATACAGAAAACACAAACAAAGAGTTTTTCACAATATTTCGGATTGAGTTAGTCAACACACAACCGGATATTTAAGGTTTCATCCAGTCATATCTGGAGAAAGTGGTGTGGAAATCGTACACAATGGACCGAGAATATCAAAATAAAAATGGTTTTTGAGAAAAGCAAAGGCTCTTCGTTAGGCAAGTGCATAAAATGTCATCTATACAAACAGAAATATCATGTTTGTTTGCGGCAGTTCCTCTAGATTTCTTCCTAGAAAATACAAATGTGTAGATGTGGTATCCCCATGATGAACCAATTAGAATTTCCAAGATCAAAATAAAATGTTCCCTGATAAAAAACACTCAAAACAATAAAGTCCATGGATAAATCCAGAAAACACCAACACAGAAGCTGTAGCAATATCTGGCATTGAGTTAGCCAAAACAAAACCATTTATTTCTGGTTTCATTCATTCATATCCGTACAAACTGCTGTGGAATTCATATGAAATGTTCCAAGAAAATCACAGTAAATATGGTTTTGGAGAAAACCAAAGTCTTTTCGTTCGGCAAGTGCATAAAATGTTATGTATACAAACAGAAATATCATGTTTGTTTGCCGCAGTTCCTCTAGCTTTCTACCTAGAAAATACGAATGTGTAGAGCTGGTGTCCCCATGATGAACCAATTAGAGTTTCAACGGTACAAAATTAAATGTTCCCTGATAAAAACATTCAGAACAATAAAGTCCATCGATAATATCCAGAAAACACAAACACAGAGGCTTTCACAATATTTCGGATTGAGTTAGCCAAAACACAACTGGATATTTCTGGTTTCATCCAGTCATATCCGGACAAACTCGTGTGGAATTCGTATGACATGCACCGAGAAAATCACAGTAAGAATGGTTTTGGAGAAAAGCAAAGTCTTTTCATTAGGGAAGTGTATAAAATGTCATCTATACAAAAAGAAATATCATGTTTGTTTCCCGCAGTTCCTCTAGCTTTCTACCTAGAAAATATGAATATGTAGAGCTGGTGTCTCCATGTGGAAAAAATTACTGTATCCAAGGTCAAAATAAATGTTTCCCAATAAAAGCATTCAAAACAATAAAGTCCGTGGATAATATCCAGACAACACAAACAAAGAGGCTGCAGCAATATCTGGGATTGAGTTAGCCAAAACAAAACCGGATATTTCCAGTTTCATGCAGTCATATCCAGACAAACTGGTGTTGATTTGTATGATATGGACAGAGAAAATCAGAGTATAAATGTTTTGGGAGAAAAGCAGGCTTTTCGTTAGGCAAGTGCCTAAAATGTCATTTATACAAACAGAAATATCATGTTTGTTTGCCGCAGTTCCTCTAGCTTTCTCCCTAGAAAATACGAATATGTAGAGCTGGTGTCTCCCTGTGAGACCAAAACTGTATCCAAGCTCAAAAAATAATATTCCTCGATAAAAAACATTCAAAACAATAAAGTTTGTGGATAATATCAGGAATACACAAACACAGAGGCTGTAGCAATATCTGGGATTGAGTTAGCCAAAAAAAGCCTGGATATTTCCGGTTTCATCCAGTCATATCTGGACAAAGTGGTGTGGAATTCGTACGCAATGGACCGAGAATATCACAGTAAAAATGGTTTTGGAGAAAAGCAAAGTCTTTTTGTTAGGAAACTGTATAAAATGTCATCCATGCAAACAGATATATCATGTTTGTTTTCTACAGGTCCTCTAGCTTTCTCCCTAGAAAATACGAATGTGTAGAGCTGGTGTCCCCATGATGAACCCATTTGTGATTCAACGGTACAAAATTAAATGTTCCCTGATAAAAACATTCAAAACAATAAAGTGCATCGATAATATCCAGAAAACAAAAACACAGAGGCTTTCACAATATTTCGGATTGAGTTAGCCAAAACACAACCATATATTTCTGTTTTCAACCTGTCATATCCGGACAAACTGGTGTGGAATTCGTATGCAATGGACCGAGAAAATCAGAGTAAAAATGGTTTTGGAGAAAAGCAAAGGCTTTTCGTTAGACAAGTGCATAAAATGTCATCGATACAAACAGAAATATCATGTTTGTTTGTCGCAGTTCCTCTAGCTTTCTTCCTAGAAAATACGAATGTGTAGAGCTGGTGTCTCCAGGTGGAACCAATTAGTGTTTCCAAGCTGAAAATAATATGTTTCCTGATAAAAAACACTCAAAACAATAATGTCCATGGATAATATCCAGAACGCATAAACACAGAGGCTGTAGCAATATCTGGCATTGAGTTAGCCAAAACAAAACCGGATATTTCCGGTTTCATCCAGTCATATCCATACAAACTGCTGTGGAATTCATATGAAATGTTCTGAGAAAATCACAGTAAATATGGTTTTGGAGAAATCAAAGTCTTTTCGTTAGGCAAGTGCATAAAATGCCATTTATACAAACAAATATATCATGTTTGTTTGCCACAGTTCCTCTAGCTTTCTCCCTAGAAAATACGAATGTGTAGAGCTGGTGTCCCCATGATGAACCCATTTGTGATTCAATGGTACAAAATTAAATGTTCCCTGATAAAAACATTCAAAACAATAAAGTGCATCGATAATATCCAGAAAACACAAACACAGAGGCTTTCACAATATTTCGGATTGAGTTAGCCAAAACACAACCGGATATTTCTGGTTTCATCCAGTTATATCGGAACAAATGGTGTGGAATTCGTATGCAATGGACCGAGGAAATCACAATACAAATGGTTTTAGAGAATGGCAAAGTCTTTTCGTTAGGCAAGTGCATAAAATGTCATCGATAGAAAGAGAAATATCATGTTTGTTTGCCGCAGTTCCTCTAGCTTTCTCCCTAGAAAATAGGAATGTGTAGAGCTGGTGTCCCCATGATGAACCAATTAGTGTTTCAACGGTACAAAATTAAATGTTCCCTGATAAAAACACTCAGAACAATTAAGTCCATCGATAATATTCAGAAAACACAAACACAGAGGCTTTCACAATATTTCGGATTGAGTTAGCCAAAACACAACCGGATAGTTCTGGTTTCATCCAGTAATATCCGGACAAAGTGGTTTGGAATTTGTATGCAATGGGCTGAGAATATCAGAGCAAAAATGGTTTTGGAGAAAAGCAAAGTCTTTTCGTTAGGCAAGTGCATAAAATGTCATCTATACAAACAGATATATCACGTTTGTTAGCAGCAATTCCTCTAGCTTTCGCACTAGAAAATACGAATGTGTAAAGCTGGTGTCCCCATGATGAACTAATTCATATTTCCAAGCTCAAAATAAAATGTTTCCTGATGAAAACTTTTAAAACAATAAACTCCATTGATAATATCCAGAAAACACAAACACAGAGTTCTTCACAATATTTCGGATTGAGTTAGCCAAAACACAACCATATATTTCTGGTTTCATCCAGTCATATCCGGACAAACTGGTGTGGAATTCTTATGTAAGGGACCGAGAAAATCAGAGTACAAATGGTTTTGGAGAAAAGCAGTCTTCTCGTTAGGCAACTGCATAAAATGTCATCTATACAAACAGAAATATCATGTTTGTTTGCCGCAGTTCCTCTAGCTTTCTCCCTAGAAAATACGAATATGTAGAGCTGGTGTCTCCGGGTGGAACCAATTACTGTATTCAAGGTTAAATAAATATTCCCCGATAAAAGCATTCAAAACAATAAAGTCCGTGGATAATATGCAGAAAACACAAAAACAGAGGCTGTAGCAATAACTGGGATTAAGTTAGCCAAAACAAAACCGGATATTTCCGGTTTCATCCAGTCATTTCCGGACAAACTGGTGTGCAATTCGTATGCAATGGACCGAGAAAATCACAGTAAAAATGGTTTTGGAGAAAAGCAAAGTCTTTTAGTTAGGCAAGTGCATAAAATGTCATTTATACAAACAGAAATATCATGTTTGTTTGAAGCAGTTCCTCTAGCTTTCTCCCTAGAAAATACGAATGTGTAGAGCTGGTGTCTCCATGTAGAAACAATTAGTGTTTCACAGCACAAAATTAAATTTTCCCTGATAAAAAAACATTCAAAAAAATAAAGTCCGTTAATAATATCAGGAAAACACAAACACAGAGGCTGTAGCAATATCTGGGATTGAGTTAGCCAAAACAAAACCGGATATTTCCGGTTTCAGCCAGTCATATCTGGACAAGGTGGTTTGGAATTCCTATGCATTGTACCAAGAAAATCACATTAAAAATGGTTTTGGAGAAAAGCAAAATCTTTTCGTTCGGCAAGTGCATAAAATATCATCTATACAAACAGAAATATCATGTTTGTTTGCCGCAGTTCCTCTAGCTTTCTCCCTAGAAAATACGAATGTGTAAAGCTTGTGTCTACATGTGGAACCAATTAGTGTTTCCCAGCACAAAATTAAATGTTCTCTGAAAAAAAACCTTGAAAAATATAAAGTTAATGCATAATATCAGGAATACACAAACATAGAGGCTGCAGCAATATCTGGGTTTGAGTTAGCCAAAACAAACCGGATTTTTCCAGTTCATCCAGTCATATCTGGTAAACTGGTATGGAATTCGTATGCAATGGACCGAGAAAATCAGAGTAAAAATGGTTTTGGAGAAAAGCAAAGTCTTTTCGTTTGGCAAGTGCATCAAATGTCATCTATACAAACACAAATATCATGTATGTTTGACGCAGTTCCTCTAGCTTTCTCCCTAGAAAATACGAATATGTAGAGCTGGTGTCTTCATGTGGAAACCATTAGTGTTTCACAGCACAAAATTAAATGTTCCCAGATAAAAAAAACATTCAAAAAATAAAGTCCGTGTTTAATATCAGGAAAACACAAACACAGAGGCTGTAGCAATATCTGGGATTGAGTTAGCCAAAACAAACCGGATATTTCCCGTTTCAGGTAGTCATATCCGGTAAACTGGTGTGGAATTCGTATGCAATGGACCGAGAAAATGACAGTAAGAATGGTTTTGGAGAAAAGCAAAGTCTTTTCATTAGGCAAGTGCATAAAATGTCATCTATACAAAGAGAAATATCATGTTTGTTTGCCGCAGTTCCTCTAGCTTTCTCCCTAGAAAATACGAATGTGTAGAGCTGGTGTCTCCATGTGGAACCATTTAGTGTTTCAACGGTACAAAATCAAATGTTCCCTGATAAAAAACATTCAAAATAATGAAGTTCGTGGATAATATCAGAAATACACACTCACAGAGGCTGTAGCAATATTTCAGATTGAGTTAACCAAAACAAAATCATTTATTTCCGGTTTCATCCAGGCATATCCAGACAAACTGGTGTGGAATTCGTATGCATTGTACCAAGAAAATCAGAGTAAAAATGGTTTTGGAGAAAAGCAAAGACTTTTCTTTAGGCTTGTACATCAAATGTCATCGGTACAAACAGAAATATCATGTTTGTTTGCCGCAGTTTCTCTAGCTTTCTCCGGAAAAAATACAAATATGTAGAGCTGGTGTCTCCATTGGAACCAATTCGTGTGTCCAAACACAAAATTAAATGTTCCCTGAAAAAAAAATTCAAAAAGATAAAGTCCGTGGATAATATCAGGAATACACAAACACAGAGGCTGTAGCAATATTTCGGATTGAGTCAGCCAAAACACAACCATATATTTCTGGTTTAATCCAGTCATATCCGGACAAACTTGTGTGGAATTGGTATGCAATGGAAAGAGAAAATCACAGTACAAATGGTGTTGGAGAAAAGCAAAGTCTTTTCGTTAGGCAAGTGCATAAAATGTCATCTATACAAACAGAAATATCATGTATGTTTGCCGCAGTTCCTCTAGATTTCTCCCTAGAAAATGTGAATGTGTAGAGCTGGTGTCTCCATGTGGAAACAATTAGTGTTTCAACGGTACAAAATTAAATGTTCCCTGAAAAAAAATTCAAAAAATAAAGTCCGTGTATAATATCAGGAATACACAAACACAGAGGCGGTAACAATATCTGGGATTGAGATATAGGCGCGGCAAGATGGCAAATAGGCAGGGAGCACACTATTAGTCCGGAGAGAGAGACAGGTTAATATAAGTGGAGATACTGCAGGGTCAAGGAAGAGTAGGGGATGAAACAGCATAGGAAACTCTTCCGGAACTAGAGATTCACAGTGTACCTGCGTGGAGAGCGTGGGAGCCCAAGTTCGGGACACCAGCAGCAGACTCAACGCACCAGCGCTGGAACGCGAGGTGAGCCGAACCACAATAGCCCGAGACACCAGCGGGCAAGCGGAAAGAGGAGGCTAGAGGGAACGAGGCTTGAAACTTCGTGGGGAAAAGTTCACCAGGCTAACTAGAAGAGAGAGAGGAAAAAAATAAAAAAAAAAGCGACTGATACGGACACAAGTTTCTCTCTCCCTGCTCACCTCTCAAAGGCGAGCAAGACAGAGCAGGCGCCATTTTGGACATACATCATAAGCAGGGCGACCTCAGGTCTGCACCAGCCCTGAGCCTAGCAGAAAAACCTGACTCTGGGGTAGGGGTGAAATAACAGGAGATTAGCATCTAACTTGGCAACGCAGTGGGAGATTGCAGGAGAATTGGAGCCCACACTGAGGGCAGCAGAGATTCCCTGTGTGGTCCTTGGGAAAGAGCTTCCGATCTCTGGCTCCTGTGGGTATATCATTTGCCTGCTAACTACCTCCAATTACATTCAGCTGTGTGGAATTACTTCCCTTTTGAATCAAAAAAGAGAGAGATTTACCACACCTAACCTGGGAGTGTCATCTTTGACACACCCTCAGCCCTGAGGAACCAAACACAGCTCTCAGTCCACACTCATCTCAAGCCTCTAAGGCACCACTGAAAGCAGACAGTCCACTTAATATAGAGCCATAGTGTAACAAGAAAAAACACCACAGTGAAGAAACCAAATATCTCCAACATGCCAAACAACAAACGCAAAAACCGAGGTAACAAGAACAAGGAAGACACTATGACACCCCCAAATGAAAAAGACACCCCAATTCAAGATTATGAAGATGAGGAGATTGAAGAAATGCAAGAAGCATATCTCAAAAAATTGATAAGAACATTAAGAAGTTCTCAAAAACAAATTCTTGAACTACATAAATCCTTCATGGACAAGATATAAAATCTCTCTCGTGAAAATGAAATATTAAGGAATAATCAAATTGAAATGAAACAACTAGTGGAACAAGAAATGGTGATAGTGACGAGAAATCATAATGAAATGAAGAATTCAATAGATCAAATGACAAACACATTAGAGAGTCTTAAAAACAGAATGGACGAAGCAGAAGAGAGAATATCAGACTTAGAAGACAGAGAACAGGAAAGGAAACAATCAAATCAAAGAAAAGAAGAAGAAATCAGAAATCTAAGAAATACTGTCAGGAATCTACAGGATACTCTTAAAAAACCCAACATTCGGGTTCTAGGAGTTCCTGAAGGCATGGAGAGGGAGAAAGGATTAGAAGGCCTTTTTAGTGAGATACTAGCAGAAAATTTCCCAGGTTTGGAGAAAGACAGAGACATCCTAATACAGGAAGCTCATAGAACCCCTAATAAACATGACCAAAAGAGATCCTCACCACGACACGTCGTAATCAAACTCACCACAGTGAAACACAAAGAAAAGATCCTAAAATGTGCAAGAGAGAAACGCCAGATTACTCTCAGAGGATCTCCAATTAGACTCACAGCTGACTTCTCTTCAGAAACCCTACAAGCTAGGAGAGAATGGCGAGACATAGCCCAGGTGCTAAGAGAGAAAAACTGCCAGCCCAGAATATTATATCCTGCAAAGCTCTCATTTATGAATGAAGGTGAAATAAAGACCTTTCACAGCAAACAGACATTGAAAGAATTTGTCGCCACTTGTCCAGCCCTGCAAAAGATGCTTAAAGATGTGTTACATACAGAAACACAGAAACACGGTCACCAGTATGAAAGAAGGTAAAGGTAGGAAACCTCACAGCAAAAAATCACAGGAATCTCAAACCATATATTAGAAAGTATCTTTGGCTAATGGCAGGGCAAAGTTACTCCTTCTCAATAGTCACATTGAATGTTAATGGCTTGAACTGTCCAGTTAAAAGACACCGATTGGCTGATTGGATTAAGGAACAAAACCCATCCTTTTGCTGCTTACAAGAAACCCATCTATCCAACAATGATCCATACAGGCTGAGAGTGAAAGGCTGGAAAAAGATATACCACGCCAACAGAAATGAAAAGAGAGCGGGCGTAGCCATCTTAATATCGGACAACATAAACTTTACCACAAAAACTGTTAGGAGAGACAAAGAGGGGCACTATATAATGATTAAGGGATCCATTCAACAGGAAGATATAATGATTATCAACGTATATGCACCTAATTACAGGGCACCAGCTTATTTAAAAGACTTGTTAAGGGACTTAAAGGGAGACTTAGACCCCAATACAATAGTACTGGGGGACTTCAATACTCCACTCTCAGAGATAGACAGATCAACAGGACAGAAGATCAACAAGGAGACAGTAGATTTAAATGACACTGTAGCCCAAATGGATCTAACAGATATCTACAGAACATTTCATCCTACATCTAAGGACTTTACATTCTTCTCAGCAGTACATGGAACCCTCTCTAGGATTGACCACATACTAGGCCATAAAGCAAGTCTCAGCAAATTCAAAAGAATTAGAATCATACCATGCAGCTTCTCAGACCACAAAGGAATGAAATTGGAAATTGGCAACTCAGGAATCCCTAGAGCACGTGCAAACACATGGAGATTGAACAACATGCTCCTGAATGAACAATGGGTCATAGAAGAAATTAAAAGAGAAATCAAAAATTTTCTGGAAGTAAATGAGGATAACAGCACAACATACCAAAACCTATAGGATACAACAAAAGCAGTGTTAAGAGGAAAGTTTATATCAATAGGTGCCTACATCAAGAAATTGGAGAGGCACCAAATAGATGAGCTTTCAAGTCATCTCAAGGATCTAGAAAATCTGCAGCAAACCAAACCCAAACCCAGTAGGAGAAGAGAAATAATTAAAATCAGAGAAGAAATCAATAGGATTGAATCCAAAAAAACATTACAAAAAATCAGCCAAACGAGGAGCTGGTTTTTTGAAAAAATAAACAAAATTGACACCCCATTGGCCCAACTAACTAATAAAAGAAGAGAAAAGACCCAAATCAATAGGATCAGAGATGAAATGGGAAACGTAACAACAGACGCCACAGAAATAAAAAGAATCATCAGAAATTACTACAAGGACTTGTATGCCAGCAAACAGGGAAATCTATCAGAAATGGACAGATTCTTGAACACATACAACCTCCCTAAATTGAGCCAGGAAGACATAGAAAACCTAAACAGACCCATAACTGACACAGAAATTGAAACAGTAATAAAGGCCCTCCCAACAAAGAAAAGCCCAGGACCAGATGGATTCACTGCTGAGTTCTACCAGACATTTGGAGAAGAACTAACTCCAATTCTTCTCAAACTATTCAGAACAATCGAAAAAGAGGGAATCCTCCCAAATTCTTTCTATGAAGCCAGCATCACCTTAATTCCTAAGCCGGAGAAAGATGCAGCATTGAAAGAGAATTACAGACCAATATCCCTGATGAACATAGATGCAAAAATACTCAATAAAATTCTGGCCAATAGAATGCAACAACACATCACAAAGATCATCCACCCAGACCAAGTGGGATTCATCCCCGGTATGCAGGGATGGTTCAACATTCGCAAAACAATCAACGTAATACACTACATTAACAGACTGCAGAAGAAAAACCATATGATTCTCTCAATAGACGCAGAGAAAGCATTTGATAAAATACAACACCCTTTCATGATGAAAACTCTAAGCAAACTGGGTATGGAAGGAACATTCCTCAATACAATCAAAGCAATTTTTGAAAAACCCACGGCCAACATCCTGTTGAATGGGGAAAAGTTGGAAGCATTTCCACTGAAATCTGGTACGAGACAGGGATGCCCTCTCTCACCACTGCTATTCAATATAGTTCTGGAAGTTTTGGCCAGAGCTATTAGGCAAGAAAAAGAAATTAAAGGGATACAAATCGGGAAGGACGAACTCAAACTATCCCTCTTTACAGATGATAGGATTCTTTATTTAGGGGACCCAAAGAACTCTACTAAGAGACTGCTGGAACTCATCGAAGAGTTTGGCAAAGTAGCAGGATATAAAATCAATGCACAAAAATCAACAGCCTTTGTATACACAGGCATTGCCACGGCTGAGGAAGAACTTCTAAAATCAATCCCATTCACAATAGCTACAAAAACAATCAAATACCTTGGAATAAACTTAACCAAAGACGTTAAAGATCTCTACGATGAAAACTACAGAACCTTACTTAAAGAAATAGAAGAGGATACCAAAAAATGGAGAAATCTTCCATGCTCATGGATTGGAAGAATCAATATCATCAAAATGTCTATTCTCCCAAAAGCAATTTATACATTCAATGAAATACCCATCAAGATCCCCAAGACCTTCTTCTCAGATCTGGAAAAAATGATGCTGAAATTCATATAGAGACACAGAAGACCTTGAATAGCCAAAGCAATCCTGTAAAACAAAAACAAAGCCAGAGGCATCACAATACCTGATTTTAGGACATACCACAGGGCAGTTGTTATCAAAACAGCATGGTACTGGTACAGAAACAGATGGATAGACCAATGGAACAGAACAGAAACACCAGAAATCAATCCAAACATCTACAGCCAACTTATATTTGACCAAAGATCCAAATCTAATCCCTGGAATAAGGACAGTCTATTCAATAAATGGTGCTGGGAAAATTGGATTTCCACATGCAGAAGCTTGAAGCAAGACCCATACCTATCACCTTACACAAAAATTCACTCAATGTGTATTAAAGACTTAAATCTACGACCCCAAACCATCAAATTATTAGAGAGCATTGGAGAAACCCTGCAAGATATAGGCACAGGCAAAGACTTCCTGGAAAATACTCCAACAGCACAGGCAGTCAAAACCAAAATTAACATTTGGGATTGCATCAAATTGAGAAGTTTCTGTACTTCAAAAGAAACAGTCAGGAAAGTGAAGAGGCAACCAACAGAATGGGAAAAAATATTCGCAAACTATACTACAGATAAAGGATTGATAACCAGAATCTACAAAGAAATCAAGAAAATCCACAACAACAAAACAAACAACCCACTTAAGAGATGGGCCAAGGACCTCAATAGACATTTTTCGAAAGAGGAAATCCAAATGGCCAACAGACACATGAAAAAATGTTCAAGATCACTAGCAATCAGAGAAATGCAAATCAAAACCACAATGAGGTTCCATCTCACCCCGGTGAGAATGGCTCACATTCAGAAATCTACCAACAATAGATGCTGGAGAGGATGTGGGGAAAAAGGGACACTAACCCACTGTTGGTGGGAATGCAAACTGGTTAGGCCACTATGGAAGTCTGTCTGGAGATTCCTCAGAAACCTCAACATAACCCTACCATACAACCCAGCCATCCCACTCCTTGGAATTTACCCAAAGGAATTTAATTTGGCAAATAAAAAAGCCATCTGCACATTAATGTTTATTGCAGCTCAATTCACAATAGCTAAGACCTGGAACCAACCCAAATGCCCATCAACAGTAGACTGGATAAAGAAATTATGGGACATGTACTCCATAGAATACTATACAGCAGTAAGAAACAACGAAACCCAGTCATTTGCAACAAGATGGAGCAATCTGGAAAACATCATGCTGAGTGAATTAAGCCAGTCCCAAAGAGACAAATATCATTTGTTTTCCCTGATCGGTGACAACTGAGCACCAAAGGGGAAACCTGTTAAGTGAAATGGACACTATAAGCAACAATGAACTGATCAGCTCCTGTCCTGACTTTAGATGTACAATGTAATACTTTATCCTTTTTAGTATTTGTTGTTGTTGTTGTTGTTCTAGTACTATTGGTTGAACTCAGTAATTAACACACAATTATTCTCAGGTGTTTAAATTTTAACTGAAAAGTGATCCCTGTTAAATCTAAGAGTGGAAAAAGAGAGGGAGGAGATGAACAATTTGGAACATGCTCAATCGGACTGGCCGCAAATGGTGGAGTTAGAAATGTGCCAGGGGATTCCAACACAATCCCATCAAGATGGCATGTACCAATGCCATTGCACTAGTCCAAGTGATCAATTTCAGCTCACAATTGATAGCTCTGATAGGTCTAAGAGTCAAAGAGATCACACAAACAAGACAAGTATCTGCTAATACTAACTGATAGAATCAAAAAGGGAGAGAAAGATCCAACATGGGAAGTGGGATACACAGCAGACTCATAGGATGGCAGATGTCCTAAACAACACTCTGGCCTCAGAATCAACCCTCAAGGCATTCGGATCTGGCTGAAGAGCCCATGAGAGTATAGCAGGTATGGAAAGCCAAGATATCATGGAAAAAAAAAGACCTAAATGAAAGATCTCTGTGAGTGAGATCCCAGTGGAAAGAACGGGGCCATCAAAGAAGGAGGTACCCTTCTCCGAAGGGAGGAGAGAACTTCCACTTTGACTATGACCCTATCGGAATAAGATCAAAGTCAGTGAACTCTAAAGGCTTCCATAGCCCTGGCAACTCATGACTAGAGCCTAGGGAGATTACTGACGCCATGAACAGGAGTGTCAAATTGTTAAATCAGCAACAGGAGTCACTGTGTACTTACACCACATGTGGGATCTGTCCCTAATGTGTCGTCTAAAGCCAAGTGATGCTATAACTAGTACTGAAACAGTATTTTTATACTTTGCATTTCTGTGTGGACACAAACTGATGAGGTCTTTACTAATTATATACTGAAGTGATCTTCTGTATATAAAGAGAATTGGAAATGAAAAAAAAAAAACAACCTGGTGTTAAAATGGAAATGGCATAGAAAATTAATTTAAAAAAAATTATGTAGGATCTCTGTCTTTAATGTGCTGTACATTGCTATTTAATGCTATAATTAGTAATCCAATGGTAGTTTTTTCACTTTATGTTGCTATATGGGCAAAATGTTGAAATCTTTACCTAATATATACTAAACTGATCTTCTGTATACAAAGAGAATTGAAAATGAATCTTTACATGAATGGAAGGGGAAAGGGAGCAGGAAAGGGGAGGGTTGCGGGTGGGAGGGAAGTTATGGGAGGGGGGAAGCCATTGTAACCCATAAGCTATACTTTGGAAATTTATATTCATTAAATAAAAGTTTAATAAAAAAAGAAAAAAAAGAACATCAATTACAATTAAGTACTTAAGCTCAAAAGCTAAAATTTCCTCAGAATGACAAAATAACTTTCTTTTTTAAAAAAATTAATTAGTTCGTTTTTTAAAGAATACAAATTTCATAAGTACAATGTTAGGAATATAGTTATTCTTCCCACCATATCCATCCTCCCACTCAAAATAACTCTCAATAAATTATACATTTTAAAAATTATCAAATATCACAAATACAAGAAAATTCAGAAAAAAATGCTCTTATTAATTAGTTGTCCTACACACATGCAAGTATATTTTTCTTTATATTTTTTACTGCATAATCACTAATCTTCTATACATATGAAAATATGAAAGGCCAGCATTGTGTCATAGCATTTAAAGACGCTGCCTAGAGTGCCGGCATCCCATATGGGCACTGGTTCAAGTCCCGGCTGCTCCTCTTCCAAAGCAGCTCTCTGCTATGGCCTGGGAAAGCAGCGGAAATGCTTGTGCCCCTGCACCTGCGTGGGAGACCAGGAAGAAGCTACTGGCTCCTGGCTTTGGATAGGCCCAGCTCCGGTCATTGCAGCCATTTGGGGAGTGAACCAGCAGATGGAAAGTTCTCTCTCTCTCTCTCTCTCTCTCTCTCTCTCTCTTCCTGTCTGTCTGTCTGTCTCTCTCTGCCTATGCTTCTCTGTAACTCTGCCTTTCAATGTGGGTGTTGCAAGTGGCAGCTTCACCTGCTACATCATGGTGTTCACCACATCAAATATTTTTCATATGTTAGAGGCAAGATTTCAAGGGCATTTCAAGTTTTCCTTTAGGGTGGCAACTTCTTAGCAATTTTAGGATTGATGGCACTCATAATCCTGTTCATCACCAATGCCCTTGCTTTACTGTTGGACTTTGAGTTTTGTTACTTTTATCAATGTCAGTAATTTACATGAAAGCACTAATAAATTTAAATAGTTTTCCATAGCGGTCATATAATTCTTGAAGCATTCCATATTTTTATCAAGGTTGCATGTACCAATGCCATCTCATTAGTCCAAGTGATCAATTTCAGTTCACAATTGATCACACTGATAGGTCTAAGAGTCAAAGGGATCACACAAACAAGACAAGTGTCTGCTAATACTAACTGATAGAATCAAAAAGGGAGAGAACGATCCATCATGGGAAGCAGGAAACAGAGCAGACTCATAGGATGGCAGATGTCCTAAGCAACACTCTGGCCTCAGAATCAACCCTCAAGGCATTCGGATCTGGCTGAAGAGCCCATGAGAGTATAGTAGGCATGCAAAGCCAAGATATCATGGAAAAAAAAAAGACCTAAATGAAAGATCTCTGTGAGTGAGATCCCAGTGGAAAGAACGGGGCCATCAAAGAAGGAGGTACCTTTCTCTGAAGGGAGGAGAGAACTTCCACTTTGACTATGACCCTGTCTGAATAAGATCGAAATCAGTGAACTCAAAAGGCTTCCATAGCCGTGGCAACTCATGACTGGAGCCTAGGGAGATTACTGACGCCATAAACAAGAGTGTCAAATTGTTAAGTCAGCAACAGGAGTCACTGTGTACTTACATCTCATGTGGGATCTGTCCTTAATGTGTTGTCCAATGTGAAATAATGCTATAACTAGTACTGAAACAGTATTTCTCACTTTGTGTTTCTGTGTGGGTGCAAACTGTTGAAATCTTTACTTAATATATACTAACTTGATCTTCTATATATAAAGATAATTGAAAATGAATCTTAATGTGAATGCAATGGGAGAGAGAGCAGGAGATGGGAAGGGTGTGAGTGGGAGGGATGCTATGGGGGGGAGCCATTGTAATCAATAAGCTGTACTTTGGTAATTTATATTTAATAAATAAAAGTTAAAAAAAGAAAAAAAATATCTGGGATTGAGCTAGCCAAAAGAAAACCGGGTATTTCCGGTTTCATCCAGTCATTTCCAGACAAACTGGTGTGGAATTCGTATGCAATGGACCGAGAAAATCACAGTAAAAATGGTCTTGGAGAAAAGCAAATTCTTTTTGTTCAGCAAGTGCATCAAATGTCATCTATACAAACAGAAATATCATGTTTGTATGCCGCAGTTCCTCTAGCTTTCTCCCTAGATAATATGCATGTGTAGAGTTGGTGTCTTCATGTGGAACCAATTCGTGTTTCCAAGCACAAAATTAAATGTTCCCTGAAAAAAATTCAAAAAATAAAGTCCGTGTATAAAATCAGGAATACACAAACACAGAGGCTGTAGCAATATTTCGGATTGAGTTAGCCAAAACACAACCGGATATTTCTGGTTTCATCCAGTCATATCCGGACAAACTTGTGTGGAATTAGTATGCAATGGAAAGAGAAAATCAAAGTAGAAATGGTTTGGGAGAAAAGCAAAGTCTTTTCATTAGGCAAGTGCATAAAATGTCATCTATACAAAGAGAAATATCATGTTTGTTTCCCGCAGTTCCTCTAGCTTTCTCCCTAGAAAATACGAATCTGTAGAGCTGGTGTCTCCATGTGGAAACAATTAGTGTTTCAACGGTACAAAATTAAATGTTCCCTGAAAAAAAATTCAAAAAATAAAGTCCGTGTATAATATCAGGAATACACAAACACAGAGGCTGTAGCAATATTTCGGATTGAGTTAGCCAAAACACAACCGGATATTTCTGGTTTCATCCAGTCATATCCGGACAAACTGGTGTGGAATTCGTATGTAATGGACCGAGAAAATCAAAGTAGAAACGGTTTGGGAGAAAAGCAAAGTCTTTTCATTAGGAAAGTGCATAAAATGTCATATATACAAAGAGAAATATCATGTTTGTTTGCTGCAGTTCCTCTAGCTTTCTCCCTAGAAAATACGATATGTAGAGCTGGTGTCTCCATGTGGAACCAATTACTGTATCAAAGCTCAAAATAAATATTCCCCGATAAAAGCATTCAAAACAATAAAGTCCATGGATAATATCCAGAAAACACAAACACAGAGTTATTCACAATATTTCGAATTGAGTTAGGTAAAACACAACCGGATATTTCTGGTTTCATCCAGTCATATCCGGACAAACTGGTGTGGAATTCGTATGACATAGACCGAGAAAATCAGAGTAAAAATGGTTTTGGAGAAAAGCAGTCTTTTCGTTAAGCAAGTGCATAAAATGTCATCGATACAAACAGAAATATCATGTTTGTTTGCAGAAGTTCCTCTAGCTTTCTCCCTAGGAAATATAAATGTGTAGAGCTGGTGTCTCCAGGTGGAACCAATTTCTGTATCCAAGGTCAAAATAAATATTCCCCGATAAAAGCATACAAAACAATAAAGTCCATGGATAATATCCAGAAAACACAAACACAGAGGCTGTAGCAATATCTGGGATTGAGTTAGCCAAAACCAAACCAGATATTTCCGGTTTCATCCAGTCATATCCGGACAAACTGGTGTGGAATTCATATGCAATGGACCGAGAAAATCACAGTAAAAATGGTTTTGGAGAAAAGCAGTCTTTACGTTCTGCAAGTGCATAAAATGTCATCTATACAAAAGGAAATATCATGTTTGTTTGCCGCAGTTCCTCTAGCTTTCTCCCTGGAAAATACGAATGTGTGGAGCTGGTATCCACATGATGAACCAGTTAGTGTTTCAACGGTACAAAATTAAATGTTCCCTTATAAAAAAACATTGAAAAATATAAAGTTAAGGCATAACATCAGGAAAACACAAACACAGAGGCTGTAGCAATATCTGGGATTGAGTTAGCAAAAAAAAAAAAAAAACCGGATATTTCCAGTTTCATCCAGTCATATCCGGACAAAGTAGTGTGGAATTCGTGTGCAATGGACCGAGAAAATCACAGTAAAAATGGTTTTGGAGAAAAGCAAAGTCATTTCGTTAGGCAAGTGCATCAAATGTCATCTATACAAACAGAAATATCATGTTTGTTTGCCACAGTTCCTCTAGCTTTCTCCCTAGAAAATACGAATGTGTAGACCTGGTGTCTCCATGTGGAAACAATTAGTGTTTCCCAGCACAAAATTAAATGTTCTGAAAAAAAAACATTGAAAAATATAAAGTCCGTGTATAATATCACGAATACACAAACACAGAGGCTGTAGCAATATCTGGGATTGAGTTAGCCAAAACACAAATGGATATTTCCGTTTTCATCCAGTCATATCCGGACAAACTGGTGTGGAACTCATATGCAATGGACCGAGAAAATCACAGTACAAATGGTTTTGGAGAAAAAGAAAGTCCTTTCGTTTGGTAAGTGTAGAAAATGTCATCTATACAAATAGAAATATCATGTTTGTTTGCCACAGTTCCTCTAGATTTCTCCCTAGAAAATACGAATGTGTAGAGGTGGTTTCTCCATGTGGAACCAATTCGTGTTTCCAAGCACAAAATGAAATGTTCCCTTAAAAAAATCATTCAAAAAATAAAGTCCGTGTATAATATCAGGAATAAACAAACACAGAGGCTGTAGCAATATTTCTGACTGAGTTAGCCAAAACACAACCAGATATTTCTGGTTTCATCCAGTCATATGCGGACATAGTGGTGTGGAATTCGTATGCAATGGAAAGAGAAAATCACAGTACAAATGGTTTTGGAGAAAAGCAAAGTCTTTTGGTTCGGTAAGTGCATCAAATGTCCTCGATAGTAACATAAATATCATGTTTGTTTGCCACAGTTCCTCTAGCTTTCTCCCTAGAAAATACGAATGTGTAGAGCTGGTGTCTCCATGTGGAAACAATTAGTGTTTCAAAGCAGAAAATTAAACGTTCCCTGATAAAAAACATTCAAAACAATGAAGTCCGTGGATAATATCCAGAAAACATGAACACAGAGGTTGTAGCAATATTTCAGATTGAGTTAGCCAAAACACAACTGGATATTTCTGTTTTCATCCAGTCATATCCGGACAAAGTGGTGTGGAATTCGTATGCAATGGACAGAGAAAATCACAGTACAAATGGTTTAGGAGAAAAGCAAAGACTTTTCATTAGGCAAGTACATCAAATGTCATCGGTAGAAACAGAAATATCATGTTTGTTTGCCGCAGTTCCTCTAGCTTTATCACTAGAAAATACAAATATGTAGAGCTGGTGTCTCCAAGTGGAAGCAATTCGTGTTTCCAATCACAAAATTAAATGTTCCCTGAAAACAAAATTCAAAAAAATAAAGACCGTGGATAAAATCAGGAATACACAAACACTGAGGCTGTAGCAATATTTCGAATTGAGTTAGCCAAAACACAACCAGATATTTCTGGTTTCATCCAGTCATATGCGGACAAAGTGGTGTGGAATTCGTACGCTATGGATGGAGAAAATCACAGTTAAAATGGTTTTGGAGAAAAGTAAAGTCTTTTCGTTTGGCAAGTGCATAAAATGTCATCGATACAAACAGAAATATGATGTATGTTTGCCGTAGTTCCTCTAGCTTTCTCTCTAGAAAATGCGAATGTGTAGAGCTGGTGTCTCCATGTGGAAACAATTAATGTTTTACGGTACAAAATTAAATGTTCCCTGATAAAAAACATTCAAAACAATAAAGTCTGTGGATAATATACGGAATACACTAACACAGAGGCGGTAACAATATCTGGGATTGAGCTAGCCAAAACAAAACCGGGTATTTCCGGTTTCATCCAGTCATTTCCGGACAAACTGGTGTGGAATTCGTATGCAATGGACCGAGAAAATCACAGTACAAATCGTTTTGGAGGAAAGCAAATTCTTTTTGTTCGGCAAGTGCATCAAATGTCATCTATACAAAGAGAAATATCATGTTTGTTTGCCGCAGTTCCTCTAGCTTTCTCTCTAGGAAATGCGAATGTGTAGAGCTGGTGTCCCCATGATGAACCAATTAGTGCTTTTAAGGTACAAAATTTAGTGTTCCTTGATAAAAAACTTTCAAAGCAATAAAGTCCGTGGATAATATCAGGAATACACAAACACAGAGGCTGTAGCAATATCTGGGATTGAGTTAGGCAAAAAAAACCCGGATATTTCCGGTTTCATCCAGTCATATCTGGACAAACTGGTGTGGAACTTGTATGCAATGGACCAAGAACATCACTGTAAAAATGGTTTTGGAGAAAAGCAAAGTCTTTTCATTAGGCACGTGCATAAAATGTCATCTATACAAACAGAAATATCATGTTTGTTTGCCGCAGTTCCTCTAGCTTTCTCCCTAGAAAATACGAATGTGTAGAGCTGGTGTCTCCATGTGGAACCACTTAGTGTTTCTACGGTACCAAAATAAATTTTTCCTGATAAAAACATTCAAAACAATAAAGTTCATCGATAATATCCAGAAAACACAAACACAGAGGCTTTCACAATATTTCAGATTGAGTTAGCCAAAACACAACTGGATATTCCTGGGTTTATCCAGTCCTATCCGGACAAAGTGGTGTGGAATTCGTATGCAATGGACCGAGAAAATCACAGTAAAAATGGTTTTGGAGAAAAGCAAAGCCTTTTTGCTAGGCAAGTGCATAAAATGTCATCTATACAAACAGAAATATCATGTTTGTTGGCCACAGTTCCTCTAGCTTTCTCCCTAGAAAATATGAATATGTAGAGCAGGTGTCCTCATGATGAACCAATTAGTGTTTCTAGGATAAGAAAATAAATGATGTCTGATATAAACATTCAAAACAATAAAGTCCATCGATAATATCCCCAAAACACAAACACAGAGACTTTCACAATATTTCGGATTAAGTTAGCCAAAATAAAACCGGATATTTCTGGTTTATCCAGTCATATCTGGAAAAAGTGGTGTGGAATTCGTATGCAATGGACCGAGAAAATCACAGTACAAATGGTTTTGCAGAAAAGCAAAGTCTTTTCGTGAGGCAAGTGCATAAAATGTCATCTAGACAAACAGAAATATCATGTTAGTTTGCCGCAGTTCCTCTAGCTTTCTCCCTAGAAAATACGAATGTGTAGAGCTCCTGTACCCATGATGAACCAATTAGTGTTTCTAAGGTACAAAATCAATGTTGCCTGAGAAAAAACATTCAAAGCAATAAAGTCCGTTGATAATATCAGGAATACACAAACACAGAGGCTGTAACAAATTCTGATTGTGTTAGCCAAAATACAACCGGATATTTCTGGTTTCATCCAGTCATATCCCGACAAACTGGTGTCGAATTCTTATGCCATGGACCGAGAGAATCACAGTACAAATGGTTTTGGAGAAAAGCAAAGTCTTTTCGTTAGGCAAGCGCATAAAATGTCATCTATACAAACAGAAATATCATGTTTGTTTGCCGCAATTCCTCTAGCTTTCTCCCTAGGAAATGTGAATGTGTAGATCTGGTGTCCCCATGATGAACCAATTAGTGTTTTATCAAGAACAAAATTAAATGTTCCCTGATAAAAACATTCAAAACAATAAAGTCCATTGGTAATATCCGGAAAAGACAAACAGAGGATTCCACAATATTTCGGATTGAGTTAGCCAAAACACAACCGGATAATTCTGGTTTCATCCAGTCATATCCGCAAACTGGTGTAGAATTCGTATGTTATGGGATGAGAAAATCAGAGTAAATATGGTTTTGGAGTAAAGCAAAGTCGTTTCGTTAGGCAAGTGCATAAAATGTCATCGATACAAACAGTAATATCTACTTTGTTTGCTGCAGTTCCTCTAGCATTCTCCCTAGAAAATACAAATATGTAGAGCTGGTGTCTCGATGTGGAACCAATTACTGTATCCAAGCTCAAAATAAAATATTCCGAGATAAAAGACATTCAAAACTATAAAGTCCATTGATAATATCCAGAAAACACAAACACAGAGGCTGTAGCAATATCTGGGATTGATTAGCCAAAACAAAACCGGATATTTCCGGTTTCATCCAGTCATATCCGGACAAACTGGTGTGGAATTCGTATGCAATGGATCGAAAAAATGACAGTAAAAGTGATTTTGGAGAAAAGCAAAGTCTTTTCGTTAGGCAAGTGCATCAAATGTCATCTATACAAAGAGAAATATCATGTTTGTTTGCCGCAGTTCCTCTAGCTTTCTCTCTAGAAAATACGAATGTGTAGAGTTGGTTTCCCCATGATGAACCAATTAGTGTTTCTAAGGTACAAAATCAATGTTGCCTGAGAAAAAACATTCAAAGCAATAAAGTCCGTTGATAATATCAGGAATACACAAACACAGAGGCTGTAGCAAATTCTGATTGTGTTAGCCAAAATACAACCGGATATTTCTGGTTTCATCCAGTCATATCCCGACAAACTGGTGTCGCATTCGTATGCCATGGACCGAGAGAATCACAGTAGAAATGGTTTTGGAGAAAAGCAAAGTCTTTTCGTTAGGCAAGTGCATAAAATGTCATCGATACAAACAGTAATATCTACTTTGTTTGCTGCAGTTCCTCTAGCATTCTCCCTAGAAAATACAAATATGCAGAGCTGGTGTCTCGATGTGGAACCAATTACTGTATCCAAGCTCAAAATAAAATATTCCGAGAAAAAACCTTCAAAACTATAAAGTCCATTGATAATATCCAGAAAACACAAACACAGAGGCTGTAGCAATATCTGGGATTGAGTTAGCCAAAACAAAACCGGATATTTCCGGTTTCATCCAGTCATATCCGGACAAACTGGTGTGGAATTCGTATGCAATGGACCGAAAAAATGACAGTAAAAGTGATTTTGGAGAAAAGCAAAGTCTTTTCGTTAGGCAAGTGCATAAAATGTCATCTATACAAAGAGAAATTTCATGTTTGTTTGCCACAGTTCCTCTACCTTCCTCCCTAGAAAATACGAATGTGTAGAGCTGGTGTCTCCATGTGGAACCAATTACTTTTTCCAAGCACAAGTTAAATGTTCCCTGATAAAAAACATTCAAAACATAAAGTCCATCAATAATATCCAGAAAACACAAACACAGAGGCTGTAGCAATATCTGGGATTGAGTTAGCCAAAACAAAACCGGATATTTCCGGTTTCATCCAGTCATATCCGGACAAACTGGTGTGGAATTCGTATGCAATGGACCGAAAAAATGACAGTAAAAGTGATTTTGGAGAAAAGCAAAGTCTTTTCGTTAGGCAAGTGCATCAAATGTCATCTATACAAAGAGAAATATCATGTTTGTTTGCCGCAGTTCCTCTAGCTTTCTCCCTAGAAAATAGGAATGTGTAGTGCTCGTGTACCCATGATGAACCAATTAGTGTTTCTAAGGTACAAAATTAAATGTTCCCTGATAAGAACATTCAAAACAATAAAGTCCATCGATAATATCCTGAAAACACAAAAGCAGAGGCTGTAGCAATATTTCGAATTGAGTTAGCCAAAATAAAACCGGATATTTCCTGTTTCATCTAGTCATAACCGGACAAACTGGTGTGGAATTCGTATGCAATGGACCGAGAAAATCACAGTACAAATGGTTTTGGAGAAAAGCAAAGTCTTTTCATTAGGCAAGTGCATAAAATGTCATCTATACAAACAGAAATATCATGTTTGTTTGTAGCAGTTCCTCTAGCTTTCTCCCTAGAAAATACGAATGTGTAGAGCTGGTGTCCCCATGATGAACCAATTAGTGTTTCTAAGGTACAAAATTAAATGTTCCCTGAGAAAAAACATTCAAAGCAGTAAAGTGCGTGGATATTATCAGGAATACACAAACACAGAGGCTGTAGCAATTTCTGGGATTGTGTTAGCCATAAGACAACCGGATATTTCTGGTTTCATCCAGTCGTATCTGGACAAGCTGGTGTGGAATTCGTATGCCATGGACAAGGGAATCACAGTACAAATGGTTTTGGAGAAAAGCAAAGTCTTTTCATTAGGCAAGTGCATAAAAGGTCATCTATACAAACAGAAATATCATGTTTGTTTGCGTAGTTCCTCTAGCTTTCTCCCTAGAAAATACCAATGTGTAGAGCTGGTGTTCCCATGATGAACCAATTAATGTTTCTGTGGTACAAAATTAAATGTTCCCTGATAGAAACATTGAAAACAATAAAGTCCATTGATAATATCTTGAAAACACAAACACAGAATCTTTCACAATATTTCACAATGTGTTAGCCAAAACACAACCGGATATTTCTGGTTTCATCCAGTCATATCCGGACAACGTGGTGTGGAATTCGTATGCAATGGACCGAGAAAATCACAGTACAAATGGTTTTGGAGAAAAGCGAAGTCTTTTCGTTAGGCAAGTGCATAAAATGTCATCTACACAAAGAGAAAAATCATGTTTGTTTGCAGCAGTTCCTCTAGTTTTCTCCCTAGAAAATACGAATGTGTAGAGCTGGTGTCCCCATGATGAACCAATTAGTGTTTCCAAGCACAAAATTAAATTCTCACTGATAAAAAACATTCAAAACTATAAAGTCCGAGGATAATATCCGGAATACACAAACACAGAGGCTGCAGCAATATCTGGGATTGAGTTAGATTAACAGAATTTATTTTTTTGAATGTTTTTTTTTCCGGGAACATTTAATTTTTGCTTGGAAACACTAATTGGTTCCACATGGAGACACCAGCTCTACACATTCGTATTTTCTAGGGAGAAAGCTAGAATACCTGCAGAAAACAAACATGATATTTCTGTTTGTATAGATGACATTTTATGCACTTGCCTAACGAAAAGACGTTGCTGTTCTCCAAAACGATTTGTACTGTGATTTTCTCAGTCCATTGCATATGAATTCCACACCACTTTGTCCAGATATGACTGGATGAAACCGGAAATATCTGGTTTTGTTTTTGCTAAGTCAATCCCAGATATTGCTACAGCCTCTGTGTTTGTGTATTCCTGATATTATCCATGGACTTTATTGTTTTGAATGTTCTTTATCAGGGAACATTTAATTTTGTGCTGTGCAACACTAATTGTTTCCACATGGAGACACCAGCTCTACACATTCCTATTTTCTAGGGAGAAAGCTAGAGGAACTGCGGCAAACAAACATGATATTTCTGATTGTATACATGACATTTTATGCACTTGCCTCACGAAAAAACTTTGCTTTTCTCCAAAACCATTTGTACTGTGATTTTCTCGGTCCATTGCATACGAATTCCACACCAGTTTGTTCGGATAGGTCTGGATGAAACGAGAAATATCCGGTTCTTTTTTTGCTAATTCAATACAAAATATTGTGAAAGCTTCTGTGTTTGTGTTTTCTGGATATTATCGATGGACTTTATTGTTTTGAATGTTCTTTATCAGGGAACATTTAATTTTCTGCTGTGAAACACTAATTGTTTCCCCATGGAGACACCAGCTCTACACATTCATATTTTCTAGGGAGAAAGCTAGAGGAACTGCCGCAAACAAACATGATATTTCTGTTTGTATAGAAGACATTTTATGCACTTGCCTCACGAAAAAACTTTGCTTTTCTCCAAAACCATTTGTACTGTGATTTTCTCGGTCCATTGCATACGAATTCCACACCAGTTTGTTTGGATAGGTCTGGATGAAACGAGAAATATCCGGTTCTTTTTTTGCTAATTCAATACAAAATATTGTGAAACCTTCTGTGTTTGTGTTTTCTGGATATTATCGATGGACTTTATTGTTTTGAATGTTCTTTATCAGGGAACATTTAATTTTCTGCTGTGAAACACTAATTGGTTCCCCATGGAGACACCAGCTCTACACATTCATATTTTCTAGGGAGAAAGCTAGAGGAACTGCCGCAAACAAACATGATATTTCTGTTTGTATAGATGACATTTTATGCACTTGCCTCACGAAAAAACTTTGCTTTTCTCCAAAACCATTTGTACTGTGATTTTCTCGGTCCATTGCATACGAATTCCACACCAGTTTGTTCGGATAGGTCTGGATGAAACGAGAAATATCCGGTTCTTTTTTTGCTAATTCAATACAAAATATTGTGAAAGCTTCTGTGTTTGTGTTTTCTGGATATTATCGATGGACTTTATTGTTTTGAATGTTCTTTATCAGGGAACATTTAATTTTCTGCTGTGAAACACTAATTGTTTCCCCATGGAGACACCAGCTCTACACATTCATATTTTCTAGGGAGAAAGCTAGAGGAACTGCCGCAAACAAACATGATATTTCTGTTTGTATAGATGACATTTTATGCTCTTGCCTAATGAAAAAACTTTGCTTTTCTCCAAAACCATTTTTACTGTGATTTTCTCAGTGCATTGCATACAAATTCCACACCAGTTTCTCCGGATATGACTGGATGAAACCAGAAATATCTGGTTTTGTTATCGCTGTCTAAATCCGAAATATTGCTACAGGCTCTGTGTTTGTGTATTCCTAATATGATTAACAGACTTTATTTTTTTGAATGTTTTTTTTTTCAGGGAACATTTAATTTTGTGCTTGGAAACACTAATTGGTTCCACATGGAGACACCAGCTCTACACATTCGAATTTTCTAGGGAGAAAGCTAGAGGAACTGCGACAAACAAACATGATATTTCTGTTTGTATCGATGACATTTTATGCACTTGCTTAACGAAAAGACGTTGCTGTTCTCCAAAACCATTTGTACTGTGATTTTCTCGGTCCATTGCATATGAGTTCCACACCAGTTTCTCCGGATATGACTGGATGAAACCGGAAATATCTGGTTTTGTTTTTGCTAAGTCAATCCCGGATATTGCTACAGACTCTGTGTTTGTGTTTTCTGGGTATTATGCATAGACTTTATAGTTTTGAATGTTTTTTCTCAGGGAACATTTTATTTTGAGCTTGTATACAGTTATTGGTTCCACATGGAGATACCAGGTCTACATATTCGTATTTTCTAGGGAGAAAACTAGAGGAACTGCGGCAAACAAACATGATATTTCTGTTTGTATAGATGACATTTTATGCATAGCCTAATGAAAAGAATTTTACTTTTCTCCAGAATTATATTTACTGTGATTTTCTCGGTCCATTGCATACTTATTCCAGACCAGTTTGTCCGGATATGACTGGATGAAACCGGAAATATCCGGTTTTGTTTTGGCTCACTAAATCCAGATATTGCTACCGCCTCTGTGTTTGTGTATTCCTGATATTACCCACAGGCTTTATTGTTTTGAATGTTTTTTATCAGGGAACATTTAATTTTGTACCGTTGAATCACTAATTGGTTCATCATGGGGGCACCAGCTCTACACATTCGTATTTTCTTGGGAAAAAGCTAGAGGAACTGCGGCAAACAAACATGATATTTCTGTTTGTATGATGACATTTTATGCACTTTCCTCACGAAAAGACTTTGCTTTTCTCCAAATCATATTTGTACTGTGATTTTCTCGGTCCATTGCTTACGGATTCCACACCAGTTTGTCCGGATATGACTGGATGAAACCAGAAATATCTGGTTCTTTTTTTGCTAATTCAATATGAAATATTGTGAAAGCTTCTGTGTTTGTGTTTTCTGGATATTATCGATGGACTTCATTGTTTTGAATGTTTTTTATCAGGGAACATTTAATTTTGTGCTGTTAAACACTAATTGTTTCTACATGGAGACACCAGCTCTACACATTTGTATTTTCTAGGGAGAAAGCTAGAGGAACTGCGGCAAACAAACATGATATTTCTGTTTGTGTAGATGACATTTTATGCTCTTGCCTAATGAAAAGACTTTGCTTTTCTCCAAAACCATTTTTACTGTGATTTTCTCAGTGCATTGCATACAAATTACACACCAGTTTCTCCGGATATGACTGGATGAAACCAGAAATATCTGGTTTTGTTATGGCTGTCTCAATCCGAAATATTGCTACAGGCTCTGTGTTTGTGTATTCCTGATATTATTAACAGACTTTATTTTTGTGAATGTTTTTTTTTTTCAGGGAATATTTAATTTTGTGCTTGGAATCACTAATTGGTTCCACATGGAGACACCATCTCAAAAGTTTTCGTATTTTCTAGGGAGAAATCTAGAGGAACTGCGGCAAACAAACATGATATTTCTGTTTGTATAGATGACATTTTATGCACTTGCCTCACGAAAAGACTTTGCTTTTCTCCAACACCATTTGTACTGTGATTTTCTCGGTCCATTGCATACGAATTCCAGACCAGTTTTCCGGATATGACAGGATGAAACCGGAAATATCCGGTTTTTTTTTTTTTTTTGCAAACTCAATCCAAGATATTCCTACAGACTCTGTGTTTGTGTTTTCTGTATATTATAATTGGACTTTATTGCTTTGAGTGTTTTTTATAGGGGAACATTTTATTTTGAGCTTTGATACAGTAATTGGTTCCACATGGAGACACCATCTCAAAAGTTTTCGTATTTTCTAGGGAGAAAGCTAGAGGAACTGCGGCAAACATGATATTTCTGTTTGTGTAGATGACATTTTATGCACTTGCCTAACGAAAAGACTTTGCTTGTCTCCAAAACCATTTTAACTGTGATTTTCTTGGTCCATTGCATACGAATTCTACACTAGTTTTTCCGGATATGACTGGATGAAACCAGAAATATCCGGTTGTGCTTTTTCTAACTCAATTCGAAATATTGTGAAAGTCTCTGTTTGTGTTTTCTGGATATTATCGATGGACTTTATTGTTTTGAATATTTTTATCAAGGAACATTTATTTTTGTTCCGTAGAATCACTAATTGGTTCATCATGGGGACACGAGCTCTACGCATTCGTATTTTCTAAGGAGAAAGCTAGAGGAACTGCGGCAAACAAACATGATATTTCTGATTGTATACATGACATTTTATGCACTTGCCTAACGAAGAGACTTTGCTTTACTCCAAAACCATTTTTACTGTGGTTTTCTCGGTCCATTGCATACGAATTCCACACCACTTTGTCCGGATATGACTGGATGAAACCGGTAATATCCGGTTTTGTTTTTGCTATCTCAACACGAAATATTGCTACAGCCTCTGTGTTTGAGTTTTCTGGATATTATCAATGGACTTTATTGTTTTGAATGTTTTTTTATCGGGGAACATTTTATTTTGAGCTTGGGTACAGTAATTGGTTCCACATGGAGACATCAGCTCTACATATTCGTATTTTCTAGGGAGAAAGCTAGAGGAACTGCGGCAAACAAACATGATATTTCTGTTTGTCTAGATGACATTTTATGCACTTGCCTAATGAAAAGACTTTGCTGTACTCCCAATCCATTTTTACTGTGGTTTTCTTGTTCCATTGCATACGAATTCCATACCACTTTGTCCGCATATGACTGGGTGAAAACAGAAATATCCGGTTTTGTTTTTGCTAACTCAACACGAAATATTGCCACAGCCTCTGTGTTTGAGTTTTCTTGATATTATCAGTGGACTTTATTGTTTTGAATGTTTTTTTGTCGGGGAACATTTTATTTTGAGCTTCGGTACAGTAATTGGTTCCACATGGAGACATAAGCTCTACACATTCGTATTTTCTAGGGAGAAACGATGGGAACTGCGGCAAGCAAACATGATATTTCTTTTTGTATAGATGACATTTTATGCACTTGCCTCACGAAAAGACTTTGCTTTTCTCCAAAACCATTTTCTGATTTTCTCGGTTCATTGCATACGAATTCCACACCAGTTTGTCCGGATATGACTGGATGAAACCGGAAATATCTGGTTTTGTTTTGGCTAACTCAATCCCAGATATTGCTACAGCCAATGTGCTTGTGTTTTCTGGATATTACCGTTGGACTTTAATGTATTGAATGTTTCTTATCAAGGAACATTTAATTTTGTACCGAAGAAACACTAATTGGTTCATCATGGGGACACCAGCTCCACACATTCGTATTTTCTAGGGAGAAAGCGATAGGAACTGCGGCAAACAAACATATTTCTGTTTGTATAGATGACATTTTATGCACTTGCCTCAAGAAAAGACTTTGCTTTTCTCCAAAACCATTTTGTGATTTTCTTGGTCCATTGCATACAAATTCCAAACCAGTTTGTCCGGATATGACTAGATGAAACCAGAAATATCCGGTTGTGTTTTGGCTAACTCAATCCGAAATATTGTGAAAGCCTCTGTATTTGTGTTTCTGGATATTATCGATGGAATGTATTGTTTTGAATGTTCTTTTCAGGGAACATTTAATTTTGTACCATTGAAACACTAATTGGTTCCTCATGGGGACAAGCTCTACACATTCATATTTTCTAAGGAGAAAGCTAGAGGTACTGCGGCAAACAAACATCATATTTCGGTTATTATAGATGACATTTTATGCACTTGCCTAACGAAAAGACTTTGCTTTTCAACAGAACCATTTTTACTGTGATTTTCTCCGTCCATTGCATATGAATTCCACACGATTTTTTCCGGATATTCCTGGAAGAAACTATAAATATCCGGATTTGTTCTGGCTAACTCAATCCCAGATATTGCTACAGCCTCTGTGTTTGTGTATTCCTGCTATTATCCACAGACTTTATTTATTGGAATGTTTTTAATCAGGGAACATTTAATTTTGTCCTTGGAAACACTAATTGGTTCAACATGGAGACACCAGATCTACACATTCGTATTTTCCAGGGAGGAAGCTAGAGGAACTGTGGCAAAGAAACATGATATTATTGTTTGTATAGATGACATTTTATCTACTTGTCTAATGAAAATACGTTGCTTTTCTCCAAAACCATTTTTACTGTGATTTTCTTGGTCCATTGCATACGAATTCCACACCAGTTTGTCCGGATATGACTGCATGGAACCGGAAACATCTGGTTCTCTTTTGCCTAACTCAATCCCACATATTGCTACAGCCACTGTGTTTATGTTTTCTGGATATTATCAACGGACTTTATTGTTTTGAATGTTTTTTCTTGGGGAACATTTTATTTTGAGCTTGGATACGGTAATTGGCTCCACATGGAGACACGAGCTCTACATACTCGTATTTTCCAGGGAGAAAGGTAGAGGAACTGCAACAAACAATCATGATATTTCAGTTTGTACAGATGACATTTATGCACTTGCCTAATGAAAAGACTTTGCTTTTCTCCAAAACCACTGTTAGTATGATTTTCTCGGTCCATTGCATATGAATTCCACACAACTTTTTCCAGATATGACTGGATGAAACCAGAAATATCTGGTTGTGTTTTGGCTAACTCAATCCGAAATATTGTGAAAGCCTCTATGTTTGTGTTATCTGGATATTATCGATGGACTTTATTTTTTTGAATGTTCTTTATCAGGGTACATTTAATTTTGTGCTGTGAAACACTAATTGGTTCATCATGGGGACACCAGCTCCACACATTCTTATTTTCTAGTAAGAAAGCTAGAGGAACTGCAACAAACAAACATGATATTTCTGTTTGTATAGATGACATTTTATGCACTTGCCTAACGAAAAGACTTTGCTTTTCATCAAAACAATTTTCTGATTTTCTCGGTCCATTGCATAGGAATTCCTCACCAGTTTGTCTGGATATGACTGGATGAAACCTGAAATATCCGTTTTAGTTTTGGCTCACTCAATCCCAGATATTGCTACAGCCTCTGTGTTTGTGTTTTCTGGATATTATCGATGGACTTTATTGTTTTCAATGTTTTTTATCAGGGAACATTTATTTATGTACCGTAGAAACTCTAATTGGTTCATCATGGGGACACCAGCTCCAAACATTCGTATTTTCTAGAGAGAATGCTAGAACACCTGCGGCAAACAAACATGATACTTCTGTTTGTATATATGACATTTTATGCACTTGCCTAACATAAAGACTTTGCTTTTCTCCAAAACCATTTTTACTGTGATTTTCTCGGTGCATTGCAAACGAATTCCACACAACTTTTTCCGGATATGACTGGATGAAACGAGAAATATCTGGTTGTGTTTTGGGTAACTCCATCTGAAATGTTACTAAAGCCTCTGTGTTTGTGTATTCCTGATATTATGCATGGACTTTATATTTTTCAATGTTTTTTTCAGGGAACATTTAATTTTCTGCTTAGAAACACTAACTGCTTCCACATGGAGACACCAGCTCTACACATTCGTATTTTCCAGGGAGAAACCTAGAGGAACTGCGGCAAACAAACATGATATGTCTGTTTGTATAGATGACATTTCATGCGCTTGCCTGATGAAAAGACTTTGCTTTTTTCCAAAACCATTTTTACTGTGATTTTCTCGGTCCATTGCATACGAATTTTCCACCAGTTTGTCCAGATATGACTGGATGAAACCGGAATTATCCAGTTTTGTTTTGGCTAACTCAATCCCAGATATTGCTACAGCCACTGTGTTTGTGTTTTCTGGATATTATGGATGAACTTTAGTGTTTTGAATGTTTTTTATCAGGGAACATTTAATTTGTACCATAGAAACACTAATTGGTTCCACTTTGGGACACCAGTTCCGCACATTTGTATTTTCTAAGGAGAAAGCTAGAGGAACAGCGGCAAACAAACATGATATTTCTGTTTGTATACATGACATTTTATGCACTTGCCTAACGAAAAGACTTTGCTTTTCTCCAAAACAATTTTTACTGTGATTTTCTCAGTCCATTGCATACGAATTCCACACCAGTTTGTCCAGATATGACTGGATGAAATCGGAAATATCCGGTTTTGTTTTGGCTAACTCAATCCCAGATACTGTTACCGCCTCTGTGTTTGTTTATTCCTGATATTCTCCATGGACTTTATTGTTTTGAATGTTTTTGTTATCAGGGAACATTTAATTTTGTGCTGTGAAACACTAATTGGTTACATATGGAGACACCAGGTATACACATTCGTATTTTCCATGGCGAAAGCTAGAGGAACTGCGGCATACAAACATGATACTTCTGTTTGTATAGATGACATTTTATGCACTTGCCACACAAAAAGACTTTGCTTTTCTCCGAAATCATTTGTACAGTGATTTTCTCGGTCCATTGCATAGGAATTCCACACCAGTTCGTCCGGATATGACTGGATGAATCCAGAAATATCTGGTTGTGTTTTGGCTAACTCAATCCCAGATATTGTTACAGCCTCTGTGTTTGTGTATTCCTCATCATCCACGGACTTTATTTTTTTGAATTTTTTTTTCAGGGAACATTTATAAATGAACCGTAGAAACACTAGTTGGTTCATCATGGGGACACCAGCTCTACACATTCGTTTTTTCTAGGGAGAATGCTAGAAGACCTGCGGAAAACAAACATGATATTTCTGTTTGTATAGATGACATTTTATGCACTTGCCTAACGAAAAGACTTTGCTTTTGTCAAAACCATTTTTACTGTGATATTCTCGGTCCATTGCATGCGAATTCCACACCACTTTGTCTGGATATGACTGCATGAAACCAGAAATATCTGGTTGTGTTTTGGCTAACTCTATCCCAGATATTGCTACAGACTCTGTGTTTGGGTATTCCTGATATTATCCATGGATTTTATTTTTTTCAATTTTTTTAAGGGATCATTTAAGTTTGTTCTTGGAAACATTAATTGGTTCCACATGCAGACACCTGCTCTACACATTCGTATTTTCTAGGGAGAAAGCTAGAGGAACTGCGGCAAACAAACATGATATTTCTGTTGTATAGATGACATTTTATGCACTTGCCTAATGAAAACACTTTGCTTTTCTCCAAAACCATTTTTACTGTGATTTTCTCAGGCCATTGCATAGGAATTCCACACCACGTTGTCCGGATATGACTGGATGAAACCAGAAATATCCAGTTGTGTTTTGGCTATCTCAATCCAAAATATTGCTACAGCCTCTGTGTTTATGTTTTCTGGATATTATCGAGGGACTTTATGGTTTTGAATGTTTTCATCAGGGAACGTTTAATTTTGTACCGTTGAAACACTAATTGGTTCATCATGGGGACACCAGCTCTACATATTCGTATTTTCCAAGGAGAAAGCTAGAGGAACTGCAGCAAACAAACATGATGTTTCTACTTGTATAGATGACTTTTATGCACTTGCCTAATGAAAAGACTTTGCTTTTCTCCAAAACCATTTTTACTGTGATTTTCTTGGTCCATTGCATACGAATTCCACACCACTTTGTACGGATATGACTGGATGAAACCGGAAATATCTGGTTGTTTTTTGGCTAACTGAATCCGAAATATTGCTAAAGCCTCTGTGTTTGTGTATTCCTGATATTATTCAAGGACCTTATTTTTTTTTGAATGTTTTTTTTCAGGGAACATTTAATTTTGTACAGTTGAAACACTAATTGTTTCATATTGGGAACACCAGCTCTACACATTCATATTTTCTAGGGAGAAACCTAGAGGACCTGCGGCAAACAAACATGAAATTGCTGTAGATGACATTTTATGTACTTGCCTAACTTAAAGACTTTGCTTTTCTGCAAAACCATTTTTACTCTGATTTTCTCGGTCCATTGCATACGAATTCCCCACCAGTTTGTCCGGATATGACTGGATAAAACAGGAAATATCCGGTTTTTTTTGGCTAACTCAATCCCAGATATTGCTACAGCCACTGTGTTTGTATTTTCTGGATATTATCAATGAACTTTAGTGTTTTGAATGTTTTTTAATCAGGGAACATTTAATTTGTACCATAGAAACACTAATTGGTTCCACATGGAGACACCAGCTATACACATTCGTATTTTCTAGGTAGAAACCTAGAGGACCTGCGGCAAACAAACATGATATTGCTGTAGATGACATTTTATGCACTTGCCTAACGAAAAGATTTTTCTTTTCTGCAAAACCATTTTTACTCTGATTTTCTCGGTCCATTGCATACGAATACCACACCAGTTTTTGCGGATATTACTGGATGTACCGGAAATATCCGGTTTTGTTTTGGCTAACTCATTCCCAGATATTGCTACAGCCTCTGTGTTTGTGTTTTCTGGATATTATCCACGGACTTCATTGTTTTGAATGTTTTTTTTTTTAATCGGGGAACATTTAGTTTTGAGCTTGGATACAGTAATTGGTTCCATATGGAGACACCAACTCTAAATATTCGAATTTTCTAGGGAGTAAGGTAGAGGAACTGCGACAAAGAAACATGATATTTCAGTTTTTATAGATGACATTTTATGCACTTGCCTAATGAAAATACTTTGCTTTTCTCCAAAACCATTTTTCCTGTGATTTTCTCGGTCCATTGCATACGTATTCCACACCATTTTGTCCGGATATGACTGGATGAAACCGGAAATATCCAGTTGTATTTTGGCTAACTCAATCCAAAATATTGTGAAAGCCTCTGTGTTTGTGTTTTCTGGATATTATCCGCGGACTTTATTGTTTTGAATGTTTTTTCAGGGAACATTTAATTTTAAATCAGTGAAACACTAATTGGTTCATCATGGGGACACCAGCTCTGCACATTCGTATTTTCTAGGGAGAAAGCTAGAGGAACTGTGGTAAACAAACATGCTATTATCCATGGAATTTTTTTTTGAATGCTTTTTTTCAGGGAACATTTATTTTTTACCGGAGAAACACTAGTTGTTTCATCATGGGGACACCAACTCTACACATTCGTATTTTTTAAGTTAGAAAACTAGAGGAACTGCTGCAAACAAACATGATATTTCTGTTTGTATAGATGACATTTTATGCACTTGCCTAATGAAAAGACTTTGCTTTTCTCCAAAACCATTCTTCCTGTGATTTTCTCGGTCCATTGCATACGAATTCCACACCACTTTGTCAGCATATTACTGCATGAAAACAGAAATATCTGGTTGTGTTTTGGCTAACTGAATCCAAAATATTGGTACAGCCTCTGTGTTTGTTCATTCCTGATATTATCCATGGATTTTATTTTTTTCAATGTTTTTTTTTCAGGGATCATTTAAGTTTGTTCTTGGAAACACTAATTAGTTCCACATGGAGACACCAGCTCTACACATTCGTATTTTCTAGGGAGAAAGCTAGAGGAACTGCGGCAAACAAACATGATATTTCTGTTTATATAGATGTCATTTTATGCACTTGCCTAACCAAAAGACTTTGCTTTTCTCCAAAACCATTTGTACTGTGATTTTCTCGGTCCATTGCATACAAATTCCACAGGAGTTTGTCCGGATATGCCTGGATGAAACCAGAAATATCCGATTTTGTTTTGGCTAACTCAATCTGAAATATTGTGAAAGCCTCTGTGTTTGTTTTTTCTGGATAATATCAATGGACATTATTGTTTTGAATGCTTTTTATCGGGGAATATTTTATTTTGAGCTTGGATACGGTAATTGGTTCCACATGGAGACACCAGCTTTACATATTCCTATTTTTTAGGGACAAAGTTAGAGGAACTGCGGCAAACAAACATGGTATTTCTGTTCGTATAGATGACATTTAATGCACTTGCCTAACGAAAAGACTTTGCTTTTCTCCAAAACCATTTGTACTGTGATTTTCTCAGTCCATTGCATATGAATTCCAAACCACTTTGTCCGGATATTACAGGATGTACCAGAAATATGCGGTTGTGTTTTGGCTAACTCAATCCAAAATATTGTGAAATCCTCTGTGTTTGTTTTTTTCTGGATATATCGATGAACTTTATTGTTTTGAATGTTTTTATCAGGGAATATTTACTTTTGTACCGTTGAAACACTAATTGTTTCATCATGGCGACACCAGCTCTACACATTCATATTTTCTAGGGAGAAAGCTAGAGGAACTGCGGCAAACAAAGATTTTATTTCTGTTTGTATAGATGACATTTTATGCACTTGCCCAGCGAAAAGACGTTACTTTTCTCCAAAACCATTTTTACTGTGATTTTCTCGGTGCATTGCATACGAATTCCACCCCACTTTGTCCGGATATGACTGGATGAAACCAGAAATATCTGGTTGTGTTTTGGCTAACTCAATCCCAAATATTGCTACAGACTCTGTGTTTGTGTATTCCTGATATTATCCACAGACTTTATTTATTGGAATATTTTTTATCAGGAAACATTATGTTTTGTCCTTGGAAACACTATTTGTTTCCACATGGAGACACCAGCTCTACACATTCGTATTTTCTAGGGAGAAAGCTAGAGGAACTGCGGCAAACAAACATGATATTTCTGTTTGCATCGATGATATTTTATCTACTTGCGTAACTAAAAGACTTTGCTTTTCTCCAAAACCATTTTTACTGTGATTTTCTCGGTCCATTGCATACGAATTCCACACCAGTTTGTTCGGATATGACTGCATGAAATCGGAAATATCTGGTTTGGTTTTGCCTAACTCAATCCCAGATATTGCTAGAACCTCTGTGTTTGTGTATTCCTGATATTATCCACAGAATTTATTGTTTTGAATGTTTTTTATCAGGGAACATTTAATTTGGTACCCTTGAAACACTAAATGTTTCCACATGGAGACACCAGCTCTACACATTCGTATTTTCTTCGGAAAAGCTAGAGGAACTGCGACAAACAAACATGATATTTCTCTTCGTATAGATGACATTTTATGCACTTGCCTACCGTAAAGACTTTGCTTTTCTCCAAAACCATTTTTACTGTGAATATCTCGTTCCATTGCATCCGACTTCCACACCAGTTTGTCAGGATATGACTACATGAAACCAGAAATATCCGGTTTTGTTTTGGCTAACTTAAACCCAGATATAGCTACAGCCACTGTGTTTGTGCATTCCTGATATTATCCACGGACTTTATTTTTTATTGAATGTTTTTTATCAGGGAACATTTAATTTTGTGCTTGGAAACACTAATTGGTTCCACATGAAGACACCAGCTCTACACATTCGTATTTTCTAGGGAGAAAGCTAGAGGAACTGCAGCAAACAAACATGATGTTTCTACTTGTATAGATGACTTTTATGCACTTGCCTAATGAAAAGACTTTGCTTTTCTCCAAAACCATTTTTACTGTGATATTCTCGGTCCATTGCATGCCACTTTGTCTGGATGTGACTGGATGAAACCGGAAATATCCGGTTTTGTTTGGCTAATTCAATCCGAAATATTGTGAAAGCCTCTATGTTTGTGTTTTCAGGGTATTATCGATGGACGTATTATTTTGATTGTTTTTATCAAGCAACATTTAATTTTGTACCGTAGAAACACTAATTGTTTCATAATGGGAACACCAGCTCTACACATTCGTATTTTCTAGGGAGAAAGCTAGAGGAACTGCGGCAAACAAACATAATATTTCTGTTTGTATAGATGACATTTTATGCACTTCCCTAACGAAAACACTTTGCTTTTATCCAAAACCATTTTTACTGTGATTTTCTCAGTGCATTGCATACGAATTCCACACCACTTTGTCTGGATATGACTGGATGAAACCAGAAGTATATGGTTTTGTTTTGGCTAACTGAATCCCAGATATTGCTGCAGCCTCTTGGTTGTTTTTAATGAATGTTATCCACAGAGTTTATTGGTTTGAATGTTTTTTATCGGGGGACATTTTATTTTTAGCTTGGATACAGTAACTGGTTCATCATGGGGACACCAGCTCTACACATTCGTATTTTCTAGGGAGAAAGCTAGAGGAACTGCGGCAAAGAAACATGATATTTCTGTTTGTATCGATGACATTTTATGCACTTGCCTAACGAAAAGACTTTGCTATTCTCCAAAACTACTTGTACTTTGATTTTCTCGGTCCAATGCATACGAATACCACTCGAGTTTGTCCGGATATGACTGGATGAAAACAGAAATGTCTGGTTGTGTTTTGGCTAACTCAATCCGAAATATTGTGAAAGCCTCTGTGTTTTTGTTTTCTGGATATTATCAACAGACTTTAGTTTTTTAAATATTTTTTATCGGGGAACATTTTATTTTGAGCTTGGATACAGTAATTGGTTCCACATGGAGCCACGATCTGAACATATTCTTATTTTCTAGGTAGAAAGCTAGAGGAACTGTGGCAAACAAACATGATATTTCTGTTGGTATAGATGACATTTTATGCACTTGCCTAACGAAAAGACTTTACTTTTCTCCAAAACCATTTTTCTGTGATTTTCTCGGTATACTTCATATGAATTCCACACCAGTTTGTCCGGATATGACTGGATGAAACCGGAAATATCTGGTTGTGTTTTGGCTAACTCAATCCGAAATATTGCTACAGCCTCTGTGTTTGTTTATTCCTGATATTAATCAAGGACTTTATTTTTTAGAATGTCTTTTTTTCAGGGAACATTTATTTTTGTGCTTGGAAACACTAATTGGTTCCACAAGGAGACACCAGCTCTACACATTCGTATTTTCTAGGGAGTAAGCTAGAGGAACTGTGGCAAACAAACATGATATTTCTGTTTGTATAGATGACATTTGATGCACTTGTCTAACAAAAATACGTTGCTTTTCTCCAAGACCATTTTTACTGTGATTTTCTCAGTCCATTGCATACGAATTCCACACCACTTTGTCTGGATATGACTGCATGAAACCAGAAATATCTGGTTGTGTTTTTGCTAACTCAATCCGAAATATTGTGAAAGCCTCTGTGTTTGTGTATTCCTGATATTATCGATGGACTTTAATGTTTTGAATGTTTTTATCAGGGAACATTTAATTTTGTGCTTTGAATCACCAATTTGTTCCGCATGGAGACACCAGTTCTAAACATTCGTATATTCTAGGGATAAAGCTAGAGGAACTGTGGCAAACAAACATGATATTTCCATTTGTATAGATGACATTTTATGCACTTGCCTAACGTAAAGACTTTGCTTTTCTCCAAAACCAATTTTACTGTGATTTTCTCGGCCCATTGCATATGAATTCCACATTAGTTTACTGGATATGACTGGAATAAACCGTAAATATCCGCTTTTATTATGTCTAACTCAATCCCAGATATTGCTACAGCCTCTGTGTTTGTGCATTCCTGATATTATCCACAGGGTTTATTGTTTTGAATATTTTTTTACTAGGGAACATTTAATTTTAAGCATGAAATCACTAATTGGTTCCACAGGTAGACTCAAGCTTACGCATTCGTATTTTCTAGGGAGAAAGCTAGAGGAACTGCGGCAAACAAACATGATATTTCTGTTTGTATCCATGACATTTTATGCACTTGCCTAACGTAAAGACTTTGCTTTTCTCCAAAACCAATTTTACTGTGATTTTCTCGTCCCATTGCATACGAATTCCACATTAGTTTACTGGATATGACTGGATGAAACCGTAAATATCCGATTTTATTTTGGCTAACTCAATCCCAGATATTGCTACAGCCTCTGTGTTTGTGCATTCCTGATATTATCCACGGACTTTATTGTTTTGAACGTTTTTTATCAGGTAACATTTAATTTTGTGCTTTGAATCACTAATTGGTTCCGTATGGAGACACCAGTTCTAAACATTCGTATATTCTAGGGATAAAGCTAGAGGAACTGTGGCAAACAAACATGATATTTCTGTTTGTATAGATGACATTTTATGCACTTGCCTAACGAAAAGACTTTGCTTTCCTCCAAAACCATTTTTACTGTGATTTTCTCGGTCCCTTGCATACGAAATCCACACCAGTTTGTCCGGATATGTCTGGATGAAACCGGAAATATCCAGTTGTGTTTTGGCTAACTCAATCCCAGATATTGCTACAGCCTCTGTGTTTGCGTTTTCTGGATTTTATCAATGGACTTTATTGTTTTGAATGTTTTTTATCGGGAAATATTTCATTTTGAGCTTGTATATAGTAACTGGTTCATCATTGGGACACCAGCTCTACACATTCATATTTTCTAGGGAGAAAGCTAGAGGAACTGCGGCAAACAAACATGATATTTCTGTTTGTATAGATGACATTTTATGCACTTGCCTAAGGAAAGACTTTGCTATTCTCCAAAACCATTTGTACTTTGATTTTCTCGGTCCAATGCATACGAATACCACTCGAGTTTGTCCGGATATGACTGGATGAAAACAGAAATGTCCGGTTGTGTTTTGGCTAACTCATCCGAAATGTGTGAAAGCCTCTGTGTTTTTGTTTTCTGGATATTATCAACAGACTTTAGTTTTTTATATGTTTTTTATCAGGGAACATTTTTTTTATTAAACTTTTATTTAATGAATATAAATTTCCAAAGTATAGCTTGTGGGTTACAATGGCTTCCCCCCTCCCATAACTTCCCTCCCGCCCGCAACCCTCCCCCCTCCCGCTCCCTTTCCCCTTCCATTCATGTAAAGATTCATTTTCAATTCTCTTTGTATACAGAAGATCAATTTAGTATATATTAGGTAAAGGTTTCAACATTTTGCCCATATAGCAATATCGAGTGAAAAAACTACCATTGGATTACTAATTATAGCATTAAATAGCAATGTACAGCACATTAAAGACAGAGATCCTACATAATTTTTTTTTTCAAAATAATTAATTTTCTATGCCATTTCCATTTTAACACCAGGTTTTTTTTTTTTTTTCATTTCCAATTCTCTTTATATACAGAAGATCACTTCAGTATATAATTAGCAAAGACCTCATCAGTCTGCGCCCACACAGAAACGCAAAGTATAAAAATACTGTTTCAGTACCAGTCATAGCATCACTTGGCTTTAGACGACACATTAGGGACAGATCCCGCATGGGGTGTAAGTACACAGTGACTCCTGTTGCTGACTTAACAATTTGACACTCCTGTTCATGGCGTCAGTAATCTCCCTAGGCTCTAGTCATGAGTTGCCAGGGCTATGGAAGCCTTTAGAGTTCGCTGACTTTGGTCTTATTCCGATAGGGTCATAGTCAAAGTGGAGGTTCTCTCCTCCCTTTGGAGAAGGGTATCTCCTTCTTTGATGGCCCCGTTCTTTCCACTGGGATCTCACTCACAGAGATCATTCATTTAGGTCTTTTTTTTTTTCCCATGATATCTTGGCTTTCCATCTGTGAATTTCTCGGTCCATTGCATACGAATTCCACAACAATTTGTCCGGATATGACTGGATGAAACCAGAAATATCCAGTTTTGTTTTGGCTAACTCAATCCCAGATATTGCTACAGCCTCTGTGTTTGTGCATTCCTGATATTATCCACGGAATATATTTTTTCGAATTTTTTTTTCAGGGAACATTTAATTTTGCTCTTGGAAACACTAATTGGTTCCACAAGGAGACACCAGCTCTACACATTCTCATTTTCTACGGAGAAAGCTAGAGGAACTGCGGCAAACAAACATGATATTTCTGTTTGTATATATGACATTTGATGCACTTGTCTAACGAAAAGACTTTGCTTTTCTCCAAAACCATTTTTACTGTGATTTTCTCAGTCCATTGCATACGAATTCCAAACCTCTTTGTCCGGATTTGACTGCATGAAACTGGAAATATCCGGTTTTGTTTTGGCTAACTCTATCCCAGATATTGCTACAGCCTCTGTGTTTGTGTTTTCTGGATATTATCCACGGACTTTATTGTTTTGAATTTTTTTTTATCGGGGAACATTTTATTTTGTGCTTGGATACAGTAATTGCTTATACATGGAGACACCATCTCAAACGTTTTCTTAATTTCGAAGGAGAAAGCTAGAGGAACTGCGGTAAACAAACATGATATTTCTGTTTGTCCGGATATGACTGAATGAAACCGGAAATATCCAGTTTTTTTTTTTGGCTAACTCAATCCCAGATATTGCTACAGCCTCTGTGCTTGTGTATTCCTAATATTATCCAGGGAATATATTTGTTTGAATTTTTTTAAGGGAACATTTAATTTAGTGATAGAGGAACTCGGCAAACAAACATGATATTTCTGTTTGTATATATGACATTTGATGCACTTGTCTAACGAAAAGACTTTGCTTTTCTCCAAAACCATTTTTACTCTGATTTTCTCAGTCCATTGCATCCGAATTCCAAAAGACTTTGTCCGGATATGACAGGATGTAACCGGAAATATCTGGTTTTGTTATGGCTAACTGAATCCCAGATATTGCTACAGCCTCTGTGTTTGTGTTTTCTGGATATTATCCACGGACTTTATTGTTGTGAATGTTTTTTTTATCGGGGAACATTTTTTTTGTGCTTGGATACAGTAATTGGTTCCACATGGAGACACCATCTCAAACGTTTCCGTATTTTCTAAGGACTAATCTAGAGGAACTGCGGTAAACAAACATGATATTTCTATTTGTATAGATGACATTTTATGGACTTTCCTAACAAAAAGACGTTGCTTTTCTCCAAAACCATTTTTACTGTGATTTTCTCGGTCCATTGCGTACGAATTCCACACCAGTTTTTCAGGATATTACTGGATGAAACCGGAAATATCCGGTTTTGTTTTGGCTAACTCAATCCCAGATATTGCTACAGCCTCTGTGTTTGTGTATTCCGGATATTATCCACGGACTTTATTGTTTTGAAAGTTTTTTTTTCAGGGAACATTTAATTTTGTACTGTAGAAACACTAATTGGTTTTTCATGGGAACACCAGCTCTACACATTCGTATTTTCTAGGGAGAAATCTAGAGGAACTGCGTCAAACAAGCATGATATTTCTGTTTGTGTAGATGACATGTTATGACTTGCCTAACGAAAAGACTTTGCATTTCTCCAAAACCATTTTTACTGTGATTTTCTTGGTCCATTGCTTACGAATTCCACACCAGTTTGTGCGCATATGATTGGATGAAACCGGAAATATCCAGTTTTGTGTTGGCTAACTCAATCCCAGATATTGCTACAGCCTCTGTGTTTGTGTTTTCTGGATATTATCAACGGACTTTATTGTTTTGAATATTTTTTATTGGGGAACATTTTATTTTGAGCTTGGATACAGTAATTTGTTCCACATGGAGACACCAGCTCTACATATTCGTATTTCCTAGGGAGAAAGGTAGAGGAACTGTGGCAAACAAACATGATATTTCTGTTTGTATAGATGACATTTTATGCACTTGCCTAACGAAAAGACTTTGCTTTTCTCCAAAACTTTTTTACTCTGATTTTCTCGGTCCATTGCATATGAATTCCAAACCACATTGTCCGGACATGACTAGATGAAACCAGAAATATCCGGTTGTGTTTTGGCTAAGTGAATCCGAAATATTGTGAAAGCATCTCTGTTTTTGTTTTCTGGATATTATCGATGGACTTTAATGTTTTGAATGTTTTATCAGGGAACATTTAATTTTGTACCATAAAACACTTATTGGTTCATCATGGGGACACCAGCTCTACACATTCGTATTTTCTAGGGAGAAAGCTAGAGGAACTGCCGCAAACAAACATAATATTTCTGTTTGTATCGATGAAATTTTATGCACTTCCCTAAATAAATACTTTGCTTTTCTCCAAAACATTTTTTACTGTGATTTTCTCGGTCCATTGCATACGAATTCCACACCACTTTGTCCGGATATTCTGGATGAAACCAGAAATATCTGGTTGTGTTTTTGCTAACTCAATCCTAAATATTGCTACAGCCTCTCTGTTTGTTTATTCCTGATATTATCCACGGACTGTATTTTTTTTGAATTTTTTTTTCAGTGAACATTTAATTTTGTGCTTGGAAACACTAATTGGTTCCACATGGAGACACCAGCTCTACACTTTCGTATTTTCTAGGGAGAAAGCTAGAGGAACTGCAGAAAACAAACATGATATTTCTGTTTGTAGATGACATTTGTTGCACTTGCCTAACGAGAAGACTTTACTTGTCTCCAAAAAAAATTTTTACTGTGATATTCTCGGTCCATTGCATACGAATTCCACACCAGCTTTTCCAGATATAACTGGATGAAACCAGAAATATCAGTAGTGTTTTGGCTAACTCAATGCGAAATACTGTGAAAGCCTCTGTGTTTGTGTTTTCTGGATATTATCAAAGGACTTTATTATTTTGTATGTTTTCATCAGGGAACATTTAATTTTGTACCGTTGAAACACTAATTGCTCATATTAGGAACACCAGCTCTACACATTCGTATTACCTAGGGAGAAAGCTAGAGGAACTGCGGCAAACAAACATGATATTTCTGATTGTATACATGACATTTTATGCACTTGCCTAATGAAAAGACTTTGCTTTTCTCCAAAACCATTTTTTTGTGTTTTCTAAGTCCATTGCATACGAATTCCACAACAATTTGTCCAGATATGACTGGATGAAACCAGAAATATCCGGTTGTGTTTTGGCTAACTCAATCCCAGATATTGCTACAGCCTCTGTGTTTATGTATTCCTGATATTATCCACGGACTTTATTGTTTTGAATGTTTTTATCAGGGAACATTTAATTTTGACCGTAGAAACACTAATAGGTTCATCATAGGAACACCAGCACTACACATTCATATTTTCTAGGGAGAAAGGTAGAGGAACTGCGGCAAACAAACATGATATTTCTGTTTGTATAGATGACATTTTATGCACTTGCCTAAAGAAAAGACTTTGCTTTTCTCCAAAACGATTTGTACTGCGATTTTCTCGGTCCATTGCATACGAATTCCACACCAGTTTGTCTGGATATGACTGGATAAAAACAGAAATATCCAGTTTTGTTTTGGCTAACTCAATCCCAGATATTGCTACAGCCTCTGTGTTTGTGTATTCCTGATATTATCCACGGAATATATCTTTTGAATTTTTTTTTTCAGGGAACATTTAATTTAGTGCTTGGAAACACTAATTGGTTCCACAAGGAGACACCAGCTCTACACATTCGTATTTTCTAGGGAGAAAGTTAGAGGAACTGCGGCAAACAAACATGATATTTCTGTTTCTATCGATGACATTTTATGCACTTGCCTAATGAAAACACTTTGCTTTTCTCCAAAACCATTTGTACTGTGTTTTCTCGGTCCATTGCATACGAATTCCACAACAGTTTGTCCGGATATGACTGGATGAAACCGGAAATATACAGTTTTGTTTTGGTTAACTCAATCCCAGATATTGCTACGGCCTCAGTGCTTGTGTTTTCTGGATATTATCCACGGACTTTATTGTATTGAATGTTTTTTTATTGGGGAACATATTATTTTGAGCTTGCATACAGTAATTGGTTTCACATGGAGACATCAGCTCAAACATATTCCTATTTTCTAAGGAGAAAGCTAGAGGAACTGCGGCAAACAAACATGATATTTCTGTTTGTATAGATGACATTTGATGCACTTGTCTAACAAAAATACGTTTCTTTTCTCCAAGACCATTTTTACTGTGATTTTCTCGGTCCATTGCATACGAATTCCACACCACTTTGTCCAGATAGGACTGGATGTAACCAGGAATATCTCATTGTGTTTTTGCTCACTCAATCCGAAATATTGTGAAAGCCTCTGTGTTTGTGTTTTCTGGATATTATCGATGGACTTTATTGTTTTGAATGTTTTTATCAGGGAAAATATAATTTTTTACCGTTAAAACACTAATTTGTTCATCATGGGGACACCAGCTCTACACATTCGTTTGTTCTAGGGAGTAAGCTAGAGGAACTGCGGCAAACAAACATGATATTTCTGTTTGTATGATTGACATTTTATGCACTTGCCTAACAAAAAGACTTTCCTTTTCTCCAAAACCATTTTCACTGTGAATTTCTCGGTCCATTGCATACGAATTACACATCAGTTTGTCCGGATATGACTGGATGAAACCAGAAATATCCAGTTTGGTTTTGGCTATCTCAATCCCAGATATTGCCTCAGACTCTGTGTTTGTGTTGTCTGGATATTATTGATGGATTTTATTGTTTTCAATGTTTTTATCAGGGAACATTTAATTTTGCTCTTGGAAACACTAATTGGATCCACATGCAGACACCAGCTCTACAAATTCATATTTTCTAGGGAGAAAGCTAGAGGAACTGTGGCAAACAAACATGATATTTCTGTTTGTATAGATGACATTTCATGCACTTGCCTAAGGAAAAGACTTTGCTTTTCTCCAAAACCATTTTTACTGTGATTTTCTTGGTCCATTGCATACGAATTCCACACCACTTTGTCCTGATATGAATGGATGAAACCAGAAATATCAGGTTGTGTTTTGGCTAACTCAATGCGAAATACTGTGAAATCATCTGTTTTTGTGTTTTCTGGATATTATCGATGGACTTTATTGTTCTGAATGTTTTTATCAGGGAACATTTAATTTTGACCGTAGAAACACTAAGAGGTTCATCATGGAGACACCAGCTCTACACAATCGTATTTTCTAGGGAGAAAGCTAGAGGAACTGCGGCAAACAAACTTGATATTGCTGTTTGTATAGATGACATTTTATGCACTTGCCTAATGAAACGACTTTGCTTTTCTCCAAAACCATTTGTACTGTGATTTTCTCGGTCCATTGCAAACGAATTCCACATCAGTTTGTCCGGATATGACAGGATGAAACCGGAAATATCTGGTTTTGTTATGGCTAACTCAATCCCAGATATTGCTACAGCCTCTGTGTTTGTGTATTCCTGATATTATCCACGGACTGTATTGTTTTGAAAGTTTTTTCTCAGGGAACATTTAATTTTGTACCGTAGAAACACTAATTGGTTCATCATGGGAACACCAGCTCTACACATTCGTATTTTCTAGGGAGTAAGCTAGAGTAACTGCGTAAAACAAGCATGTTATTTCTGTTTGTGTAGATGACATGTTATGCACTTGCCTAACGAAAAGACTTTGCTTTTCTCCAAAACCATTTGTACTGTGATTTTCTCGGTCCATTTCATACGAATTCCACACCAGTTTGTGCGGATATCATGGGATGAAACCGGAAATATCCGGTTTTGTGTTGGCTAACTCAATCCCAGATATTGCTACAGCCTCTGTGTTTGTGTTTTCTGCATATTATCAATGGAATTTATTGCTTTGTATATTTTTTTTGGGGAACATTTTATTTTGAGCTTGGATACAGTAATTTGTTCCACATGGAGACACCAGCTCTACATATTCGTATTTCCTAGGGAGAAAGGTAGAGGAACTGTGGCAAACAAACATGATATTTCTGTTTGTATAGATGACATTTTATGCACTTGCCTAACGAAAAGACTTTGCTTTTCTCCAAAACTTTTTTACTCTGATTTTCTCGGTCCATTACATATGAATTCCAAACCACATTGTCCGGACATGACTGGATGAAACCAGAAATATCCGGTTGTGTTTTGGCTAAGTGAATCCGAAATATTGTGAAAGCATCTGTGTTTTTGTTTTCTGGATATTATCGATGGACTTTATGGTTTGGAATATTTTTATCAGGGAAGATTTAATTTTGTACCGTAGAAACACTAATTGGTTCATCATGGAGACACCAGCTCTACACATTCGTATTTTCTAGGGAGAAATCTAGAGGAACTGCGGCAAACAAACATGATATTTATCTTGGTGTAGATGACATTTTATGCACTTGCCTAACGAAAAGACTTTGCTTTTCTCCTAAACCATTTTTACTGTTATTTTCTCGGTCCATTGCATATGAATTCCACACCAGTTTGACCACATATGACTGGATGAAACCGGAAATATCCGGTTTTGTTTTGGCTAACTCAATCCCAAATATTGCTAAAGCCTCTGTGTTTGTTTTTTCTGGATACTATCAGTGGACTTTATTGTTTTGAATGTTTTATCAGGGAACATTTAATTTTGTACCGTAAAACACTTATTGGTTCATCATGGGGACACCAGCTCTACACATTCGTATTTTCTAGGGAGAAAGCTAGAGGAACTATGGCAAACAAACATAATATTTCTGTTTGTATTGATGAAATTTTATGCACTTCCCTAAATAAAAGACTTTGCTTTTCTCCAAAACATTTTTTACTGTGATTTTCTCCGTCCATTGCATACGACTTCCACACCACTTTGTCCGGATATGACTGGATGAAACCAGAAATATCTGGTTGTGTTTTTGCTAACTCAATCCTAAATATTGCTACAGCCTCTCTGTTTGTTTATTCCTGATATTATCCACGGACTGTATTTTTTTTTTAATTTTTTTTCAGGGAACATTTAATTTTGTGCTTGGAAACACTAAGTGGTTCCACATGGAGACACCAGCTCTACACTTTCGTATTTTCTAGGGAGAAAGCTAGAGGAACTGCAGAAAACAAACATGATATTTCTGTTTGTAGATGACATTTGATGCACTTGCCTAACGAAAAGACTTTACTTTTCTCCAAAAAAAATTTTTACTGTGATATTCTCGGTCCATTGCATACAAATTCCACACCAGCTTTTCCAGATATGACTGGATGAAACCAGAAATATCGGTAGTGTTTTGGCTAACTCAATGCGAAATACTGTGAAAGCCTCTGTGTTTGTGTTTTCTGGATATTATCGAAGGAATTTATTATTTTGTATATTTTCATTGGGAACATTTAATTTTGTACCGTTGAAACACTAATTGCTCATATTAGGAACACCAGCTATACACATTCGTATTATCTAGGGAGAAAGCTAGAGGAACTGCGGCAAACAAACATGATATTTCTGATTGTATACATGACATTTTATGCACTTGCCTAATGAAAAGACTTTGCTTTTCTCCAAAACCATTTTTTTGTGTTTACTCGGACCATTGCATATGAATTCCACAACAATTTGACCGGATATGACTGGATGAAACCAGAAATATCCGGTTGTGTTTTGGCTAACTCAATCCCAGATATTGCTACAGCCTCTGTGTTTGTGTATTCCTGATATTATCGATGGACTTTATTGTTTTGAATGTTTTTATCAGGGAACATTTAATTTTGACCGTAGAAACACTAATAGGTTCATCATAGGAACACCAGCACTACACATTCGTATTTTCTAGGGAGAAAGGTAGAGGAACTGCGGCAAACAAACATGATATTTCTCTTTGTATAGATGACATTTTATGCACTTGCCTAACGAAAAGACTTTGCTTTTCTCTAAAACGATTTGTACTGTGATTTTCTCGGTCCATTGCATACGCATTCCACACCAGTTTGTCCGGATATGACTGGAAGAAACCAGAAATACCCAGTTTTGTTTTGGCTAACTCAATCCCAGATATTGTTACAGACTCTGTGCTTGTGTTTTCTGGATATTATCCACGGACTTTATTATTTTGAATGTTTTTTTATCGGGGAACATATTATTTTGAGCTTGCATACAGTAATTGGTTCCACATGGAGACATCAGCTCAAATATATTCCTATTTTCTAAGGAGAAAGCTAGAGGAACTGCAGCAAACAAACATGATATTTCTGTTTGTATAGATGACATTTGATGCACTTGTCTAACAAAAATACGTTTCTTTTCTCCAAGACCATTTTTACTGTGATTTTCTCGGTCCATTGCATACGAATTCTACAACAGTTTGTCTGGATATGACTGGATGAAACCGGAAATATCCAGTTTTGTTTTTGCTCACTCAATCCGAAATTTTGTGAAAGCCTCTGTGTTTGTGTTTTCTGGATATTATCGATGGACTTTATTGTTTTGAATGTTTTTATCAGGGAACATTTAATTTTGACCGTAGAAACACTCATAGGTTCATCATAGGAACACCAGCACTACACATTCGTATTTTCTATGGAGAAAGCTAGAGGAACTGCGGCAAACAAACATGATATTTCTTTTGTCTAGATGACATTATGCACTTGCCTAACGAAAAGACTTTGCTTTTCTCCAAAACCATTTGTACTGCGATTTTCTCGGTCCATTGCATACGCATTCCATACCAGTTTGTCCCGATATGACTGGAAGAAACCGGAAATATCCAGTTTTGTTATGGCTAACTCAATCCCAGATATTGCTACAGCCTCTGTGTTGTGCATTCCTGATATTATCCACGGAATATATTTTTTGAATGTTTTTTTTCAGGGAACATTTAATTTAGTGCTTGGAAACACTAATTGGTTCCACAAGGAGACACCAGCTCTACACATTCGTATTTTCTAGGGAGAAAGCTAGAGGAACTGCGGCAAACAAACATGATATTTCTGTTTGTATGGATGACATTTGATGCACTTGCCTAACGAAAAACTTTGCTTTTCTCTAAAACGATTTGTACTGTGTTTTCTCTGTCCATTGCATACGAATTCCACAACAGTTTGTCTTGATATGACTGGATGAAACCGGAAATATCCGGTTTTGTTTTTGCTAACTCAATCCCAGATATTGCTACAGCCTCTGTGTTTGTGTTTTCTGGATATTATCCACGGACTTTATTGTTTTGAATGTTTTTTTTATCGGGGAACATATTATTTTGAGCTTGCATACAGTAATTGGTTCCACATGGAGACATCAGCTCAAACATATTCCTATTTTCTAAGGAGAAAGCTAGAGGAACTGCGGCAAACAAACATGATATTTCTGTTTGTATAGATGACATTTGATGCACTTCTCTAACAAAAATACGTTTCTTTTCTCCAAGACCATTTTTACTGTGATTTTCTCGGTCCATTGCATACGAATTCCACACCACTTTGTCCGGATAGGACAGGATGTAACCAGGAATATCTCATTGTGTTTTTGCTCACTCAATCCGAAATATTGTGAAAGCCTCTGTGTTTGTGTTTTCTGGATATTATCGATGGACTTTATTGTTTTGAATGTTTTTATCAGGAAAATATAATTTTGTACCGTTAAAACACTAATTTGTTCATCATGGGGACATGAGCTCTACACATTCGTTTGTTCTAGGGAGTAAGCTAGAGGAACTGCGGCAAACAAACATGATATTTCTGTTTGTATAGATGACATTTTATGCACTTGCCTAACGAAAAGACTTTCTTTTTCTCCAAAACCATTTTCACTGTGAATTTCTCGGTCCATTGCATACGAATTCCACACCAGTTTGTCCGGATATGACTGGATGAAACCAGAAATATCCAGTTTGGTTTTGGCTATCTCATTCCCAGATATTGCCTCAGACTCTGTGTTTGTGTTGTCTGGATATTATTGATGGATTTTATTGTTTTCAATGTTTTTATCAGGGAACATTTAATTTTGCTCTTGGAAACACTAATTGGATCCACATGCAGACACCAGCTCTACAAATTCATATTTTCTAGGGAGAAAGCTAGAGGAACTGTGGCAAACAAACATGATATTTCTGTTTGTCTAGAAGACATTTCATGCACTTGCCTAAGGAAAAGACTTTGCTTTTCTCCAAAACCATTTTTACTGTGATTTTCTTGGTCCATTGCATAGGAATTCCACACCACTTTGTCCTGATATGAATGGATGAAACCAGAAATATCAGGTTGTGTTTTGGCTAACTCAATGCGAAATACTGTGAAAGCCTCTGTGTTTGTGTTTTCTGGATATTATCGATGGATTTTATTGTTTTGAATGTTTTTATCAGGGAACATTTAATTTTGACCGTAGAAACACTAATTTGTTCATCATGGGGACACCAGCTCTACACATTCGTATTTTCTAGGGAGAAAGCTAGAGGAACTGCGGCAAACAAACTTGATATTGCTGTTTGTATAGATGACATTTTATGCACATGCCTAATGAAAAGAATTTGCTTTTCTCCAAAACCATTTGTACTGTGATTTTCTCGGTCCATTGCATATGAATTCCACACCAGTTTGTCCGGATATGACAGGATGAAACCGGAAATATCTGGTTTTGTTATGGCTAACTCAATCCCAGATATTGCTACAGCCTCTGTGTTTGTTTTTTCTGGATATTATCCACAGACTCTACTGTATTGAATTTTTTTTATTACGGAACATTTCATTTTGTAGCTTTGAAACACTAATTGTTTCCACATGGAGACACCAGCTCTACACATTCTTATTTTCTAGGGAGAAAGCTAGAGGAACTGTGACAAACAAACATGATATTTCTGTTCGTATAGATGACATGTTATGCACTTGCCTAACGAAAAGACTTTGCTTTTCTCCAAAATCAGTTTCACTGTATTTTCTTGGTCCATTGCATACGAATTCCACAACAGTTTGTCCGGATATGACTGGATGAAACCAGAAATATCCGGTGTTTTTTTGGCTAACTCAATCCGCAATATTGCTACAGCCTCTGTGTTTGTGTTTTCTGAATATTATCCACGGTCTTTATTGTTTTGAATTTTTTTTTTTATCGGGGAACATTTTTTTTGTGCTTGGATACAGTAATTGGTTCCACATGGAGACACCATCTCAAATGTTTCCGTATTTTCTAAGGACTAATCTAGAGGAACTGCGGTAAACAAACATGATATTTCTATTTGTATAGATGACATTTTATGGACTTTCCTAACAAAAAGACGTTGCTTTTCTCCAAAACCATTTTTACTGTGATTTTCTCGGTCCATTGCGTACGAATTCCACACCAGTTTTTCAGGATATTACTGGATGAAACCGGAAATATCCGGTTTTGTTTTGGCTAACTCAATCCCAGATATTGCTACAGCCTCTGTGTTTGTGTATTCCGGATATTATCCACGGACTTTATTGTTTTGAAAGTTTTTTTTTCAGGGAACATTTAATTTTGTACTGTAGAAACACTAATTGGTTCATCATGGGAACACCAGCTCTACACATTCGTATTTTCTAGGGAGAAATCTAGAGGAACTGCGTCAAACAAGCATGATATTTCTGTTTGTGTAGATGACATTTTATGCACTTGCCTAACGAAAAGACTTTGCATTTCTCCAAAACCATTTTTACTGTGATTTTCTTGGTCCATTGCTTACGAATTCCACACCAGTTTGTGCGCATATGATTGGATGAAACCGGAAATATCCAGTTTTGTGTTGGCTAACTCAATCCCAGATATTGCTACAGCCTCTGTGTTTGTGTTTTCTGGATATTATCAACGGACTTTATTGTTTTGAATATTTTTTATTGGGGAACATTTTATTTTGAGCTTGGATACAGTAATTTGTTCCACATGGAGACACCAGCTCTACATATTCGTATTTCCTAGGGAGAAAGGTAGAGGAACTGTGGCAAACAAACATGATATTTCTGTTTGTATAGATGACATTTTATGCACTTGCCTAACGAAAAGACTTTGCTTTTCTCCAAAACTTTTTTACTCTGATTTTCTCCGTCCATTGCATATGAATTCCAAACCACATTGTCCGGACATGACTGGATGAAACCAGAAATATCCGGTTGTGTTTTGGCTAAGTGAATCCGAAATATTGTGAAAGCATCTGTGTTTTTGTTTTCTGGATATTATCGATGGACTTTATGGTTTGGAATATTTTTATCAGGGAAGATTTAATTTTGTACCGTAGAAACACTAATTGGTTCATCATGGAGACACCAGCTCTACACATTCGTATTTTCTAGGGAGAAATCTAGAGGAACTGCGGCACACAAACATGATATTTATCTTGGTGTAGATGACATTTTATGCACTTGCCTAACGAAAAGACTTTGCTTTTCTCCTAAACCATTTTTACTGTTATTTTCTCGGTCCATTGCATATGAATTCCACACCAGTTTGACCACATATGACTGGATGAAACCGGAAATATCCGGTTTTGTTTTGGCTAACTCAATCCCAAATATTGCTAAAGCCTCTGTGTTTGTTTTTTCTGGATACTATCAGTGGACTTTATTGTTTTGAATGTTTTATCAGGGAACATTTAATTTTGTACCGTAAAACACTTATTGGTTCATCATGGGGACACCAGCTCTACACATTCGTATTTTCTAGGGAGAAAGCTAGAGGAAATGTGGCAAACAAACATGATATTTCTGTTTGTATTGATGACATTTTATGCACTTGCCTAATGAAAAGACTTTGCTTTTTTCCAAAACCATTTTTACTGTGATGTTCTCGGTCCATTGCATATGAATTCCACACCAGTTTGTCCCGATATGACTGAATGAACCCAGAAATATCTGGTTGTGTTTTGGATAACTCAATCTGAAATATTGCTACATCCTTTGTGTTTGTTTATTCCTGATATTATCCACGGACTTTATTGTTTTGAATGTTTTTCATCAGGGAACATTTAATTTTGTGCTTTGAAACACTAATTGGTTCCACATGCAGACACCAGCTCTACACATTCCTATTTTCTAGGGAGAAAGCTAGAGGAACTGCGGCAAACAAACGTGATATTTCGGTTTGTATAGATGACATTTTATGCCCTTGCCTAACGAAAAGACTTTGCTTTTCTCCAAAACCATTTTTACTGTTATTGTCCCGGTCCATTGCATATGAATTTCCCACCACTTTGTCTGGATTGACTGCATGAAACCAGAAATATCCGGTTGTGTTTTGGCTAACTCAACCCCAGATATTGTGAAAGCCTCTGTGTTTGTGTTTTCTGGATATTATCGATGGACTTTATTGTTTAGAATATTTTTATCGGGGAACATTTAATTTTGTACCGTTGAAACACTAATTGGTTCATAATGGGGACACCAGCTCTACACATTCGTATTTTCTATGGAGAAAGCTAGAGGAACTGTGGCCAACACACATGATATTTCTGTTTGTATAGATGACATTTTATGTCCTTGCCTAATGAAAATACTTTGCTTTTCTCCTAAACCGTTTGTACTGTGATTTTCTCGGTCCATTGCATATGAATTCCACACCACTTTGTCCGGATATGACTGGATGAAACCAGAAATATCCGGTTGTGTTTTGGCTAACTCAATCCGAAATATTGCTACAGCCTCTGTGTTTGTGTTTTCTGGATATTATCTACGGACTTTATTGTTTTGAATGTTTTATATCAGGGAACATTTAATTTTGTGCTTTGAAACACTAATTGTTTCCACAGGGAGACACCAGCTCTACATTGTTGTTATTTGTTGGCAGAAAGCTAGAGGAACTGCGGCAAACAAACATGATATTTCTGTTTGTATAGATGAAATTTTATGTACTTGCCTAACAAAAAGACTTTGCTTTTCTCCAAAACCATTTTTACTGTGATTTTCTCAGTCCATTGCATACGAATTCCACACCACTTTATCCGGATATGACTGGATGAAACCAGAAATATCTGTTTGTGTTTTGGATAACTCAACCGAAATATTGCTACAGCCCCTGTGTTTGTGTATTCCTGGTATTATCCATGGACTAAATTTTTTTGAATGTTTTTTTTCAGGGACATTTAATTTTGTGCTTAGAAACACTAATTGGTTCCACATGGAGAAACCAGCTCTACACATTCGTGTTTTCTAGGGAGAAAGCTAGAGGAAATGCGGCAATCAAACGTGATATTTCTGTTTGTCTAGATGATATTTTATGCACTTGCCTAACGAAAAGACTTTGCTTTTCTCCAAAATCATTTGTACTTTGATTTTCTCGGTCCATTGCATATGAATTAAACACCAGTTTGTCCGGATATGTCTGGATGAACCCGGAAATATCCGGTTTTGTTTTGGCTAACTCAATCCCAGATATTGCTACAGCCTCTGTGTTTGTGCATTCCTGATATTATCCACAGACTTTATTTTTTGAAAGTTTTTTTATCAGGGAACATTTTATTTTGTGCTTCAAAACAGTAATTGGTTCCACATGGAGACACCAGCTCTACACATTCCCATTTTCTAGGGAGAAAGCTAGAGGAACTGTGGCAAACAAACATGACATTTCTGTTTGCATAGATGACATTATATGCACTTGCCTAACGAAATGTCTTTGCTTTTCTCCAAAACCATTTTTACTGTGATTTTCTCGGTCCATTGCATATGAATTCCACACAACTTTATCTGGATATGACTGGATGAAACCAGAAATATCTGGTTGTGTTTTGGATAACTCAATCCCAGATATTGTTACCGCATCTGTGTTTGTGTATTCCTGATATTATCCACAGACTTTATTGTTTTGAATGTTTTTTATCAGGGAACATTTATTTTTGTGCTTGGAAACACTAATTGGTTCCACATGGAGACACCAGCGCTACACATTCGTATTTTCTATGGAGAAAGCTAGAGGAATTGTGGCAAACAAACATGATATTTCTGTATATATAGATGACATTTTATGCTTCTGCCTAACGAAAAGACTTTGCTTTTCTCCAAGACCATTTTTACTGTGATTTTCTCGGTCCATTGCATATGAATTCCACACCACTTTGTCCGGATATGACTGGATGAAACCAGAAATATCTGGTTGTGTTTTGGCTAACTCAATCGGAAATAATGCTACAACCTCTGTGTTTGTGTATTCATGATATTAACCACGGACTTTATTTTTTTGAATGTTTTTTTTCAGAGAATATTTAATTTTGTGCTTGGAAACACTAATTCATTCCACATGGAGACTCCAGCTCTACACATTCGTGTTTTCTAGGGAGAAAGCAAGAGGAACTGCAAAAAAAAACCATGATATTTCTGTTTGTATCGATGACATTTCATGCACTTGCCTAACGAAAAGACTTTGCTTTTCTCCAAAACCATTTTTACTGTGATTTTCTCGGTCCATTGCATACGAATTCCACACCAGTTTGTCCGGATATGACTGGATGAAAGCAGAAATATCTGGTTGTGTTTTGGCTAACTCTATCTGGAATATTGCTACAGCCACTGTGTTTGTCTATTCCTGATATTATCCACGGACTTTACTGTTTTGAATGTTTTTTTTTTTCAGGAAACATTTAATTTTGTTCCTGGAAACACTAATTGATTCCACATGGAGACACCAGCTCTACACATTCGTGATTTCTAGAGAGAAAGCTAGAGGAACGGCGGCAAATAAACATGATATTTCTGTTTGTATAGATGACATTTTATGCACTTGCCTAACGAAAAGTCTTTGCTTTTCTACAAAACCATTTCTACTGTGATTTTCTCAGTCCATTGCATACGAATTCCACATCAGTTTGTCCTGATATGACTGGTTGAAACCAAAATAGCCGGTATTATTTGGCTAACTCAATCCCAGATATAGTTACAGCCCCTGTGTTTGTGTATTCCTGATATTATCCACAGCCTTTATTGTTTTGAATGTTTTTTATCAGGGAACATTTAATTTTGTGCTTGAAAACACTAATTGTTTCCACATGGAGACACCAGCTCTATATATTTGTATTTTCTTGGCAGAAAGCTAGAGAAACTGCGGCAAACAAACATGATATTTCTGTTTGTATAGATGAGATTTTCTGCACTTGCATGATGAAAAGACTTTGCTTTTCTCCAAAACCATTTTTACTGTGATTTTCTCGGTCCATTGCATATGAATTCCACACAAATTTATTTGGATATGACTGGATGAAACCAGAAATATCTCTTTTGTTTTGGATAACTCAATCCCAGATATTGTTACCGCATCTGTGTTTGTGTATTCCTGATATTATCCACAGACTTTATTGTTTTGAATGTTTTTTATCAGGGAACATTTAATTTTCTGCTTGGAAATACTAATTAGTTCCACATGGAGACACCACCTCTACACATTCATATTTTCTAGGGGGAAAGCTAGAGGAACTGTGGCAAACAAACATGATATTTCTGTTCGTCTAGATGACTTTTTATGCACTTGCCTAACGAAAAGCCTTTGGTTTTCCCCAAAACCATTTTTACTCTGATTTTTTTGGTCCATTGCATACGAATTCCACACCAGTTTGTCCGGATATGACTGGATGAAACCGGAAATATCGGTTTTTTTTTGGCTAACTCAATCCCAGATATTGTTACCGCATCTGTGTTTTTGTATTCCTGATATTATCCACAGACTTTATCGTTTGAATATTCTTTAAAGGGAACATTTAATTTTCTGCTTGGAAACACTAATTGGATCCACATGGAGACACGAGGTCTACACATTCATATTTTCTACGAAGAAAGCTAGAGGAACTGCGGTAAACAAACGTGATATTTCTGTTTCTATAGATGATATTTTATGCATCTGCCTAACGAAGACTTTGCTTTTCTCCAAAACCATTTTTCTGTGATTTTCTCGATCCATTGCATACAAATTCCACACAATTTTGTCTGGATATGACTGGATGAAACCGGAAATAGCCAGTATGATTTGGCTAACTCAATCCCAGATATTGTTACCGCCTCTGTGTTTGTGTATTCCTGATATTATACACAGACTTTATTGTTTTGAATGTTTTTTATCAGGGAACATTTAATTTTGTGCTTGAAAACACTAAGTGTTTCCACACGGAGACACCAGCGCTACACATTCGTATTTTCAAGGGAGAAAGCTAGAGGAACTGCTGCAAACAAACATGGTATTTCTGTTTGTATAGATGACATTTTATGCACTTGCATAATGAAAAGAGTTTGATTTTCTCCAAAACCATTTTTACTGTGAATATCTCGGTCCATTGCATACGAGTTCCACACCACTTTGTCCGGATATGAGTATAAGTAACCGGAAATATCCGGGTTTTTTTTGGCTAACTCAATCCCAGATATTGTTACCGCCTCTGTGTTTGTGTATTCCTGATATTATCCACAGAATTTATTGCTTTGAATGTTATTTATCAGGGAAAATTTAATTTTGTGCTGTGAAACACTAATTGGTTCCACTTGGAGACACCAGCTCTACACATTCGTATTTTCTAGGGAGAAAGCTAGAGAAACTGTGGTAAACAAACATGATATTTCTCTTTGTATGGATGACATTTTATGCACTTGACTAACAAAAAGACTTTGCTTTTCTCCAAAACCATTTTTACTGTGATTTTCTCGGTGCATTGCTTAGGAATTCCACACAACTTTGTCCGGATATGACTGCATGAAACCAGAAATATCTGGTTCGTTTTGGCTAACTCAATCCCAGATATTACTACAGCCTCTGTGATTCTGTTTTCCTGATATTATCAACGGACTTTATTGTTTTGAATGTTTTTTATCAGGGAACATTTAATTTTGTGCTTGAAAACACTAAGTGTTTCCACACGGAGACACCAGCGCTACATATTTGTATTTTCAAGGGAGAAAGCTAGAGGAACTGCGGCAAACAAACATGATATTTCTGTTTGTATAGATGACAATTTATGCCCTTGCCTAACGAAAAGACTTTGCTTTTCTCCAAAACCATTTTTACTGTTATTGTCCCGGTCCATTGCATATGAATTTCCCACCAGTTTGTCCGGATTGACTGCATGAAACCAGAAATATCCGGTTGTGTTTTGGCTAACTCAACCCCAGATATTGTGAAAGCCTCTGTGTTTGTGTTTTCTGGATATTATCGATGGACTTTATTGTTTAGAATATTTTTATCGGGGAACATTTAATTTTGTACCGTTGAAACACTAATTGGTTCATAATGGGGACACCAGCTCTACACATTCGTATTTTCTATGGAGAAAGCTAGAGGAACTGTGGCCAACACACATGATATTTCTGTTTGTATAGATGACATTTTATGTCCTTGCTTAATGAAAAGACTTTGCTTTTCTCCTAAACCATTTGTACTGTGATTTTCTCGGTCCATTGCATATGAATTCCACACCACTTTGTCCGGATATGACTGGATGAAACCAGAAATATCCGGTTGTGTTTTGGCTAACTCAATCCGAAATATTGCTACAGCCTCTGTGTTTGTGTTTTCTGGATATTATCTACGGACTTTATTGTTTTGAATGTTTTATATCAGGGAACATTTAATTTTGTGCTTTGAAACACTAATTGTTTCCACAGGGAGACACCAGCTCTACATTGTTGTTATTTGTTGGCAGAAAGCTAGAGGAACTGCGGCAAACAAACATGATATTTCTGTTTGTATAGATGAAATTTTATGTACTTGCCTAACAAAAAGACTTTGCTTTTCTCCAAAACCATTTTTACTGTGATTTTCTCAGTCCATTGCATACGAATTCCACACCACTTTATCCGGATATGACTGGATGAAACCAGAAATATCTGTTTGTGTTTTGGATAACTCAACCGAAATATTGCTACAGCCCCTGTGTTTGTGTATTCCTGGTATTATCCATGGACTATATTTTTTTGAATGTTTTTTTTCAGGGACATTTAATTTTGTGCTTGGAAACACTAATTGGTTCCACATGGAGAAACCAGCTCTACACATTCGTGTTTTCTAGGGAGAAAGCTAGAGGAAATGCGGCAATCAAACGTGATATTTCTGTTTGTCTAGATGATATTTTATGCACTTGCCTAACGAAAAGACTTTGCTTTTCTCCAAAATCATTTGTACTTTGATTTTCTCGGTCCATTGCATATGAATTAAACACCAGTTTGTCCGGATATGTCTGGATGAAACCGGAAATATCCGGTTTTGTTTTGGCTAACTCAATCCCAGATATTGCTACAGCCTCTGTGTTTGTGCATTCCTGATATTATCCACAGACTTTATTTTTTGAAAGTTTTTTTGTCAGGGAACATTTTATTTTGTGCTTCAAAACAGTAATTGGTTCCACATGGAGACACCAGCTCTACACATTCCCATTTTCTAGGGAGAAAGCTAGAGGAACTGTGGCAAACAAACATGTCATTTCTGTTTGCATAGATGACATTATATGCACTTGCCTAACGAAATGTCTTTGCTTTTCTCCAAAACCATTTTTACTGTGATTTTCTCGGTCCATTGCATATGAATTCCACACAACTTTATCTGGATATGACTGGATGAAACCAGAAATATCTGGTTGTGTTTTGGATAACTCAATCCCAGATATTGTTACCGCATCTGTGTTTGTGTATTCCTGATATTATCCACAGACTTTATTGTTTTGAATGTTTTTTATCAGGGAACATTTATTTTTGTGCTTGGAAACACTAATTGGTTCCACATGGAGACACCAGCGCTACACATTCGTATTTTCTATGGAGAAAGCTAGAGGAATTGTGGCAAACAAACATGATATTTCTGTATATATAGATGACATTTTATGCTTCTGCCTAACGAAAAGACTTTGCTTTTCTCCAAGACCATTTTTACTGTGATTTTCTCGGTCCATTGCATACGAATTCCACACCACTTTGTCCGGATATGACTGGATGAAACCAGAAATATCTGGTTGTGTTTTGGCTAACTCAATCGGAAATAATGCTACAACCTCTGTGTTTGTGTATTCATGATATTAACCACAGACTTTATTTTTTTGAATGTTTTTTTTTCAGGGAATATTTAATTTTGTGCTTGGAAACACTAATTCATTCCACATGGAGACTCCAGCTCTACACATTCGTGTTTTCTAGGGAGAAAGCAAGAGGAACTGCAAAAAAAAAAAAAAAACATGATATTTCTGTTTGTATCGATGACATTTCATGCACTTGCCTAACGAAAAGACTTTGCTTTTCTCCAAAACCATTTTTACTGTGATTTTCTCGGTCCATTGCATACAAATTCCACACCAGTTTGTCCGGATATGACTGGATGAAAGCAGAAATATCTGGTTGTGTTTTGGCTAACTCAATCTGGAATATTGCTACAGCCACTGTGTTTGTCTATTCCTGATATTATCCATGGACTTTACTGTTTTGAATGTTTTTTTTTTCAGGAAACATTTAATTTTGTTCCTGGAAACACTAATTGATTCCACATGGAGACACCAGCTCTACACATTCGTGTTTTCTAGGGAGAAAGCTAGAGGAACGGCGGCAAAGAAACATGATATTTCTGTTTGTATAGATGACATTTTATGCACTTGCCTAACGAAAAGTCTTTGCTTTTCTACAAAACCATTTCTACTGTGATTTTCTCAGTCCATTGCATACGAATTCCACATCAGTTTGTCCTGATATGACTGGTTGAAACCAAAATAGCCGGTATTATTTGGCTAACTCAATCCCAGATATAGTTACAGCCCCTGTGTTTGTGTATTCCTGATATTATCCACAGCCTTTATTGTTTTGAATGTTTTTTATCAGGGAACATTTAATTTTGTGCTTGAAAACACTAATTGTTTCCACATGGAGACACCAGCTCTACATATTTGTATTTTCTTGGGAGAAAGCTAGAGAAACTGCGGCAAACAAACATGACATTTCTGTTTGTATAGATGACATTTTATGCACTTGCATGATGAAAAGACTTTGCTTTTCTCCAAAACCATTTTTACTGTGATTTTCTCGGTCCATTGCATATGAATTCCACACAAATTTATTTGGATATGACTGGATGAAACCAGAAATATCTCTTTTGTTTTGGATAACTCAATCCCAGATATTGTTACCGCATCTGTGTTTGTGTATTCCTGATATTATCCACAGACTTTATTGTTTTGAATGTTTTTTATCAGGGAACATTTAATTTTAGGCTTGGAAATACTAATTAGTTCCACATGGAGACACCACCTCTACACATTCATATTTTCTAGGGGGAAAGCTAGAGGAACTGTGGCAAACAAACATGATATTTCTGTTCGTCTAGATGACTTTTTATGCACTTGCCTAACGAAAAGCCTTTGGTTTTCCCCAAAACCATTTTTACTCTGATTTTTTTGGTCCATTGCATACGAATTCCACACCAGTTTGTCTGGATATGACTGGATGAAACCGGAAATATCGGTTTTTTTTTGGCTAACTCAATCCCAGATATTGTTACCGCATCTGTGTTTTTGTATTCCTGATATTATCCACAGACTTTATTGTTTGAATGTTCTTTAAAGGGAACATTTAATTTTCTGCTTGGAAACACTAATTGGATCCACATGGAGACACGAGGTCTACACATTCATATTTTCTACGAAGAAAGCTAGAGGAACTGCGGTAAACAAACGTGATATTTCTGTTTCTATAGATGATATTTTATGCATCTGCCTAACGAAGACTTTGCTTTTCTCCAAAACCATTTTTCTGTGATTTTCTCGATCCATTGCATACAAATTCCACACAATTTTGTCTGGATATGACTGGATGAAACCGGAAATAGCCAGTATGATTTGGCTAACTCAATCCCAGATATTGTTACCGCCTCTGTGTTTGTGTATTCCTGATATTATACACAGACTTTATTGTTTTGAATGTTTTTTATCAGGGAACATTTAATTTTGTGCTTGAAAACACTAAGTGTTTCCACACGGAGACACCAGCGCTACACATTCGTATTTTCAAGGGAGAAAGCTAGAGGAACTGCTGCAAACAAACATGGTATTTCTGTTTGTATAGATGACATTTTATGCACTTGCATAATGAAAAGAGTTTGATTTTCTCCAAAACCATTTTTACTGTGAATATCTCGGTCCATTGCATACGAGTTCCACACCACTTTGTCCGGATATGAGTATAAGTAACCGGAAATATCCGGGTTTTTTTTGGCTAACTCAATCCCAGATATTGTTACCGCCTCTGTGTTTGTGTATTCCTGATATTATCCACAGAATTTATTGCTTTGAATGTTATATATCAGGGAAAATTTAATTTTGTGCTGTGAAACACTAATTGGTTCCACTTGGAGACACCAGCTCTACACATTCGTATTTTCTAGGGAGAAAGCTAGAGAAACTGTGGTAAACAAACATGATATTTCTCTTTGTATGGATGACATTTTATGCACTTGACTAACAAAAAGACTTTGCTTTTCTCCAAAACCATTTTTACTGTGATTTTCTCGGTGCATTGCTTAGGAATTCCACACAACTTTGTCCAGATATGACTGCATGAAACCGGAAATATCTGGTTCCTTTTGGCTAACTCAATCCCAGATATTACTACAGCCTCTGTGATTGTGTTTTCCTGATATTATCAACGGACTTTATTGTTTTGAATGTTTTTTATCAGGGAACATTTAATTTTGTTCCTGGAAACACTAATTGGTTCCACATGGGGACACCAGCTCTACACATTCGTATTTTCTAGGGAGAAAGCTAGAGGAACTGCGGCAAACAAACATGATATTTCTGTTTGTAAAGATGACATTTTATGCACTTGCCTAATGAAAAGACTTTGCTTTTCTCCAAAACCATTTTTACTGTGATTTTCTCGGTCCATTGCATACGAATTCCACACCAGTTTGTCCAGATATGACTGTATGAAACCAGAAATATCTGGTCGTCTTTTGGCTAACTGAATCTGAAATATTGCTACATCCTCTGTATTTGTGTATTCTTGATATTACCCACGGACTTTATTTTTTTGAATGTTTTTTTTCAGGGAACATTTAGTTTGGTTCTTGGAATCACTAATTGTTTTCACATGGAGACACCAGCTCTACACATTCGTATTTTCTAGGGAGAAAGCTTGAGGAACTGCTGCAAACAAACATGATATTTCTCTTTGTATAGATGACTTTTTATGCACTTGTCTAACAAAAAGACATTGCTTTTCCACAAAACCATTTTTACTGTGAATATCTTGGTCCATTGCATATGAATTCCACACCTGTTTGTCCAGATATGACTGGATGAAACTAGAAATATCCGGGTTTTTTTTAGTCTAACTCAATCCCAGATATTGTTACCGCCTCTGTGTTTGTGTATTCCTGATATTATCCACAGACTTTATTGTTTTGAGTGTTCTTTATCAGGGAATATTTAATTTTGTGCTGTGAAACACTAATTGGTTCTACATGGGGACACCAGCTCTACACATTCGTATTTTCTAGGGAGAAACTAGAGGTACTGCGGCAACCAAACATGATATTTCTGTTTGTATAGATGACATTTAATGCACTTGCCTAACGAAAAGACTTTGCTTTTCTCCAAAACCATATTTACTGTGATATTTTTGGTTCATTGAATACAAATTCCACACTACTTTGTCCGGATATGACTGGATGAAAACAGAAATATCCGGTTGTGTTTTGGCTAACTCAATCCGAAATATTGTGAAAGCCTCTGTCTTTGTGTTTTCTGGATATTATTATGGACTTTATTTTTTGAATGTTTTTTATTGGGGAACTTTTATGTTGAGCTTCGATACAGTAATTGGTTCCACATGGAGACACCAGCTGAACATATTTGTAATTTCTAGGGAGAAAGCTAGAGGAACTTTGGCAAACAAACATGATATTTCTGTTTGTATCGATGATATTTTATGCACTTGCCTAACGAAAAGACTTTGCTTTTCTCCAAAACCATTTTTACTGTGATTTTCTCGGTCCATTGCATACGAATTCCACACCAGTTTGTCCGGATATGTCTGGATGAAACCAGAAATATCTGGTCGTCTTTTGGCTAACTGAATCTGAAATATTGCTACATCCTCTGTATTTGTGTATTCTTGATATTACCCACGGACTTTATTTTTTTGAATGTTTTTTTTCAGGGAACATTTAGTTTGGTTCTTGGAATCACTAATTGTTTTCACATGGAGACACCAGCTCTACACATTCGTATTTTCTAGGGAGAAAGCTTGAGGAACTGCGGCAAACAAACATGATATTTCTCTTTGTATAGATGACTTTTTATGCACTTGTCTAATGAAAAGACATTGCTTTTCCACAAAACCATTTTTACTGTGAATATCTTGGTCCATTGCATACGAATTCCACACCAGTTTGTCCAGATTTGACTGGATGAAACTAGAAATATCCGGGTTTTTTTTAGTCTAACTCAATCCCAGATATTGTTACCGCCTCTGTGTTTGTGTATTCCTGATATTATCCACAGACTTTATTGTTTTGAGTGTTCTTTATCAGGGAACATTTAATTTTGTGCTGTGAAACACTAATTGGTTCTACATGGGGACACCAGCTCTACACATTCGTATTTTCTAGGGAGAAACTAGAGGTACTGCGGCAACCAAACATGATATTTCTGTATGTATAGATGACATTTAATGCACTTGCCTAACGAAAATGATGTGGGCCAGCCGCACCTGTCAAACAGAACCTGAAGGAGGGAGTGGGAATGAAAAGAGGGACAAGGGCGCAGAGAATGGAGCCAAGACAAAAGTCTGATCAAGGCTCGTTTATTTCAGCGTCTCAGTAATATTTTATACATAACCAGCTGCAGCTCAAGGCAACACAGAAGTTAACAACACAGGCAAGCAAGTTATTAGGCTTTTTACAACACAAATATAACATAGTTAATTTTGGCGGAGTGTTCTTGTTTGATCATTCTCCTGAAGCATGGGAATAGGTGACTTTTTTTTCCTCCCAGGAATTCCACAAGCCAAGACTGACCTTGACTTGTCTATGACTTGTTTATGGGCTGCCTACATCTCCCCCTTTTTCATTTAATTGAGAATGGCCTTTGTCTTAGGTTGCCCTCAGTCATCTCTGTCCTTACCTGTCATTGGTAACTCTGGCAGCTTGGCCTAGAGCCCTGTCTTAGGTTGGTACAGGATGCTGAGCGTTTTACCCGTCTCTGAGTACCATTCCAGCCCAACATTAGGTGGGAGATGAAACATACAGCCAAATATCAATTATTTTGATTACAAAGGAGGTTTAGTACGAAGTTTTAAACGATGAATGTCAGTCCCTACAGACTGCAGTGAAGTCAGCATAAAATGCAGAACACACGGAAAACATCCCATACAAAGTAGGAAGAGCAGTAACGGTCCAGCCAGCATTAATAACAAATGAATCCATTGAAACCCTCCAAAAGTTAGGGGGTTAGTAATAAACATATGTTGCATTTTAGTCTTAAGTTTATTAATGACAGACTTTATATATGGCACGTTGTTAGTAATGTTAAAACAACATCCCCCAGGTACAGATTTACAGCTTATATGATCTTTTAACAGTAAGTAATCGATAGCTGCGCGGTTTAAAAGCACTCCTGAACGAACTTGATCCAATTTTTCAGCTATATTGGACAGTGTAGTAGTAGTAAGATTAATTGTTCTAGTCACTAGGCATGCAAGCCTTCGCAGTCCACGGTTATTTCCAAAGGCCAGTCTAGGAACACCGACTACTGATACAGCCATGGCAAGGGCAGTGTCTTCTCCTATCAGGATAACGTTGCCATTGTAATTTTTAGGTAATGTACGCCGCTGTCGTGTCTTTGGAAATACAGATGTCAACATTGGGGCTACACGGCCAAGGGAACAGTTGCGGAAATCATCAGGGGCTAGCGATGTAAAGGCATATTGGCTACATAAAAAAACCCATCCCTTAGGAGCCCGTGTCCCATTCAACAAATGAAATTCCCTGTAGTTAGTGCGGTTGAGTTGCCATGGTACAGTAAATAGTAAGCGAGTAACATTATCTATTTCAAGGGAAGTTATATTAAGGCCTGTTATATTAGTAAACTCCTCCCTAGAGGAGGGTATCCCTATAAGATTATTGGTAAGAAGACGAGAAGGAGAATTAGCTGTATTAACACAAAAAGAAGAAGTGTTAGTTGTTGCGGCCAAGTGCAACCAAAAATTGTTAGATTCAATAGAAAATGAAGCATTAACAAACAAAGTTACATTGACAGTTTCATTAAGGACATTATTAGGGGAGTTTTTTTTCCAAAATTGACAAGAATATACCCCTGCATTTGATAAAACGGCCAATTTTGTTATACTAAAATTAGTATTTTTTTTTGATTGATTGGTCATATTTGACCACCCACGGGTTATGTTCTTTCCAACACGGAACACAGTTTGATTGTTACGTACCCACTGCACAAACCCTGCTTGGCCAGTCCCATTAGGGTACACACAAGAACAATTTAAAATCACTGGAGCGCCCACAGAGACAGAAACATTGGCCTGGTTTGTGGATAAATGACAGGATTCATTTGTTTTTAGAAAAATTTCGATCGTTAGCAACATCCCAAGGAGCATCATCAGGGGGCGTCGCTGGGAGGGTATCCACCTGTCACACCAACCGCTCCGGAAGCCATCGCACTGTATCATCCTTTTGGGAAAAAACAGAAACATGCCCTCGTCCCCATACCAGTACCGGATCAGGTCCATTCCATTGATTGGTGATAGGATCTCTCCATTTCACCATTGCTCTTTTTGCCCCTGTTTGTGGATGCCAGTGTCGATCAGCTGTAGAACGACCATCTTTGTCCAATATAAGAAAATTTAGAATAAATAAAGCATGTGAAAGCCATTTATTAGGAGAATGGGCAGAAACTCCATACTCCCCCTGTTTTATTTTATTTAAATGTTGTTTTAAAGTGTTATGTGTACGTTTAATAATGCCTTGGCCTTGGGGATTATAGGGAATGTTAGTAACATGAGATATAGAAAAAGTTGTACAAAAAGTTTTAAAAGAAGCAGAGATATAAGTAGGTCTATTATTTGTTTTAATTTGTTTTGGAGTTCCTAGGGAAGTAAAAGCTTGTAGGCAGTGGGTGATGACATGTTTTGTAGTTTTATCTGTATGTAAGGAAGCAAAAATAAATTTAGAACAGGTATCTATGGACACATGTATGTATTTTTGTTTACCAAATTTTAGGAAATGGGTGATATCCATTTGCTACAGTTGATTGGGAAACAGACCACGAGGGTTAATGCCATAATGAGGTACTGGTAACAGGATGGAGCAAGTAGAACAAGATTTTACAATTTGACGAGCTTGTTCTCGAGTAATTTTGTGTTTTAAACGTAGTGTATGAGTATTTAAATGATGTAAAGCATGATCTTTTGTAGCTGTTTTAATAGAATATACGCGTAAAGCAGCATCCGTTAAACAATTACCTTTTACTAAAGGCCCAGGGAGATTAGAATGTGCTCGGATATGACCTATAAAAAAAGGGTAGGTACGTTGTCGAATGATAGTGTATATGTGAGAAAACAAAGGAGAAGCAGTAGAGGACTCAGGAAAAAATGAATAAGTTTTTAATTGAGGTACTGATAAGAACACATATTTGCTATTGGTGTATATGTTAACTGTTACATTTAAGGTAGACTGTAATGTAAACGTAACAGTAGCTAATTTTACTAGCTGTGGAGAAGAAAAAGGGGTGTTAATAACTGTACGGTGACCGTCACGAATTATAGAAGCTTGACTAGTGTTGGAACCGTCGGTAAATATCAAGGCAGCATTTTTTAAAGGCTGAAAGCTGGTATTTTGCGGGAACACACAGGGATGTTGTTGTAAAAACTGTAATACTTTATTTGTTGGATAATTATTATGAACTTGTTCTGAAAAAGAAGCTAATGCAAGAGGCCAATTTTTGGTGAAAGATAGAAGCCACATAAGCTGTTTGTTAGTATATGGCTGACATATGCATGTCGGCTCTATTTTAAATATTTTTTTTACATTTTAATTTCCCTTTAGCTATAATTTTAGCTATTGTATTATAATATGGTACAACATTTTTTTTAGGAGTAGCTTGTAAATATATCCAAAGTAAAGGAGCCTCTTGCCACAACAAAGCGGTGGGTAAATAGTCTGTAACCAAAATAATAAGAATTAAAGGCTGATGATAGTCAATATAAGAAACAAAACTCTGAGATAAGGCTTGTTGTACTTTTTTTAAAGCCAGCCGTGTTGCGGGAGTGAGCACTCGTTGGGAGGTGGGGGAACTATTTTCCTTTAGAATATTAAATAAAGGTTTAAGGTCTCCTGTTGTGAGGCGGAGATGAGGACGAAGCCAATTAATATCTCCTAGAAGTTTTTGAAAATTATTTAAAGTCCGTAAAGAATCCAATCGCAAAGTGACTTTTTGTGGAAGTATTTTTCGTGGGTATAATTGGAAGCCTAGGTATTGATAAGGATATTGAAATTGTATTTTTTTAGGGGCTACAATAAAACCAAAGGCAGATAACTGTTCTTTTATTTTTGCCAGACATTGCATTACCAAAAATTTTTTAGGTCCAGTTATCAAAATATTATCCATATAATGTATAATATATAAACTACTGTATATCTCACGAATTGTTTTGAGAGCGGCAGCAATGAATTGTTGACACAGTGTAGGGCTATTAGCCATTCCTTGGGGCAGAACTTTTCATTGATATTTTTTTATGGGCTCTTTAAAATTTACCGATGGAACACTGAAAGCAAATTGGGGACAATCTTTTGGATGTAAAGGTATTGTATAAAAACAATCTTTTAAATCTATTATTGTAATATAAGAGTCTTTTGGAATTGCAGTAGGCAACAGTAGACCCGGTTGTAAAGCCCCCATAACTTCCATAGTAGCATTGACTGCCCTAAGGTCCTGAAGCAACCGCCATCTTCCAGATTTCTTTTTGATAATAAAAATAGGACTATTTTAAGGAGAATTAGAAGGAACTATATGTCCTGTTGTTAATTGTTCTTTTACCAATATCTGTGTAGCATTTATCTTTTTCTGCGGTAAAGGCCACTGATCCACCCACACGGGAGCATCTGATTTTTATTTTATTTTTTTCGCATGGGGCACAGGCTGATCAGTGGCCATCAAGGGAAACCTAAGCCCCTTTGGTCATGACTAACAGTTAAAGTAATTGGAGATGTGATGCCTTGTTGTTGTTTGCCTAAACCTCTGCCCGGCAGGTGGCCCTGTTGAAGTATATTAGCGGTAACAATTTTATTTGGACTACACATTAAAGCCCCCATTTGTGTTAAAACATCTCGCCCCCAAAGGTTAACAGGCAGCCCTTCTAAAATATATGGTTGAAATGTGCCTGTATTGCCTGCTTTATTTTTCCATTGTAACAACTCTGAACTTTTTTTTAGTCCCTGACTCTGACCAATACAGGTAATTACCAATACATGGTAATTTTCTTTTTTTAATTCGTGGGCCAGTTTGCTGCTGAAATAACAGAGACATCAGCTCCAGTATTCAAAAGGCCCTTAAATAATTTTTCATTTAATTTTAAGGAAAATACTGGTCGGTCCTTAGTTATAGGTTGTATCCAATAAGCATTAGAAGATCCAAAACCTTTATTTCCTCTTTTATTTGAAAAGAATTTACCAATTGGAGATAAGGGGAGCAAAATTAATTGAGCAATACGCTGTCCTGGAGCTAAGGTTACAATTACATTATTGGCTTGAGCCATAACTCTTATTTTATCAGTAAAGTCAGCATCTATAACCCCGGGAAAAACTTGCAATCCTTTCATAGTTGTACTACTTCTGCCCAGTAGAAGGCCAAAAAAACCAGTTGGCAAAGGACCATAAATTCCAGTAGGAAGGGCTTGTGGACCCATTTCAGGAGTTAATACTGTATAGGAGGTGGCACTGAGGTTCAGTCCTGCACTTCCCTCTGTGGCTCTTTGGAGGGAATTGATGGATTTAGAGTGTTTTGCTGAGGAACAAATGTTATGGCCCCAAAAATTTGTTGGGTGTTTTGGTTTGGGGCCTGGGGCGAGCCCCTCTTTTAGTTTCCCGAATTAGCATCAATAAGAGGTCTGCCATTTTTATCCATTTTTGATCGGCACTCATTAGCCCAATGTTTTTTTCTTTTACATTTTGGGCACATCCCCGGTGAAGGTCTCCCTCTATTATTATTTTGGGGACAGTTCCTACGCATGTGACCCTTTTTTCCACATCTAAAACACCCCTTTTTATCAGTTATTATCCTTCGGGCTGACTCCTGTAATGACATTTCCTGCAAGGCAGCAGCCATCGCTAGACCCTGCGTATAAGATGGCCCAATATCTGCACAGATCTTAATGTATCCATCTAAATCAGTTCTCTTTTTATAAGGTCGAATAGCCTGTTTGCACGGCATGTTAGCGTTCTCATATGCTAACTGCGTTACAAAATTCAATCCTGCCTGGGGATCACCAAATATCTTTCCCGCCACCTGTAGCAACCGGTTGACAAACTCTGAGTATGGTTCATCAGGGCCTTGGACAGTCTTTGACAAGGATTTACCCATTTTTGTTCCCTTTGTGGGCAAGATATTCTAAGCTCGTCGTGCAGTGGCTGCAGTTTGTTGAAAAACAGCAATTGGTTGTCTTATCTGCTGCTGAATACCCTCATATGCACCTTCCCCTGCTAACATGTCAAAATCCCAATCACCATTTTCTCCTTGTGTATTTAACTTGGCTGTACGCCGGCACTGGTCAAAAAACTCAGCTCTCCACAACAAATAATCTCCTCCTGACAAACATGCACGAGCAATAGTTTTCCAGTCTGCGGGAGCCAGCACAGTTTGAGCAAGACTATTAAGCAACGTTTGAGTGTAGGGAGCAGTAGGGCCATAGGCATCACAGGCAGCTTTTAAGTCTTTTAGAATTTTAAATGGAATAGGGTGATGTCTTCTCATGGCCTGCCCTTGTTCCATAAATTCTTCTACTGGGAAAGCCCCTAAGAGCTGATCAGCCCCCGGTTCTCCTCTTTGGGCAGCCTCACGTATCACTTGTTTTACACCTTTTTCGGGATACAACGAGTTATTAACCCCTGATTTTTGAGAGGCAGAAAAGGAAGGCTTTATGAACTGAGATTGTTGAATTATCTGTTGTTTTAATTTAAGTATCTCATTTTGTAATTGCGACAGCTCCAAAGGAGGAGCCAATGGAAAAGAAGGTTCCTCTTTCCTAGGACTCTGGGGAGGCTCGTACACTTTCTTATTGCCTATCTGGGAAGATTGGCTCCGAGCCTCTTCTATTTTTTCCTGTAGAAAACTTACAGCACCCTGAAGTAGTGTTTTATCCTTTTGCTGTGCTAGAGTCTCCTTAATAAGAGACCATAGAGAAAATGTAACTACCGGCAGAGATTCCGGCCCATTTTTTTGTAAATGCTCATTTAAGTCTTTTCCGAGCAAATCCCAATGTTGCTCATCCACTACCCCTTCTTCTGCGAACCAAGGACTAACTGTTTCTATAGCATCAATGAACTGTTCTATGGCTCGCTTTTTTTAACCCTATTCCCTGCATCTGTAATGGAGTCTTTATAGCCTTTATCACGGCCTACTTACCTTGTGCTTGCCCCATAATTGCCCCTTTCACACCTATCGGGAGGCAAGCGGTATTGGGTACTTAGCGTCTTCCTCACATTATTTTGCTGTCGCCGCGGCCTTTCTGGCGGGGTTCCTCACTTCTGTCCCTCGTATTCAGGTCCCTGTTCGGGCGCCACCTGATGCGGGCCAGCCGCACCTGTCGAACAGAACCTGAAGGAGGGAGTGGGAATGAAAAGAGGGACAAGGGCGCAGAGAATGGAGCCAAGACAAAAGTCTGATCAAGGCTCGTTTATTCCAGCGTCTCAGTAATATTTTATACATAACCAGCTGCAGCTCAAGGCAACACAGAAGTTAACAACACAGGCAAGCAAGTTATCAGGCTTTTTACAACACAATCATAACATAGTTAATTTTGGCGGAGTGTTCTTGTTTGATCATTCTCCTGAAGCATGGGAATAGGTGACTTTTTTTTCCTCCCAGGAATTCCACAAGCCAAGACTGACCTTGACTTGTCTATGACTTGTTTATGGGCTGCCTACACGAAAAGACTTTGCTTTTCTCCAAAACCATATTTACTGTGATATTTTTGGTTCATTGAATACAAATTCCACACTACTTTGTCCGGATATGACTGGATGAAAACAGAAATATCCGGTTGTGTTTTGGCTAACTCAATCCGAAATATTGTGAAAGCCTCTGTCTTTGTGTTTTCTGGATATTATCAATGGACTTTATTTTTTGAATGTTTTTTATTGGGGAACGTTTTATTTTGAGCTTCGATACAGTAATTGGTTCCACATGGAGACACCAGCTGAACATATTTGTAATTTCTAGGGAGAAAGCTAGAGGAATTTGGCAAACAAACATGATATTTCTGTTTGTATCGATGATATTTTATGCACTTGCATGATGAAAAGACTTTGCTTTTCTCCAAAACCTTATTTCTGTGATTTATTCTGTACACTTCATATGAATTCCATTCAAGATTGTGTGGATATAACTGGATGAAACCGGAAATATCCGGTTTTGTTTTGGCTAACTCAATCCCAGATATTGCTACAGCCTCTGTGTTTGTGTATTCCTGATATTATCCACGGACTTTATTGTTTTGAATGCTTTTTATCAGGGAACATTAATTTTGTACCATTGAAACACTAATTGGTTCATCATGGGGAGACCAGCTCTACACATTCGTATTTTCTAGGGAGAAAGCTAGAGGAACTGCGGGAGACAAACATGATATTTCTCTTTGTATAGATGACATTTATGCACTTGCCTAACGAAAAGACTTTGCTTTTCTCCAAAACCACTTTTACTGTGAGTTTCTTGGTCCATTGCCTAAGAATTGTGCTTGGAATCACTAATTGGTTCCACATGGAGACACCAGTTGAACATGTTCGTATTTTCTAGGGAGAAAGCTAGAGGAACTGTGGAAAACAAACATGATATTTCTGTTTGTCTAGATGATATGATCGATGGACTTTTTGCTTTGAATGCTTTTATCAGGGAACATTTAATTTTGTACCATCAAAACACTAATTGGTTCATCATGGGAACACTAGTTCTACACATTCATATTTTCTAGGGGGAAAGCTAGAGGAACTGTGGCAAAGGAACATGATATTTCTGTTTGTTTATTGACATTTTATGCACTTGCCTAATGAAAAGACTGCTTTTCTCCAAAACCATTTTTACTTAGTTTTCTCGGTCCATTGCATACGAATTCCACAGCAGTTTGTTCAGATATGACTGGATGAAATGGGTAACTCAATTTGTGTTTTGGGTAACTCAATCCGAAATATTGTGAAAGCCTCTGTCTTTGTGTTTTCTGGATATTATCGATGGAATTTATTGCATTGAATGTTATTATCAGGGAACATTTAATTTTGTGCTTGGAATCACTAATTGGTACCACATGCAGACACCAACTATACACATTCGTATTATCTAGGGAGAAAGCTAGAGGAACTGCGGCAAACAAACATGATATTTCTGTTTGTATAGATGACATTTTATGCACTTGCCTAATGAAAAGGCTTTGCTTTTCTCCAAAAACAATTTTACTGTGATTTTCTCGGTCCACTGCATGCGAATTCCACACAAGTTTGTCCGGAAATGACTGGATGAAATGAGAAATTTCCGGTTGTGTTTTGGCTAAATCAATCCAAAATATTGTGAAAGCCTCTGTGTTTGTGTTACTGGATATTATCCACGGACTTTATTGTTCTGAATGTATTTATAAGGGAACATTTAATTTTGCACCATTGAAACACTAATTGGTTCATCATGGGAACACTAGTTCTACACATTCGTATTTTCTAGGGAGAAAGCTAGAGGAACTGTGGCAAAGAAACATGATATTTCGCTAGTATAGATGACATTTTATGCACTTGCCTAACGAAGCAACTTTGCTTTTCTCCAAAACCATTTTTACTGTGAATATCTAGGACCATTGCATAAGAATTACACAACAGTTTGTCCGGATATGACTGGATGAAACCAGAAATATCCGGTATTGTTTTGGCTAACTCAATCTCAAATATTTCCCCAGCCTCTGTATTTGTGCATTCCTGATATTATCCATGGACTTTATTGCTTTGAATGTTTTCTATCGGGAAACATTTTATTTTGAGCTTGGATACAGTAATTGGTTCCACATGGAGACACCAGCTGAACATATTCATATTTTCTAGGGAGAAAGCTAGAGGAACTGCGGCAAACCAACATGATATTTCCGTTTGTATAGATGACATTTTATGCACTTGCCTAATGAAAAGACTTTGCTTTCCTCCAAAGCCATTTTTACTGTGAATATCTCAGTACATTGCTTACGAATTCCACACCAGTTTACCAGATATGACTGGATGAAACCGGAAATAACCGGTTTTGTTTGGCTAACTCAATCCCAGATATTGCGACAGCCTCTGTGTTTGTGTATTCCTGATATTATCCACGGACTATATTTTTTGAATGTTTTTTATCAGGGAATATTTTATTTGGATCTTGGAAACACTAATTGGTTCCACATGGAGACACCAGCTCTACACATTCCTATTTTCTAGGGAGAAATCTAGAGGAACTGCGACACACAAACATGATATTTCTGTTTGTATAGATGACATTTTATGTACTTCCTTAACAAATAGACTTTGCTTTTCTCCTAAACTATTTTTACTGTGAATATCTCCGTCCATTGCATACGAATTCCACACCAGTTTGCCGGATATGACTGGATGTAACCGGAAATATTGGATTTTGTTTTGGCTAACTCAATCCCAAATATTGCTCCAGCCTCTGTGTTAGTATATTCCTGATATTATCCATGGACTTTATTGCTTTGAATGTTTTCTATCGGGAAACATTTTATTTTGAGCTTGGATACAGTAATTGGTTCCACATGGAGACAAAAGCTCTACACATTCGAATTTTCTAGGGAGAAAGCTTGAGGTACTGCGGCAAACAAACATGATATTTCTGTTTGTATAGATGACATTTTATGCACTTGCCTAACAAAAAGACTTTGCTTTTCTCCAAAACCATTTTTACTGTGAATATCTCAGTACATTGCCTACGAATTCCACACCAGTTTACCGGATATGACTGGATGAAACCGGAAATAACCGGTTTTGTTTTTGCTAACTCAATTGCAGATATTGCGACAGGCTCTGTGTTTGTGTATTCCTGATATTATCCACGTACTTTATTTTTTTGAATGTTTTTTATCAGGGAATATTTTATTTTGATCTTGGAAACACTAATTGGTTCCACATGGAGACACCAGCTCTACACATTCATATTTTCGAGGGAGAAATCTAGAGGAACTGCGACACACAAACATGATATTTCTGTTTGTATAGATGACATTTTATGCACTTGTCTAACAAAAGACTTTGCTTTTCTCCAAAACTATTTTTACTGTGAATATCTCCGTCCATTGCATACGAATTCCACACCAGTTTGCCGGATATGACTGGATGTAACCGGAAATATTGGGTTTTGTTTTGGCTAACAGAATCCCAGATATTGCTACAGCCTCTGTGTTTGTGTATTCCTGATATTATCCACGGACTTTATTGTTTTGAATGTTTTTTATCGGGGAACATTTAATTTTGTGCTTGGAATGACTAATTGGTTCCACATGGAGACACCAGCTCTACACAATCATATTTTCTAGGGAGAAATCTAGAGGAACTGCGACAAACAAACATAATATTTCTGTTTGTATAGATGACATTTTATGCACTTGCCTAATGAAAAGACTTTGCTTTTCTCCAAAACCATTTTTAGTGTGATTATTTTGGTTCATTGCATACGAATTCCATACCACTTTTCCCGGATATGACTGGATGAAAACAGAAATCTACGGCTGAATTTTGGATAACTCATTCCGAAATATTGTGAAAGCCTCTGTGTTTGTGTTTTCTGGATATTATCGATGGACTTTATGGTTTTGAATGGTTTTTATCGGGGGACATTTTATTTTGAGCTTGGAATCACTAATTGGTTACACATGGAGACACCAGCTCTACACATTGGTATTTTCTAGGGAGAAAGCTAGTGGAATTGCGGCAAAGAAACATGATATTTCTGTTTGTATAGATGACATTTTATGCACTTGCCTAACGAAAAGACTTTGCTTTTCTCCAAAACCATTTTTACTGTGATTTTTTTCGTTCATTGCATACGAATTCCGCACCACTTTGTCTGGTATGACTGGATGAAAACAGAAATATACGGTTGTGTTTTGGCTAACTCAATGTGAAATATTGTGAAAGCCTCTGTGTTTGTGTTTTCTGGATATTGTCGATGGACTTTATTGTTTTGAATATTTTTATCAGGGAACATTTAATTTTGTACTGTAGATTCACTAATTGGTTCCACATAGAGACACCAGCTCTACACATTCGCATTTTCTCGGGAGAAAGCTAGAGGAACTTCAGCAAACAAACATGATATTTCTGTTTGTATAGATGACATTTTATGCACTTGCCTAACGAAAAGACTTTGCTCTTCCCCAAAACCATTTTTCTATAATTTTCTCGGTACACTTCATATGAATTCCACACAAGTTTGTCTGGATATGACTGGATGAAACTGGAAATATCCCGTTTTATTTTGGCTAACTTAATCCCAAATATTCTGAAAGTTTCTTGTTTGTTTTTTCTGGATATTATCGATGGACTTTATTGTTTTGAATATTTTTATCAGGGAACATTTAATTTTGTACCGTAGAAACACTAATTGGTTCATCATGGGGACACCAGCTCTACACATTCATATTTTCTAGGGAGACTGCTAGAGGAACTGAGCGAAACAAACATGATATTTCAGTTTGTGTAGATAACATTTTATGCATTTGCCTAACGAAAATACTTTGCTTTTCTCCAAAACCATTTTTACTGTGAATATCTCGGTCCATTGCATATGAATTCCACACCAGTTTACTAGATATAACTGGATGAATCCGGAAATATCCGGTTTTGTTTTGGCTAACTCAATCCCAGATATTGCTACAGACTCTGTGTTTGTGTATTCCTGATATCATCCATGGACTTTATTGTTTTGAATGTTTTTTATCAGGGAACATTTAATTTTGTGCTTGGAATCACTAATTGGTTCCACATGTACACAACAACTGAACATATTCGTATTTTCTAGGGAGACAGCTAGAGGAACTGCGGCAAAGAAACATGATATTTCTGTTTGTATAGATGACATTTTATGCACTTGCCTAACGAAAAGACTTTCTTTTCTCCAAAACCATGTTCACTGTGATTTTCTCGGTCCATTGCATCCGAATTCCAAACGACTTTTTCCGGATATGACTGGATGAAACCAGAAATATCTGGTTGTGTTTTCGCTAACTCAATCCAAAATATTGTGAAAGTCTCTGTGTTTGTGTTTTCTAGATATCATCGATGGACTTTATTTTTTTAAATATTTTTATCAGGGAACATTTAATTTTGTACCGTAGAAACACTAATTGCTTCATCATGGGGACACCAGCTCTACACATTCGTATTTTCTAGGGAGACTGCTAGAGGAACTGCGGCAAAGAAATATGATGTTTCTGTTTGCATAGATGACATTTTATGCACTTGCCTAACGAAAAGAATTTGCTTTTCTCCAAAACCATTTTTCAGTGATTTTCTCGGTATACTTCATAGGAATTCCACACCACTTTGTTCGGATATGAGTGGATGAAACCGGAAATATCCGGTTTTGTTTTGGCTAACTCAATCCCAGATATTGCTACAGCCTCTGTGTTTGTGTTTTCTTGATATTATCCATGGACTTTATTGTTTTGAATGTTTTTTATCGGGGAACATTTAGTTTTGTGCTTGGAATCACTAATTGGTTCCACATGAGACACCAGCTCTACACATTCGTATTTTCTAGCGAGAAAGCTAGAGGAACTGTGGCAAACAAACATGATATTTCTGTTTGTCTAGATGACATTTTATGCACTTGCCTAACAAAAAAACTTTGCTTTTCTCCAAAACCATTTTTACTCTGAATATCTCGGTCCATTGCATATGAATTCCACACCAGTTTACCGGATATGACTGGATGAAACCAGAAATATCTGGTTTTATTTTGCCAATCAGTCCCAGATATTGCTACAGCCTCTGAGTTTGTGTATTCCTGATATTATCCACGGACTTTATTGTTTTGAATGTTTTTTTTTATCAGGGAACTTTTAATTTTGTGCTTGGAAAGACTACTTGGTTCCACAAGGAGACACCAGCTCTACACATTCGTATTTTCTAGGGAGAAAGCTAGAGGTACTGCGGCAAATAAACATGATATTTCTGTTTGTATAGATGACATTTTATGCACTTGCCTAGCGAAAAGACTTTCCTTTTTTCCAAAACCATTTTTAATGTGATTTTTTTGGTTCACTGCATACGAATTCCATACCACTTTGTCTGGATATGACTGGATGAAACCAGAAATATCCGGTTGTGTTTTGGCTAACTCAATCCGAAATATTGTGAAAGCCTCTGTCTTTGTGTTTTCTGGATATTATCGAAGGACTTTCTTGTTTTGAATATTTTTATCAGAGAATATTTAATTTTGTACCGTAGAGACACTAGTTGGTTCATCATGGGGACACCAGCTCTACACATTCATATTTTCTAGGGAGACTGCTAGAGGAACTGAGCAAAACAAACATGATATTTCTGTTTGTATCTTTGAGATTTTATGCAATTGCCTAACGAAAATACTTTGCTTTTCTCCAAAACCATTTTCCTGTGATTTTCTGGGTACACTTCATATGAATTCCACACAAGATTGTCTGGATATGAGTGGATGAAACCGGAAATATCCAGTTTTGTTTTGGCTAACTCAATCCCATATATTGCTACAGCCTCTGAGTTTGTGTATTTCTGATATTATCCACGGACTTTATTGTTTTGAATGTTTTTTATCTGGGAACATTTAATTTTGTGCTTGGAATCGCTAATTGGTTCCACAGGTAGACACAAGCTGAACATATTCGTATTTTCTAGGGAGACAGCTAGAGGAACTGCGACAAACAAACATGATATTTCTGTTTGTATAGATGACATTTTATGCACTTGCCTAACAAAAAGACTTTGCTTTTCTCCAAAACCATTTTTACTGTGAATTTTTTGGTTCATTGCATACGATTTTCACAGCACTTTGTCCGGATATGACTGGATGAAAACAGAAATATCCGGGTCTCTTTTGGCTAATTGAATGTGAAATATTGTGAAAGTTTCTGTGTTTGTGTTTTCTGGATATTATCGATGGACTTTATTGTTTTGAATGTTTTTATCAGGGAACATTTAATTTTGTACCTTTGAAACACTAATTGGTTCATCATGGGAACACCAGTTCTACACATTCGTATTTCCTAGGGAGAAAGCTAGAGGAACTGTGGCAAACAAACATGATATTTCTGTTTGTATAGATGACATTTTATGCACTTGCCTAAGAAAAAGACTTTGCTTTTCTCCAAAACCATTTTTCTGTGATTTTCTTGGTTCATTGCATATGAATTCCACATCACTTTGTCTGGATATGACTGGATGAAACCAGAAATATCCGGTTGTGTTTTGACTAACTCAATCCGAAATATTGTGAAAGTCTCTGTGTTTGTGTTTTATGGATATTATCCATGGACTTTATTGTTTTGAATATTTTTATCAGGGAACATTTAATTTTGTACCATAGATTCATTAATTGGTTCCACATAGAGACACCAGCTCTACACATTCGTATTTTCTAGGGAGAAAGCTAGAGGAACGGTGGCAAACAAACATGATGTTTCTGTTTGTATAGATGACATTTTATCCACTTACCTAACGAAATTCATTGCTTTTCTCCAAAGCCATTTTTCTGTGATTTTCTCGCTACACTTCATATGAATTCCACACCAGTTTGTCCAGATATGACTGGATGAAACCGGAAATATCCAGGTTTTTTTTTTGCTAACTCAATCCCATATATTGCAACAGACTCTGTGTTTGTGTATTCCTGATACTATCCACGTACTTTATTGTTTTGAATGTTTTTTATCAGGGGACAATTTATTATGATCATGGAAACACTAATTGGTTCCACATGGAGACAACAGCTCTACACATTCCTATTTTCTAGGGAGAAATCTAGAGGAACTGCGACAAACAAACATCATATTTCTGTTTGTATCAATGACATTTTATGCACTTGCCTAATGAAAAGAATTTGCTTTTTTCCAAAACCATTTTTACTGTGATTTTCTCGGTCCATTGCATACGAATTCCACTCCAATTTGTCCGGATATGACTGGATGCAAACAGAAATATCCGGTTGTGTTGGCTAACTCAATCCGAAATATTGTGAAAGCCTCTTTGTGTTTTCTGGATATTATCAACGGACTTTATAATTTTTTCTTTTTTTAAAAATTTTATTTAATGAATATAAATTTCCAGTGTACAGCTTATGGAATACAATGGCTTCCCCCTCTCATAACTTCCCTCCCACCGCAACCCTCCCCTCTCCCGCTCCCTCTCCCCTTTCATTTGCATCAAGATTCATTTTCAATTCTCTTTATATACAGAAGATCAATTTAGTATATATGAAGTAAAGATTTCAACAGTTTGCACCCACATAGAAACACAAAGTGAAACATACTGTTTGAGTACTAGTTATTGCATTAAATCACAATGTACAGCATATTAAGGACAGAGATCCCACATGAGGAGCAAGTGCACAGTGGCTCCTGTTGTTGACCCAACAAATTGACACTCTAGTTTATGGCACCAGTAACCATCCTAGGCTGTCATCATGAGTTTCCAAGGCTATGGAAGCCTTCCACGTTTACCGACTCTGATCATATTTAGACAAGGTCATAAAAGACAGAGTGAGGATAGTAACCAATGATCCTAAGAATGGCATTTACCAGGTTTGAAGAATTATACAGCATTAAGTGGGGAAGAGGACCATCAGTACACACAGGTTGGGAGTAGAGCCATTGGTGGTAGAGTAGAGGTTATGATTACAAAGGAATGAGGCCCAAGTGCACTAGACAGGGCCTAGAACAAAGGACAGAGTCATTATTAGAGGAGCTAACAAAGGTGCTGTCTAAGCTACAAGTAATTTTTCTGATTGAGAGGCAAATAGAACCTGATAGAAGGGGCTTGATAATTATCTGGTGGGCTTTAGGCCTTGTAAATTCAGAGGCCCAGACCTATCTATCTCTTCACATGGGGTATATCCTAAGGGAGGTGTGAATCTCCTAGGGGAAGGCACTCTGTTGACTTTCATTACTTGGCTGGCCTGGGAGGAGCGCTGGCCAGGTAAATGCAGGGGGCATCTCTAATAAGAAATTTACAGTTCTGCCTGCAATGTTGCTGACCCTACTTGACCAAACCCTCAGCTGCAGTGGTCACTTTGGAAGTTGGGCTGAGTGAAGGGCTTTTCCGCTTAGAGCCAATAAGATCTGTGGCTCTGACCTGGGCATCCTTCGACTCCAGGGCAGGTCCATTTCCAGTGATCCAACTCTTGGCAGAGCTACCAGGGCTCTTCACAAGCTGACTTCTGCTGAAGCCCAGGCTTACCACATTGAAAGCCACTGCAGTGGACTGGCCTGTTGGGACTCCTTGAGGGCAGATCACTGTACAGATCAGCCATTAATAGGCCTGCCACCCATTGCTTCTGATGCCGAGCTTTCTTTTCCTCCTGGTTTGTGTTAAAGCAGACCAGAGGATGCAAGTCAAGGGAGTGCCCGTGTCCCATCTCTAATCTTCTGTGGCCTGAACTACAAGTGTATAGTCACAGGCATGTTCTGCAGTAGTTTTCCTAAGGTAGACAATGCCCATGAGGAAAATTATATTCCCACTTGAAAACTTTCTTTCCCTTTGGTCTGAAAGGGAGGTTTTTTCTACTTACTGTATACTTCGCTGATGGCAAAGTGAATCTACGATGAGATTATTATTTAAGTTCTTATTTTGGCTATGCTATTACAGAAAAATGTTAGCCATCTCTTTTATAAGGTCTAAAGATTAAATTGTGCATCCTAGAGATTCCTTTAGAATAGAATTAGTTTCCTCCCTTGAAGAGAATAGAGAAATGAAAGAACAAGTTGGGCTTAGAATAGACAAATGAGGGAGCAAGTCCTAGATCGCTTGCTGAGAATAGCAATATTACATGAATACTTAGCAAACCATTTCAACCATTAGATAACAACTTAAGAAAACATTTACCAGAAGGTCCAATGCCTTCTATAAATTTTAAGAATCATGTATTTGAAAACAACTCTTAAATATCAAACATGGTGTAGTTTGTTTAGCCAGTAAACTTAAGCACAACCATCTAAAATGATTTTAGTTTCTTTCTACCAACAAGTCTAAAACATATGATACAGAGATTCAGGTCACACCAATTAAAATATATCTTTGATTGATTTTGGCAGCTTAAATTTATGGACAATCTTATCTATAAGCCATTTAAAATAAAACTCTTAATAAAATTTCCCCATGTGGACATACAATATGTACACACATATAACATAGCATAATAGACCAATATAGCAATTTTAATAATAGCTTTTAAAATCTTTAACTCTTTTTGTAGATTGCCAATGGATTTGAACTGCTTTTTGTTTTTAGTAACCTCAGTTAACCATACTTTCTCTCAGTTGGTACTGTTAATACATTATTGGCTTCATCTGTTTACAGAGCCATCCCAAAGTACTGAATACAATAAAAGTAGCTGGAGAAAGTCCATAGGAACCTATAGGAGGACAGCTAAACACAGAACCAACAACGCTTTAGTTTTATGAGCAGCACATCATATATAACTATGGATGACAAAAGACTTTAAGTCGCCATGTTTAAAATGATAAACTCATCAACCAACAAGAGGCACTTGCTTACTTCACAGTATTTTTGAAAGCACCTGTAGGATGTTACAAGTATTTAACCCTTTAGGCCTCTGGGGCTTTCTCATTAAGATAACTATCATGTCTAGTAACACAAGATCATTAGACTTTTTAATTCTCAAACATTTTTATTAATAGCATTTTCCATTATAGAAACTTAAAGTCTGGTACCACATCACATCCTGACAGTCCTTCTAATATAATCCAAATAGCCTGCTTAGTTGGTGTCTCTATGAGATGAGAGACATAGGTCCTTCGATTTTTTCAGTTGGGCCCAAACTGGAAAAGCCAAAGTCCAGGATTTACTGGAAATTTTAGAGACCGGATTGTTTGAAACTTTGATTTTTTGAATGCCTGTCAAGAACGCCAAGAAGGCTCAAAATCCAAAATATCTGGTTGAAATAAGATTCCTTAGAATCATGACATAACACAGACCAAATTTGATCATTGTTACAAGGTGGCTATTCAAATCTTTGAAAATAAGCCCATATTTAAATAACCCATAGCTCTTAATAAAAATTCAGCTGTTTTTGAACAATTAGAATTTAACAGACATCAAGAGCACATAATAGATTACTTTAACACATTGCTTTAACAGAGCATCAGAGTTTAATTCTATGTCAAAGAGAAATTGAGCTTCCTGTGATCTTTTGCTGTGAGGTTTCCTTCCTTTACCTTCTTTCATATTGGTGACCGTGTTTCTGTGTTTCTGTGTGTAACACATCTTTAAGCATCTTTTGCAGAGCAGGATGAGTGGCAACAAATTCTTCCAGTTTCTGTTTGCTATGAAAAGTCTTAATTTCACCTTCATTCACAAATGAGAGCTTTGCAGGATATAGAATTCTGGGCTGGCAGTTTTTCTCTCTTAATACCTGGGCTATGTCTCGCCATTCCCTTCTAGCTTGTAGGGTTTCTGATGAGAAGTCTGCTGTGAGTCTAACTGGAGATCCTCTAAGAGTAATCTGACGTTTCTCTCTTGCACATTTTAGGATCTTTTCTTTATGTTTCACTGTGGTGAGTTTGATTACAATGTGTCGTGGTGAGGATCTCTTTTGGTCATGTTTATTAGGGGTTCTATAAGCTTCCTGTACTAAGATGCCTCTGTCCTTCTCCAAACCTGGGAAATTTTCTGCTAGTATCTCACTGAAAATGCCTTCTAATCCTTTCTCCCTCTCCATGCCTAGAACCTAGAACTCCTAGAACCCGAATGTTGGGTTTTTTAATAGTATCCTGTAGATTCCTGACAATATTTTTTAGATTTCCGATTTCTTCTTCTTTTCTTTGGTTTGCCTGTTTCCTTTCCTGTTCTCCGTCTTCTAAGTCTGATATTCTCTCTTCTGCTTCACCCATTCTGTTTTTAAGGCTCTCTAATGTGTTTGTCATTTGATCTATTGAATTCTTCATTTCATTATGATTTCTCGTCACTATCACAGTTTCTTGTTCCACTAGTTGTTTCATTTCATTTTGATTCCTCCTTAATATTTCATTTTCACGAGATTTTCTATCTTGTCCATTAAGGAGTTCTGTAGTTCAAGAATTTGTTTTTGAGAACTTCTTAATGTTCTTATCAATTTTTTGAGATCCGCTTCTTGCATTTCTTCGATCTCATCGTCTTCCTAATCTTGAATTGGGGTGTCTTTTTCATTTGAGGGCGTCATAGTGTCTTCCTTGTTCTCGTTAGCTTGGTTTTTGTGTTTGTTGTTTGGCATGTTGGAGATATTTGGTTTCTTCACTGTGGTGTTTTTTCTTGTTACACTATCGCTCTATATTAAGTGGAGTCTTAGACTCAGTGGAATCTTAGAGGCTTGAGATGAGTGTGGACTGAGAGCTGTGTTTGGTTCCTCAGGGCTGAGGGTGTGTCAAAGATGACACTCCCAGGTTAGGTGTGGTAAATGTCTCTTTCTTTTTTTGATTCAAAAGGGAAGTAATTCTGCACAGCTGAACGTAATTGGAGGTAGTTAGCAGGCAAATGATATACCCACAGGAGCCAGAGATTGGAAGCTCTTTCCCAAGGACCACACAGGAAATCTGTGCTGCCCTCAGTGTGGGCTCCAATCCTCCTGCAGTCTCCCACTGGGTTGCCAAGTTAGATGCTAACCTCCTGTTATTTCACCCCTCCCCCCAGAGTCAGGTGTCTCTGCTAGGCTCAGGGCCGGTGCAGACCTGAGGTCGCCCTGCTTATGACATATGTCCAAAATGGCTCCTGCTCTATCTTGCTCACCTTTCAGAGGTGAGCGGAGAGAGAGAAACTTGTGTCCGTATCGGTCACTTTTCTTATTTTTTTCCTCTCTCTCTTCTAGTTAGCGTGGTGAATTTTTCCCCACGGAGTTTCAAGTTCATTCCCTCTAGCCTCCTCTTTCCACTTGCCCGCTGGTGTCTCGGGCTATTGAGGTTCGGCTCACCTCACGTTCAAGCGCTGGTGTGTTGAGTCTGCCGCTGGTGTCCCGAACTTGGGCTCCCACGCTCTCCACGCAGGTACACTGTGAATCACTAGTTCCGGAACTGTTTCTTCTGCTGTTTCATCGCCTACTCTTCCTTGACCCTGCAGTATCTCCACTTATATTAAACTGTCTCTCGCCCGGACTAATAGTGTGCTCCCTGCCTATTCCGCCATCTTGCCGCTCTCCTAATTTCCAATCCGGAATTTATTCTTTTGAATTTTTTTTATCGGGGAACATTTTATTTTGAGCTTGGATACAGTAATTGGTTCCACATGGAGACACGAGCTGAACATATTCGTATTTTCTAGGAAGAAAGCTAGAGGAACTGCGGCAAGCAAACATGATATTTCTGTTTGTATAGATGACATTTTATGCACTTGCCTAACGAAAAGCCTTTGCTTTTCTCTAAAACCATTTTTCTGTGATTTTCTCGATACACTGCATACGAATTCTACACCAGCTTGTCCGGATATGACTGGATGAGACCAGAAATATCCGGTTTGTGTTCGCTAACTCAATCCCAGATATTGCTACAGCCTCTGTGTTTGTGTATTCCTGATATTATCCACGGACTTTATTGTTTTGAATGTTTTTATCAAGGAACATTTAATTTTGTGCTAGGAAACACTAATTGGTTCATCATGGAGACACTAGCTCTAAACATACGTATTTTCTAGGGAGACTGCTAGAAGAACTGCGGCAAACAAACATGATATTTCTGTTTGTATCGATGACATTTTATGCACTTGCCTAACGGAAATACTTTGCTTTTCTCCAAAACCATTTCTACTGTGATTTTCTAGGTCCATTGCATACGTATTGCACAACAGTTTGTCCGGATATGACTGGATGAAATCGGAAATATCCGGTTTTGTTTTAGCTAACTCAATCCCAGATATTGCTATAGCTTCCGTGTATGTGTATTCCTGATATTATCCACGGACTTTATTGTTTTGAATCTTTTTTATCAGGGAACATTTTATTTTGTGCTTGGAATCACTAATTGGTCCCACATGGAGACACCAGCTCTACATATTCCTATTTTCTAGGGAGAAAGCTAGAGGAACTGCGACAAACAAACATGATATTTATGTTTGTATTGATGACATTCTATGCACTTGCCTAACGAAAAGACTTTGCTTTTCTACAAAACCATTTGTACTGTGATTTTCTCGGTCCATTGCTTACGAATTCCACATCAGTTTACCGGATATGACTGGATTAAACCGGAAATATCCGGTTCTCTTCTGGCTAACTCAATCCCAGATATTGCTACAGCCTCTGTGTTTGTGTATTGCTGATATTATCCAAGGACCTTATTGTTTGAATGTTTTTTTTTTTTATCAAGGGACATTTAATTTTGTGCTTGGAATCACGAATTGATTCCACATGGAGTCACCAGCTGTACACATTCGTATTTTCTAGGGAGAAATCTAGAGGAACTGCGACAAACAAACATGATATTTATGTTTGTATCGATTACATTTTATGCACTTGCCTAACGAAGCGACTTTGCTTTTCTCCAAAACCTTTTTAGAGTGATTTTCTAGGTCCATTGCAAACGAATTCCACCCCAGTTTGTACGGATATGACTGGATGAAACCGGAAATATCTGGTTGTGTTTTGGCTAACTCAATCCCACGTATTGCTACAGCCTCTGTGTTTGTGTATTCCTGATATTATCCACGGACTTTATTGTTTTGAATGTTTTTTATCAGGGAACATTTAATTTTGTTCTTTTAATCACTAATTGGATCCACATGGAGACACCAGCTCTACACATTCGTATTTTCTAGGGAGACTGCTAGAGGAACTGCAGCAAACAAACATGATATTTCTGTTTGTATAGATGACATTTTATGCAGTTGCCTAACGAAAAGACTTTGCTTTTCTCCAAAACCATTTTTACAGTAATTTTCTCGGTGCATTGCATACGAATTCCACACCACTTTGTCGGGATATGACTGATGAAAGCAGAAATATCCAGTCTGTTTTGGCTAAGTCAATCCGAAATATTGTAAAATATCTGTGTTTGTTTTTTCTGGATATTATCGATGGACTTTATTGTTTTAAATGTTTTTATCAGGGAAAATCTAATTTTTACCGTAGAAATACTAATTGGTTCATCATGGGGACACCAGCTCTACACATTCATATTTTCTAGGTAGAAAGATAGAGGAACTGCGGAAACAAACATGATATTTCTGTTTGTATAGATGACATTTTATGCACGTTCCTAATGTAAAGACTTTGCTTTTCTCCAAAACCATTTTTACTGTGATTATCTCGGTCCAATGCACACGAATTCCACACCACATTGTCCGGATATGACTGGATGAAACCAGATATCCAGTTGTGTTTTGGCTAACTCAATCCGAAATATCATGAAAGCCTCTGTGTTGCTGTTTTCTGGATATTATCCATGGACTTTATTGTTTTGGATGTTTTTATATGGGAACATTTAATTTTGTACCGTTGAAACACTAATTGGTTCATCATGGTTTCACCTACTCTATACATTCATATTTTCTAGAAAGAAAGTTAGAGGAACTGCTACAAACAAACATGATATTTCTGTTTGTATAGATGACATTTTATGCACTTGCATATCTAAAAGACTTTGCTTTTCTCCAAAACCATTTTTACTGTGATTTTCTTGGTCCATTCCATACAAATTCCGCACCAGTTTGTCTGGATATGACTGGATGTAACCAGAAATATTCGGTTTTCTTTTTGCTGACTCATTCCCACATATTGTTACAGCCTCTGTGTTTGTGTTTTCTGGACTTTATCAACGGACTTTTATTTTGAATATTTTTTTATCGGGGAACATTTTATTTTGAGCTTGGATTCTATAATTGGTTCCACATGGAGACACCAGCTCTACACATTCATATTTTCTAGGGAGAAAGCTAGACGGACTGCGGCAAACAAACATGATATTTCTGTTTGTATAGATGACATTTTATGCACTTGCCTAACGAAAAGATATTGCTTTTCTCCAACATCATTTTTACTCTGATTTTTTCTTTCCATTACATACAAATTCCACACGAGTTTTTCCGGATTGTCTGGATGAAACTAGAAATACCCGGTTTTGTTCTGGCTAACTCAATCCCAGATATTGCTACATCCTCTTTGTTTGTGTTTTCCGGATATTATCCACGGACTTTATTGTTTTGAATGTTTTTTATTGAGCTTGGATACAGTTATTGGTTCCACATGGAGACACAAGCTCTACACATTCGTATTTTCCAAGGAGAAAGCTAGAGGAATTGCCACAAACAAACATGATATTTCTGTTTGTATCCATGAGATTTTATGCACTTGCCTAACGAAAAGACTTTGCTTTTCTCCAAAACCATATTTACTGTGATTTTCTCGGTCCATTGCATACGAATTCCAAATGACTTTTTCTGGATATGACTGGATGAAATTGGAAATATTCGGTTTTGTTTTGGCTAACTCAATCCCATATATTGCTACAGCCTCTGTGTTTGTGTTTTCTGGATATTATAAACGGACTTTATTGTTTTGAATGTTTTATATCGGGGAATATTTTATGTTGAGCTTGGATAGAGTTATTGGTTCCACATGGAGACACCAGCTCTACAAATTCTATTTTCTAGGGACAAATCTAGAGGAACTGTGGTAAACAAACTTGATATTTCTGTTTGTATCGATGACATTTCATGCACTTGCCTAACGTAAAGAATTTGCTTTTCTCCAAAACCATTTGTACTGTGATTTTCTCGGTCCACTGCATACGAATAACACACCAGTTTGTCTGGATTATGACTGGCTGAAACCAGAAATATCCGGTTCTGTTCTGGCTAACTCAATCCCAGATATTGCTACAGCCTCTGTGTTTGTGTATTCCTGATATTATCCACGGACTTTATTGTTTTGAATGTTTTTTATCAGGGAACATTTAATTTTGTTCTTTTAATCACTAATTGGATCCACATGGAGACACCAGCTCTACACATTCGTATTTTCTAGGGAGACTGCTAGAGGAACTGCAGCAAACAAACATGATATTTCTGTTTGTATAGATGACATTTTATGCAGTTGCCTAACGAAAAGACTTTGCTTTTCTCCAAAACCATTTTTACAGTAATTTTCTCGGTGCATTGCATACGAATTCCAAACCACTTTGTCGGGACATGACTGATGAAAGCAGAAATATCCAGTCTGTTTTGGCTAAGTCAATCTGAAATATTGTAAAATATCTGTGTTTGTTTTTTCTGGATATTATCGATGGACTTTATTGTTTTAAATGTTTTTATCAGGGAAAATCTAATTTTTACCGTAGAAACACTAATTGGTTCATCATGGGGACACCAGCTCTACACATTCATATTTTCTAGGTAGAAAGATAGAGGAACTGCGGAAACAAACATGATATTTCTGTTTGTATAGATGACATTTTATGCACGTTCCTAACGTAAAGACTTTGCTTTTCTCCAAAACCATTTTTACTGTGATTATCTCGGTCCAATGCACACGAATTCCACACCACGTTGTCCGGATATGACTGGATGAAACCAGATATCCAGTTGTGTTTTGACTAACTCAATCCGAAATATCGTGAAAGCCTCTGTGTTGCTGTTTTCTGGATATTATCCATGGACTTTATTGTTTTGGATGTTTTTATATGGGAACATTTAATTTTGTACCGTTGAAACACTAATTGGTTCATCATGGTTTCACCTACTCTATACATTCATATTTTCTAGAAAGAAAGTTAGAGGAACTGCTACAAACAAACATGATATTTCTGTTTGTATAGATGACATTTTATGCACTTGCATATCTAAAAGACTTTGCTTTTCTCCAAAACCATTTTTACGGTGATTTTCTTGGTCCATTCCATACGAATTCCGCACCAGTTTGTCTGGATATGACTGGATGTAACCAGAAATATTCGGTTTTCTTTTGGCTGACTCATTCCCACATATTGTTACAGCCTCTGTGTTTGTGTTTTCTGGACTTTATCAACGGACTTTTATTTTGAATATTTTTTTATCGGGGAACATTTTATTTTGAGCTTGGATACTGTAATTGGTTCCACATGGAGACACCAGCTCTACACATTCATATTTTCTAGGGAGAAAGCTAGACGGACTGCGGCAAACAAACATGATATTTCTGTTTGTATAGATGACATTTTATGCACTTGCCTAACGAAAAGACATTGCTTTTCTCCAACATCATTTTTACTCTGATTTTTTCTTTCCATTACATACAAATTCCACACGAGTTTGTCCGGATTGTCTGGATGAAACTAGAAATATCCGGTTTTGTTCTGGCTAACTCAATCCCAGATATTGCTACATCCTCTTTGTTTGTGTTTTCCGGATATTATCCACGGACTTTATTGTTTTGAATGTTTTTTATTGAGCTTGGATACAGTTATTGGTTCCACATGGAGACACAAGCTCTACACATTCGTATTTTCCAAGGAGAAAGCTTGAGGAATTGCCACAAACAAACATGATATTTCTGTTTGTATCCATGAGATTTTATGCACTTGCCTAACGAAAAGACTTTGCTTTTCTCCAAAACCATATTTACTGTGATTTTCTCGGTCCATTGCATACGAATTCCAAATGACTTTTTCTGGATATGACTGGATGAAATTGGAAATATTCGGTTTTGTTTTGGCTAACTCAATCCCATATATTGCTACAGCCTCTGTGTTTGTGTTTTCTGGATATTATAAATGGACTTTATTGTTTTGAATGTTTTATATCGGGGAATATATTATGTTGAGCTTGGATAGAGTTATTGGTTCCACATGGAGACACCAGCTCTACAAATTCATATTTTCTAGGGACAAATCTAGAGGAACTGTGGTAAACAAACTTGATATTTCTGTTTGTATCGATGACATTTCATGCACTTGCCTAACGTAAAGAATTTGCTTTTCTCCAAAACCATTTGTACTGTGATTTTCTCGGTCCACTGCATACGAATAACACACCAGTTTGTCTGGATTATGACTGGCTGAAACCAGAAATATCCGGTTCTGTTCTGGCTAACTCAATCCCAGATATTGCTACAGACTCTGTGTTTGTGTATTCCTGATATTATCCAAGGACCTTATTGTTTGAATGTTTTTTTTTTATCAAGGGACATTTAATTTTGTTCTTTTAATCACAAATTGATTCCACATGGAGTCACCAGCTGTACACATTCGTATTTTCTAGGGAGAAAGCTAGAGGAACTGTGACAAACATGATAATTATGTTTTATCGATGACATTTTATGCACTTGCCTAACGAAGCAACTTTGCTTTTCTCCAAAACCTTTTTATAGTGATTTTCTAGGTCGATTGCAAAAGAATTCCACACCAGTTTGTACGGATATGACTGGATGAAACCGGAAATACCTGGTTGTGTTTTGGCTAACTCAATCCCACGTATTGCTACAGCATCTGTGTTTGTGTATTCCTGATATTATCCACGGACTTTATTGTTTTGAATGTTTTTTATCAGGGAACATTTAATATTGTTCTTTTAATCACTAATTGGATCCACATGGAGACACCAGCTCTACACATTCTTATTTTCTAGGGAGAAAGCTAGAGGAACTGCTACAAACAAACATGATATTTCTGTTTGTATAGATGACATTTTATGCACTTGCCTAACGAAAAGACTTTGCTTTTCTCCAAAACCATTTTTACTGTGATTTTCTTGGTCCATTCCATAGGAATTCCACACCAGTTTGTCTGGATATGACTGGATGTAACCAGAAATATCCGGTTTTGTTTTGGCTGACTCATTGCCATGTATTGCTACAGCCTCTGTGTTTGTGTTTTCTGGACTTTATTAATGGACTTTATTATTTTGAATATTTTTTTATTGGGGAACATTTTATTTTGAGCTTGGATACTGTAATTGGTTCCACATGGAGACACCAGCTCTACACATTCATATTTTCTAGGGAGAAAGCTAGACGGACTGCAGCAAACATGATATTTCTGTTTGTATAGATGACATTTTATGCACTTGCCTAACGAAAAGACTTTGCTTTTCTCCAACACCATTTTTACTCTGATTTTTTTCTTTCCATTACATACAAATTCCACACCAGTTTGTCCGGATATGACTGGATGAAAATGGAAATATCCGGTTGTGTTTTGGCTAACTCAATCCCAGATATTGCTACAGCCTCTGTGTTTGTGTATTCCTGATATTATCAACGGACTTTATTGTTTTGAATGTTTTTTATACGGGAACATTTAATTTTGTTCTTAGAAACACTAATTGGTTCCACATGGAGACACCAGCTCTACACATTCGTATTATCTAGGGAGAAAGCTAGAGGAACTGCAGCATACAAACATGATATTTCTGTTTGTATAGATGACATTTTATGCATTGCCTAACGAAAAGACTTTGCTTTTCTCCAAAACCATTTTTACTGTGATTTTCTCGGTCCATTTCCTACGAATTCCACACCAGTTTTCCGGATATGACTGGGTGAAACTGGAAATATCCGGTTTTGTTTTGGCTAACTCAATCCCAGATATTGCTACAGCCTGTGTGTTTGGGTTATCTTGATATGATCCACTTACTTTATTATTTTGAATTTTTTTTATCGGGGAATATTTTAATTTGACTTGGATACAGTAATTGGTTCCACATTGAGACACCAGCTCTATATATTCGTATTTTCTGGGGAGAAAGCTAGAGGAACTGTGGAAAACAAACATGATATTTCTGTATGTATCGATGATATTTTATGCACTTCCCTAAGGAAAAGACTGATTTTCTCCAAAACCATTTTTACTGTTATTTTTTTCGTTCATTGCGTATGAATTCCACACCACATTGCCCATATATTGCTGCATGAAACCAGAAATATCCGGTTGTGTTTTGGCTAACTCAATCCGAAATATTGTGAAAGCCTCTGTGTTTGTGTTTTCTGGATACTAACGATGCACTTTATTGTTTTGAATGTTTTTTTCAGGGAACATTTAATTTTGTACCGTTGAAACACTAATTGGTTCATCATGGGAACACTAGTTCTACACATTCGTATTTTGTATGGAGAAAGCTAGAGGAACTGCGGCAAACGAACATGATATTTCTTTTGTTTATTGACATTTTATGCACTTTCCTAATGAAAAGACTTTGCTTTTCTCCAAAACCATTTTTACTGTGATTTTCAAGGTCCGTTGCATACGAATTCCACACCACTCTGTCCGGATATGACTGCATGAAACCGGAAGTATGCGGTTGTATTTTGGCTAACTCCATCCGAAATATTGTGAAAGCCTCTGGTTTGTGTTTCCTGGACATTATCGATGGACTTTATTGTTTTGAATATTTTTATCAGGGAACATTTAATTTTGTACCGTAGAAACACTAATTGGTTCATCATGGGGACACATGCTATACACATTCGTATTTTCTAGGGAGAAAGCTAGAGGAACTGCGACAAACAAACATGATATTTCTGTGTGTATAGATGATATTTTATGCACTTGCCTAATGAAAAGACTTTGCTTTTCTCTAAAACCATTTTTCTGTTATTTGTCGGTACACTTCATACGAATTCCACACCAGTTTGTCCAGATATGACTGGATGGAACCGGAAATATCCGATTTTTTTTGCTAACTCAATCCTAGATATTGCTACAGTCTCTGTGTTTGTTTATTGCTGATATTATCCATGGACTTTATTGTTTTGAATTTTTTTTATCTATAAACATTTTATTTAGATCTTGGAAAAACTAATTGGTTCTACATGGATCTCCAGCTCTACACATTCCTATTTTCTAGGGAGAAAGCTAGAGGAACTGCGGCAAACATACATGATATTTGTTTCTATAGATTACATTTTATGCACTTGCCTAACGAAAGACTTTGCTTTTCTCCAAAACCATTTTTACTGTGATTTTTTTGTTCATTGCATACAAATTCCACACCACTTTGTCCGGATATGACTGGATGATAACAGAAATATCTGGTTGTGTTTTTGCTAACTCAATCCAAAATATTGTTAAGCCTTCTGTGTTTGTGTTTTCTGGATATTATTGATGGACTTTATTGATTTGAATGTTTTTATTAGGGTACATTTTATTTTGTACAGTATAGACACTAATTGGTTCCACATGTAGACACCAGCTGAACATATTCGTATTTTCAAGGGAGACTGCTAGACGAACTGCAGGAAACAAACATGATATTTCTGTTTGTATAGATGACATGTTATGCACTTGCCTAAGGAAAGTACTTTGCTTTACTCCAAAACCATTTTTCTGTGATTTTATCGGTACACTTAATATGAATTCCACACCACGTTGTCCGGATATGACTGGATGTAACCGGAAATATCCGATTTTGTTTTGGCTAACTCAATCCCAGATATTTCTACAGCCTCTGTGTTTGTGTAATCCTGATAGTATCCACGGACTTTATTTTTTGAATGTTTTTATCAGGGAACATTTAATTTTGATCTTGGAAACACTAATTGGTTCCACATGGAGACGCCAGCTCTACACATTTGTATTTTCTAGGGAGAAAGCTAGAGGAACTGTGGCAAACAAACATGATATTTCTGTTTGTATCGATGACATTTTATGCACTTGCCTAACGAAAAAACTTTGCTTTTCTTCAAAACCATTTTTACTGTTTTTTTTTTGGTTCATTGCATATGAATTCCACACCATTTTGTCCGCATATGGCTGGATGAAAACAGAAATATCTGGGTCTGTTTTGGCTAATTCAATGCGAAATATTGTGAAAGTTTCTGTGTTTGTGTTTTCTGGATATTATCGATCGACTTTATTGTTTTGAATTCTTTTCAGGGAACATTTAATTTTGTACCATTGAAACACTAATTGGTTCATCATGGGAACACTATTTCTACACATTCGTATTTTCTAGGGAGAAAGCTAGAGGAACTGCGGCAAATGAACATGATATTTCTGTTTGTATAGATGACATTTTATGCACTTGCCTAACGAAAAGACTGCTTTTCTCCAAAACCATTTTACTTGGTTTTCTCGGTCCATTGCATATGAATTCCACACCAGTTTGTCCGGATATGACTGGAGGAAACGGGTAACTCAATTTGTGTTTTGGGTAACTCAATCCGAAATATTGTGAAAGCCTCTGTGTTGGAGTTTTCTGGATATTATTGATGGTATTTATTGTTTTGAATGTTTTTATCAGGGAACAATTACTTTTGTGATTGGAATCACTAATTGGTACCACATGGAGACACCAGCTCTACACATTCGTATTATCTAGGGAGAAAGCTAGAGGAACTGCGGCAAACAAACATGGTATTTCTTTTCTTGTTTTTTTTTTAAGTGGGAGGTAAAATAGCAAGGTTTATTAAGAAGGAACATCTGTAAGGACGGATGGGCACCTCTCCAGACAGGACCTGAGACAGTGCCCAGTCCCTCAGACTGGGGGAGGAAGGGGGCTGAATGGGTGAGTGGAGAGTACACCTGGCCAGGCCAGGCCAGGCCAGGCCAGGCGGGCAACTCAGCAAAGATGCAGAGAGCTGAGCATGAGTCCAGTTGAGGCTGGGGGTTTTAAGGAGATGGGTCTTGCTTCCCCACCTCTGCTCCTCTTGGAACAAAGGGCTTTTTGGATGTAAATAGAAAAACTTCTCTTGAAGGTCTGAAACAAAGGACTTTATGGATGCAAATGTTATCAGACCTGAGGAAGGGAGCAGGGTGTTTGAGATGCAGATACTGGGCTGCACCTGGGAGATTGTGGTTTGTATAGATGACATTTTATGCACTTGCCTAAGGAAAAGACTTTGCTTTTCTCCAAAACCATTTTTACTGTGATTTTCTCGGTCCATTGCATACGAATTCCACAGCAGTTTGTCCGGATATGACTGGATGAAACCGGAAATATCTGGTTTTGTTTTGGCTAACTCAATCCCAGATATTGCTACAGCCTCTGTGTTTGATTTTTCTAGATATTATCCACAGACTTTATTGTTTTGAATGTTTTTTATTGGGGAACATTTTATTTTGAGCTTGGATACAGCAAGTCGTTCCACATGGAGACACTAGCTCTACACATTCCTATTTTCTACGGAGAAAGCTAGAGGAACTGCGGCAAACAAACATGATATTTCTGTTTGTATAGATGACATTTTATGCACTTCCTAACGAAAAGCCTTTGCTTTTCTCCAAAACCATTTTTACTGTGATTTTCTCGGTCCATTGCATACGAATTCCACACCAGTTTGTCCAGATATGACTGGATGAAACCAGAAATATCTGCTTGTGTTTTGGCTAACTCAATCCGAAATATTGAGAAAGCCACTGCGTTGGTGTTTTCTCGATATTATCGATGGACTATATTGTTTTGAAAGTTTTTATCAGGGAACACTTAATTTTGTGCTTGGATTCACTAATTGGTTCCACATGGAGACACCAGCTCTACACATTCATATTTTCGAGGGAGAAAGCTAGAGGAACTGCGACAAACAAACATGATATTTCTGTTTGTATAGATGACATTTTATGTAATTGCCTAATGAACGCCTTTGCTTTTCTCCAAAACCATTTTTACTGTGATTTTCTCGGTCCATTGCATACGAATTCCACACCAGTTTGTCCGGATATGACTGGAGGAAACCGGAAATATCCGGATTTGTTTTGGCTAACTCAATCCCATATATTGCTACAGCCTCTGTGTTTGTGTTTTCCGGATATTATAGATGGACTTTATTGTTTTGAATGTTTTTAACAGGGAACATTTATTTTTTTACCGTAGAAACACTAATTGGTTCATCATGGGACACCAGCTCTACGCATTCGTATTTTCTAGGGAGAAAGCTAGAGGAACTGTAGCAAACAAGCATGATATTTCTGTTTGTCTAGATGAAATTTTATGCACTTGCCTAACGAAAAGAGTTTGCTTTTCTCCAAAACCATTTTTACTGTAATATTTGGTCCATTGCATATGAATTCCACACCAGTTTGTCCGGATATAACTGGATGAAACCGGAAATGTCCGGTTTTGTTTTGGCTAACTCAATCGCAGATATTGCTACAGCCTCTGTGTTTGTGTTTTCCGGATATTATACAAGCACTTTATTGTTTTGAATGTTTTTTTATCGGGGAATATTTAATTTTGTGCTTGGATTCACTAATTGGTTTCACATTGAGACACCAGCTCTACACATTCGAATATTCTAGGGAGAAAGCTAGAGGAACTGCGACAAACAAACATTATATTTCTGTTTCTATAGATGACATTTTATGCACTTGCCTAACGAGAAGACTTTGCTTTTCTCCAAAACCATTTTTACTGTGATTTTCTCATTCCATTGCATACGAATTCCACACCACTTTCTCCGGATATGACTAGCTGAAACCGGAAATATCCTTTGTTGTTTTGGCTAACTCAATCCCAGATATTGCTACAGCCTCTGTGTTTGTGTATTCCTGAAATTTTCCACAAACTTTATTGTTTTGAATGCTTTTTATCAGGGAACATTTAATTTTGTGCTTGAAAACACTAACTGGTTCCACATGGAGACACCAGCTCTATATCTTCGTATCTTGTAGCGAGAAAGCTAGAGGAACTGCGGCAAACCAACATGATATTTGAGTTAATATAGATGACATTTTATGCACTTGCTTAATGAAAATACTTTGAATTTCTCCAAAACCATATTTACTGTGATTTTCTCGGTCCATTGCATACGAATTACACAGGAGTTTGTCTGGATATGACTGGATGAAACCGGAAATATCCGTTTTTGTTTTGGATAACTCAATCCCAGATATTGCTACAGCCTCTGTGTTTGTGTATTCTTGATATTATCCACAGACGTTATATTTAGAATTTTTTTTCAGGGAACATTTATTTTTGTACCGTAGAAACACTAATTAGTTCATCATTGGGACACCAGCTCTACAGATTTGTATTCTATAGGGAGAAAGCTAGAGGACCTGCGGAAAACAAATATGATATTTCTGTTGTATCAAAGACATTTTAAAACTTGCCTAACGAAAAGACTTTGCTTTTCTCCAAAACCATTTTTACTCTGATTTTCTCAGCCTATTGCATACAAATTCCACAACGCTTTGTCTGGATATGACTGCATGAAAACAGAAATATCTGGTTGTGTTTTGGAGAACTCAATCCAAAATATTTCTACAGCCTCTGTGTTTGTGTATTCCTGATATTATCCATGGACTTTATTTTTTTCAATTTTTTTTCAGGGATCATTTAAATTTGTGCTTGGAAACACTTATTGGTTCCACATGGAGACACCAGCTCTACACATTCGTATTTTGTAGGGAGAAAGCTAGAGGAACAGCAGCAAACAAACATGATATTTCTGTTTGTATGCATGTCATTTTATGCACTTGCCTAACAAAAAGAGTTTGCTTTTTCAAAACCATTTTTTCTGTGATTTTCTCGGTCCATTGCATACCAATTCCACACCACTGTGTCCGGATATGACTGGAGGAAACCAGAAATATCTGGTTGTGTTTTGGCTAACGCAATCCGAAATATTGCTACAGCCTCTGTGTTTGTGTTTTCTGGATATTATCGATGGACTCATTGTTTTGAATGTTTTTATCAGGGAACCTTCAATTTTGTACCGTTGAAACACTAATTGGTTCATAATGGGAACACCAGCTCTACACATTCGTATTTTCTATGGAGCTAGCTAGAGGAACTGCGGCAAACAAACATATTTCTGTTTGTACAGATGACATTTTCAAACTTGCCTAATGAAAAGACTTTGCTTTTCTCCAAAACCATTTTTACTCTGATTTTCTCAGCTCATTGCACACAAATTCCACACCACTTTGTCCGGATATGACTGGATGAAACCAGAAATATCTGGTATTGTTTTGGCTAACTCAATCCCAGATATTGCTACAGCCTCTGTGTTTGTATATAACTGATATTATCCACAGACTTTATTGTTTTGAATGCTTTTTATCAGGGAACATTTAATTTTGTGCTTGAAAACACTAACTGGTTCCACATGGAGACACCAGCTCTATATCTTCGTATCTTGTAGTGAGAAAGCTAGAGGAACTGCGGCAAACCAACATGATATTTGAGTTGATATAGATGACATTTTATGCACTTGCTTAATGAAAATACTTTGAATTTCTCCAAAACCATATTTACTGTGATTTTCTCGGTCCATTGCATACGAATTACACAGGAGTTTGTCTGGATATGACTGGATGAAACCGGAAATATCCATTTTTGTTTTGGATAACTCAATCCCAGATATTGCTACAGCCTCTGTATTTCTGTATTCCTGATATTATCCAAGGACCTTATTGTTTGAATGTATTTTTTATCAAGGGACATTTAATTTTGTGCTTGGAATCACTAATTGATTCCACATGGAGTCAACAGCTCTACACAATCGTATTTTCTAGGGAGAAAGCTAGAGGAACTGCGACAAACAAACATGATATTTATGTTTGTATCGATGACATTTTATGCACTTGCCTAACCAAGCGACTTTGCTTTTCTCCAAAACCATTTTTACTGTTATTTTCTCAGTCCATTGCATCTGAATTCCAAACGACTTTTTCCGGATATGACTGTATGAAACCGGAAATATCCAGTTTTGTTTTGGCTAACTCAATCCCAGATATTGCTACAGCCTCTGTGTTTGTGTTTTCTGGATATTATCAACGGACTTTATTTTTTTTAATGTTGTATATCGGGGAATATTTAATTTTGTGCTTGGAAACACTAATTGGTTCCACATGGAGACACCAGTACTATATATTCGTATTTTCTAGGGAGAAAGCTAGAGGAACTGCCACAAAAAAACATGATATTTCTGTTTGTATCTATGACATTTTATGCCCTTGCATAACGTAAATAATTTGATTTTCTACAAAACCATTTTTACTCTGATTTTTTCAGCCCATAGCATATGAATTCCACGCCATTTTCTCCAGATATGACTGGCGAAACCAGAAATAACCGGTTGTGTTTTGGCTAACTCAATCCGAAATATTGTGAAAGCCTCTGTGTTTGTGTTTTCTGGATATTATCGATGGACTTTATTGTTTTGAATGTTTTTATCAGGGAACATTTATTTTTGTACCGTAGAAACACTAATTGGTTCATCATGGGGACACCAGCTCTACACATTCGTATTTTCTAGGGAAAAAGCTAGAGGAACTGTGACAAACAAATAAGATATTTCTGTTTGTGTAGATGACGTTTTATGCACTTGCCTAATGAAAAGACTTTGCTTTTCTCCAAAACCATTTTTACTGTGAATATCTTGGTCCATTGCATATGAATTCCACACCAGTTTGTCCGGATATGACTGGATGAAACCAGAAATATCCGGTTGTGTTTTGGCTAACTCAATCCCAGATATTGCTACAGCCTCTCTGTTTGTGTATTCCTGATACTATCCACAGACTTTATTGATTTGAATGTTTTTTATCCGGGAATATTTAATTTTGTCCTTGGAATCACTAATTGGTTCCACATGGAGACAACAGCTCTACACATTCGTATTTTCTAGGGAGAAAGCTAGAGGAACCGCGGCAAACAAACATGATATCTCTGTTTGTATAGATGACATTTTATGCACTTGCCTAAAGAAAAGACTTTGCTTTTTTCCAAAACCATTTTTACTGTGAATATTTCGTTCCATTGCATACAAATTCCACTCCAGTTTGTCCGCATATAGCTGGATGAAACCGGAAATATCTGGGTGTGTTTTGGCTAACTCAATCACAGATATTGCTACAGCCTCTGTGTTTGTGATTTCTGGATATTATCGATGGACTTTATTGTTTTGAATGTTTTTTATCGGGGAACATTTTATTCTGAGCTTCGATACAGTAATTGGTTCCACATGGAGACACCAGCTCTACACATTCGTATTTTCTATGGAGAAACCGACAGGAACTGCGAAAAACAAACATGATATTTCTGTTTGTATAGATGACATTTTATCTATTTGCCTAACGAAAAGACTTTCTTTTTCTCAAAAACCATATTTACTGTGATTTTCTCGGTCCATTGCATACGAATTACACAGGAGTTTGTCTGGATATGACTGGATGAAACCGGAAATATCCGTTTTTGTTTTGGATAACTCAATCCCAGATATTGCTACAGCCTCTGTGTTTGTGTATTCTTGATATTATCCACAGACGTTATATTTAGAATTTTTTTTCAGGGAACATTTATTTTTGTACCGTAGAAACACTAATTAGTTCATCATTGGGACACCAGCTCTACAGATTCGTATTCTATAGGGAGAAAGCTAGAGGACCTGCGGAAAACAAATATGATATTTCTGTTGTATCAAAGACATTTTAAAACTTGCCTAACGAAAAGACTTTGCTTTTCTCCAAAACCATTTTTACTCTGATTTTCTCAGCCCATTGCATACAAATTCCACAACGCTTTGTCTGGATATGACTGCATGAAAACAGAAATATCTGGTTGTGTTTTGGAGAACTCAATCCAAAATATTTCTACAGCCTCTGTGTTTGTGTATTCCTGATATTATCCATGGACTTTATTTTTTTCAATTTTTTTTTTCAGGGATCATTTAAATTTGTGCTTGGAAACACTTATTGGTTCCACATGGAGACACCAGCTCTACACATTCGTATTTTCTAGGGAGAAAGCTAGAGGAACAGCAGCAAACAAACATGATATTTCTGTTTGTATGCATGTCATTTTATGCACTTGCCTAACAAAAAGAGTTTGCTTTTCAAAACCATTTTTTTCTGTGATTTTCTCGGTCCATTGCATACCAATTCCACACCACTGTGTCCGGATATGACTGGAGGAAACCAGAAATATCTGGTTGTGTTTTGGCTAACGCAATCCGAAATATTGCTACAGCCCCTGTGTTTGTGTTTTCTGGATATTATCGATGGACTCATTGTTTTGAATGTTTTTATCAGGGAACCTTCAATTTTGTACCGTTGAAACACTAATTGGTTCATAATGGGAACACCAGCTCTACACATTCGTATTTTCTACGGAGATAGCTAGAGGAACTGCGGCAAACAAACATATTTCTGTTTGTACAGATGACATTTTCAAACTTGCCTAATGAAAAGACTTTGCTTTTCTCCAAAACCATTTTTACTCTGATTTTCTCACCCCATTGCATACAAATTCCACACCACTTTGTGCGGATATGACTGGATTAAACTGGAAATATCTGGTATTGTTTTGGCTAACTCAATCCCAGATATTGCTACAGCCTCTGTGTTTGTATATAACTGATATTATCCACAGACTTTATTGTTTTGCATGCTTTTTATCGGGGAACATTTTATTTTGAGATTGGATACAGTAATTGGTTGCATATGCAGAAACCAGGTCTACATATTCGTATTTTCTAGGAAGAAAGCTAGCGGAACTCGAGAAACAAACATGATATTTCTGTTTGTATAGATGACATTTTTTGCACTTGCCTAACAAAAAGACTTTGCTTTTCTCCAAAACCATTTTTACTGTGATTTTCTCGGTCCATTGCATACGAATTCCAAACCACTTTGTCCGTATATGACTGGATGTAACCAGAAATATCTGGTTGTGTTTTGGCTAACTCATCCCTAGAAATTGCTACAGCCTCTGTGTTTGTGTATTCCTGATATTATCCTCGGACATTAATTTTTGAAGGTTTTTTTTCAGGGAACATTTAATTTTGTGCTTGGAAACACTAATTGGTTCCACATGGAGACAACAGCTCTACACATTCGTATTTTCTAGGGATTAAACTAGAGGAAATGCGGCAAACAAACATGAAATTTCCAAATGATTTGTCCGGATATGATTGGATGAAACCAGAAATATCTGGGTTTATTTTGGCTATCTCAATCAAAAATATTGTGAAAGCCTCTGTGTTTGTTTTTCTGGATACTATCAATGGACTTTACTATTTTGACTGCTTTTTATCGGGGAACATTTTATTTTGCCCTTGGATACAGTAATTGGTTCCACATGGATACACCAGCTGTACATATTTCTATTTTCTAGGGAGAAAGCTAGAGGAACTGTGGCAAACAAACATGATATTTCTGTTTGTATAGATGACATTTTATGCACTTGCCTAACGTAAAGACTTTGGTCTTCTCCAAAACCTTTTGTACTGTGATTTTCTCGGTCCATTGCATACCTTTTCCACACCAGTTTGTCCGGATATAACTGGATGAAACTGGAAATATCTGGTTTTGTTTTGGCTAACTCAATCCCAGATATTGCTACACCCTCTGTGTTTGTGTTTTCAGCATATTATCGATGGACTTGATTGTTTTGAATATTTTTATCAGGGAACATTTAATTTTGTACCGTAGAAATACTAATTCGTTCATCATGGGGACACCAGCTCTACGCATTCCTATTTTCTAGGTAGAAAGCTAGAGAAACTGTGGCAAACAAACATGATATTTATTTTAGTGTAGATGACATTTTATGCACTTGCCTAACGAAAAGACTTTGTTTTTATCCAAAACCATTTTTACTGTGATTTTTTCGGTCCATTGCATACGAATTCCATACCAGTTTTTCCGGATATGACTGGATGAAATCAGAAATATCCGGTTGTGTTTTGGCTAACTCAATCCAAAATATTGTGAAAGCCTCTGTGTTTGTGTTTTCTGGATATTATCGATGGACTTTATTGTTTTGAATGTTTTTATCAGGGAACCTTTAATTTGTACCGTTGAAACACTAATTGGTTCATCATGGGAACAGCAACTCTACACATTCGTAGTTTCTATGGAGAAAGCAAGAGGAACTTCAGCAAACAAACATGATATTTCTGTTTGTATAGATGACATTTTATGCACTTGTCTAACGAATAGACTTTCCTTTTCTCCAAAACCATTTTTACTGTGATTTTCTCAGTCCATTGCATAGGAATTCCACACCAGTTTGTCTAGATATGACTGGATGCAACAGGAAATATCCGGTTTTGTTTTGGCTCACTCAATCCCAGATATTGCTACAGCCTCTGTGTTTGTGTATTCCTGATATTTTCCACGGACTTTATTGTTTTGAATGTTTTTTAACAGGGATCATTTAATTTGGTTCTTAGAAACACTAATTCGTTCCACGTGGAGACACCGGCTCTACATATTTGTATTTTGTAGGGAGACTGCTAGAGGAACTGTGGCAAACAAACATTATATTTCTCTTTGTACAGGTGACATTTTTGCACTTGCCTAACGAAAAGACTTTGCTTTTCTCCTAAACCATTTTTACTGTGATTTTCTCGGTCCATTGCATACAAATTCCACACCAGTTTGTGCAGATACAACTGGATGTTATGGGAAATATCCGGTTATGTTTTGGCTAACTCAATCCCAGATTTTGCTACAGCCTCTGTGTAAGTGTAATCCTGATATTATTCCCGGACTTTATTGTTTTGAATGCTTTTTATCAGGGAACATTTAATTTTGAGCTTCGATACAGTAATTGGTTGCACATGTAGACACCAGCTGTACACATTCGAATTTTCTAGGGAGAAAGCTAGAGGAACTGCCGCAAACAAACATGATATTTCTGTTTGCATAGATGAATTTTATGCACTTGCCTAACGAAAAGACTTTGCTTTTCTCGAATACCATTTTTACTGTGATTTTCTCGGTCCATTGCATACGAATTCCACACCAGTTTGTCCGGATATGACTGGATGAATCCAGAAATATCAGGTGGTATTTTGGGTAACTCAATCCAAAATATTGTGAAAGCCTCTGTGTTTGTGTTTTCTGGATATTATCGATGGACCATATTTTTTGAATGTTTTCATCAGGGAACATTTAATTTTGTACCGTTGAAACACTAATTGGTTCATCATGGGGACAGCAGCTCTACATATTCGTATTTTCTAGGGAGAAAGCTAGAGGAACTGCAGCAAACAAACATGATGTTTCTGTTTGTCTAGATGACATTTTATTCACTTGCCTAACGAAAAGACTTTCCTATTCTACAAAATCATTTTTACTGTGAATATCTCAGTCCATTGCTTACGATTTCCACACCAGTTTACCGGATATGACTGGATCAAACCGGAAATATCCAGTTGTGTTTTGGCTAATCAATCCCAGATATTGCTACAGCCTCTGTGTTTGTGTATTCCTGATATTTTCCAAGGACTTTCTTGTTTTGAATGTTTTTATCAGGGAACATTTAATTTTGTACCGTTGAAACACTAATTGGTTCATCATGGGGACACCAGCTCTACACATTCGTATTTTCTAGGGAGAAAGCTAGAGGTACTGTGGCAACCAAACATGATATTTCTGTTTCTATAGATGACATTTTATGCACTTGCCTAACAAAAAGACTTTGCTTTTCTCCAAAACCATTTTTACTCTGATTTTCTCGGTCCAATGCATAATAATTCCAGACCACTTTGTCCGGATATGACTGGATGAAACCAGAAATATCCGGTTGTGTTTTGGCTAACTCAAATTGAAATATTGTGAAAGCCTCTGTGTTTCTGTTTTCTGGATATTATCGATGGACTTTATTGTTTTGAATGTTTTTATCAGGGAACCTTTAATTTTGTACCATAGAAACACTAATTGGTTCATCATGGGGAAACCAGCTCTTCACATTCGTATTTTCTAGGGAGAAAGCTAGAGGAACTGCGGCAAACAAACATGATATTTCTGTTTGTATAGATGACATTTTATGCACTTGTCTAACGAATAGACTTTCCTTTTCTCCAAAACCATTTTTACTGTGATTTTCTCAGTCCATTGCATAGGAATTCCACACCAGTTTGTCTAGATATGACTGGATGCAACAGGAAATATCCGGTTTTGTTTTGGCTCACTCAATCCCAGATATTGCTACAGCCTCTGTGTTTGTGTATTCCTGATATTTTCCACGGACTTTATTGTTTTGAATGTTTTTTAACAGGGATCATTTAATTTGGTTCTTAGAAACACTAATTCGTTCCACGTGGAGACACCGGCTCTACATATTTGTATTTTGTAGGGAGACTGCTAGAGGAACTGTGGCAAACAAACATTATATTTCTCTTTGTACAGGTGACATTTTTGCACTTGCCTAACGAAAAGACTTTGCTTTTCTCCTAAACCATTTTTACTGTGATTTTCTCGGTCCATTGCATACAAATTCCACACCAGTTTGTGCAGATACAACTGGATGTTATGGGAAATATCCGGTTATGTTTTGGCTAACTCAATCCCAGATTTTGCTACAGCCTCTGTGTAAGTGTAATCCTGATATTATTCCCGGACTTTATTGTTTTGAATGCTTTTTATCAGGGAACATTTAATTTTGAGCTTCGATACAGTAATTGGTTGCACATGTAGACACCAGCTGTACACATTCGAATTTTCTAGGGAGAAAGCTAGAGGAACTGCCGCAAACAAACATGATATTTCTGTTTGCATAGATGAATTTTATGCACTTGCCTAACGAAAAGACTTTGCTTTTCTCGAATACCATTTTTACTGTGATTTTCTCGGTCCATTGCATACGAATTCCACACCAGTTTGTCCGGATATGACTGGATGAATCCAGAAATATCAGGTGGTATTTTGGGTAACTCAATCCAAAATATTGTGAAAGCCTCTGTGTTTGTGTTTTCTGGATATTATCGATGGACCATATTTTTTGAATGTTTTCATCAGGGAACATTTAATTTTGTACCGTTGAAACACTAATTGGTTCATCATGGGGACAGCAGCTCTACATATTCGTATTTTCTAGGGAGAAAGCTAGAGGAACTGCAGCAAACAAACATGATGTTTCTGTTTGTCTAGATGACATTTTATTCACTTGCCTAACGAAAAGACTTTCCTATTCTACAAAATCATTTTTACTGTGAATTTCTCAGTCCATTGCTTACGATTTCCACACCAGTTTACCGGATATGACTGGATCAAACCGGAAATATCCAGTTGTGTTTTGGCTAATCAATCCCAGATATTGCTACAGCCTCTGTGTTTGTGTATTCCTGATATTTTCCAAGGACTTTCTTGTTTTGAATGTTTTTATCAGGGAACATTTAATTTTGTACCGTTGAAACACTAATTGGTTCATCATGGGGACACCAGCTCTACACATTCGTATTTTCTAGGGAGAAAGCTAGAGGTACTGTGGCAACCAAACATGATATTTCTGTTTCTATAGATGACATTTTATGCACTTGCCTAACAAAAAGACTTTGCTTTTCTCCAAAACCATTTTTACTCTGATTTTCTCGGTCCAATGCATAATAATTCCAGACCACTTTGTCCGGATATGACTGGATGAAACCAGAAATATCCGGTTGTGTTTTGGCTAACTCAAATTGAAATATTGTGAAAGCCTCTGTGTTTCTGTTTTCTGGATATTATCGATGGACTTTATTGTTTGGAATATTTTTATTAGGGAACATTTAATTTTGTACCATAGAAACACTAATTGGTTCATCATGGGGAAACCAGCTCTTCACATTCGTATTTTCTAGGGAGAAAGCTAGAGGTACTGTGGCAAACAAACAGGATATTTCTGTTTGTATAGATGAATTTAATGCACTTGCCTAAGGAAAAGACTTTGCTATTCTCCAAAACCATTTTTAATGTGATTTTCTCAGTCCATTGCATACGAGTTCCACAAAATTTTCTCTGGATATGACTGGATGAACCCGGAAATATCCGGTTTTGTTTTTGCTAACTCAATCCCAAATATTGTTCCAGCCTCTGTGTATGTGTATTCATGATATTATCCATGGACTTTATTGTTTTGAATGTTTTTTATCGGGGAACATTTTATTTTGAACTTGGATACAGTAATTGGTTCCACATGGAGACACCAGCTGAACATATTCTTATTTCTAGGGAGAAATTTAGAGGAACTGCGGCAAACAAACCTGATACTTCTGTTTGTATCGATGACATTTTATGCACTTGGTTAACTAAAACTCTTTCCTTTCCTCAAAACAATTTTTACTGTGATTTTCTCACTCCATTGCATACGAATTCCACACCAGTTTGTCCGGATATGACTGGATGAAGACAGAAATATCCTGTGGTGTTTTGGCTAACTCAATCCAAAATATTGTGAAAGCCTCTGTGTTTGTGTTTTCTGGATATTATCGATGGACTTTGTTTTTTGAATTTTTTTTTATCGGGGAACATTTTATTTTGAGCTCCGATACACTTGCCTAACGAAAAGACTTTGCTATTCTCCAAAATCATTTCTAATGTGAATATCTGAGTCCATTGCTTACGAATTCCACACCAGTTTACTGGATATGACTGATGAAACCAGAAATATCCGGTTTTGTTTTGGCTAACTGAATCCTAAATATTGCTACAAACTCTGTGTTTGTGTATTCCTGATATTATCCATGGACTTTATTGTTTTGAATGTTTTTTATCAGGGAACATTTAATTTTGTGCTTGCAAACACTAATTAGTTCCACATGAGGACACCAGCTCTACACATTTGTATTTTCTAGGGAGACAGCTAGAGGAACTGCGAGAAACAAACATGATATTTCTGTTTGTATAGATGACATTTTTTGCACTTGCCTAAAAAAAAGACTTTGCTTTTCTGCAAAACCATTTTTAATGTGATTTTCTCGGACCATTGCATACGAATTCCACACCAGTTTGTCCTGATATGACTGGATGAAAACAGAAATATCCGGATATGTTTTGGCTACCTCAATCCGAAATATTGTGAAAGCCTCTGTATTTGTGTTTCCTGGATATTATCGATGGACTTTATTGTTTTGAATGTTTATATCAGGGAACATTTAATTTTGTACCGTTGAAACACTAATTGGTTCATCATGGGGACACCAGCTCTACACATTCGTATTTTCTAGGTAGAAAGCTAGAGGAACTGTGGCAAACAAACATGATATTTCTGTTTGTTTCGATGACATTTTATGCACTTTCCTAACGTAAAGACTTTGCTTTTCTCCAAAACCATTTTTACTGTGAATATCTCGGTCCATTGCATACGAATTCCACACCAGTTTCCCGGATATGACTGGATGAAACTGGAAATATCCGGTTGTGTTTTGGCTAACCCAATCCCAGATATTGCTACAGACTCTGTGTTTGTGTAATCCTGATGTTATCCACGGACTTTATTGTTTTGAATGCTTTTTATCAGGGAACATTTAATTTTGTGCTTGGAATCACTAATTGGTTCCACATGGAGACACCAGCTCTACACATTCGTATGTTCTAGGGTGATAGCTAGAGGAATTGCGACAAACAAATATGATATTTCTGTTTGTATAGATGACATTTTATGCACTTGCGTAATGAAAAGACTTTGCTTTTCTCCAAAACCATTTTTACTGTGATTTTTTAGTTTATTGCATACGAATTCCACAGTACTTTGTCCGGATATTACTGGATGAAACCAGAAATATCCGGTATTGTTTTGGCTACCTCAATCCAAAATATTGTGAAAGCCTCTGTGTTTGTGTTTTCTGGATATTATCCATGGACTTTATTTTTTTGAATGTTTTTTATTGGGGAACATTTTATTTTGAGATTCGATACAGTAATTGGTTCCACATGGAGACACCAGCTGAACATATTTATGTTTTCTAGGGAGAAAGCTAGAGGAACTGCGGCAAACAAACATGATATTTCTGTTTGTATAGATGACATTTTATGCACTTGCCAAACGAAAAGACTTTGCTTTTCTCCAAACCATTTTTACTGTGATTTTCTCGGTCCATTGCATACGAATTCCACACCAGTTTACCAGATATGACTGGATGAAACCGGAAATATCCGGTTCTGTTTTGGCTAACTCAATCCCAGATATTGCTACAGCCTATGTGTCTGTGTATTCCTGATATTATCCACAGACTTTATTTTTTGAATGTTTTTTTTTCAGGGAACATTTAATTTTGTGCTTGGAAACACTAATTGGTTCCACATGGAGACACCAGCTGTACACATTCGTATTTTCTAGGGAGAAAGCTAGAGGAACTGCGGCAAGAAACATGATATTTCTGTTTGTATATATGACATTGTATGCACTTGCCTAACAAAAAGACTTTGCTTTTCTCCAAAACCATTTTTACTGTGATTTTCTCGGTCCAATGCATATGAATTCCACACCACTTTGTCCGGATATGACTGGATGAAACCAGAAATATCCGGTTGTGTTTTGGCTAACTGAATCCGAAATATTGTGAAAGCCTCTGTGTTTGTGTTTTCTGGATATTATCGATGGACTTTATTGTTTGGAATATTTTTATTAGGGAACATTTAATTTTGTACCATAGAAACACTAATTGGTTCATCATGGGGAAACCAGCTCTACACATTCGTATTTTCTAGGGAGAAAGCTAGAGGAACTGCGGCAAACAAACATGATATTTCTGTTTGTATAGATGACATTTTATGCACTTGCCTAACGAAAAACTTTGCTTTTCTCCAAAACTAATTGTACTGTGATTTTCTCGGTCCATTGCACACGAATTCCACACCACTTTGTCCGGATATGACTGGATGAAAACAGAAATATCTGGTTGTGCTTTGGCTAACTCAATCCGAAATATTGCTCCAGCCTCTGTGTTTGTGTATTCCTGATATTATCCACGGACTTTATTGGTTTGAATGTTTTTATCAGGGAACATTTAATTTTGTACCCTTGAAACACTAATTCGTTCATCATGGGGACACCATCTCTACACATTCTTATTTTCTATGGAGAAAGCTAGAGGAACTGTCGCAAACAAACATGATAGTTCTGTTTGTATCGATGACATTTTATGCACTTGCCTAACGAAACGACTTTGCTTTTCTCCAAAACCATTTGTTCTGTGATTTTCTCAGTCCATTGCATACGCATTCCACAGCAGTTTGTCCAGATATGACTGGATGAAACCAGAATAATCCGGTTTTGTTTTGGCTAACTCAATCCTAAATATTGCTACAAACTCTGTGTTTGTGTATTCCTGATATTATCCATGGACTTTATTGTTTTGAATGTTTTTTATCAGGGAACATTTAATTTTGTGCTTGCAAACACCAATTGGTTCCACATGGAGACACCAGCTCTACACAGTTGTATTTTCTAGGGAGACAGCAAGAGGAACTGCGAAAAACAAACATGATATTTCTGTTTGCATAGGTGACATTTTATGCACTTGCCTAACAAAAAGACTTTGATTTTCTCCAAAACCATTTGTACTGTGATTTTCTCGGTCCATTGCATATGAATTCCACACCAGTTTTTCCAGATATCACTGGATGAAAACAGAAATATCCGGTTTTGCTTTGGCTAACTCAATCCGAAATATTGTGAAAGCATCTGTGTTTTTGTTATTTGGATATTATCGATGGACTTTATTGTTTTGAATGTTTTTATCAGGGAACATTTAATGTTGTACCATAGAAACACTAACTGGATCATCATGGGGACACCAGCTCTACACATTCGTATTTTCTAGGGAGCAAGCTAGAGGAACTGCGGCAAGCAAACTTGATATTTCTGTTTGTCTAGATGACATTTTATGCACTTGCCTAACGAAAAGACTTTGCTATTCTCCAAAACTATTTTTACTGTGATTTTCTCGGTCCATTGCATACGAATTCCACACCAATTCTCCGGATATGACTGGATAAAAACAGAAATATCGGGTTGTATTTTGGCTAACTCAATCCGAAATATTTTGAAAGCCTCCGTGTTTGTGTTTTCAGGATATTATCGATGGACTTGATTATTTTGAATGTTTTTATCTGGGAAAATTTTATTTTGTTTTTGGAATCACTACTTGTTTCCACATGGAGACACCAGCTCTAGACATTGCTATTTTCTAGGGAGAAAGCTAGAGGAACTGCGGCAAACAAACATGATATTTCTGTTTGTATCGATGACATTTTATACACTTGCCTAATGAAAAGACGTTGCTTTTCTCCAAAACCATTTTTACTGTGACTTTCTCGGTTCATTGTATACGAATTCCACACCAATTTCTCTGCATATAACTGGATGAAATCAGAAATATCCGGTTGTGTTTTGGCTAACTCAATCTGAAATATTGTGAAGGCCTCTGTGTTCGTGTTTACTGGATATTATCCACGGACTTTATTGTTTTGAATGTTTTTTATCAGGGAACATTTAATTTTTTGCTTGGAAACACTAATAGGTTCCACATGGAGACACCAGCTCTACACATTCGTATTTTCTAGGTAGAAAGATAGAGGAACTGTGGCAAACAAACATGATATTTCTCTTTGTATAGATGATATTTTATGCACTTGCCTAACGAAAAGATTTGCTGTTCTCCAAAACCATTTTAAAGTTATTTTCTCGTTACCTGCATACGAATTCCATACCAGTTTTCCAGATATGACTGGATGAAAACGGAAATATCCAGTTGAGTTTTGGCTAACTCAATCCCAGATATTGCTACAGTCTCTGTGTTTGTGTATTCCTGATATTATCCACGGACTTTATTGTTTTGAATGTTTTTATCAGGGAATATTTAATTTTGTGTTGTGAAATACTAATTGTTTCCACATGGAGACACCAGCTCTACACATTCGTATTTTCTAGGGAGGAAGCTAGAGGGACTGCGGCAAACAAACATGATGTTTCTGTTTGTATCGATGTCATTTTATGCACTTGCCTAATGAAAAGACTTTGCTTTTCTCAAAACCATTTTTACTGTGATTTTCTCAGTCCATTGCATACGAATTCCACACCAGTTTGTCCGGATATGACAGGATGAACCAGAATTATCCGGATGTGTTTTGGCTAACTCAATCCAAAATATTGTGAAAGTCTCTGTGTTTGTGTTTTCTGGATATTATCGATGGACTTTATTGTTTTGAATGTTTTATCAGGGAACATGTAATTTTGTACCCTAGAAACACTAAATGGTTCATCATGGGGACACCAGCTCTACACATTCGTATTTTCTAGGGAGAAAGCTCGAGGAGCTGTGGCAAAGAAACATGATATTTCTGTTTGTATAGATGATATTTTATGCACTCGCCTAATGAAAAGACATTGATTTTCTCAAAAACAATTTTCACTGTGATTTTCTAGGTCCATTGCATACGAATTCCACACCACATTGTCCAGATATGACTGCATGAAACCAGAAATATCAAGTTTGTTGTGGCCAACTCAATCCCAGATATTGCTACAGCCTCTGTGTTTGTGTTTCCAGATATTATCAACGGACTTTATGGTTCTGAATGTTTTTTTATCAGGGAATATTTAATTTTGTGCTGTGAAATACTAATTGTTTCCACATGGAGACACTAGCTCTACACATTGCTATTTTCTAGGGAGAAAGCTAGAGGAACTGCGGCAAACAAACATGATATTTCTGTTTGTATAGATGACATTTTATGCACTTGCCTAATGAAAAGACTTTGCTTTTCTCCAAAACCATTTTTACTGTGATTTTCTCGGTCCATTGCATACGAATTCCACACCGCTTTGTCCAGATATGACTGGATGAAACCGGAAATATCCCGTTTTGATTTGGCTAACTCAATCGCAGATATTGTTACCGCCTCTGTGTTTCTGCATTCCTGATGTTATCTACGGACTTTAATGTTTTGAATGTTTTTTATCAGGGAACATTTTGTTTTGTACCGCGGAAATACTAATTGTTTCCACATGGAGACACCTTCTTTACACATTCGTATTTTCTAAGGAGAAACTAGAGGAACTGCGGCAAACAAACATGATATTTCTGTTTGTATAGATGACATTTTATGCACTTGCCTAACGAAAAACTTTGCTTTTCTCCAAAACTAATTGTACTGTGATTTTCTCGGTCCATTGCATACGAATTCCACACCACTTTGTCCGGATATGACTGGATGAAACCAGAAATATCTGGTTGTGCTTTGGCTAACTCAATTGAAATATTGCTCCAGCCTCTGTGTTTGTGTATTCCTGATATTATCCACGGACTTTATTGGTTTGAATATTTTTATCAGGGAACATTTAATTTTGTACCCTTGAAACACTAATTCGTTCATCATGGCGACACCATCTCTACACATTCTTATTTTCTATGGAGAAAGCTAGAGGAACTGTGGCAAACAAACATGATAGTTCTGTTTGTATCGATGACATTTTATGCACTTGCCTAACGAAACGACTTTGCTTTTCTCCAAAACCATTTGTTCTGTGATTTTCTCAGTCCATTGCATACGCATTCCACAGCAGTTTGTCCGGATATGACTGGATGAAACCGGAAATATCCGGTTTTGTTTTGGCTAACTCAAACCCAGATATTGCTACAGTCTCTGTGTTTGTGTTTTCCGGATATTATCCACGGACTTTATTGTTTTGAATGTTTTTTTTCAGGGAACATTTAATTTAGTGCTTGGAAACACTAATTGGTTCCACAAGGAGACACCAGCTCTACACATTCGTATTTTCTAGGGAGAAAGCTAGAAGAACTGCGGCAAATAAACATGATATTTCTGTTTGTATAGATGACATTTTATACACTTGCCTAACAAAAAGACTTTGCTTTTCTCCAAAACCATTTATACTGTGATTTTCTCGGTCCATTGCATACGAATTCTGCACCACTTTGTCCGGATATGACTGGATGAAATCAGAAATATCCGGTTATGTTTTGGCTAACTCAATCCGAAATATTGTGAAAGCTTCTGTGTTTGTGTTTTCAGGATATTATCAATGGACTTTAGTGTTTTGAATGTTTTTTATCGGGGAACATTTTATTTTCAACTTGCATATAGTAATTTGTTCCAAATGGAGACACCAGCTGAACATATTCGTATTTTCTATGGAGAAAGCTAGAAGAACTCTAGCAAACTAACATGATATTTCTGTTTGTATCGATGACATTTTATGCAGTTTCCTAACGAAATGACTTTGCTTTTCTCCAAAATCATTTTTACTGTGAATATCTCGGTCCATTGCATATGAATTCCACAGCAATTTGTCCGGATATGACTGGATGAAACCAGAAATATCCGGTGGTGTTTTGGCTAACTCAATCTGAAATATTGTGAAAGCCTCTGTGTTTGTGTTTTCTGGATAAGCTTTTATTTAATGAATATAAATTTCCAGTGTACAGCTTATCGATTACAATGGCTTCCCCCTCCCATAACTCCCCTCCCACCGCAACCCTCCCCTCTACCGCTCCCTCTCCCCTTTCATTTGCATCAAGATTCATTTACAATTCCCTTTATATACATAGGATCACTTTAGTATATATGAAGTAAAGATTTCAACACTTTGCACCCACATAGAAACACAAAGTGAAACATGCTGTTTGAGTACTAGTTACAGCATAAAATCACAATGTACAGCACATTAAGGACAGAGATCCCACATGAGAAGCAAGTGCACAGTGGCTCCTGTTGTTGACCCTACAAATCGACACTCTATTTTATGGCACCAGTAACCATCCTAGGCTTTCATCATGTGTTGTCAAGCCATTGGAAACCTTCCAAGTTTACCGACTCTGATCATATTTAGACAAGGTCATAAAAGACAGAGTGAGGATAGTAACCCATGATCCATAGAGTGGCATTTACCAGGTTTGAACAATTGTACAGCATTAAGTGGGGAAGAGGACCATCTGTACACACAGGTTGGGAGTAGAGCCATTGGTGGTAGAGTAGAGGTTATGATTACAAAGGAATGAGGCCCAAGTGCACTAGACAGGGCCTAGAACAAAGGACAGAGTCATTATTAGAGGAGCTAAGAAAGGTGCTGTCTAAGCTACAAGTAATTTTTCTGATTGAGAGGCAAATAGAACCTGAGAGAAGGGGCTTGATAATAATCTGTTGGGCTTTAGGCCTTGTAAGTTAAGAGGCCCAGACCTATCTATCTCTTCACATGGGGTATATCCTAAGGGAGGTGTGAACCTCCTAGGGGAAGGCACTCTGTTGACTTTCATTACTTGGCTGGCCTGGGAGGAGCGCTGGCCAGGTAAATGCAGGGGGCATCTCTAACAAGAAATTTACAGTTCTGCCTGCAATGTTGCTGACCCTACTTGACCAAACCCTCAGCTGCAGTGGTCACTTTGGAAGTTGGGCTGAGTGAAGGGCTTTTCCGCTTAGAGCCAATAAGATCTGTGGCTCTGACCTGGGCATCCTTTGACTCCAGGGCAGGTCCATTTCCAGTGATCCAACTCTTGGTAGAGCTACCAGGGCTCTTCACAAGCTGACTTCTGCTGAAGCCCAGGCTTACCACATTGAAAGCCACTGCAGTGGACTGGCCTGTTGGGTCTCCTTGAGGGCAGATCACCGTACAGATCAGCCATTAATAGGCCTGCCACCCATTGCTTCTGATGCCGAGATTTCTTTTCTTCCTGGTTTTTTGAGCTTGGATACAGTAATTGGTTCCACATAGAGACACCACTTGAACATATTCGTATTTTTCGAGGGAGAAAGCTACAGGAACTGCGGCAAACAAACATGATATATCTTTTTCTATAGATGATATTTTATGCACTTGCCTAAAGAAAACACTTTGCTTTTCTCCAAAACCATTTTTACTGTGATTTTCTCAGTCCATTGCATACGAATTCCAAATGACTTTTTCCGGATATGACTGGATGAAACCAGAAATATCCGGTTGTGTTTTGGCTAACTCAATCCGAAATATTGTGAAAGCCTCTGTGTTTGTGTTTTCTGGACATTATCGATGGATGTTTTGAATGTTTTTATCAGGGAACATATCATTTTGTACCGTGGAAACACTAATTGGTTCATCATGGGGATACCAGCTCTACACATTCGTATTTTCTAGGGGGAAAGCTAGAGGAACTGCGGCAAACAAACATGATATTTCTGTTTGTATAGATGACATTTTATGCACTAGCCTAAGGAAAACACTTTGCTTTTCTCCAAAACCATTTTTACTTTCATTTTCTCGGTCCATTGCGTACGAATTCCATACCAGTTTACCGGATATGACTGGATGAAACCGGAAATATCCGGTTTTGTTTTGGCTAACTCAATCCCAGATATTGCTACAGCCTCTGTGTTTGTGTATTCCTGATATTATACACGGACTTTATTTTTTGAATGTTTTTTATCAGGGAACTTCTAATTTTGAGCTTGGAAACAGTAATTGGTTCCACATGGAGACACCAGCTGAACATCTTCGTATTTTCTAGGGTGAAAGCTAGAGGAACTGTGGTAAACAAACATGAAATTTCTGTTTGTATAGATGACATTTTATGCACTTGCCTAACGAAATGACTTTGTTTTTCTCCAAAACCATTTGTACTGTGATTTTCTCGGTCCATTGCATACGAATTCCCCACCATTTTGACCGGATATGACTGGATGAAACCGGAAATATCCGGTTTTGGTTTGGCTAACTCAATCCAATATATTGCTACATCCTCTGTGTTTGTGTTTTCCGGATATTATCCACGGACTTTATTATTTGAATATTTTTTATCGGGGAATATTTTATTTTGAGCTTGGATACACTAATTGGTTCCAGATGGAGACACCAGCTCTATATAATCTTATTTTCTAGGGTGAAAGCTGGAGGAACTGCGGCAAACATACATGATGTTATAGTTTATATCGATGATATTTTATTCACTTGCCTAACGTAAAGACTTTGCTTTTCTCCAAAACCATTTTTACTATGATTTTTTCAGCCCATTGCATACGAATTCCACACCACTTTGTCATTATATGACTGGATGAAACCAGAAATATCCGGTTGTGTTTTGGCTATCTTAATCCGAGATATTTTGTGAAACCTCTGTGTTTGTGTTTTCTGGATATTATTGATGGACTTTATTGTTTTGAATGTTTTTATCAGGGAACATTTAATTTTGTACCGTTGAAACACTAATTGGTTCATCATGGGAACACTAGCTCTACACATTCGTATTTTCTAGGGAGAAAGCTAGAGGAACTGCGACAAACAAACATGATATTTCTGTTTGTATAGATGACATTTTATGTCTTGCATAACTAAAATACATTGCTATTCTCGAAAACCATTTTTACTGTGATTATCTCGGTCCATTGCATACGAATTACACACCAGTTTGTCCGGATATGACTGGATGAAACCGGAAATATCTGGTTGTGTTTTGGCTAACTCAATCCCAGATATTGCTACAGCCTCTGTGTTTGTGTATTCCTGATATTATGCACGGACTTTTTTTTTTGAATGTTTTTTTTCAGGGGTCGTTTAAATTTGTTCTTGGAAACATTAATTGTTTCCACATGAGACACCAGCTCTACACATTCGTATTTTCTATGGAGAAAGCTAGAGTCACTTAGGCAAACATGATATTTCTGTTTGTATCGATGACATTTTATGCACTTGCCTAATGAAAAGACTTTGCTATTCTCCAAAACAATTTTTACTGTAATTTTCTCATTCCATTGCATACGAATTCCCCACCAGTTTGTCCTGATATATTTCTCGGTCCATTGCATATGAATTAAACACCAGTTTGTCCGGATATGTCTGGATGAAACCGGAAATATCCGGTTTTGGTTTGGCTAACTCAAACCAATATATTGCTACAGCCTCTGTGTTTGTGTTTTCCGGATATTGTCCACGGACTTTATTGTTTGAATATTTTTTATCGGGGAATATTTTTTTTTGAGCGTGGATACAGTAATTGGTTCTACATGGAGACACCAGCTTTATATAATCGTATTTTCTAGGGTGAAAGCTGGAGGAACTGCGGCAAACAAACATGATGTTTCAGTTTATATCGATGAAATTTATTCACTTGCCTAACGTAAAGACTTTGCTTTTCTCCAAAACCATTTTTACTATGATTTTTTCAGCCCATTGCATACGAATTCCACACCACTTTGTCAGGATATGACTGGATGAAACCAGAAATATCCGGTTGTGTTTTCGCTATCTCAATCCGAGATATTTTGTGAAACCTCTGTGTTTGTGTTTTCTGGATATTATCGATGGACTTTATTGTTTTGAATGTTTTTATCAGGGAACGTTTAATTTCGTACCGTTGAAACACTAATTGGTTCATCATGGGAACACTAGCTCTACACATTCGTATTTTCTAGGGAGAAAGCTACAGGAACTGCGACAAACAAACATGATATTTCTGTTTGTATAGATGACATTTTATGCACTTGCCTAACGAAAAGACTTTGCTATTCTCCAAAACCATTTTTACCTTAATTATCTCAGTCCATTGCATACGAATTACACACCAGTTTGTCCGGATATGAATGGATGAAACCGGAAATATCTGGTTGTGTTTTGGCTAACTCAATCCCAGATATTGCTACAGCCTCTGTGTTTGTGTTTTCCAGATATTATCCACGGACTTTAATGTTTTGAATGTTGTTTATCTGAGAATATTTAATTTTGTGCTTGTAATCACTAATTAGTTCCACATGGCGACACCAGCCCTACATATTCGTATTTTCTAGGGAGAAAGCTAGAGGGACTGCGGCAAACAAACATGATATTTCTGTTTGTATAGATGACATTTTATGCACTTGCCTAACGAAAAGACTTTGCTTTTCTCCAAAACCATTTTTACTGTGATTTTCTCAATACAATTCATATGAATTCCACACCAATTTGTCCGGATATGACTAGATGAAACCGGATATATCTGGATGTGTTTTGGCTAACTCAATCCCAGATATTGCTACAGCCTCTGTGTTTGTGTATTCCTAATATTATGCACGGACTTTTTTTTTTTTTTTGAATGTTTTTTTTGAGGATCATTTAATTTTGTGCTTGGAATCATTAATTGTTTCCACATGAGACACCAGCTCTACACATCCGTATTTTCTAGGGAGAAAGCTAGAGGAACTGAGGCAAACAAACATGATATTTCTGTTGGTATCGATGACATTTTATGCACTTGCCTAACGAAAAGACTTTGCTTTTCTCCAAAACCATTTTTACTGTCATTTCGTCGGTCCATTGCATATGAATTCCACAAAGCTTTATCTGGTTATGACTGGATGAAACCAGAAATAACCGGTTGTGTTTTAGTTAACTCAATCCGAAATGTTGTGAAAGCCTCTGTGTTTGTGTTTTCTGGATATTATCAATGGAATTTATTTTTTTAATGTTTTTTATCAGGGAACATTTTATTTTGAGCTTGGATACAGTAATTGGTTCAAAATGGAGACACCAGCTGAACATATTCGTATTTTCAAAAGGAGAAAGCTAGAAGAACTGCGGCAAACAAAAATGATAATTCTGTTTGTATAGATGTCATTTTATGCACTTGCCTAACGAAAAGACTTTGATTTTCTCCAAAACCATTTTTACTGTGATTTTCTCAGTCCATTGCATACGAATTCCACACCAGTTTGTCCGGATATGACTGGATGAAAACAGAAATATCCGGTTGTGTTTTGGCTAAATCAGACCAAAATATTGCGAAAGCCTCTGTGTTTGTGTTTTCTGAATATTATTGATGGACTTTATTGTTTTGAATGTTTTTATAAGGGAACATTTATTTTTGTACCGTAGAAATACTAATTGGTTCATCATGCGGACACCAGCTCTACACCTTCATATTTTCTACGGAGAAAGTTAGAGGAACTGCGGCAAACAAACATGATATTTCTGTTTGTGTAGATGACATTTTATGCTCTTGCCTAACAAAAAGACTTTGCTTTTCTCCAAAACCATTTTTACTGTGATTTTCTCGGTCCATTGCATACGAATTCCACACCACTTTGTCCGGATATGACTGCATGAAAACAGAAATATCCGGTTGTGTTTTGGCCAACTCAATCCAAAATATTGCTACAGCCTCTGTGTTTGTGTATTCCTGATATTATCCACGGACTTTATTGTTTTGAATGTTTTTTATCAGGGAACATTTAATTTTGAGCTTGGAAATACTAATTGTTTCCACATGGAGACACCAGCTCTACACATTCGTATTTCCTACGGAGAAAGCTACAGGAACTGCAGCACACAAACATGATATTTCTGTTTGTATAGATGACATTTTATGCACTTGCCTAACGAAAAGACTTTGCTTTTCTCCAAAACCATTTTTACTGTGATTTTCTCGGTCCATTGCATACGAATTCCACACCACTTTGTCTGCGTATGTCTGGATGAAACCAGAAATATCTGGTTGTGTTTTGGCCAACTCAATCCAAAATATTGCTACAGCCTCTGTGTTTGTGTATTCCTGATATTATCCATGGAATTTATTTTTTGAATGTTTTTTATCAAGGAACATTTAATTTTGTACCGTTGAAACACTAATTGGTTCCACATGGAGACACCAGCTCTACACATTCGTAATTACTTTTTTTTATTAAACTTTTATTTCATGAATATAAATTTCCAAAGTACAGCTCATGGGTTACAATGGGTTCTCTCTCCCAAAACTTCCCTCCCACCCACAACCCTCCCCTTTCCTGCTCCCTCTCCCCTTCCAATCACATCATGATTCGTTTTCAATTCTCTTTATATACAAAAGATCATTTTAGTATAAATTAGGTAACGATTTTAACAGTTTGCCCCCATATAGCAACACAAAGTGAAAAAAAATACTGTTGGAGTAATAGTTATAGTATTAAATAAGAGTGTACAGCACATTAAAGGGAGAGATCCTACATAATATTTTTTTAAAAAATTAATTAATTTTCTATGCCATTTCCAATTTAACACCAGGTTTGTTTTTTTTCATTTCCAATTATCTTTATATACAGAAGATCGATTCAGTATATAATTAGTCAAGATCTAAACAGTTGGTACCCATGCAGAAACACAAAGTGTAAAAATACTGTTTCAGTACTAGTTATAGCATCACTGCACATTAGACAACACATTAAGGACAGATCCCACATGGGATGTAAGTACACTGTGACTCCTGTTGCTGACATAACAATTTGACACTCTTGTTCATGGAGTCAGTAATTACATTCGTAATTTCTACGGAGAAACCTATAGGAATTGCGGCAAACAAACATGATATTACTGTTTGTATAGATGACATTTTATGCACTTGCCTAACTAAAAGACTTTGCTTTTCTCCAAAACCATTTTTACTGTGATTTTCTCTGTCCATTGCATACGAATTCTACACCACTTTGTCCAGATATGACTGGATGAAACGAGAAATATCTGGTTGTGTTTAGGCTAACTCAATCCGAAATATTGTGAAAGCCTCTGTGTTTGTGTATTCCTGATATCATCCACAGACTTTATTGTTTTGAATGTTTTTTTTCAGGGAACATTTAATTTTGTGCTTGGAAACACAAATTGTTTGCACATGGAGACACCAGCTCTACACATTCGTATTTTCTACCGAGAAAGCTAGAGGAACTACGGCAAACAAACATGATATTTCTCTTTGTATAGATGACATTTTATGCACTTGCCTAATGAAAAGACTTTGCTTTTCTCCCAAACCATTTTTACTGTGATTTTCTCTGTCCATTGCATACAAATTCCACACCACTTTGTCCGGATATGACTTCATGAAACCAGAAATATCTGGTTGTGTTTTGGCTAACTCAATCCGAAATATTGCTACAGACTCTGTGTTTGTGTATTCCTGATATTATCCACGGACTTTATTGTTTTGAATGTTTTTTTTTTTTCAGGGAACATTTAATTTTGTGCTTGGAAACACTAATTGGTTCATCATGGGGACACCAGCTCTACACATTCGTATTTTCTAGGGACAAAGCTAGAGGAACTGCGGCAAACAAACATGATATTTCTGTTTGTATAGATGACATTTTATGCACTTGCCTAACGAAAATACGTTGCTTTTCTCCAAAACCATTTTAACTTGATTTTCTCAGTCCATTGCATACGAATTCACACTTTGTCCGGATATGACTGGATGAAACCAGAAATATCCGGTTTTGTTTTGGCTAACTCAATCCCAGATATTGATACAGACTCTGTGTTTGTGTATTCCTGATATTATCCATGGACTTTATTTTTTGAATGTTTTTTATCAGGGAACATTTAATTTTGAGCTTGGAAACAGTAATTGGTTCCACATGGAGACACCAGCTGAACATCTTCGTATTTTCTAGGGAGAAAGCTAGAGGAACTGCGGTAAACAAACATGATATTTCTGTTTGTATAGATGACATTTTATGCACTTGCCTAACGAAATGACTTTGTTTTTCTCCAAAACCATTTGTACTGTGATTTTCTCGGTCCATTGCTTACGAATTCCCCACCATTTTGACCGGATATGACTGGATGAAACCGGAAATATCCGGTTTTGGTTTGGCTAACTCAATCCAATATATTGCTACATCCTCTGTGTTTGTGTTTTCCGGATATTATCCAAGGACTTTATTATTTGAATATTTTTTATCGGGGAATATTTTATTTTGAGCTTGGATACAGTAATTGGTTCCAGATGGAGACACCAGCTCTATATAATCTTCTTTTCTAGGGTGAAAGCTGGAGGAACTGCGGCAAACACACATGATGTTATAGTTTATATCGATGATATTTTATTCACTTGCCTAACGTAAAGACTTTCCTTTTCTCCAAAACCATTTTTACTATGATTTTTTCAGCCCATTGCATACGAATTCCACACCACTTTGTCATTATATGACTGGATGAAACCAGAAATATCTGGTTGTGTTTTGGCTATCTTAATCCGAGATATTTTGTGAAACCTCTGTGTTTGTGTTTTCTGGATATTATCTATGGACTTTATTGTTTTGAATGTTTTTATCAGGGAACATTTAATTTTGTACCGTTGAAACACTAATTGGTTCATGATTGGAACACCAGCTCTACACATTCGTATTTTCTAGGGAGAAAGCTAGAGGAACTGCGACAAACAAACATGATATTTCTGTTTGTATAGATGACATTTTATGTCTTGCATAACAAAAATACATTGCTATTCTCGAAAACCATTTTTACTGTGATTATCTCGGTCCATTGCATACGAATTACACACCAGTTTGTCCGGATATGACTGGATGAAACCGGAAATATCTGGTTGTGTTTTGGCTAACTCAATCCCAGATATTGCTACAGCCTCTGTGTTTGTGTATTCCTGATATTATGCACGGACTTTTTTTTTTGAATGTTTTTTTTCAGGGGTCATTTAAATTTGTGCTTGGAAACATTAATTGTTTCCACATGAGACACCAGCTCTACACATTCGTATTTTCTAGGGAGAAAGCTAGAGTCACTTAGGCAAACAAACATGATATTTCTGTTTGTATCGATGACATTTTATGCACTTGCCTAATGAAAAGACTTTGCTATTCTCCAAAACAATTTTTACTGTAATTTTCTCATTCCATTGCATACGAATTCCCCACCAGTTTGACCGGATATGACTGGATGAAACCGGAAATATCCGGTTTTGGTTTGGCTAACTCAATCCAATATATTGCTACAGCCTCTGTGTTAGTGTTTTCCGGATATTGTCCACGGACTTTATTGTTTGAATATTTTTTATCGGGGAATATTTTTTTTTGAGCGTGGATACAGTAATTGGTTCTACATGGAGACACCAGCTTTATATAATCGTATTCTCTAGGGTGAAAGCTGGAGGAACTGCGGCAAACAAACATGATGTTTCAGTTTATATCGATGAAATTTATTCACTTGCCTAACGTAAAGACTTTGCTTTTCTCCAAAACCATTTTTACTATGATTTTTTCAGCCCATTGCATACGAATTCCACACCACTTTGTCAGGATATGACTGGATGAAACCAGAAATATCCGGTTGTGTTTTCGCTATCTCAATCCGAGATATTTTGTGAAACCTCTGTGTTTGTGTTTTCTGGATATTATCGATGGACTTTATTGTTTTGAATGTTTTTATCAGGGAACGTTTAATTTCGTACCGTTGAAACACTAATTGGTTCATCATGGGAACACTAGCTCTACACATTCGTATTTTCTAGGGAGAAAGCTACAGGAACTGCGACAAACAAACATATTTCTGTTTGTATAGATGACATTTTATGCACTTGCCTAACGAAAAGACTTTGCTATTCTCCAAAACCATTTTTACCTTAATTATCTCAGTCCATTGCATACGAATTACACACCAGTTTGTCCGGATATGAATGGATGAAACCGGAAATATCTGGTTGTGTTTTGGCTAACTCAATCCCAGATATTGCTACAGCCTCTGTGTTTATGTTTTCCAGATATTATCCACGGACTTTAATGTTTTGAATGTTGTTTATCTGAGAATATTTAATTTTGTGCTTGTAATCACTAATTAGTTCCACATGGCGACACCAGCCCTACATATTCGTATTTTCTAGGGAGAAAGCTAGAGGGACTGCGGCAAACAAACATGATATTTCTGTTTGTATAGATGACATTTTATGCACTTGCCTAACGAAAAGACTTTGCTTTTCTCCAAAACCATTTTTACTGTGATTTTCTCAATACAATTCATATGAATTCCACACCAATTTGTCCGGATATGACTAGATGAAACCGGATATATCTGGATGTGTTTTGGCTAACTCAATCCCAGATATTGCTACAGCCTCTGTGTTTGTGTATTCCTAATATTATGCACGGACTTTTTTTTTTTTGAATGTTTTTTTTGAGGATCATTTAATTTAGTGCTTGGAATCATTAATTGTTTCCACATGAGACACCAGCTCTACACATCCGTATTTTCTAGGGAGAAAGCTAGAGGAACTGAGGCAAACAAACATGATATTTCTGTTGGTATCGATGACATTTTATGCACTTGCCTAACGAAAAGACTTTGCTTTTCTCCAAAACCATTTTTACTGTCATTTCGTCGGTCCATTGCATATGAATTCCACAAAGCTTTATCTGGTTATGACTGGATGAAACCAGAAATATCCGGTTGTGTTTTAGTTAACTCAATCCGAAATGTTGTGAAAGCCTCTGTGTTTGTGTTTTCTGGATATTATCAATGGAATTTATTTTTTTAATGTTTTTTATCAGGGAACATTTTATTTTGAGCTTGGATACAGTAATTGGTTCAAAATGGAGACACCAGCTGAACATATTCGTATTTTCAAAAGGAGAAAGCTAGAAGAACTGCGGCAAACAAAAATGATAATTCTGTTTGTATAGATGTCATTTTATGCACTTGCCTAACGAAAAGACTTTGATTTTCTCCAAAACCATTTTTACTGTGATTTTCTCAGTCCATTGCATACGAATTCCACACCAGTTTTTCCGGATATGACTGGATGAAAACAGAAATATCCGGTTGTGTTTTGGCTAAATCAGACCAAAATATTGCGAAAGCCTCTGTGTTTGTGTTTTCTGAATATTATTGATGGACTTTATTGTTTTGAATGTTTTTATAAGGGAACATTTATTTTTGTACCGTAGAAACACTAATTGGTTCATCATGCGGACACCAGCTCTACACCTTCATATTTTCTACGGAGAAAGTTAGAGGAACTGCGGCAAACAAACATGATATTTCTGTTTGTGTAGATGACATTTTATGCTCTTGCCTAACAAAAAGACTTTGCTTTTCTCCAAAACCATTTTTACTGTGATTTTCTCGGTCCATTGCATACGAATTCCACACCACTTTGTCCGGATATGACTGCATGAATCCGGAAATATCCGGGTTTTTTTTGGCTAACTCAATCCCAGATATTGCTACAGCCTCTGTGTTTGTGTATTCCTGATATTATCCACGGACTTTATTGTTTTGAATGTTTTTTATCAGGGAACATTTAATTTTGAGCTTGGAAATACTAATTGTTTCCACATGGAGACACCAGCTCTACACATTCGTATTTCCTACGGAGAAAGCTACAGGAACTGCAGGACACAAACATGATATTTCTGTTTGTATAGATGACATTTTATGCACTTGCCTAACGAAAAGACTTTGCTTTTCTCCAAAACCATTTTTACTGTTATTTTCTCGGTCCATTGCATACGAATTCCACACCACTTTGTCTGCATATGTCTGGATGAAACCAGAAATATCTGGTTGTGTTTTGGCCAACTCAATCCAAAATATTGCTACAGCCTCTGTGTTTGTGTATTCCTGATATTATCCATGGAATTTATTTTTTGAATGTTTTTTTATCAAGGAACATTTAATTTTGTACCGTTGAAACACTAATTGGTTCCACATGGAGACACCAGCTCTACACATTCGTAATTACTTTTTTTTATTAAACTTTTATTTCATGAATATAAATTTCCAAAGTACAGCTCATGGGTTACAATGGGTTCTCTCTCCCAAAACTTCCCTCCCACCCACAACCCTCCCCTTTCCCGCTCCCTCTCCCCTTCCAATCACATCATGATTCATTTTCAATTCTCTTTATATACAAAAGATCATTTTAGTATAAATTAGGTAACGATTTTAACAGTTTGCCCCCATATAGCAACACAAAGTGAAAAAAAATACTGTTGGAGTAATAGTTATAGTATTAAATAAGAGTGTACAGCACATTAAAGGGAGAGATCCTACATAATATTTTTTTAAAAAATTAATTAATTTTCTATGCCATTTCCAATTTAACACCAGGTTTGTTTTTTTTCATTTCCAATTATCTTTATATACAGAAGATCGATTCAGTATATAATTAGTCAAGATCTAAACAGTTGGTACCCATGCAGAAACACAAAGTGTAAAAATACTGTTTCAGTACTAGTTATAGCATCACTGCACATTAGACAACACATTAAGGACAGATCCCACATGGGATGTAAGTACACAGTGACTCCTGTTGCTGACATAACAATTTGACACTCTTGTTCATGGAGTCAGTAATTACATTCGTAATTTCTACGGAGAAACCTATAGGAATTGCGGCAAACAAACATGATATTACTGTTTGTATAGATGACATTTTATGCACTTGCCTAACTAAAAGACTTTGCTTTTCTCCAAAACCATTTTTACTGTGATTTTCTCTGTCCATTGCATACGAATTCTACACCACTTTGTCCAGATATGACTGGATGAAACGAGAAATATCTGGTTGTGTTTAGGCTAACTCAATCCGAAATATTGTGAAAGCCTCTGTGTTTGTGTATTCCTGATATCATCCACAGACTTTATTGTTTTGAATGTTTTTTTTCAGGGAACATTTAATTTTGTGCTTGGAAACACAAATTGTTTGCACATGGAGACACCAGCTCTACACATTCGTATTTTCTACCGAGAAAGCTAGAGGAACTACGGCAAACAAACATGATATTTCTCTTTGTATAGATGACATTTTATGCACTTGCCTAATGAAAAGACTTTGCTTTTCTCCCAAACCATTTTTACTGTGATTTTCTCTGTCCATTGCATACAAATTCCACACCACTTTGTCCGGATATGACTTCATGAAACCAGAAATATCTGGTTGTGTTTTGGCTAACTCAATCCGAAATATTGCTACAGACTCTGTGTTTGTGTATTCCTGATATTATCCACGGACTTTATTGTTTTGAATGTTTTTTTTTTTTCAGGGAACATTTAATTTTGTGCTTGGAAACACTAATTGGTTCATCATGGGGACACCAGCTCTACACATTCGTATTTTCTAGGGACAAAGCTAGAGGAACTGCGGCAAACAAACATGATATTTCTGTTTGTATAGATGACATTTTATGCACTTGCCTAACGAAAATACGTTGCTTTTCTCCAAAACCATTTTAACTTGATTTTCTCAGTCCATTGCATACGAATTCACACTTTGTCCGGATATGACTGGATGAAACCAGAAATATCCGGTTTTGTTTTGGCTAACTCAATCCCAGATATTGATACAGACTCTGTGTTTGTGTATTCCTGATATTATCCATGGACTTTATTTTTTGAATGTTTTTTATCAGGGAACATTTAATTTTGAGCTTGGAAACAGTAATTGGTTCCACATGGAGACACCAGCTGAACATCTTCGTATTTTCTAGGGAGAAAGCTAGAGGAACTGCGGTAAACAAACATGATATTTCTGTTTGTATAGATGACATTTTATGCACTTGCCTAACGAAATGACTTTGTTTTTCTCCAAAACCATTTGTACTGTGATTTTCTCGGTCCATTGCTTACGAATTCCCCACCATTTTGACCGGATATGACTGGATGAAACCAGAAATATCCGGTTTTGGTTTGGCTAACTCAATCCAATATATTGCTACATCCTCTGTGTTTGTGTTTTCCGGATATTATCCAAGGACTTTATTATTTGAATATTTTTTATCGGGGAATATTTTATTTTGAGCTTGGATACAGTAATTGGTTCCAGATGGAGACACCAGCTCTATATAATCTTCTTTTCTAGGGTGAAAGCTGGAGGAACTGCGGCAAACACACATGATGTTATAGTTTATATCGATGATATTTTATTCACTTGCCTAACGTAAAGACTTTCCTTTTCTCCAAAACCATTTTTACTATGATTTTTTCAGCCCATTGCATACGAATTCCACACCACTTTGTCATTATATGACTGGATGAAACCAGAAATATCTGGTTGTGTTTTGGCTATCTTAATCCGAGATATTTTGTGAAACCTCTGTGTTTGTGTTTTCTGGATATTATCGATGGACTTTATTGTTTTGAATGTTTTTATCAGGGAACATTTAATTTTGTACCGTTGAAACACTAATTGGTTCATGATTGGAACACCAGCTCTACACATTCGTATTTTCTAGGGAGAAAGCTAGAGGAACTGCGACAAACAAACATGATATTTCTGTTTGTATAGATGACATTTTATGTCTTGCATAACAAAAATACATTGCTATTCTCGAAAACCATTTTTACTGTGATTATCTCGGTCCATTGCATACGAATTACACACCAGTTTGTCCGGATATGACTGGATGAAACCGGAAATATCTGGTTGTGTTTTGGCTAACTCAATCCCAGATATTGCTACAGCCTCTGTGTTTGTGTATTCCTGATATTATGCACGGACTTTTTTTTTTGAATGTTTTTTTTCAGGGGTCATTTAAATTTGTGCTTGGAAACATTAATTGTTTCCACATGAGACACCAGCTCTACACATTCGTATTTTCTAGGGAGAAAGCTAGAGTCACTTAGGCAAACAAACATGATATTTCTGTTTGTATCGATGACATTTTATGCACTTGCCTAATGAAAAGACTTTGCTATTCTCCAAAACAATTTTTACTGTAATTTTCTCATTCCATTGCATACGAATTCCCCACCAGTTTGACTGGATATGACTGGATGAAACCGGAAATATCCGGTTTTGGTTTGGCTAACTCAATCCAATATATTGCTACAGCCTCTGTGTTTGTGTTTTCCGGATATTGTCCACGGACTTTATTGTTTGAATATTTTTTATCGGGGAATATTTTTTTTTGAGCGTGGATACAGTAATTGGTTCTACATGGAGACACCAGCTTTATATAATCGTATTTTCTAGGGTGAAAGCTGGAGGAACTGCGGCAAACAAACATGATGTTTCAGTTTATATCGATGAAATTTATTCACTTGCCTAACGTAAAGACTTTGCTTTTCTCCAAAACCATTTTTACTATGATTTTTTCAGCCCATTGCATACGAATTCCACACCACTTTGTCAGGATATGACTGGATGAAACCAGAAATATCCGGTTGTGTTTTCGCTATCTCAATCCGAGATATTTTGTGAAACCTCTGTGTTTGTGTTTTCTGGATATTATCGATGGACTTTATTGTTTTGAATGTTTTTATCAGGGAACGTTTAATTTCGTACCGTTGAAACACTAATTGGTTCATCATGGGAACACTAGCTCTACACATTCGTATTTTCTAGGGAGAAAGCTACAGGAACTGCGACAAACAAACATATTTCTGTTTGTATAGATGACATTTTATGCACTTGCCTAACGAAAAGACTTTGCTATTCTCCAAAACCATTTTTACCTTAATTATCTCAGTCCATTGCATACGAATTACACACCAGTTTGTCCGGATATGAATGGATGAAACCGGAAATATCTGGTTGTGTTTTGGCTAACTCAATCCCAGATATTGCTACAGCCTCTGTGTTTGTGTTTTCCAGATATTATCCACGGACTTTAATGTTTTGAATGTTGTTTATCTGAGAATATTTAATTTTGTGCTTGTAATCACTAATTAGTTCCACATGGCGACACCAGCCCTACATATTCGTATTTTCTAGGGAGAAAGCTAGAGGGACTGCGGCAAACAAACATGATATTTCTGTTTGTATAGATGACATTTTATGCACTTGCCTAACGAAAAGACTTTGCTTTTCTCCAAAACCATTTTTACTGTGATTTTCTCAATACAATTCATATGAATTCCACACCAATTTGTCCGGATATGACTAGATGAAACCGGATATATCTGGATGTGTTTTGGCTAACTCAATCCCAGATATTGCTACAGCCTCTGTGTTTGTGTATTCCTAATATTATGCACGGACTTTTTTTTTTTTTGAATGTTTTTTTTGAGGATCATTTAATTTAGTGCTTGGAATCATTAATTGTTTCCACATGAGACAACAGCTCTACACATCCGTATTTTCTAGGGAGAAAGCTAGAGGAACTGAGGCAAACAAACATGATATTTCTGTTGGTATCGATGACATTTTATGCACTTGCCTAACGAAAATACGTTGCTTTTCTCCAAAACCATTTTTACTGTCATTTCGTCGGTCCATTGCATATGAATTCCACAAAGCTTTATCTGGTTATGACTGGATGAAACCAGAAATATCCGGTTGTGTTTTAGTTAACTCAATCTGAAATGTTGTGAAAGCCTCTGTGTTTGTGTTTTCTGGATATTATCAATGGAATTTATTTTTTTAATGTTTTTTATCAGGGAACATTTTATTTTGAGCTTGGATACAGTAATTGGTTCAAAATGGAGACACCAGCTGAACATATTCGTATTTTCAAAAGGAGAAAGCTAGAAGAACTGCGGCAAACAAAAATGATATTTCTGTTTGTATAGATGTCATTTTATGCACTTGCCTAACGAAAAGACTTTGATTTTCTCCAAAACCATTTTTACTGTGATTTTCTCAGTCCATTGCATACGAATTCCACACCAGTTTGTCCGGATATGACTGGATGAAAACAGAAATATCCGGTTGTGTTTTGGCTAAATCAGACCAAAATATTGCGAAAGCCTCTGTGTTTGTGTTTTCTGAATATTATTGATGGACTTTATTGTTTTGAATGTTTTTATAAGGGAACATTTATTTTTGTACCGTAGAAACACTAATTGGTTCATCATGCGGACACCAGCTCTACACCTTCATATTTTCTACGGAGAAAGTTAGAGGAACTGCGGCAAACAAACATGATATTTCTGTTTGTGTAGATGACATTTTATGCTCTTGCCTAACAAAAAGACTTTGCTTTTCTCCAAAACCATTTTTACTGTGATTTTCTCGGTCCATTGCATACGAATTCCACACCACTTTGTCCGGATATGACTGCATGAAACTGGAAATATCCGGGTTTTTTTTGGCTAACTCAATCCCAGATATTGCTACAGCCTCTGTGTTTGTGTATTCCTGATATTATCCACGGACTTTATTGTTTTGAATGTTTTTTATCAGGGAACATTTAATTTTGAGCTTGGAAATACTAATTGTTTCCACATGGAGACACCAGCTCTACACATTCGTATTTCCTACGGAGAAAGCTACAGGAACTGCAGCACACAAACATGATATTTCTGTTTGTATAGATGACATTTTATGCACTTGCCTAACGAAAAGACTTTGCTTTTCTCCAAAACCATTTTTACTGTTATTTTCTCGGTCCATTGCATATGAATTCCACACCACTTTGTCTGCATATGACTGGATGAAACCAGAAATATCTGGTTGTGTTTTGGCTAACTCAATCCAAAATATTGCTACAGCCTCTGTGTTTGTGTATTCCTGATATTATCCATGGAATTTATTTTTTGAATGTTTTTTATCAAGGAACATTTAATTTTGTACCGTTGAAACACTAATTGGTTCCACATGGAGACACCAGCTCTACACATTCGTAATTACTTTTTTTTATTAAACTTTTATTTCATGAATATAAATTTCCAAAGTACAGCTCATGGGTTACAATGGGTTCTCTCTCCCAAAACTTCCCTCCCACCCACAACCCTCCCCTTTCCTGCTCCCTCTCCCCTTCCAATCACATCATGATTCGTTTTCAATTCTCTTTATATACAAAAGATCATTTTAGTATAAATTAGGTAACGATTTTAACAGTTTGCCCCCATATAGCAACACAAAGTGAAAAAAAATACTGTTGGAGTAATAGTTATAGTATTAAATAAGAGTGTACAGCACATTAAAGGGAGAGATCCTACATAATATTTTTTTAAAAAATTAATTAATTTTCTATGCCATTTCCAATTTAACACCAGGTTTGTTTTTTTTCATTTCCAATTATCTTTATATACAGAAGATCGATTCAGTATATAATTAGTCAAGATCTAAACAGTTGGTACCCATGCAGAAACACAAAGTGTAAAAATACTGTTTCAGTACTAGTTATAACATCACTGCACATTAGACAACACATTAAGGACAGATCCCACATGGGATGTAAGTACACTGTGACTCCTGTTGCTGACATAACAATTTGACACTCTTGTTCATGGAGTCAGTAATTACATTCGTAATTTCTACGGAGAAACCTATAGGAATTGCGGCAAACAAACATGATATTACTGTTTGTATAGATGACATTTTATGCACTTGCCTAACTAAAAGACTTTGCTTTTCTCCAAAACCATTTTTACTGTGATTTTCTCTGTCCATTGCATACGAATTCTACACCACTTTGTCCAGATATGACTGGATGAAACGAGAAATATCTGGTTGTGTTTAGGCTAACTCAATCCGAAATATTGTGAAAGCCTCTGTGTTTGTGTATTCCTGATATCATCCACAGACTTTATTGTTTTGAATGTTTTTTTTCAGGGAACATTTAATTTTGTGCTTGGAAACACAAATTGTTTGCACATGGAGACACCAGCTCTACACATTCGTATTTTCTACCGAGAAAGCTAGAGGAACTGCGGCAAACAAACATGATATTTCTCTTTGTATAGATGACATTTTATGCACTTGCCTAATGAAAAGACTTTGCTTTTCTCCAAAACCATTTTTACTGTGATTTTCTCGGTCCATTGCATACGAATTCCACACCACTTTGTCCGGATATGACTTCATGAAACCAGAAATATCTGGTTGTGTTTTGGCTAACTCAATCCAAAATATTGCTATAGACTCTGTGTTTGTGTATTCCCGATATTATCCACGAACTTTATTGTTTTGAATGTTTTTTTTTTTTCAGGGAACATTTAATTTTGTGCTTGGAAACACTAATTGGTTCATCATGGGGACACCAGCTCTACACATTCGTATTTTCTAGGGAGAAAGCTAGAGGAACTGCGGCAAACAAACATGATATTTCTGTTTGTATAGATGACATTTTATGCACTTGCCTAACGAAAATACGTTGCTTTTCTCCAAAAGCATTTTTACTGTGATTTTCTCGGTCCATTGCATACGAATTCACACTTTGTCCGGATATGACTGGATGAAACCAGAAATATCCGGTTTTGTTTTGGCTAACTCAATCCCAGATATTGATACAGACTCTGTGTTTGTGTATTCCTGATATTATCCACGGACTTTATTTTTTTGAATGTTTTTTTTTCAGGGAACATTTAATTTTGTGCTTGGAAACAGTAATTGTTTCCACATGGAGACACCAGCTCTACACATTCGTATAATCTAGGGAGAAAGCTAGAGGTACTGCGGCAAACAAACATGATATTTCTGTTTGTATAGATGACATTTTATGCACTTGCCTAAAGAAAAGACTTTGCTTTTCTCCAAAACAATTTTTCCTGTCATTTTCTCTGTCCATTGCATATGAATTCTACACCACTTTGTCCGGATATGACTGGATGAAACCATAAATATCCCGTTGTATTTTGGCTAAGTCAATCCGAAATATTGCTACAGCCTCTGTGTTTGTGTTTTCCGGATACTATTTATGGACTATTTGTTTTTAATGTTTTTCTCAGGGAACATTTCATTTTGTACCGTTGAAACACTAATTGGTTCATGATTGGAACACCAGCTCTACACATTCGTATTTTCTAGGGACAAAGCTAGAGGAACTGCGGCAAACAAACATGATATTTCTGTTTGTCTAGATGACATTTTATGCACTTGCCTAACGTTAAGACTTTGCTCTTCTCCAGAAGCATTTTTACTGTGATTTTCTCGGTCCATTGCATACGAATTCCATACCAGTTTACCGGATATGACTGGATGAAACTGGAAATATCCATTTTTGTTTTGGATAACTCAATCCCAGATATTGCTACAGCCTATGTGTTTGTGTATTCCTGATATTATCCACAGACTTTATTTTTTTGAATGTTTTTTTTTTTCAGGGAACATTTAATTTTGTGCTTGGAAACAGTAATTGGTTCCACATGGAGACACCATCTCTACAGATTCGTATTTTCTAGGGAGAAAGCTAGAGGAACTGCGGCAAACAATCATGATATTTCTGTTTCTATAGATGACATTTTATGCACTTGCTAACAAATGACTTTGCTTTTCTCCAAAACCATTTTTACTGTGATTTTGTCGGTCTATTGCATACGAATTCCACACCAGTTTGTCTGGATATGACTGGATGAAACCAGAAATATCCGGTTGTGTTTTGGCTAACTCAATGCGAAATATTGTGAAAGCCTCTGCGTTTGTGTTTTCTGGACATTATCGATGGACTTTATTGTTTTGAATGTTTTTATCAGGGAACGTTTAATTTTGTACCGTTGAAACACTAATTATTTCATCATGGGGACATAAGCTCTACACATTCGTATTTTCTAGGGAGAAAGCTAGAGGAACTTCTGCAAACAAACATTATATTTCTGTTTGTATAGATGACATTTGATGCACTTGGCTAACGAAAAGACTTTGCTTTTCTCCAAAACCATTTGTACTGTGATTTTCTTGGTCCATTACATATGAATTCCACACAGGTTTGTCCAGATATGACTGGATGAAACCAGAAATATCCGGTTTTGTTTTGGCTAACTCAATCTCCGATATTGTTACCGCCTCTGTGTTTGTGTATTCCTGATATTATCCACACACTTTATTGTTTTGAATGTTTTTAATTAGGGAACATTCAGTTTTGTGCTGCGAAACACTGATTGTTTCCACATGGAGACACCAGCTCTACACATCTGTATTTTCTAGGGAGAAAGCTTGAGGAACTGCGGCAAATATGATGTTTCTGTTTGTACAGATGACATTTTATGCACTTGCCTAACGAAAAGACTTTGCTTTTCTCCGAAACCATTTTTACTGTGATTTTCTCGGTCCATTGCATACGAATTCCACACTAGTTTGTCCGGATATGACTGGATGTAACCAGAAATATCCGGTTTTGTTTTTGCTAACCCAATCCCAGATATTGCTACAACCTCTATGTTTCTTTTTTTCTGGATACTATCAATGGACTTTATTGTTTTGAATGCTTTTTATCGTAGAACATTTTATTTTGAGCTTGGATTCAGTAATTGGTTCCACATGGAGACACCAGCTCTACATATTCGTATTTTCTAGGTAGAAAGCTAGGGGAACTGCAGCAAACAAACCTGATATTTCTGTTTGTCTGGATGACATTTTATGCACTTGCCTAACGAAAAGACTTTGCTTTTCCCCAAAACCATTTGTACTGTGATTTTCTCAGTCCATTGCATACGAATTCCATACCACTTTGTCCGAATATTACAGGATGTAACCAGAAATATGCAGTTGTGTTTTGGCTAACTCAATCCAAAATATTGCTACAGCCTCTTTGTTGGTGTTTTCTGGATACTATGATGGACTTTATTGTTTTGTATATTTTTATCAGGGAACATTTAATTTTGTACTGTTGAAATGCTAATTGGTTCATCATGGCGACACCAGCTCTACACATTCGTATTTTCTAGGGAGAAAGCTAGAGGAACTGTGGGAAACAAACATGATATTTCTGTTTGTATAGATGACATTTCATGCACTTGCCCAGCGAAAAGACTTTGCTTTTCTCCAAAACCATTTTTACTGTGATTTTCTCGGTCCATTGCATACGAATTCTACACCACTTTGTCTGGATATGACTGGATGAAACCAGAAATATCTGGTTTTGTTTTGGCTAACTCAATCCCCGATATTGCTACAGTCTCTGTGTTTGTGTATTCCTGATATTATCCATGGACTTTATTTTTTTCAATGTTTTATTGCAGGGATCATTTTTCAGTTTGTGCTTGGAAACACTAATTAGTTCCACATGGAGACACCAGCTCTACACATTCGTATTTTCCAGGGAGAAAGCTAGAGGAACTGCAGCAAACAAACATGATATTTCTATTTTATAGATGACATTTTATGCACTTGCCTCACGAAAAAACTTTGCTTTTCTCCAAAACCATTTGTACTGTGATTTTCGGTCCATGACATATGAATTCCATACCACTTTGTCCAGATATGACTGGATGAAACCAGAAATATCCGGTTTTGTTTTGGCTAACTCAATCCCAGATATTTTTACCGCCTCTGTGTTTGTATATTCCTGAAATTATCCACAGACTTTATTGTTTTGAATGTTTTTAATCAGGGAACATTTAGTTTTGTGCTGCGAAACACTGATTGTTTCCACATGGAGACACCAGCTCTACACATCTGTATTTTCTAGGGAGAAAGCTAGAAGACCTGCGGAAAACAAACATGATATTTCTGTTTGTATAGATGACATTTTATGCATTTGCCTAACGAAAAGACTTTGCTTTTCTCCAAACCATTTTTACTGTGATATTCTCGGTCCATTGCATACGAATTCCACACCACTTTGTCAGGATATGACTGCATGAAACCAGAAATATCTGGTTGTGTTTTGGCTAACTCAATCCGAAATATTGCTTAGCCTCTGTGTTTGTTTATTCCTGATATTATCCCTGGACTTTATTTCTTTCAATGTTTTTTTAGGGATCATTTAAGTTTGTGCTTGGAAACACTAATTGGTCCCACATGGATACACCAGCTCTACACATTCGTATTTTCTAGGGAGAAAGCTAGAGGAACTGCGGCAAACTAACATGATATTTATGTTTGTATAGATGACATTTTATACACTTGCCTAACGAAAAGACTTTGCTTTTCTCCAAAACCATTCTTACTGTCATTTTCTCGGTCCATTGCAGACGAATTCCACACCAGTTTGTGCGGATATGACTGGATGAACACGGAAATATCTGGTTTTGTTTTGGCTAACTCAATCCCAGATATTTCTACAGCCTCTGTGTTTGTGTTTTCTGGATGTTATCAACGGACTTTATTGTTTTGAATGTTTTTTATCAGGGAATATTTAATTTTGTACCATTGAACCACTAATTGTTTCCACATGGAGACACCAGCCCTACACATTCATAATTTCTTTTTTTTATTAAACTTTTATTTCATGAATATAAATTTCCAAAGTACAGCTCATGGGTTACAATGGGTTCCCTCTCCCAAAACTTCGCTCCCACCCATAACCCTCCCCTTTTCTGCTCCCTCTCCCCTTCCAATCACATCATGAATCATTTTCAATTCTCTTTATATACAAAAGACCATTTTAGTATAAATTAGGCAATGATTTCAACAGTTTGCCCCCATATAGCAACACAAAATGAAAAAAAAATACTGTTGGAGTACTAGTCATAGCATTCAATAAGAGTGTACAGCACATTAAAGGCAGAGAATCTACATAATATTTTTTTTTAAAATTAATTATTTTTCTATGCCATTTCCAATTTAACACCAGATTTTTTTTTAAATTCCAATTATCTTTATATACAGAAGATCGATTCAGTATATAATTAGTCAAGATCTAAACAGTTGGTACCCATGCAGAAACACAAAATGTAAAAATACTGTTTCAGTACTAGTTATAGCATCACTGCACATTAGACAACACATTAAGGACAGATCCCACATGGGATGTAAGTACACAGTGACTCCTGTTGCTGACTTAACAATTTGACACTATTGTTCATGGCATCAGTAATTACATTCGTAATTTCTACGGAGAAACTTATAGGAATTGCGGCAAACAAACATGATATTTCTGTTTGTCTAGATGACATTTTATGCACTTTCCTAAAGAAAATACTTGCTTTTCTCCAAAAACATTTGTACTGTGGTTTTCTCGGTCCATTGCATACGAATTCCACATCAGTTTGTCCGGATATGACTGGATGAAACCAGAAATATCTGGTTGTGTTTTGGCTAACTCAATCCCAGATATTGCTACAGACTCTGTGTTTGTGCATTCCTGATATTATCCACGGAGTTATTGTTATGAATATTTTTTTCAGGGAACATTTAATTTTGTGCTTCGAAACACTAATTGTTTCCACATGGAGACACCAGCTCTACACATTCGTATTTTCTAGGGAGAAAGCTACAGGAACTGCGGCAAACAAACATGATATTTCTGTTTTTATAGATGACATTTTATGCACTTGCCTAACTAAAAGACTTTGCTTTACTCCCAAACCATTTTTACTGTGAATTTCTCGGTCCATTGCATACGAATTCCACACAAGTTTGTGTGGATATGACAGGATGAAACCGGAAATATCCGGTTTTATTTTGGCTAACTCAAACCGAGATATTGCTGCAGCCTCGATGTTTGCTTTTCCTGGATATTATCCACAGACTTTATTGTTTTGAATATTTTTTATCAGGGAACATTGAATTTTGTACCGTTGAAACACTAATTGTTTCCACATGGAGACACCAGCTCTACACATTCGTATTTTCTAGGGAGAAAGCTAGAGGAACTGTGGGAAACAAACATGATATTTCTGTTTCTGCAGATGACATTTTGTGCACTTGCGTAACGAAAAGATTTTCCTTTTCTCCAAAACAATTTTTACTGTGATTTTCTTGGTCCATTGCATACGAATTCCACACCACTTTGTCCAGATATGACTGGATGAAACCAGAAATATCTGCTTGTGTTTTGGCTAACTCAATGTGAAATATTGCTACAGCCTCTATGTTTGTGTTTTCTGGATATTATCGATGGACTTATTGTTTTCAATATTTTTACAGTGAACATTTAATTTTGTAACGTTGAAACACTAATTCTTTCATCATGGGAACACCAGCTCTACACATTTGTATTTTCTAGGGAGAAAGCTAGAGGAACTGCGGCAAACAAACATGATATTTCTGTTTGTGTCGATGACATTTTATCTTCTTGCCTAATGAAAAGACGTTGCTTTTCTCCAAAACCATTGTACTGTGATTTTCATGGTCCATTGCATACAAATTCCACAACAGTTTGTCAGGATATGACTGGATGAAACCAGAAATATCCTGTTTTGCTTTGGCTAACTCAATCCCAGATATTGCTAAAGCCTCTGTGTTGTGTATTCCTGATATTATCCACGGACTTTATTGGTTTTAATGTTTTTATCAGGGAAGATTTAATTTTGTACCGAAGATACACTAATTGGTTCCTCATGGAGACACCAGCTCTACACATTCGTGTTTTCTAGGGAGAAAGCTAGAGGAAATGCGGCAAACTAACGTGATATTTCTGTTTGTATAGATGACATTTTATGCACTTGCGTAACGAAAAGACTTTGCTTTCTCCAAAACCATTTTTACTGTGATTTTCTCGGTCCATTGCATACAAATTCCACACCAGTTTGTCCGGATATTACTGGTTTAAAACAGAAATATCCAGTTGTGTTTTGGCTAAATCAATGCGAAATATTTTGAACGCCTCTGTGTTTGTGTTTTCTGGATATTACCGATGGACTTTATTGTTTTGAATGTTTTCATCAGGGAACATTTCATTTTGTGCCATTGAAACACAAATGGGTTCATCATGGGGACACCAGCTCTACACATTCGTATTTTCTAGGGAGAAAGCTAGAGGAACTGTGGCACACACACATGATATTTCTGTTTGAATAGATGACATTTTATGCACTTGCCTAACGAAAAGACTTTGCTTTTCTCCAAAACCATTTGTACTGTGATTTTCTCGGTCCATTGCATACGAATTCCACACCAGTTTGTCCGGATATGACTGGAGTAAAACAGAAATATCCGGTTGTGTTTTGGCTAACTCAATGCGAAATATTGGGAACGCCTCTGTTTTTGTGTTTTCTGGATATTATCCACGGACTTTATTGTTTTGAATGTTTTTTATCAGGGAACATTTAATTTTGTGCTTGGAATCACTAATTGGTTCCACATGGAGACACCAGATCTACACATTCGTATTTTCTAGGGAGACAGCTAGAGGAACTGCAGGAAACAAATATTTCTGTTTGTATAGATGACATTTTATGCACTTGCCAAAACCATTTTTACTGTGAGTTTTTGGTTCATGCATACGAATTCCACACAACTTTGTCCGGATATGACTGGATGAAACTGGAAATATCTGGTTTTGTTTTGGCTAACTCAATCCCAAATATTGATCCAGGCTCTGTGTTTGTTTTGTTCTGGATATTATCAAAGGACTTTATTGTTTTGAATATTTTATCGGGCAATATTTTATTTTGAGCTTGGATACAGTATTTGGATCCACATGTAGAAACCAGTTCTACACATTCGTATTTTCTAGGGAAAAAGCTAGAGGAACTGTGGCAAACAAACATGATATTTCTGTTTGTATAGATGACATTTTATGCACTTGCCTAAGGAAAAGACTTTGTTTTTCTCCAAAACCATTTTTACTGTGAATTTTACGAATTCCACACCAGTATGTCCGGATATGACTGGATGAAAACAGAAATATCTGGTTGTGTTTTGGCTAACCCAATCTGAAATATTATGAACGCCTCTGTGTTGGTGTTTTCTGGATATTATCGATGCACTTTAATGGTTTGAAAGTTCTTATCAGGGAACATTTAATTTTGTACCGTTTAAACAGTAATCGGTTCATCATGGGGACACCAGCTCTACACATTCGTATTTTCTCGGGAGAAAGTTAGAGGAACTGCGGCAAACAAACATGATATTTCTGTTTGTATAGATGACATTTTATGCACTTCCCTAACAAAAAGCCTTTGCTTTTCTCCAAAACCATTTGTACTGTGATTTTCTCGGTCCATTGCATAGGAATTCCACACCAGTTTGTCCGGATATGAGTGGATGAAACCGGAAATATCCGGTTTTGTTTTGGCTTACTCAATCCTGATATTGCTACAGCCTCTGTGTTTGTGTTTTCTGGATATTATCGATGGACTTTATTGTTTTTTTTTTTTTTATTAAACTTTTATTTAATGAATATAAATTTCCAAAGTATAGCTTATGGGTTACAATGGCTTCCCCCCTTGCACAACTTCCCTCCCGCCCGCAACCCTCCCCCCTCCCGCTCCCTCTCCCCCTCCATTCGTGTAAAGATTCATTTTCAATTCTCCCTACATACAGAAGATCAGTTTAGTATACATTAGGTAAAGACTTCAACATTTTGCCCACATAGCAACACCAAGTGAAAAAACTACCATTGGATTACTAATTATAGCATTAAATAGCAATGTACAGCCCATTAAAGACAGAGATCCTACATAATTTTTTTCAAATTAATTAATTTTCTATGCCATTTCCATTTTAACACCAGGTTGTTTTTTTTTTTTTCTTTTTTTTTTTTTCGTTTCCAATTCTCTTTATATACAGAAGATCACTTCAGTCTATAATTAGCAAAGACCTCATCAGTCTGCGCCCACACAGAAACGCAAAGTATAAAAATATTGTTTCAGTACCAGTCATAGCATCCCTTGGCTTTAGACGACACATTAGGGACAGATCCCACATGGGGTGTAAGTACACAGTGACTCCTGTTGCTGACTTAACAATTTGACACTCCTGTTCATGGCGTCAGTAATCTCCCTAGGCTCTAGTCATGAGTTGCCAGGGCTATGGAAGCCTTTAGAGTTCGCTGACTTTGATCTTATTCCGATAGGGTCATAGTCAAAGTGGAGGCTCTCTCCTCCCTTCGGAGAAGGGCACCTCCTTCTTTGATGGCCCCGTTCTTTCCACTGGGATCTCACTCACAGAGATCTTTCATTCAGGTCTTTTTTTTTTTTCCCATGATATCTTGGCTTTCCATGCCTGCTATACTCTCATGGGCTCTTCGGCCAGATCTGAATGCCTTGAGGGCTGATTCTGAGGCCAGAGTGTTGTTTAGGACATCTTCCATTCTATGAGTCTGCTGTGTATCCCACTTCCCATGTTGGATCTTTCTCTCCCTTTTTGATTCTATCAGTTAGTATTAGCAGATACTTGTCTTGTTTGTGTGATCTCCTTGACTCTTAGAGCTATCAATTGTGAGCTGAAATTGATCACTTGGACCAGTGCGATGGCATTGGTACATGCCATCTTGATGGGATTGTGCTGGAATCCCCTGGCACTTTTCTAACTCCACCATTTGCGGCCAGTCCGATTGAGCATGTTCCAAATTGTTCATCTCCTCCCTCTCTTTTTCCACTCTTAGATTTAACAGGGATCTCTTTTCAGTTAAATTTAAACACCTAAGAATAATTGTGTGCCAATTACTGAGTTCAACCAATAGTACTAGAACAACAACAATAACAACAAATACTAAAAAGGATAAAATACTGCACTGTACATCTAAAGTCAGGACAGGAGCTGATCAGTTCATTGTTGCTTATTGTGTCCATTTCATTTAACAGGTTTCCCCTTTGGCGCTCAGTTGTCACCGATCAGGGAAAACAAATGATATTTTTCTCTTTGGGACTGGCTTAATTCACTCAGCATGATGTTTTCCAGATTGCTCCATCTTGTTGCAAATGACTGGGTTTCGTTGTTTCTTACTGCTGCATAGTATTCTATGGAGTACATGTCCCATAATTTCTTTATCCAATCTACTGTTGATGGGCATTTGGTTTGGTTCCAGGTCTTAGCTATTGTGAATTGAGCTGCAATAAACATTAATGTGCAGATGGCTTTTTTATTAGCCAAATTAATTTCCTTTGGGTAAATTCCAAGGAGTGGGATGGCTGGGTTGTATGGTAGGGTTATGTTCAGGTTTCTGAGGAATCTCCAGACAGACTTCCATAGTGGCTTAACCAGTTTGCATTCCCACCAACAGTGGGTTAGTGTCCCTTTTTCCCCACATCCTCTCCAGCAGCTGTTGTTGGTAGATTTCTGAATGTGAGCCATTCTCACTGGGGTGAGATGGAACCTCATTGTGGTTTTGATTTGCATTTCTCTGATTGCTAGTGATCTTGAACATTTTTTCATGTGTCTGTTGGCCATTTGGATTTCCTCTTTCGAAAAATGTCTATTGAGGTCCTTGGCCCATCTCTTAAGAGGGTTGTTTCTTTTGTTTTTGTGGATTTTCTTGATTTCTTTGTAGATTCTGGTTATCAATCCTTTATCTGTAGTATAGTTTGCGAATATTTTTTCCCATTCTGTTGGTTGCCTCTTCACTTTCCTGACTGTTTCTTTTGAAGTACAGAAACTTCTCAATTTGATGCAATCCCAAAAGTTAATTTTGGTTTTCACTGCCTGTGCTGTTGGAGTATTTTCCAGGAAGTCTTTGCCTGTGCCTATATCTTGCAGGGTTTCTCCAATGCTCTCTAATAATTTGATGGTTTCGGGTCGTAGATTTAAGTCTTTAATCCATGTTGAGTGAATTTTTGTGTAAGGTGATAGGTATGGGTCTTGCTTCAAGCTTCTGCATGTGGAAATCCAATTTTCCCAGCACCATTTATTGAATAGGCTGTCCTTATTCCAGGGATTAGATTTGGATCTTTGGTCAAATATAAGTTGGCTGTAGATGTTTGGATTGATTTCTGGTGTTTCTATTCTGTTCCATTGGTCTATCCATCTGTTTCTGTACCAGTACCATGCTGTTTTGATAACAAATGCCCTGTGGTATGTCCTAAAATCAGGTATTGTGATGCCTCTGGCTTTGTTTTTGTTTTACAGGATTGCTTTGGCTATTCAAGGTCTTCTGTGTCTCTATATGAATTTCAGCATCATTTTATTGTTTTGAATTTTTTTTTATCAGGGAACATTTAATTTTGTACCGTAGAAACACTAATTGGTTCATCATGGGGACACCAGCTCTACACATTCGTATTTTCTCGGCAGAAACCTAGAGGAACTGTGGCAAACAGTTGTGTTTTGGCTAACTCACTCCGAAATTTTGTTAAAGCCTCTGTGTTTGTGTATGCCTGATATTATCAACGGACTTCATTGTTTATAAGTTTTTTATAAGGGAACATTTAATTTTTTGCTTGGAATCACTAATTAGTTTCACTAGGAGACATTAGCTCTACACATTCGTATTTTCTAGGGAGAAAGCTAGAGGAACTGTTACAAACAAACATGATATTTCTATTTGTATCAATTACATTTTATGGACTTGCCTAACGAAAAGTCTTTGCTTTTCTCTAAAACCATTTTTACTGTGATTTTCTCTGTCCATTACATCTGAAATCCAAACCACTTTTTCCGGATATGACTGAATGAAACCACAAATATCCGGTTGTGTTTTGGCTAACTCAATCCGAAATATTGTGGAAGGCCTGTGCTTGTGTTTTCTGGATATCATCGATGGACTTTATTGTTTTGAATATTTTTATCAGGGAACATTTAATTTTGTACCGTAGAAACTCTAATTGTTTCATCATTGGGACACCAGCTCTACACCTTCGTATTTTCTAGGGAGAAAGCTAGAGGAACTGCGGCAAACAAACATGATATTTGTGTTTGTGTAGAGGACATTTTATGCATTTGCCTAATTAAAGACTTTGATTTTCTCCAAAAGAATTTTTACTGTGATTTTCTCGGTCCATTGCATACGAATTCCACACCACTTTGTCCGGATATGACTGGATGAAACCAGAAATATCCGGTTGTGTTTTGGCTAACTCAATCCAAAATATTGTGAAAGCCTCTGTGTTTGTGTTTTCTGAATATTATCGATGGAATTTATTGTTTTGAATGTTTTTTAGGGGAATACTTAATTTTGTGCTTGGAATCACTAATTGGTTCCACATGGAGACACCAGCTCTACACATTCGTATTTTCTAGGGAGAAAGCTAGAGGAACTGTGGCAAACAAACATGATTTTTTTTTAAACTTTTATTTAATGAATATGAATTTCCAAAGTACAGCTCATGGGTTACAATGGCTTCCCCTTCCCAAAACTTCCCTCCCACCCACAACCCTCCCCTTTCCCGCTCCCTCTCCCCTTCCAATCACATCATGATTCATTTTCAATTCTCTTTATATACAAAAGATCAGTTTAGTATAAATTAGGTAACGATTTCAACAGTTTGCCCACATATAGCAACACAAAGTGAAAAAAAAATACTGTTGGAATACTAGTTATAGTATTAAATAAGAGTGTACAGCACATTAAAGGCAGAGATCCTACATATTATTTTTTTTAAATTAATTAATTTTCTATGCCATTTCCAATTTAACGCCAGGGTTTTTTTTTTTTTTTTCATTTCCAATTATCTTTATATACAGGAGATCGATTCAGTATATAATTAGTAAAGATCTCATCAGTTTTTACCCACGCAGAAACACAAAGTGTAAAAATACTGTTTCAGTTCTAATTATAGCATCACTGCACATTAGACAACACATTAAGGACAGATCCCACATGGGATGTAAGTACACAGTGACTCCTGTTGCTGACTTAACAATTTGACACTCTTGTTCATGGCGTCAGTAATCTCCCTAGGCTCTAGTCATGAGTTGCCAGGGTTATGGAAGCCTTTAGGGTTCGCTGACTTTGATCTTATTCCGATAGGGTCACAGTCAAAGTGGAAGTTCTCTCCTCCCTTCAGAGAAAGGTACCTGCTTCTTTGATGTCCCCGTTCTTTCCACCGGGATCTCACTCACAGAGATCTTTCATTTAGGTCTTCTTCTTTTTTTTCTTTTCCATGGTATCTTGGCTTTCCTTGCCTACAATGCTCTCATGGGCTCTTCAGCCAGATCCGAAAGCCTTAAGGGCTGATTCTGAGGCCAGAGTGTCGTCTAGGACATCTGCCATTCTATGAGTCTGCTGTGTATCCCACTTCCCATGCTGGATCCTTCTCTCCCTCCTTGATTCTATCAGATAGTATTAGCAGACAGTAGTCTTGTTTGTGTGATCCCTTTGTTTCTTAGACCTATCCAAGCCATCCAATGTGAACTGAAATTGATCACTTGGACTAGTGAGATGGCATTGGTACATGCCTCCTTGATGGGATTGTATTGGAATCCCCTGGCACATTACTATCTCCATCATTTGGGGCAAGACTGATTGTGCATGTCCCAAACTGTGCATCTCCTCCCTCTCTTTTCCCACTCTGAAATTTAACAGGGATCACTTTTCAGTTAAAATTTAAACACCTAAGAATAATTGTGAGTTAATTACAGAGTTCAACCACTAGTACTAGAACAACAACAACAACAACAAATACTAAAAAGGATAAAGTATTACAGTGTACATCTAGAGTCAGGACCAAAGCTGATCAGGTCATTGTTTCTTATAGTGTCCATTTCACTTCAACAGGTTTCCCCTTTGGTGCTCAATTGTCGCCAATCAGGGAAAACAAATGATAATTGTCTCTTTGGGACTGGCTTAATTCACTCAGCATGATGCTTTCCAGATCCCTCCATCTTGTTGCAAATGTCTGGGTTTCATTGTTCCTTACTGCTGTATAGTATTCTATAGAGTACATGTCCCATAATTTCTTTATCCAGTATACTGTTGATGGGCATTTGGGTTGGATCCATGTCTTAGCTATTGTGAATTGGGCTACAATAAACATTAATGTGCAGATGGCTTTTTTATTAGCCAAATTAATTTCTTTGGGTAAATTCCAAGGAGTGGGATGGCTGTGTTTTGCCTAACTCAATCCCAGATAAGGCTACAGCCTCTGTGTTTGTGTATTCCTGATATTATGAAGGGAATTTGTTGTTTTGAATGTTTTTTTTATCAGGGAACTTTTAATTTTGTACCGTTGAAACACTAATTGTTTTCACATGGAGACACCAGCTCTACGCATTCGTATTTTCTACGGAGAAAGCTAGAGGAACTGCGGCAAACAAACATGATATTTCTGTTTGTATAGATGTCATTTTATGCACTTGCCTAATGAAAAGACTTTGCTTTTCTCCAAAACCATTTTTACTGTGATTTTCTTGGTCCATTGGATACGAATTCCGACTAAGTTTGTCCGGATATGACTGGATGAAACCAGAAATATCTGGTTGTGTTTTGGCTAACACAATCCGAAATATTGCTACAGCCTCTGTGTTGTGTATTCCTGATATTATTCATGGACTTTATTTTTTTGAATCTTTTTTTATCAGGGAACTTTTAATTTTTTGCTTGGAAATACAATTGGTTCCACATGGAGACACCAGCTCTACACATTTGTATTTTCTTGGGAGAAAGCTAGAGGAACTGCGGCAAACAAACATGATATTTCTGTTTGTATAGATGACATTTTATGCACTTGACTAACAAAAAGCTTTGCTTTTCTCCAAAACCATTTTTACTGTGATTTTCTCGGTCCATTGCATACAAATTTGACACCAGTTTGTCCGGATATGACTGGATGAAAGCAGAAATATCTGGTTTTGTTTTGGATAACTCAATCCCAGATATTGCTACAGCCTCTGTGTTTGTGTATTCCTGATATTATCCATGGACAATATTGTTTTGAATGTTTTTTTTCAGGAAACATTTAATTTTGTGCTTGGAAACACTAATTGGTTGCACATGGATACACCAGCTCTACACATTCGTATTTTCTAGGGAGAAAGCTAGAGGAACTGCGGCAAAGAAACATGATATTTCTTTTTGTAGATGACATTTTATGCATTTGCCTAATGAAAAGACTTTGCTTTTCTGCAAAACCATTTTTACTGTGATTTTCTCGGTCCATTGCATACAATTCCACATCAGTTTGTACGGATATGACTGGATGAAACCAGAAATATCCGGTTTTGTTCTGGCTAACTCAATCCTAGATATTACGACAGCCTCTGTGTTTCTGTATTTCTATATTATACATGGACATTATTGTTTTTAATGTTTTTTATCAGGGAACATTTAACTTTGTGCTTGGAAACACTAATTGGTTGCACATGGAGACATCAGCTCTATATATTTGTATTTTCTAGGGAGAATGCTAGAGGAACTGCGACAAACAAACATGATATTTCTGTTTGTATAGATGACATTTTATCTACTTGCCTAAAGAAAAGACTTTGCTTTTCTCCAAAACTATTTATACTGTGATTTTCTCAGCCCATTGCATACAATTTCCACACCACTTTTTTCCGGATATGACTGGATGAAACCGGAATTATCCGGTTTAGTTCTGGCTAACTCAATCCTAGATATTACTACAGCCTCTGTGTTTCTGTATTTCTATATTATCCACGGACATAATTGTTTTGAATGTTTTTTATCAGGGAACATTTAATTTTGTGCTTGGAAACACTAATTGGTTGCACATGGAGACATCAGCTCTATATATTTGTATTTTCTAGGGAGAATGCTAGAGGAACTGCGACAAACAAACATGATATTTCTGTTTGTATAGATGATATTTTATCTACTTGCCTAATGAAAAGACTTTCTTTTTCTCCAAAACCATATTTACTGTGATTTTCTCCGTCCATTGGATACGAATTCTACACTACTTTTTCCAGATATGACTGGATGAAACCAGAAATATCCGGTTGTGTTTTGGCTAACTCAATCCGAAATATTGCTATAGCCCCTGTGTTTGTGTATTCCTGATATTATCGATGGAATTTATTGTTTTGTATATTTTTATCAGGGAACATTTAATTTTGTACCATTGAAACACTAATTGGTTCAACATGGGGACAAGCTCTACACATTCATATTTTCTAAGGAGAAAGCTAGAGGAACTGCGGCAAACAAACGTCATATTTCTGTTATTATAGATGACATTTTATGCACTTGCCTAACGAAAAGACTTTCTTTTTCTCCAAAACCATTTTTACTGTGATTTTCTCCGTCCACTGCATACGAATTCCACACCAGTTTGTCTGGATATGACTGGATGAAACCGGAAATATCCGGTTTTGTTTTGGCTAGCTCAATCCCTGATATTGCTACAGCCTCTGTGTTTGTGTATTCCTGATATTATCCACAGACTTTATTCTTTTGAATGTTTTTTTTTATCAGAGAACATTTAGTTTTGTCCTTTGAAACACTTATTGGTTCGACATGGAGACACCAGTTCTACAAAAAGGTATTTTCTAGGGAGAAATCTAGAGGAAATGGGGCAAACAAACATGATATTTCTGTTTGTATGGATGATATTTTATCTACTTGCCTAATGAAAAGACTTTCCTTTCTCCAAAACAATTTTTAGTGTGATTTCTCAGCCCATTGCATAGGAATTCCACACGACTTTGTCCGCTTATGACTGGATGAAACCAGAAATATCCGGTTTTATTTTGGCTAACTCAATCCTAGATATTACTACAGCCTCTGTGTTTCTGTATTTCTGATATTATCCACAGACTTTATTGTTTTGAATGTTTTTTATCCGGGAACATTTAATTTTGTGCTTGGAAACACTAATTGGTTGCACATGGAGACATCAGCTCTATATATTTGTATTTTCTAGGGAGAATGCTAGAGGAACTGCGACAAACAAACATGATATTTCTGTTTGTATAGATGACATTTTATCTACTTGCCTAATGAAAAGACTTTGCTTTTTTCCAAAACCATTTATACTGTGATTTTCTCGGTCCATTGGATATGAATTCCACACCACATTTTCCCGATATGACTGGATGAAGCCAGAAATATCCGGTTGTGTTTTGGCTAACTCAATCCGAAATATTGCTACAGCCCCTGTGTTTGTGTATTCCTGATATTATCGATGGAATTTATTGTTTTGTATATTTTTATCAGGGAACATTTAATTTTGTACCATTGAAACACAAATTCGTTCATCATGGGGACACCTGCTCTACCAATTCATATTTTCTAAGGAGAAAGCTAGAGGTACTGCGGCAAACAAACATGATATTTCTGTTTGTCTAGATGACATTTTATGCACTTGCCTAACGAAAAGACTTTCTTTTTCTCCAAAACCATTTTTACTGTGATTTTCTCCGTCCACTGCATACAAATTCCACACCAGTTTGTCTGGATATGACTGGATGAAACCGGAAATATCCGGTTTTGTTTTGGCTAACTCAATCCCTGATATTGCTACAGCCTCTGTGTTTGTGTATTCCTGATATTATCCACAGACTTTATTCTTTTGAATGTTTTTTTTTTATCTGAGAACATTTAGTTTTGTCCTTTGAAACACTTATTCGTTCGACATGGAGACACCAGTTCTACAAAAATGTATTTTCTAGGGAGAGATCTAGAGGAAATGGGGCAAACAAACATGATATTTCTGTTTGTATCGATGATTTTATCTACTTGCCTAATGAAAAGACTTTCCTTTCTCCAAAACAATTTTTACTGTGATTTTCTCAGCCCATTGCATAGGAATTCCACACCACTTTGTCCGCTTATGACTGGATGAAACCAGAAATATCTGGTTGTGTTTTCTCTAACTCAATTCCAGATATTACTGCAGCCTCTTTGTTTGTGTATTCCTGATATTATCCATGGACTTTATTTTTTTCAATGTTTTTTTTCAGGGATCATTTAATTTTGTGCTTGGAACACTAATTGGTTCCACATGGAATCACCAGCTCTACACATTCGTATATTCTAGGGAGAAAGCTAGAGGAACTGCGACAAACAAACATGATATTTCTGATTGTATAGATGACATTTTATGCACTTGTCTGATGAAAAGACTTTGCTGTTCTCCAAAACCATTTATACTTTGACTTTCTCGGTCCATTGCATACGAATTCCACATCAGTTTGTACGGATATGTCTGGATGAAAACCGAAATATCTGGTTGCGTTTCAGCTAACTCAATCCGAAATATTGTGAAAGCCTCTGTGTTTGTGTTTTCTGGATATTATCGATGGACTTTATTGTTTTGAATGTTTTTTTATCAGGGAACATTTAATTTTGTACCGTAGAATCACAAATTGGTTCATCATGGGGACACAAGCTCTACACATTCATATTTTCTATGGAGAATGCTAGAGAAACTGTGGCAAACAAACATGATATTTCTGTTTGTATAAATGACATTTTATGCAGTTGCCTAACGAAAAGGCTTTTCTTTTCTCCAAAACCATTTTTACTGTGATTTTCTCCATCCATTGGATACGAATTCCACACAACTTTTTCCCGATATGACTGGATGAAACCAGAAATATCTGGTTGTGTTTTGGCTAACTCAATCCGAAATATTGCTATAGCCCCTGTGTTTGTGTATTCCTGATATTATCGATGGAATTTATTGTTTTGTATATTTTTATCAGGGAACATTTAATTTTGTACCATTGAAACACTAATTGGTTCAACATGGGGACAAGCTCTACACATTCATATTTTCGAAGGAGAAAGCTAGAGGAACTGCGGCAAACAAACGTCATATTTCTGTTATTATAGATGACATTTTATGCACTTGCCTAACGAAAAGACTTTGCTTTTCTCCAAAACCATTTTTACTGTGATTTTCTCTGTCCACTGCATACGAATTCCACACCACTTTGTCCAGATATGACTGGATGAAACCGGAAATACCTGTTTTTTTTTTTTTTTTTTTTTTTTTTTTTTTTTTTTTTTTTAGCTATCTGAATCCCAGATATTGCTCCAGCCTCTATGTTTGTTTTTTCTGGATTTTCACCACAGACATTATTGTTTTGAATGTTTTTTATCGGGGAACATTTTATTTTGAGCTTTGATACATTAATTGGTTCCACATGGATATACCAGCTCTACACATTCGTATATTCTAGGGAGAAAGCTAGAGGAACTGCGACAAACAAACATGATATTTCTGTTTGTATGGATGACAATTTATGCCCTTGCCTAAAGAAAAGACTTTGCTTTTCTCCAAAACCATTTTTACTGTCAGTTTCTCGGTCCATTGCCTACGAATTCCACACCAGTTTGTAGGGATATGGCTGGATGAAACCAGAAATATCCGGTTGTGTTTTGGCTAACTCAATCAGAAATATTGTGACAGCATCTGTTTTTGTGTTTTCTGGATATTATCGATGGACTTTATTATTTTGAATGGTTTTGTCAGGGAATATTTAATTTTGTACCGTAGAAACACTAATTGGTTCCACATGGAGACACGAGCTCTACATATTCGTATTTTCTAGGGACAAAGCTAGAGGAACTGTGGCAAACAAACATGATATTTCTGTTTGTATAGATGACATTTTATGCACTTGCCTAATGAAAAGACTATGCTTTTCTCCAAAACCATTTGTACTGTGATTTTCTCCGTCCATTGCATACGAATTCCACACTAGTTTGTCCGGATATGTCTGGATGAAACCCACATATCCAGTAGTGCTTTCGCTAACTCAATCCAAAATACTATGAAAGCCTCTGTGTTTGTGTTTTCTGGATATTGTTGATGGACTTTATTATTTCGAATATTTTTATCAGTGAACATTTAATTTTGTACCGTAGAAACTCTAATTGTTTCATCATTGGGACACCAGCTCTACACATTCGTATTTTCTAGGGAGAAAGCTAGAGGAAATGCGGCAAACAAACATCATATTTCTGTCAGTACAGATGACATTTTAGGCACTTGCCTAACGAAAAGACTTTGCTTTTCACAAGAACTATTTTTACTGTGATTTCCCCTGTCCATTGCATACGAATTCCACACCAGTTTGTCCGGATATGACTGGATGAAACCAGAAATTTCCGGTTTTGTTCTGGCTAACTCAATCCCAGATATTGCTACAGCATCTTTGTTTGTGTTTTCTGGATATTATCGATGGACTTAATTTTTTTGTATGTTTTTTATCAGGGAACATTTAGTTTTGTCCTTGGAAATATTAATTATTTCCACATGGAGACACCAGCTCTACACATTCGTATTTTCTAGGGAGAAAGCTAGAGGAACTGGGGCAAACAAACATGAGATTTCTGTTTGTCTAGATGACATTTTATGCACTTGCCTAACGAAAAGAATTTGCTTTTCTCCAAAACAATTTGTAATGTGATTTTCGCGGTCCATTGCATACTAATTCTACTCCAGTTTGTCCGGTTATGACTGGATGAAACCGGAAATATCTGGTTTTCTTTTAGCTAACTCAATCCCAGATATTGCTACAGACTCTGTGTTTGTGTTTTCTGGATATTATCCACGGACTTTACTGTTTTGGATATTTAGTTTCAGGGAACATTTAAATTTGCCCTTGGAAACCCTAATTGGTTCCACATGGAGACACCAGCTCTACATATTTGTATTTTCTAGGGAGAAAGGTAGAGGAACTGCGGAAAACAAACATGATGTTTCTGTTTGTATCGATGGCATTTTATGTACTTGCCGAATGAAAAGACTGCTTTTCTCCAAAACCATTTTTACTGTGATTTTCTCGGTCCATTGCATACAAATTCGACACCAGTTTGTCCGGATATGACTGGATGAAAGCAGAAATATCTGGTTGTGTTTTGGATAACTCAATCCCAGATATTGTTACAGGCTCTGTGTTTGTGTATTCCTGATATTATCCATGGACTTTATTGTTTTGAATGTTTTTTTTCAGGAAACATTTAATTTTGTGCTTGGAAACACTAATTGGTTGCACATGGAGACACCAGCTCTACACATTCATATTTTCTAGGGAGAAAGCTAGAGGAACTGCGGCAAACAAACATGATATTTCTGTTTGTATAGATGACATTTTATGCACTTGCCTAACAAAAAGACTTTCCTTTTCTCCAAAGCCATATTTACTGTGATTTTCTCGGTCCATTGCATAAGAATTCCACACTACTTTGTCCAGATATGACTGGATGAAACCGGAAATATCTTTTCTTTTTTTTGGCTATCTGAATCCCAGATATTGCTACAGCCTCTATGTTTATTTTTTCTGAATATTCACCACAGACTTTATTGTTTTGAATGTTTTTTTCAGGGAACATTTTATTTTGAGCTTTGATACATTAATTTGTTCCACATGGATATACCAGCTCTACACATTCGTATATTCTTGGGAGAAAGCTAGAGGAACTGCGGCAAACAAACATGATATTTCTGTTTGTATAGATGACATTTTATGCACTTGCCTAACAAAAAGACTTTGCTTTTCTCCAAAACCATTTTTACTGTGATTTTCTCGGTCCATTGCATACGAATTCCACACCAGTTTGTCCGGATATGACTGGATGAAACCAGAAATATCCGGTTGTGTTTTGGCTAACTGAATCCCTGATATTGCTACAGCCTCTGTGTTTGTGTATTCCTGATATTATCCACACACTTTATTGTTTTGAATGTTTTTTTTCAGGAAACATTCAATTTTGTGCTTGGAAACACTAATTGGTTGCACATGGAGACACCAGCTCTACACATTCGTATTTTCTAGGGAGAAAGCTACAGGAACTGCGGCAAACAAACATGATATTTCTGTTTGTATAGATGACATTTTATGCACTTGCCTAACGAAAAGACTTTCCTTTTCTCCAAAACCATATTTACTGTGATTTTCTCGGTCCATTGCATAAGAATTCCACACTACTTTGTCCAGATATGACTGGATGAAACCGGAAATATCTGGTTTTTTTTTTTTTTTTGGCTATCTGAATCCCAGATATTGCTACAGCCTCTATGTTTATTTTTTCTGGATATTCACCACAGACTTTATTGTTTTGAATGTTTTTTTCGGGGAACATTTTATTTTGAGCTTTGATACATTAATTAGTTCCACATGGATATACCAGCTCTACACATTCGTATATTCTTGGGAGAAAGCTAGAGGAACTGCGACAAACAAACATGATATTTCTGTTTGTATAGATGACATTTTATGCCCTTGATAAAGAAAAGACTTTGCTTTTCTCCAAAACCATTTTTACTGTGATTTCCTCGGTCCATTGCATACGAATTCCACACCAGTTTGTCCGGATATGACTGCATGAAACCAGAAATATCTGGTTGTGTTTTGGCTAGCTCAATCCGAAATACTGTGAAAGCCTCTGTGTTTGTGTTTTCTGGATATTATCGATGGACTTTATTATTTTGAAAGGTTTTGTCAGGGAACATTTAATTTTGTACCATAGAAACACTAATTGGTTCCACATGGAGATACCAGCTCTACACATCCGTATTTTCTAGGGAGAAAGCTAGAGGAACTGCGGCAAACAAACATGATATTTCTGTTTGTATAGATGACATTTTATGCACTTGCCTAATGAAAAGACTTAGCTTTTCTCCAAAACCATTTGTACTGTGACTTTCTCGGTCCATTGCATAAGAATTCCACACCAGTTTGTCCGGATATCTCTGGATGAAACCAGAAATATCCGGTAGTGCTTTAGCTAACTCAATCCAAAATACTATGAAAGCCTCTGTGTTTGTGTTTTCTGGATATTATTGATGGACTTTATTGTTTCGAATGTTTTTATCAGTGAACATTTAATTTTGTTTCGTAGAAACTCTAATTGTTTCATCATTGGGACACCAGTTCTACACATTCATATTTTCTAGGGAGAAAGCTAGAGGAACTGCGGCAAAGAAACATCATATTTCTGTTAGTACAGATGACATTTTAGGGACTTGCCTAACGAAAAGACTTTGCTTTTCACCAGAACCTTTTTTACTGTGATTTCCCCTGTCCATTGCATACGAATTCCACACCAGTTTCTCCGGATATGACTGGATGAAACCGGAAATATCCGGTTTTTTTCTGGCTAACTCAATCCCAGATATTGCTACAGCCTCTTTGTTTGTGTTTTCTGCATATTATCGATGGACTTCATTTTTTGAATGTTTTTTATCAGGGAACATTTAGTTTTGTCCTTGGAAACATTAGTTAGTTCCACATGGAGACACCAGCTCTACACATTCGTATTTTCTAGGGAGAAAGCTAGAGGAACTGGGGCAAACAAACATAATATTTCTGTTTGTCTAGATGACATTTTATGCACTTGCCTAACGAAAAGACTTTGCTTTTCTCCAAAACCATTTTTACTGTGATTTTCTCGGTCCATTGCATACGAATTCCACACCACTTTCTCCGGATATGACTGGATGAAAGCAGAAATATCTGGTTGTGTTTTGTCTAACTCAATCCCAGATATTGTTACAGGCTCTGTGTTTGTGTATTCCTGATATTATTCCATGGACTTTATTGTTTTGAATGTTTTTTTTCAGGGAACATTTAATTTTGTGCTTGCAAGCTCTAACTGCTTCCACATGGAGACAGCAGCTGTACACATTCGTATTTTCTAGGGAGACAGCTAGAGGAACTGTGACAAACAAACATGATATTTCTGTTTGTATAGATGACATTTTATGCACTTGATAAAGAAAAGACTTTGCTTTTCTCCAAAACCATTTTTACTGTGATTTTCTCGGTCCATTGCATATGAATTCCACACCAGTTTGTCTGGATATAACTGGGTGAAACCAGAAATATCTGGTTGTGTTTTGGCTAACTCATTCCGAAGTATTGCTACAGCCTCTGTGTTGTGTTTTGTGGATATTATCGATGGATTTATTGTTTTGAATGTTTTTTTTTCGGGGAACATTTTATTTTGTACCGTTGAAACACAAATTGGTTCATCATGGATACAACAGCTCTACACATTCATATTTTCAAGGGAGAAACTGGAGGAACTGCGGCAAACAAACATGATATTTCTGTTTGTATAGATGACAATTTATGCACTTGCCTAACGTAAAGACTTTGTTTTTCTCCAAAACCATTTTTACTGTGATTTTCTCGGTGCATTGCATACGAATTCCACACGACTTTGTCCGGATATGACTGGATGGAACCCGAAATATCCGGTTCTTCTTTTGGCGAACTCAATCCGAAATATTGCTACAGCCTATATGTTGTGTTTTCTGGATATTATCGATGGATTTATTGTTTTGAATGTTTTTTATCGGGGAACATTTTATTTTGAGCTTGGATACAGTAATTGGTTCCATGCCGCGGACCGGATCTCGCGGAGTCTCAGACCGAGGGAGAACGAGGGGACGAAGAGCCAGGAGAGTCAGAAATCGGCGGGGAAATGACAGACAGACACACACACGTTATGTGTATGTTACTGCTGCGATTTATTGTAGTAAGGCTTGGGTTTATATAGTAAAGAACAATGCTGCCGGCAAATGTAAAACTTTTATCACAAAGGTTGACAAAATGAGTTAAAACAATGATGTCATATGAGTGGTTTTATGAGGAACATAGTGGGGACATTGTTTTTAGACAATTTACGGAGGATGAGAATTGACCTTTGGCTTAGTTTCGTTTACTGAGGATGAGAATTGACCTTTGACTTAGTTTCATTTACTGAGGATGAGAATTGACCTTTGACTTAGTTTCACTTACTGAACTGTTTAGGGGAATAACTGTCCAAGGTTTTGCTTGCCCTCTAGGTACCTGGAGATAACCTCTGAGTAACCTTAACATTTTTCTGTTACTACAATGGGAACCTAATGATATGTTTTGACTTGCATTCCTGGCTTACGGGAAACTTCTTTTTCTTGATTTTTTAGTTTCTGAGAAATTATGAGGGTAAGCAGTAAAGTGTAAACACAGCTGGTAGATAATGCATAATGAGATCATCAATAGAGCATAGTGTCCTCAAGGTCAGCAAGGACAGTCTTGGCTTCCATAATGTGAGTCGGGGGTCGTTACAACCGCGGACTGCACAGGAATCGCCTGAGGCTCCTCTCCAACAAAGTGCTCACCCCAAAACCCTGCAGCTTTTTAGATCCCTGACGCAGCAACATCTTGCCATGCGGGTATCACAGCTGTGGGCGTGGCAGTTCCACATGGAGACACCAGCTCAAATATATTCGTATTTTCTAGGGAGAAAGCTAGAGGAACAAACATGATATTTCTGTTTGTATAGATGACATTTTATGCACTTGCCTAACAAAAAGACTTTGTTTTTCTCCAAAACCATTTGTACTGTGATTTTCTCGGTGCATTGCATACGATTTCCACACCAGTTTGTCCAGATATGACTGGATGAAACCAGAAATATCCGGTTGTGTTTTGGCTAACTGAATCCCTGATATTGCTACAGCCTCGGTGTTTGTGTATTCCTGATATTATCCAGAGACTTTATTGTTTTGAATGTCTTTTATAAGGGAACATTTAATTTGTCCTGCGAAACAGTAATTGTTTCCACATGGAGACACCAGCTCTATACATTCGCATTTTCTAGGGGAAATCTATTATCGAGGGACTTTATTGTTTTGAATGTTTTTATCAGGGAACATTTCATTATGTACCGTAGAAACCGAATTGGTTCATCATGGTGACACCAGCTCCACACATTCGTATTTTCTAGGGAGAAAGCTAGAGGAACTGCGACAAACAAACATGATATTTCTGTTTCTATAGATGACATTTTATGCACTTGCCTAATGAAAAGACTTTGCTTTTCTCCAAAACCATTTGTACTGTGATTTTCTCGGTCCATTGCATACAAATTCCACACCAGTTTGTCCGGATGTGACTGGTGGACAACAGAAATATCCGGTTGTGTTTTGGCTTACTCAATCCTAAATATTGTGAAAGCATCTGTGTTTGTGTTTTCCGGATATTATCCACGGACTTTATTGTTTTGAAAATTTTTTATCGGGGAACATTTTATTTTCAGCTTGGATACAATAATTGGTTCCACATGGAGACACCACCTGTACATATTTGTATTTTCTAGGTAGAAAGCTAGAGGAACTGCGGCAAACAAACATGATATTTCTGTTTTTCTCCATAACCATTTCTACTTTGATTTTCTCGGTCCATTGCATACGAATTCCACAACAGTTTGTCCAGATATGACTGGATGAATCCGGAATTATCCGGTTTTGTTTTGGCTAACTCAATCCCAGATATTGCTACAGCCTCTGTGTTTGTGTATTCCTGATATTATCAACATACTTTATTGTTTTGAATTTTTTTTTATCAGGGAACATTTAATTTTGTGCTTGGAAACACTAATTGTTTCCAAACGGAGAAACCAGCTCTAAATATTTGTATTTTCTAGGGAGAAAGCTAGAGGAACTGCGCAAAGAAACATGATATTTCTGTTTTTATAGATGAGATTTTATTTACTTGCCTTTCAAAAGACTTTTCTCCAGAACCATTTTTACTGGGATTTTCTGGGTCAACAGCATTCGAATTCCAAATGACTTTGTCCGGATATCACTGGATGAAACCAGAAATATCCGGTTGTGTTTTGGCTAAGTGAATCCGAAATATTGTGAAAGCATCTGTGTTTTTGTTTTCTGGATATTATCGATGGACTTTAATGTTTTGAATGTTTTATCAGGGAACATTTAATTTTGTACCGTAAAACACTTATTGGTTCATCATAGGGACACCAGCTCTACACATTCGTATTTTCTAGGGAGAAAGCTAGAGGAACTGTGGCAAACAAACATGATATTTCTGTTTGTATAGATGACATTTTATGCACTTGCCTAACGAAAAAGACTTTGCTTTTCTCCAAAACCATTTTTACTGTGATTTTCTCGGTCCATTGCATACGAATTCCATACCAGTGTGTCCGGTATGATAGGATGAAACCAGAAATATCCCATTTTGTTTTCGCTAACTCAATCCCAGATATCGTGACAGCCTCTGTGTTTCTGTATTCCTGATATTATCCATGGAATATATTGTTTTGAATGTTTTATTTCAGGGAACATTTAATTTAGTGCGTGGAAAAACTTTTTGGTTCCACAAGGAGCCACCAGCTCTACACATTCGTATTTTCTAGGGTGAAAGCTAGAGGAACTGCGGCAAAAAAACATGATATTTCTGTTTGTATAGATGACATTTTATGCACTTCCCCAATGAAAAGACTTTGCTTTTCTCCAAATCCATTTGTACTGTGATTTTCTCGGTCCACTGCATACGAATTCCACACCACTTTGTCCAGATATGACTTGATGAAACCAGAAATATCCGGTTGGGTTTTAGCTAACTCAATCCAAAATATTGCTACAGCTTCTGTGTTTGTGTTTTCTGGATATTATCGATGGAATTATTGTTTTGAATGTTTTTATCAGGGGACATTTAGTTTTGAACGATTGAAACACTAATTGGTTCAACATGGAGACACTAGCTCTACATATTCGTATTTTCTAGGGAGAAAGCTATAGGAACTGCGGCAAACAAACATGATATTTCTGTTTGTCTAGATGACATTTTATTCAATTGCCTAACGAAAAGACTTTGCTTTTCTCCAAAACTATTTATACTGTGATTTTCTTGGTCCATTGCATACGAATTCCACACCAGTTTGTCCGGATATGACTGGATGAAACCAGAAATATCTGGTTTTGTTTTGGCTAACTCAATCCCAGATATTGCTACAGCCTCTGTTTTTGTGTATTCCTCATATTCTTCACGGACTATATTTTTTTGACTATTTTCTTTCAGGTATATTTAATTTTGGGTTTTGAAACACTAATTGGTTCCACATGGAGACACCAGCTCTACACATTCGTATTTTCTAGGGAGAAAGCTAGAGGAAATGCAGCAAACAAACATGATATTTCTGTTTGTATAGATGACATTTTATGCACTTGCCTAATGAAAATACTTTGCTTTTCTCCAAAACCATTTGAACTGTGATTTTCTCGGTCCATTGCATACGAATTCCCCACCAGTTTGTCCGGATATGACTGGATGAAAACAGAAATATCCGGTGGTGTTTTGGCTAACTCAATCTGAAATATTGTGAAAGCCTCTGTGTTTGTGTTTTCTGGATATTATCAACGGATTTTATTTATTTTTTTCTTTTTTTTAAGATTTTAATCAATGAATATAAATTTCCAGTGTACAGCTCATGGATTACAATGGCTTCCCCATCCCATAACTTCCCTCCCACCGCAACCCTCCCCTCTCCCACTCCCTCTCCCCTTTTTTGAATCAAGATTCATTTTCAATTCTCTTTATATACAGAAGATAAATTTAGTATATATGAAGTAAAAATTTCAACAGTTTGCACCCATATGGAAACACAAAGTGAAACATACTGTTTGAGTACTAGTTATAGCATTAAATCACAATGTTTTGAATGTTTTTTATCAGGCAACATTTAATTTTGTGCTTGGAATCACTAATTGCTTCCACATGGAGACACCAGCTCTACACATTCGTATTTTCTAGGGAGAAAGCTAGAGGAACTGCAGCAAACAAACATGATATTTCTGTTTGTATAGATGACATTTTATGCACTTGCCTAACGAAAACACTTTGCTTTTCTCCAAAACCATTGTTACTGTGATTCTTTTGGTTCATTGCATATGAATTCCACACCACTTTGTCCAGATATAACTGGATGAAAACAGAAATATCCAGTTGTGTTTTGGCTAACTGAATCTGAAATATTGTGAAAGCCTCTGTGTTTGTGTTTTCTGGATATTAACGATGGACTTTATTTTTTTGAATATTTTTATCAGGGAACATTTAATTTTGTTCTTGTAATCACTAATTGGTTCCACATGGAGACACCAGCTCTACACATTCGTATTTTCTAGGTAGAAAGCTAGAGGAACTGTGGCAAACAAACATGATATTTCTGTTTCTATAGATGACATTTTATGCACTTGCCTAATGAAAAGACTTTGCTTTTCTCCAAAACCATTTTTACTGTGAATATCTCGGTGCATTGCATAGGAATTCCAGAGCACTTTACCGGATATGACTGATGAAACCGGAAATATCCTGTTTTGTTTTGGCTAACTCAATCCCAGATATTGCTACAGCCTCTGTGTTTGTGTATTCCTGATATTATCCACGGACTTTATTATTTTGAATGCTTTTTATCAGGGAATATTTAATTTTGTGCTTGGAATCACTAATTGGTTCCACATGGAGACACCAGCTCTACACATTCGTATTTTCTAGGGAGAAAGGTAGAGGGACTGCAACAAACAAACATGATATTTCTGTTTGTCTAGATGACATTTTATGCAGTTGCCTAACTAAATTACTTTGCTTTTCTCCAAAACCATTTTTATTGTGATTTTCTCGGTCCATTGCATATGAATTCCAAACCTCTTTGTCCGGATATGACTGGATGAAACCAGAAATGTACGGTTGGGTTTTCGCTAACTCAATCTGAAATATTTTGAAAGCCTCTGTGTTTGTGTTTTCTGGATATTATCAACAAACTTTAGTTTTTTGAATTATTTTTTACCGGGGAACATTTAATTTGAGCTTGGATACAGTAATTGGTTCCACATGGAGACCACAGCTGAATATATTCGTATATTCTAGGGAGAAAGCTAGAGGAACTGCGGCAAACAAACATGATATTTCTGTTTGTATAGATGACATTTTATGCACTTGCCTAACGAAAAGACTTTGCTTTTCTCCAAAAGCATTTTTACTGTGATTATTTTGGTTCATTGCATATGAATTCCACACTACTTTGTCCGGATATGACAGGATGAAACCGGTAATATCCGGTTGAGTTTTGGCTAACTCAATCCGAAATATTGTGAAAGCCTCTATGTTTGTGTTTTCTGGATATTATAAACGGACATTATTTTTTTGAAAGCTTTTTTGTCGGGGGAGCATTTTATTTTGAGCTTGGATACAGTAATTGGTTACACATGGAGACACCAGCTTAACATATTCGTATTTCCTAGGGAGAAAGCTAGAGGAACTGCGGCAAACAAACATGATATTTCTGTTTGTATAGATGACATTTTATGCACTTGCCTAACGAAAAGACTTTGCTTTTCCCCAAAACCATTTTTACTGTGAATATCTCGGTCCATTGCATACGAATTCCACAACCAGTTTGTCCGGATATGACTGGATGAAACCGGAAATATCCTGTTTTGTTTTGGCTAACTGAATCCCAGATATTGCTACAGCCTCTGTGTTTGTGCATTCCTGATATTATCCACGGACTTTATTGTTTTGAATGTTTTTTTTTTAAACTTTTATTTAATGAATATAAATTTCCAGTGTACAGCTTATGGATTACAGTGGCTTTCCCCTCCCATAACTTCCCTCCCACCCGCAACCCTCCCCTCTCCCGCTCCCTCTCCCCTTCCATTTGCATCAAGATTCATTTTCAATTCTCTGTATATACAGAAGATCAATTTAGTATAAAGGTTTCAACAGTTTTTTGTGCTTGGAATCACTAATTGCTTCCACATGGAGACACCAGCTCTACACATTCGTATTTTCTAGGGAGAAAGCTAGAGGAACTGCAGCAAACAAACATGATATTTCTGTTTGTATAGATGACATTTTATGCACTTGCCTAACGAAAACACTTTGCTTTTCTCCAAAACCATTGTTACTGTGATTCTTTTGGTTCATTGCATATGAATTCCACACCACTTTGTCCAGATATAACTGGATGAAAACAGAAACATCCGGTAGTGTTTGGCAAACTCAATCCGAAATATTGTGAACGCCTCTGTTTTTGTGTTTTCTAGATATTATCAATGGACTTTATTGTATTGAATATTTTTTCAGGGAACATTTAATTTTGTACCGTAGAATCACTAATTGGTTCCACATGGAGACACCAGCTCTACACATTCCTATTATCTAGGGAGACTGCTAGAGGAACTGCGGCAAACAAACATGATATTTCTGTTTGTATAGATGACATTTTATGCACTTGCCTAACGAAAAGACTTTGCTTTTCTCCAAAACCATTTTTACTGTGAATATCTCGGTGCATTGCATACGAATTCTAGAGCACTTTACCGAATATGACTGTAACCGGAAATATCCTGTTTTGTTTTGGCTAACTCAATCCCAGATATTGCTACAGCCTCTGTGTTTGTGTATTCCTGATATTATCCAAGGACTTTATTATTTTGAATGTTTTTATCAGGAAACATTTGATTTTGTGCTTGCAAACTCTAATTGGTTCCACATGGAGACACCAGCTCTACACATTCATATTTTCTAGGGAGAAAGCTTGAGGAACTGCAGCAAACAAACATGATATTTCTGTTTGTATACATGACATTTTATGCACTTGCCTAACGAAAAGACTTTACTTTTCTTCAAAACCATTTTTAGTGTGATTTTCTTGGTCCATTGCATCCGAAATCCAAACGACTTTTTCCGGATATGACTGGATGAAACCAGAAATATCCAGTTGTGTTTTGGCTAACTGAATCTGAAATATTGTGAAAGCCTCTGTGTTTGTGTTTTCTGGATATTAACGATGGACTTTATTTTTTTGAATATTTTTATCAGGGAACATTTAATTTTGTTCTTGTAATCACTAATTGGTTCCACATGGAGACACCACCTCTACACATTCGTATTTTCTAGGGAGAAATCTAGAGGAACTGTTGCAAACATACATGATATTTCTGTATGTATAGATGACATTTTATGCACTTGCCTAAGGAAAAGTCTTTCCTTTTCTCCAAAACCATTTTTACTGTGATGTTTTTGGTTCATTGCATACGAATTCCACACCACTTTGTCCGGATATGACTGGATGAAACCAGAAATATACGGTTGTGATTTGGCTAACTCAATCCGAAATATTGTGAAAGCTTCTGTGTTTGTGTTTTCTGGATATTATCAACATATTTTTTTCTTTTTTTTAACTTATATTTAATGAATATAAATTTCCAGTGTACAGCTTATGGATTACAGCGGCTTCCGCCTCCCATAACTTCCCTCCCACCGCAACCCTCCCCTCTCCCACTCTCTCTCCCCTTTTCATTTGCATCAAGATTCATTTTCAATTCTCTTTATATACAGAAGATCATTTTAGTATATATGAAGTAAAGATTTCAACAGTTTGCACCCACATAGAAACACAAAGTGAAACATACTGTTTGAGTACTAGTTATAGCATTAAATCACAATGTACAGCACATTAAGGACAGAGATCCCACATGAGGAGCAAGGGCACAGTGGCTCCTGTTGTTGACCCAACACATTGACACTCTAGTTTATGGCGCCAGTAACCATCCTAGGCTGTCATCATTAGTTGCCAAGGCTATGGAAGCCTTCCACATTTACCGACTCTGATCATATTTAGACAAGGTCATAAAAGACAGAGTGAGGATAGTAACCAATGATCCTAAGAATGGCATTTACCAGGTTTGAACAATTTTACAGCATTAAGTGGGGAAGAGGACCATCAGTACACACAGGTTGGGAGTAGAGCCATTGGTGGTAGAGTAGAGGTTATGATTACAAAGGAATGAGGCCCAAGTGCACTAGACAGGGCCTAGAACAAAGGACAGAGTCATTATTAGAGGAGCTAAGAAAGGTGCTGTCTAAGCTACAAGTAACTTTTCTGATTGAGAGGCAAATAGAACCTGATAGAAGGGGCTTGATAATTATCTGGTGGGCTTTAGGCCTTGTAAATTCAGAGGCCCAGACCTATCTATCTCTTCACATGGGGTATATCCTAAGGGAGGTGTGAACCTCTTAGGGGAAGGCACTCTGTTGACTTTCATTACTTGGCTGGCCTGGGAGGAGCACTGGCCAGGTAAATGCAGGTGGCATTGCTAACAAGAAATTTACAGTTCTGCCTGCAATGTTGCTGACCCTACTTGACCAAACCCTCAGCTGCAGTGGTCACTTTGGAAGTTGGGCTGAGTGAAGGGCTTTTCAGCTTAGAGCCAATAAGATCTGTGGCTCTGACTTGGGCATCCTTCGACTCCAGGGCAGGTCCATTTCCAGTGATCCAACTCTTGGCAGAGCTGCCAGGGCTCTTCACAGGCTGACTTCTGCTGAAGCCCAGGCTTACCACATTGAAAGCCACTGCAGTGGACTGGCCTGTTGGGTCTCCTTGAGGGCAGATCACTGTACAGATCAGCCATTAATAGGCCTGCCACCCATTGCTTCTGATGCCGAGCTTTCTTTTCCTCCTGGTTTGTGATAAGCAGACCAGAGGATGCAAGTCAAGGGAGTGCCCGAGTCCCATCTCTAATCTTCTGCGGCCTGAACTACAAGTCTATAGTCACAGGCATGTTCCGTAGTAGTTTTTCTAAGGTAGACAATGCCCATGAGGAAAATTATATTCCCACTTGAAAACTTTCATTCCCTTTGGTCTGAAAGGGAGGTTTTCTCTACTTCTGTATACTTCGCTGATGGCAAAGTGAATCTACTATGAGATTATTATTTAAGTTCATATTTTGGCTTTGCTATTACAGAAAAATGTTAGCCATCTCTTTTATAAGGTCTAAAGATTAAATTGTGCATCCTACAGATTCCTTTATAATAGAACTAGTTTCCTACCTTGAAGAGAATAGAGAAATGAAAGAACAAGTTGGGCTTAGAATAGAGAAATGAGGGAGCGAGTCCTAGATCGCTTGCTGACAATAGCAATATTACATGAATACTTAGCAAACTGTTTCAACCATTAGATACCAACTTAAGAAAACATTTACCAGAAGGTCCAATGCCTTCTATAAATTTTAAGAATCATGTATTTGAAAACACCTCTTAAATATCTAACATGGTGTAGTTTGTTTAGCCAGTAAACTTAAGCACAACCATCTAAAATGTTTTTAGTTTCTTTCTACCAACAAGTCTAAAACATATGATACAGAGATTCAGGTCACACCAATTGAAATGTATCTTTGATTGATTTTAGCAGCTTAAATTTATGGACAATCTTATCTATAAGCCATTTAAAATAAAACTCTTAATAAAATTTCCCCATGTGGACATACAATATGTACACACATATAACATAGCATAATAGACCAATATAGCAACTTTAATAATAGCTTTTAAAATTTTTAACTCTTTTTATAGATTGCCAATGGATTTGAATTGCTTTTAGTTTTTAGTAACCTCAGTTAACCATGCTTTCTCTCAGTTGGTACTGTTAATACATTATTGGCTTCATCTGTTTACAGAGCCATCCCAAAGTACTGAATGCAATAAAAGTGGCTGGAAAATCCCTAGGAACCTATAGGAGGACAGCTAAACACAGAACCAACAACGCTTTAGTTTTATGAGCAGCACATCATATATAACTATGGATGACAAAAGACTTTAAGTCGCCATGTTTAAAATGATAAACTCATCAACCAACAAGAGGCACTTGCTTACTTCACAGTATTTTTGAAAGCACCTGTAGGATGTTACAAGTATTTAACCCTTTAGGCCTCTGGGGCTTTCTCATTAAGATAACTATCATTTCTAGTAACACAAGATCATTAGACTTTTTAATTCTCAAAGATTTGTATTAATAGCATTTTCCATTATAGAAACTTAAAGTCTGGTACCACATCACATCCTGACAGTCCTTCTAATATAATCCAAATAGCCTGCTTAGTTGGTGTCTCTATAAGATGAGAGACATAGGTCCTTTGATTTTTTCAGTTGGGCACAAACTGGAAAAACCAAAGTCCAGGATTTACTGGAAATTTTAGAGACCAGATTGTTTGAAACTTTGATTTTTTGAATGCCTGTCAAGAATGCCAAGAAGGCTCAAAATCCAAAATATCTGGTTGAAATAAGATTCCTTAAAATCATGACATAACATAGACCAAATTTGATCATTGTTACAAGGTGACTATTCAAATCTTTGAAAATAAGCCCATATTTAAATAACCCATAGCTCTTAATAAAAATTCAGCTGTTTTTGAACAATTAGAATTTAACAGACATCAAGAGCACATAATAGATTACTTTAACACATTGATTTAACAGAGCATCAGAGTTTAATTCTATGTCAAAGAGAAATTGAGCTTCCTGTGATCTTTTGCTGTGAGGTTTCCTTCCTTTACCTTCTTTCATATCGGTGACCGTGTTTCTGTGTTTCTGTGTGCAACACATCTTTAAGCATCTTTGGCAGGGCAGGATGAGTGGCAACAAATTCTTTCAGTTTCTGTTTGCTATGAAAAGTCTTAATTTCACCTTCATTCACAAATGAGAGCTTTGCAGGATATAGTATTCTGGGCTGGCAGTTTTTCTCTCTTACTACCTGGGCTATGTCTCGCCATTCCCTTCTAGCTTGTAGGGTTTCTGATGAGAAGTCTGCTGTGAGTCTAATTGGAGATCCTCTAAGAGTAATCTGACGTTTCTCTCTTGCACATTTTAGGATCTTCTCTTTATGCTTCACTGTGGTGAGTTTGATTACAACATGTCGTGGTGAGGATCTCTTTTGGTCATGTTTATTAGGGGTTCTATAAGCTTCCTGTACTAAGATGCCTCTGTCCTTCTCCAAACCTGGGAAATTTTCTGCTAGTATCTCACTGAAAATGCCTTCTAATCCTTTCTCCCTCTCCATTCCTTCAGGAACTCCTAGAACCCGAATGTTGGGTTTTTTAATAGTATCCTGTAGATTCCTGACAATATTTTTTAGATTTCCGATTTCTTCTTCTTTTCTTTGGTTTGCCTGTTTCCTTTCCTGTTCTCCGTCTTCTAAGTCTGATATTCTCTCTTCTGCTTCGTCCATTCTGTTTTAAGGCTCTCTAATGTGTTTGTCATTTGATCTATTGAATTCTTCATTTCATTATGATTTCTCGTCACTATCACAGTTTCTTGTTCCACTAGTTGTTTCATTTCATTTTGATTCCTCCTTAATATTTCATTTTCCCGAGAGAGATTTTCTATCTTGTCCATTAAGGATTTCTGTAGTTCAAGAATTTGTTTTTGAGAACTTCTTAATATTCTTATCAATTTTTTGAGATCCGCTTACTGCATCTCTTCCATCTCATCATCTTCATAATCTTGAATTGGGGTGTCTTTTTCATTTGGGGCGTCATAGTGTCTTCCTTGTTCTCGTTAGCTTGGTTTTTGTGTTTGTTGTTTGGCATTGTGGAGATATTTGGGTTCTTCACTGTGGTGTTTTTTTCTTGTTACACTATGGCTCTATATTAAGTGGACTGTCTGCCTTTCAGTGGAGTCTTAGAGGCTTGAGATGAGTGTGGACTGAGAGCTGTGTTTGGTTCCTCAGGGTTGAGGGTGTGTCAAAGATGACACTCCCAGGTTAGGTGTGGTAAATGTCTCTTTCTTTTTTTGATTCAAAAGGGAAGTAATTCTGCACAGCTGAATGTAATTGGAGGTAGTGAGCAGGCAAATGATATGCCCACAGGAGCCAGAGATCGGAAGCTCTTTCCCAAGGACCACACAGGAAATCTGTGCTGCCCTCAGTGTGGGCTCCAATTCTCCTGCAGTCTCCCACTGGGTTGCCAAGATAGATCCTAACCTCCTGTTATTTCACCCCTCCCCCCAGTGTCAGGTGTTTCTGCTAGGCTCAGGGCCGGTGCAGACCTGAGGTCGCCCTGCTTATGATGTATGACCAAAATGGCGCCTGCTCTTTCTTGCTCACCTTTGAGAGGTGAACGGAGAGAGAGAAACTTGTGTCCGTATCGGTCACTTTTTTTATTTTTTTCCTCTCTCTCTTCTAGTTAGCGTGGTGAATTTTTCCCCACGGAGTTTCAAGCCTTGTTCCCTCTAGCCTCCTCTTTCCACTTGCCTGCTGGTGTCTCAGGCTATTGAGGTTCGGCACACCTCACGTTCCAGCGCTGGTGTGTTGAGTCTGCAGCTGGTGTCCTGAACTTGGGCTCCCACGCTCTCGATGCAGGTAGACTGTGAATCACTAGTTCCGGAACTGTTTCTTCTGCTGTTTCATCCACTACTCTTCCTTGACACTGCAGTATCTCCACTTATATTAAACTTTCTCTCCCCCGGAGTGTGCTACCTGCCTATTCCGCCATCTTGCAGCTATTCTAATTTCCTATCCGGACTTTATTCTTTAGAATGTTTTTTTATCGGGGAACATTTTATTTTGAGCTTGGATACAGTAATTGGTTCCACATGGAGAAACCAGCTCTACACATTCGTATTTTCTATGGAGAAAGCTAGAGGAACTGTGACATACAAACAAACATGATATTTCTGTTTGTATCGATGATATTTTATGCACATGCCTAAAGAAAAGACTTTGCTTTCCTCCAAAACCATTTGTACTGTGATTTTTTTGATTCATTGCATATGAATTCCACACCACTTTGTCCGGATATGACTGGATGAAAACAGAAATATCCGGGTATGTTTTGGCTAATTGAATGCGAAATATTGTGACAGACTCTGTGTTTGTGTTTTCTGGATATTATCGATCGAATTTATTGTTTGAATGTTTTATCAAGGAACATTTAATTTTGTGCCGTTGAAACACTAATTGGTTCATCATGGGAACACCAGTTCTACACATTCGTATTTTCTAGGGAGAAAGCTACAGGAACTGCGGCAAACAAACATGATATTTCTGTTTGTATCGATGACATGTTATGCACTTGCTTAACGAAATGACTTTGCTTTTCTCCAAAACCAGTTTTACTATGATTTTCTCGTTCCATTGCATACGAATTCCACACCACTTTGTTCGGATATGAGTGCATGAAACTGGAAATATCCGGTTGTGTTTTGGCTAACTCAATCTGAAATATTGCGACAGCCTCTGTGTTTGTGTATTCCTGATATTATGCATGGACTTTATATTTTTCAATGTTTTTTTTTTCAGGGAACATTTAATTTTGTGCTTGAAACACTAATTGGTTCCACATTGAACACCAGCTCTACACATTCGCATTTTCTAGGGAGAAATCTAGAGGAACTGCGGCAAACAAAGATGATATTTCTGTTTGTATAGATGACATTTTATGCGCTTGCCTAACAAAATGACTTTGCTTTTCTCCAAAACTATTTTTACTCTGATTTTCTCGGTCCATAGCACACGAATTCCACATCAATTTGTCCGGATATGCCTGGATGAAACCGGAAATATCCGGTTTTGTTTTCGCTAACTCAATCCCAGATATTGCTAAGCCTCTGTGTTTGTGTTTTCTGGATATTATCGATGGACACTAGTGTTTTGAATGTTCTTTATCAGGGAGCATTTAATTTTGTGCTGTGAAACACTAATTGGTTCCACATGGGGACACCAGCTCTACACATTCGTATTTTCTAGGGAGAAAGCTAGAGGAACTGCGGCAAACAAACATGATATTTCTGTTTGTATCGATGACATGTTATGCACTTGCCTAACGAAACGACTTTGCTTTTCTCCAAAACCATTTTTACTGTGATTTTCTTGGTCCATTGCATATGAATTCCACACCAGTTTGTCCGGATATGACTGGATGAAACCAGAAATATCTGGTTGTGTTTTGGCTAACTCAATCCGAAATATTTCTACAGCCTCTGTGTTTGTGTATTCCCGATATTATGCGTGGACTTTATATTTTTCAATGTTTTTTTTTTCTGGGAACATTTAATTTTGTGCTTGGAAACACTAATTGGTTCCACATGGAGACACCAGCTCTACACATTCATATTTTCTAGGGAGAAAGCTAGAGGAACTGCGGCAAACAGACATGATATTTCTGTTTGTTTAAATGACATTTTATGCGCTTGCCTAATGAAAAGACTTTGCTTTTCTCCAAAACCAGTTTTACTTTGTTTGTCTTGGTCCACTGCATACGAATTCCACACCACTTTGTCCGGATATGACAGGATGAATCCGGAAATATCCGGTTGTGTTTTGGCTAACTCAATCCCAGATATTGCTACAGCCTCTGTGTTTGTGTTTTCTGGATATTTTCGATGGACTTTAGTGTTTTGAATGTTTTTAACCGGGAACATTTAATTTTGTTCTGTGAAACACTAATTGGTTCATCATGGGGACACCAGCTCCACACATTCGTATTTTCTAGGGAGAAAGCTAGAGGAACTTCCGCAAATAAACATGATATTTCTGTTTGTATAGATGACATTTTATGCACTTGCCTGACGAAAAGACTTTGCTTTTCTCCAAAACAATTTTTACTGTGATTGTCTCCGTCCATTGCATACGAATTCCACACAACTTTGTCCAGATATGACTGGATGAAACCAGAAATATCTGGTTGTGTTTTGGCTAACTCAATCCGAAATATTTCTACAGCCTCTGTGTTTGTGTATTCCTGATATTACGCATGGACTTTATATTTTTCTATGCTTTTTTTCAGGGAACATTTAATTTTTTACCGTAGAAACACTAATTCGTTCCACATGGAGACACAAGCTCTACACATTAGTATTTTTTAGGGAGAAAGCTAGAGGAACTTCCGCAAATAAACGTGATATTTCTGTTTGTATAGATGACATTTTATGCACTTGCTTAACGAAAAGACTTTGCTTTTCTCCAAAACCATTTTTCTGTGATTTTCTCGGTTCATTGTATACAAATTCCACACCAATTTGTCCGGATATGACTGGATGAAACCGGAAATATCCGGTTTTGTTTTGGCTAATTCAATCCCAGATATTGCTACAGCCAATGTGTTAGTGTATTCTGATATTATCCACAGACTTTATTGTTTTGAATGTTCTTTATCAGGGAGCATTTAATTTTGTGCTTGGAAACACTAATTGTTTCCACATGGAGACTCCAGCTATACACATTCGTATTTTCTAGGGAGAAAGCTAGAGGAACTGCGGCAAACAATCATTATATTTCTGTTTGTGTCAATGACATGTTATGCACTTGCCTAACGAAACGACTATGCTTTTCTCCAAAACCATTTCTACTGTAATTTTCTCAGTCCATTGCATTCGAATTGCACACCAGTTTGTCCGGATATCTATGGATGAAACCGGAAATATCCGGTTGTGTTTTGGCTAACTCAATCCCAGACATTGCTACAGCCTCTGTGTTTCTGTATTCCCGATATTATGCATGGACTTTATATTTTTCAATGTTTTTTTTCAGGGAACATTTAATTTTGTGCTTGGAAACACTAATTGGTTCATCATGGTGACACCAGCTCTACACATTCGAATTTTCTATGGAGAAATCTAGAGGAACTGCCGCAAATAAGCATGATATTTCTGTTTGTATCGATGACATGTTATGCACTTGCCTAATGAAACGACTTTGCTTTTCTCCAAAACCATTTGTACTGTGATTTTCTCGGTACATTGCATACGAATTCCACACCAGTTTCCGGATATGACTGGATGAAACCAGAAATATCCGGTTTTGTTTTCGCTAACTCAATCCCAGATATTGCTAAGCCTCTGTGTTTGTGTTTTCTGGATATTATCGATGGACACTAGTGTTTTGAATGTTCTTTATCAGGGAGCATTTAATTTTGTGCTATGAAACACTAATTGGTTCCACATGGGGACACCAGCTCTACACATTCGTATTTTCTAGGGAGAAAGCTAGAGGAACTGCGGCAAACAAACGTGATATTTCTGTTTGTATCGATGACATGTTATGCACTTGCCTAACGAAACGACTTTGCTTTTCTCCAAAACCATTTTTACTGTGATTTTCTTGGTCCATTGCATACGAATTCCACACCAGTTTGTCCGGATATGACTGGATGAAACCAGAAATATCTGGTTGTGTTTTGGCTAACTCAATCCGAAATATTTCTACAGCCTCTGTGTTTGTGTATTCCCGATATTATGCGTGGACTTTATATTTTTCAATGTTTTTTTTTTCTGGGAACATTTAATTTTGTGCTTGGAAACACTAATTGGTTCCACATGGAGACACCAGCTCTACACATTCATATTTTCTAGGGAGAAAGCTAGAGGAACTGCGGCAAACAGACATGATATTTCTGTTTGTTTAAATGACATTTTATGCGCTTGCCTAATGAAAAGACTTTGCTTTTCTCCAAAACCAGTTTTACTTTGTTTGTCTTGGTCCACTGCATACGAATTCCATATCAGTTTGTCCGGATATGACTGCATGAAACCAGAAATATCTGGTTGTGTTTTGGCTAACTCAATCCCAGATATTGCTACAGCCTCTGTGTTTGTGTATTCCCGATAGTATGCATGGACTTTATATTTTTCAAAGTTTATTTTCAGGGAACATTTAATTTTGTGCTTGGAAACGCTAATTGGTTCCACATGGAGACACCAGCTCTACACTTTCGTATTTTCTAGGGAGAAAGCTAGAGGAACTGTGGCAAACAAACATGATATTTCTGTTTGTATAAATGACATTTTATGCGCTTGCCTAATGAAAAGACTTTGCTTTTCTCCAGAACAAGTTTTACTGTGATTGTCTCGGTCCATTGCATACGAATTCCACACCACTTTGTCCAGATATGACAGGATGAAACCGGAAATATCCGGTTCTATTTTGGCTAACTCAATCCCAGATATTGCTACATCCTCTGTGTTTGTGTTTTCTGGATATTATCGATGGACTTTAGCGTTTTGAATGTTTTTTATCAGGGAACATTTAATTTTGTACCTTAGAAACACTAATTGGTTCCACATGGGGACACCAGCTCTAAACATTCGTATTTTCTAGGGAGAAAGCTAGAGGAACTGTGGCAAACAAACATGATATTTCTGTTTGTATTGATGACATGTTATGCAATTGCCTAACGAAACGACTTTGCTTTTCTCCAAAACCATTTGTACTCTGATTTTCTCGGTCCATTGCATACGAATTGCACAGCAGTTTGTCCGAATATCTATGGATGAAACCGGAAATATCCGGTTGTGTTTTGGCTAACTCAATCCCAGATATTGCTACAGCCTCTGTGTTTGTGTATTCCCGATATTATGCATGGACTTTATATTTTTCATTTTTTTTTTCAGGGAACATTTAATTTTGTGCTTGGAAACACTAATTGGTTCATCATGGTGACACCAGCTCTACACATTCGAATTTTCTATGGAGAAATCTAGAGGAACTGCCGCAAATAAGCATGATATTTCTGTTTGTATCGATGACATGTTATGCACTTGCCTAACGAAACGACTTTGCTTTTCTCCAAAACCATTTGTACTGTGATTTTCTCGGTACATTGCATACGAATTCCACACCAGTTTCCGGATATGACTGGATGAAACCAGAAATATCTGGTTGTGTTTTGGCTAACTCAATCCCAGATATTGCTACAGCCTCTGTGTTTGTGTATTCCCGATATTATGCATGGACTTTATATTTTTCAATGTTTTTTTTCAGGGAACATTTGATTTTGTGCTTGGAACGCTAAATGGTTCCACATGGAGACACCAGCTCTACACATTTGTATTTTCTAGGGAGAAAGGTAGAGGAACTGCGGCAAACAAACATGATATTTCTGTTTGTATAAATGACATTTTATGCGCTTGCCTAACGAAACGACTTTGCTTTTCTCCAGAACCATTTTTACTGTGATTTTCTCGGTCCATTGCATACGAATTCCACACAACTTTGTCCGGATATGACAGGACGAAACCAGAAATATCCGGTTTTGTTTTGGCTAACTCAATCCCAGATGTTGCTACAGCCAATGTGTTTGTGTATTCCCGATATTATGCATGGACTTTATATTTTTCAATGTTTTTTTTTCAGGGAACATTTAATTTTGTTTTTGGAAACATTAATTGGTTCCACATGGAGACACCAGCTCTACACTTTCGTATTTTCTAGGGAGAAAGCTACAGGAACTGCGGCAAACAAACATGATATTTCTGTTTGTATAGATGACATTTTACGCGCTTGCCTAATGAAAAGACTTTGCTTTTCTATAAAACCATTTGTACTGTGATTTGCTCGGTCCATTACATATGAATTCCACACCAGGTTGTCCAGATATAACTGCAAGTAACCGGAAATATCCGGTTTTGTTTTGGCTAAGTCAATCCCAGATATTGCTACAGCCAATGTGTTTGTGATTTCCTGATATTATCCTCAGACTTTATTGTTTTGAATGTTCTTTATCAGGGAACATTTAATTTTGTGCTGTGAAACACTAATTGGTTCCACATGGAGACACCAGCTCTACACATTCGTATTTTCTAGGGAGAAAGCTAGAGGAACTGCGGCAAACAAACATGATATTTCTGTTTGTGTCGATGACATGTTATGCACTTGTGTAACGAAACGACTTTGCTTTTCTCCAAAACCATTTGTACTGTGATTTTCTCGGTCCATTGCATAGGAATTCCACACCACTTTGTCCGGATATGACTGGATGAAACCAGAAATATCGGGTTGTGTTTGGCTAACTCAATCCCAGATATTGCTACAGCCTCTGTGTTTGTGTATTCCCGATATTATGCATGGAATTTATATTTTTCAATGTTTTTTTTCAGGGAACATTTAATTTTGTGCTGTGAAACACTAATTGGTTCCACATGGAGACACCAGCTCTACACATTTGTATTTTCTAGGGAGAAAGCTAGAGGAACTGCGGCAAACAGACATGATATTTCTGTTTGTATCGATGACATTTCATGCACTTGCCTAACGAAACTACTTTGCTTTTCTCCAAAACCATTTGTACTGTGATTTTCTCGGTACATTGCATACGAATTCCACACCAGTTGGTCCGGATATGACTGGATGAAACCAGAAATATCTGGTTGTGTTTTGGCTAACTCAATCCCAGATATTGCTACAGCCTCTGTGTTTGTGTATTCCCGATATTATACATGGACTTTATATTTTTCAAAGTTTATTTTCAGGGAACATTTAATTTTGTGCTTGGAAACGCTAATTGGTTCCACATGGAGACACCAGCTCTACACTTTCGTATTTTCTAGGGAGAAAGCTAGAGGAACTGTGGCAAACAAACATGATATTTCTGTTTGTATAAATGACATTTTATGCGCTTGCCTAATGAAAAGACTTTGCTTTTCTCCAGAACCATTTGTACTGTTATTTTCATTCCATTGCATATGAATTCCACACCAGTTTGTCCGGAAATGACTGCAAAAAACCGGAAATATCTGGTTTTGTTTTGGCTAACTCAATCCCAGATATTGCTACAGCCAATGTGTTTGTGTATTCCCGATATTATGCACGGACTTTATATTTTTCAATGTTTTTTTTCAGGGAACATTTAATTTTGTGCTTGGAAATGCTAATTGGTTCCACATGGAGACACCAGCTCTACACATTCGTATTTAATAGGGAGAAAGCTAGAGGAACTGCGGCAAACAGACATGATATTTCTGTTTGTATAAATGACATTTTATGCACTTGCCTATTGAAAAGACTTTGCTTTTCTCCAAAACCAGTTTTACTGTGATTGTCTCGGTCCATTGCATACGAATTCCACACCATTTTGTCCGGATTTGACAGGATGAAACCGAAAATATCTGGTTTTGTTTTGGCTAACTCAATCCCAGATATTGCTACAGCCTCTGTGTTTGTGTTTTCTGGATATTATCGATGGACTTTAGTGTTTTGAATGTTTTTATCCGGGAACATTTAATTTTGTACCATTGAAACACTAATTGGTTCATCATGGGGACACCAGCTCTACACATTCGTATTTTCTAGGGAGAAAGCTAGAGGAACTTCCGCAAATAAACATGATATTTCTGTTTGTATATATGACATTTTATGCACTTGCCTAACGAAAAGACTTTGCATTTCTCCAAAACCATTTGTACTGTGATTTTCTCGGTCCATTGCTCACGAATTCCACCCGAATTTTTCTGGATATGCCTGGATGAAACTGGAAATATCCGGTTTTGTTTGGCTAACTCAATCCCAGATATTGCTACAGCCAATGTGTTTGTGATTTGCTGATATTATCAACAGACTTTATTGTTTTGAATGTTCTTTATCAGGGAACATTTAATTTTGTTCTGTGAAACACTAATTGTTTTCACATGGAGACACCAGCTCTACACTTTCGTATTTTCTAGGGAGAAAGGTAGAGGAACTGCGGCAAACAAACATGATATTTCTGTATGTATCGATGACATGTTATGCACTTGCCTAACGAAACGACTTTGCTTTTCTCCAAAACCATTTGTACTGTGATTTTCTCGGTCCATTGCTCACGAATTCAACAGAATTTTCCCGGATATGCCTGGATGAAACTGGAAATATCCGGTTTTGTTTGGCTAACTCAATCCCAGATATTGCTACAGCCAATGTGTTTGTGATTTGCTGATATTATCCACAGACTTTATTGTTTTGAATGTTGTTTATCAGGGAACATTTAATTTTGTTCTGTGAAACACTAATTGTTTTCACATGGAGACACCAGCTCTACACTTTCGTATTTTCTAGGGAGAAAGCTAGAGGAACTGCGGCAAACAAACATGATATTTCTGTTTGTATCGATGACATGTTATGCACTTGCCTAACGAAACGACTTTGCTTTTCTCCAAAACCATTTGTACTGTGATTGTCTCGGTCCATTGCATACAAATTCCACACCACTTTGTCCGGATATGACTGGATGAAACCAGAAATATCGGGTTGTGTTTTGGCTAACTCAATCCGAAATATTGCTACACCCTCTGTGTTTGTGTATTCCTGATATTATGCATGGACTTTATATTTTTCAATGGTTTTTTTTCAGGGAACATTTAATTTTGTGCTTGAAAACACTAATTGGTTCCACATGGAGACACTAGTTCTACACATTCATATTTTCTAGGGAGAAAGCTACAGGAACTGCGGCAAACAAAGATGATATTTCTGTTTGTATAGATGACATTTTATGCGCTTGCCTAATGAAAAGACTTTGCTTTTCTCCAAAACCATTTTTACTGTGATTTTCTCGGTCCATTGCATAGGAATTCCACATGAGTTTGTTCGGATATTACTGGGGGAAACCAGAATATCTGGTTGTGTTTTGGCTAAATGAATCCCAGATATTGCTACAGTCTGTGTATGTGTATTCCCGATATTATGCATGGACTTTATATTTTTCAATGTTTTTTTAGGGAACATTTAATTTTGTGCTGTGAAACACTAATTGGTTCCACATGGGGACACCAGCTCTACACATCCATATTTTCTAGGTAGAAAGCTAGAGGAACTGCAGCAAACAAACATGATATTTCTGTTTGTGTCGATGACATTTTATGCACTTGCCTAACGAAACGACTTTGCTTTTCTCCAAAACCATTTGTACTGTGATTTTCTCGGTCCATTGCATACGAATTCCACACCAGTTGGTCCGGATATGACTGGATGAAACCAGAAATATCTGGTTGTGTTTTGGTTAACTCAATCCCAGATATTGCTACAGCCTCTGTGTTTGTGTATTCCCGATATTATGCATGGACTTTATATTTTTCAAAGTTTATTTTCAGGGAACATTTAATTTTGTGCTTGGAAACGCTAATTGGTTCCACATGGAGACACCAGCTCTACACTTTCGTATTTTCTAGGGAGAAAGCTAGAGGAACTGTGGCAAACAAACATGATATTTCTGTTTGTATAAATGAGAGTTTATGCGCTTGCCTAACGAAACGACTTTGCTTTTCTCCAGAACCAGGTTTACTGTGATTTTCTCGGTCCATTGCATACGAATTCCACTCCAGGTTTTCGGATATGACAGGACGAAACCAGAAATATCCGGTTTTGTTTTGGCTAACTCAATCCCAGGTATTGCTACAGCCTCTGTGTTTGTGTATTCCCGATATTATGCATGGAATTTATATTTTTCAATGTTTTTTTTCAGGGAACATTTAATTTTGTGCTGTGAAACACTAATTGGTTCCACATGGAGTCACCAGCTCTACACTTTTGTATTTTCTAGGGAGAAAGCTAGAGGAACTGCGGCAAACAAACATGATATTTCTGTTTGTATAAATGACATTTTATGCGCTTGTCTAATGAAAAGACTTTGCTTTTCTCCAAAACCATTTGTACTGTGATTTTCTCGGTCCATTGCATACGAATTCCACACCAGTTGGTCCGGATATGACTGGATGAAACCAGAAATATCTGGTTGTTTTTTGGCTAACTCAATCCCAGGTATTGCTACAGCCAATGTGTTTGTGTATTCCCGATATTATGCATGGACTTTATGTTTTTCAAAGTTTATTTTCAGGGAACATTTAATTTTGTGCTTGGAAACGCTAATTGGTTCCACATGGAGACACGAGCTCTACACTTTCGTATTTTCTAGGGAGAAAGCTAGAGGAACTGCGGCAAACACACATGATATTTCTGTTTGTATCGATGACATTTTATGCACTTGCCTAACGAAACGACTTTGCTTTTCTCCAAAATCATTTGTACTGTGATTTTCTCGGTACATTGCATACGAATTCCACACCAGTTTCTGGATATGACTGGATGAAACCAGAAATATCTGGTTTGTTTTGGCTAACGCAATCTCAGATATTGCTACAGCCTCTGTGTTTGTGTATTCCCAATAGTATGCCTGGACTTTATATTTTTCAAAGTTTATTTTCAGGGAACATTTAATTTTGTGCTTGGAAATGCTAATTGGTTCCACATGGAGACACTAGTTCTACACTTTCGTATTTTCTAGGGAGAAAGCTAGAGGAACTGCGGCAAACAAACATGATATTTCTGTTTGTGTCGATGATATTTTATGCACTTGCCTAACGAAATGACTTTGCTTTTCTCCAGAACCAGTTTTGCTGTGATTTTCTCGGTCCATTGCATACGAATTCCACACGAGGTTTTCCGGATATGACAGGACGAAACCAGAAATATCCAGTTTTGTTTTGGCTAACTCAATCCCAGATATTGCTACAGCCAATGTTATGTGTATTCCCGATATTATGCATGGACTTTATGTTTTTCAATGTTTTTTTTCCGGGAACATTTAATTTTGTGCTTGAAAACACTAATTGGTTCCACATGGAGACACCAGCTCTACACTTTCATATTTTCTAGGGAGAAAGCTAGAGGAACTGCGGCAAACAAACATGATATTTCTGTTTGTATCGATGACATTTTATGCGCTTGCCTAATGAAAAGACTTTGCTTTTCTCCAAAACCATTTGTACTGTGATTTTCTCGGTACATTGCATACGAATTCCACACCAGTTTCTGGATATGACTGGATGAAACCAGAAATATCTGGTTGTGTTTTGGCTAACTCAATCCCAGATATTGCTACAGCCTCTGTGTTTGTGTATTCCCGATAGTATGCATGGACTTTATATTTTTCAAAGTTTATTTTCAGGGAACATTTAATTTTGTGCTTGGAAACGCTAATTGGTTCCACATGGAGACACAAGCTCTACACTTTCATATTTTCTAGGGAGAAAGCTAGAGGAACTGTGGCAAACAAACATGATATTTCTGTTTGTATAAATGACATTTTATGCGCTTGCCTAATGAAAAGACTTTGCTTTTCACCAGAACCAGTTTTACTGTGATTGTCTCGGTCCATTGCATACGAATTCCCCACCACTTTGTCCGGATATGACAGGATGAAACCGGAAATATCCGGTTTTTTTTGGCTAACTCAATCCCAGATATTGCTACAGCCTCTGTGTTTGTGTTTTCTGGATATTATCGATGGACTTTAGTGTTTGAATGTTTTTATGCGGGAACATTTAATTTTGTTCTGTGAAACACTAATTGGTTCCACATGGGGACACCAGCTCCACACATTCGTATTTTCTAGGGAGAAAGAGGAACTGCGGAAAACAAACATGATATTTCTGTTTGTATAAATGACATTTTATGCGCTTGCCTAATGAAAAGACTTTGCTTTTCACCAAAACCATTTTTACTGTGATTGTCTCAGTCCATTGCATACGAATTCCACACCACTTTGTCCGGATATGACAGGATGAAACCGGAAATATCCGGTTCTATTTTGGCTAACTCAATCCCAGATATTGCTACAGCCTCTGTGTTTGTGTTTTCTGGATATTATCGATGGACTTTAGTGTTTTGAATGTTTTTATCCGGGAACATTTAATTTTGTACCGTAGAAACACTAATTGGTTCCACATGGGGACCCCAGCTCCACACATTCGTATTTTCTAGGGAGAAAGCTAGAAGAACTGCAGCAAACAAACATGATATTTCTGTTTGTATCAATGACATTTTATGCACTTGCCTAACGAAAAGACTTTGCTTTTCTCCAAAACCATTTGTACTGTTATTTTCATTCCATTGCATATGAATTCCTCACCAGTTTGTCTGGAAATGACTGCAAAAAACCGGAAATATCCGGTTTTGTTTTGGCTAACTCAATCCCAGATATTGCTACAGCCAATGTGTTTGTGTATTCCCGATATTATAAGTGGACTTTACATTTTTCTATGTTTTTTTTCAGGGAACATTTCATTTTGTGCTTGGAAACACTAATTGGTTCCACGTGGAGACACCAGCTCTACACTTTCGTATTTGCTAGGGAGAAAGCTAGAGGAACGGGGGCAAACAAACATGATATTTCTGTTTTTATAAATGACATTTTATGCGCTTGCCTAATGAAAAGACTTTGCTTTTCTCCAAAACCATTTGTACTGTGATTGTCTCGGTCCATTGCATACGAATTCCACAGCACTTTGTCCAGATATGACAGGATGAATCTGGAAATATCCGGAATTTGTGGCTAACTGAATCCCATATATTGCTACATCCTCTGTGTTTGTGTTTTCTGGATATTATCGATGGACTTTAGTGTTTTGGATGTTTTTATCCGGGAACATTTAATTTTGTACCATTGAAACACTAATTGGTTCCACATGGGGACCCCAGCTCCACACATTCGTATTTTCTAGCGAGAAAGCTAGAGGAACTGCGGCAAAGAAACATGATATTGCTGTTTGTATAGATGACATTTTATGCACTTGCCTAACAAAAAGATTTTGCTTTTCTCCAAAACCATTTTTACTGTGATTTTCTCGGTCCATTGCACACGAATTCCACCCGAATTGTCCGGATATGCTTGGATGAAACTGGAAATATCCGGTTTTGTTTGGCTAACTCAATCCCAGATATTGCTACAGCCAATGTGTTAGTGTATTGCTGATATTATCCACAGACTTTATTGTTTTGAGTGTTCTTTATCAGGGAGCATTTAATTTTGTGCTGTGAAACACTAATTGTTTCCACATGGACACTCCAGCTCTACACATTCGTATTTTCTAGGGAGAAAGCTAGAGGAACTGCGGCAAACAAACATGATATTTCTGTTTGTATCGATGACATGTTATGCACTTGCCTAACGAAACGACTTTGCTTTTCTCCAAAACCATTTGTACTGTGATTTTCTCGGTCCGTTGCATACGAATTCCACACCACTTTTTCCGGATATGATAGGAGGAAACCAGAAATATCCGGTTTTGTTTTGGCTAACTCAATCCCAGATATTGCTACGGCCAATGTGTTTGTGTATTCCCGATATTATGCATGGACTTTATATTTTTCTATGCTTCTTTTCAGGGAACATTTAATTTTGTGCTTGGAAACACTAATTGGTTCCTCATGGAGACACCATCTCTACACTTTCGTAATTTCTATGGAAAAAGCTTGAGGAACTGCGGCAAACATACATGATATTTCTGTTTGTATAGATGACATTTTATGCGCTTGCCTAATGAAAAGACTTTGCTTTTCTCCAAAACCAGTTTTACTGCGATTGTCTCGGTCCATTGCATACGAATTCCACACCAGGTTGTCCAGATATGACTGCAAGTAACCGGAAATATCCGGTTTTATTTTGGCTAACTCAATCCCAGATATTGCTACAGCGAATGTGTTTGTGATTTCCTGATATTATCCACAGACTTTATTGTTTTGAATGTTATTTATCAGGGAACATTTAATTTTGTGCTGTGAAACACTGATTGTTTCCACATGGAGACACCAGCTCTACACATTCGTATTTTCTAGGGAGAAAGCTAGAGGAACTGCAGCAAACAAACATGATATTTCTGTTTGTATCGATGACATTTTATGCACTTGCCTAACGAAACGACTTTGCTTTTCTCCAAAATCATTTGTACTGTGATTTTCTCGGTACATTGCATACGAATTCCACACCAGTTTCTGGATATGACTGGATGAAACCAGAAATATCTGGTTTGTTTTGGCTAACGCAATCTCAGATATTGCTACAGCCTCTGTGTTTGTGTATTCCCAATAGTATGCCTGGACTTTATATTTTTCAAAGTTTATTTTCAGGGAACATTTAATTTTGTGCTTGGAAATGCTAATTGGTTCCACATGGAGACACTAGTTCTACACTTTCGTATTTTCTAGGGAGAAAGCTAGAGGAACTGCGGCAAACAAACATGATATTTCTGTTTGTGTCGATGATATTTTATGCACTTGCCTAACGAAATGACTTTGCTTTTCTCCAGAACCAGTTTTGCTGTGATTTTCTCGGTCCATTGCATACGAATTCCACACGAGGTTTTCCGGATATGACAGGACGAAACCAGAAATATCCAGTTTTGTTTTGGCTAACTCAATCCCAGATATTGCTACAGCCAATGTTATGTGTATTCCCGATATTATGCATGGACTTTATGTTTTTCAATGTTTTTTTTCCGGGAACATTTAATTTTGTGCTTGAAAACACTAATTGGTTCCACATGGAGACACCAGCTCTACACTTTCATATTTTCTAGGGAGAAAGCTAGAGGAACTGCGGCAAACAAACATGATATTTCTGTTTGTATCGATGACATTTTATGCGCTTGCCTAATGAAAAGACTTTGCTTTTCTCCAAAACCATTTGTACTGTGATTTTCTCGGTACATTGCATACGAATTCCACACCAGTTTCTGGATATGACTGGATGAAACCAGAAATATCTGGTTGTGTTTTGGCTAACTCAATCCCAGATATTGCTACAGCCTCTGTGTTTGTGTATTCCCGATAGTATGCATGGACTTTATATTTTTCAAAGTTTATTTTCAGGGAACATTTAATTTTGTGCTTGGAAACGCTAATTGGTTCCACATGGAGACACAAGCTCTACACTTTCATATTTTCTAGGGAGAAAGCTAGAGGAACTGTGGCAAACAAACATGATATTTCTGTTTGTATAAATGACATTTTATGCGCTTGCCTAATGAAAAGACTTTGCTTTTCACCAGAACCAGTTTTACTGTGATTGTCTCGGTCCATTGCATACGAATTCCCCACCACTTTGTCCGGATATGACAGGATGAAACCGGAAATATCCGGTTTTTTTTGGCTAACTCAATCCCAGATATTGCTACAGCCTCTGTGTTTGTGTTTTCTGGATATTATCGATGGACTTTAGTGTTTGAATGTTTTTATGCGGGAACATTTAATTTTGTTCTGTGAAACACTAATTGGTTCCACATGGGGACACCAGCTCCACACATTCGTATTTTCTAGGGAGAAAGAGGAACTGCGGAAAACAAACATGATATTTCTGTTTGTATAAATGACATTTTATGCGCTTGCCTAATGAAAAGACTTTGCTTTTCACCAAAACCATTTTTACTGTGATTGTCTCAGTCCATTGCATACGAATTCCACACCACTTTGTCCGGATATGACAGGATGAAACCGGAAATATCCGGTTCTATTTTGGCTAACTCAATCCCAGATATTGCTACAGCCTCTGTGTTTGTGTTTTCTGGATATTATCGATGGACTTTAGTGTTTTGAATGTTTTTATCCGGGAACATTTAATTTTGTACCGTAGAAACACTAATTGGTTCCACATGGGGACCCCAGCTCCACACATTCGTATTTTCTAGGGAGAAAGCTAGAAGAACTGCAGCAAACAAACATGATATTTCTGTTTGTATCAATGACATTTTATGCACTTGCCTAACGAAAAGACTTTGCTTTTCTCCAAAACCATTTGTACTGTTATTTTCATTCCATTGCATATGAATTCCTCACCAGTTTGTCTGGAAATGACTGCAAAAAACCGGAAATATCCGGTTTTGTTTTGGCTAACTCAATCCCAGATATTGCTACAGCCAATGTGTTTGTGTATTCCCGATATTATAAGTGGACTTTACATTTTTCTATGTTTTTTTTCAGGGAACATTTCATTTTGTGCTTGGAAACACTAATTGGTTCCACGTGGAGACACCAGCTCTACACTTTCGTATTTGCTAGGGAGAAAGCTAGAGGAACGGGGGCAAACAAACATGATATTTCTGTTTTTATAAATGACATTTTATGCGCTTGCCTAATGAAAAGACTTTGCTTTTCTCCAAAACCATTTGTACTGTGATTGTCTCGGTCCATTGCATACGAATTCCACAGCACTTTGTCCAGATATGACAGGATGAATCTGGAAATATCCGGAATTTGTGGCTAACTGAATCCCATATATTGCTACATCCTCTGTGTTTGTGTTTTCTGGATATTATCGATGGACTTTAGTGTTTTGGATGTTTTTATCCGGGAACATTTAATTTTGTACCATTGAAACACTAATTGGTTCCACATGGGGACCCCAGCTCCACACATTCGTATTTTCTAGCGAGAAAGCTAGAGGAACTGCGGCAAAGAAACATGATATTGCTGTTTGTATAGATGACATTTTATGCACTTGCCTAACAAAAAGATTTTGCTTTTCTCCAAAACCATTTTTACTGTGATTTTCTCGGTCCATTGCACACGAATTCCACCCGAATTGTCCGGATATGCTTGGATGAAACTGGAAATATCCGGTTTTGTTTGGCTAACTCAATCCCAGATATTGCTACAGCCAATGTGTTAGTGTATTGCTGATATTATCCACAGACTTTATTGTTTTGAGTGTTCTTTATCAGGGAGCATTTAATTTTGTGCTGTGAAACACTAATTGTTTCCACATGGACACTCCAGCTCTACACATTCGTATTTTCTAGGGAGAAAGCTAGAGGAACTGCGGCAAACAAACATGATATTTCTGTTTGTATCGATGACATGTTATGCACTTGCCTAACGAAACGACTTTGCTTTTCTCCAAAACCATTTGTACTGTGATTTTCTCGGTCCGTTGCATACGAATTCCACACCACTTTTTCCGGATATGATAGGAGGAAACCAGAAATATCCGGTTTTGTTTTGGCTAACTCAATCCCAGATATTGCTACGGCCAATGTGTTTGTGTATTCCCGATATTATGCATGGACTTTATATTTTTCTATGCTTCTTTTCAGGGAACATTTAATTTTGTGCTTGGAAACACTAATTGGTTCCTCATGGAGACACCATCTCTACACTTTCGTAATTTCTATGGAAAAAGCTTGAGGAACTGCGGCAAACATACATGATATTTCTGTTTGTATAGATGACATTTTATGCGCTTGCCTAATGAAAAGACTTTGCTTTTCTCCAAAACCAGTTTTACTGCGATTGTCTCGGTCCATTGCATACGAATTCCACACCAGGTTGTCCAGATATGACTGCAAGTAACCGGAAATATCCGGTTTTATTTTGGCTAACTCAATCCCAGATATTGCTACAGCGAATGTGTTTGTGATTTCCTGATATTATCCACAGACTTTATTGTTTTGAATGTTATTTATCAGGGAACATTTAATTTTGTGCTGTGAAACACTGATTGTTTCCACATGGAGACACCAGCTCTACACATTCGTATTTTCTAGGGAGAAAGCTAGAGGAACTGCAACAAACAAACATGATATTTCTCTTTGTTTCAATGACATGTTATGCACTTGCCTAACGAAACGACTTTGCTTTTCTCCAAAACCATTTTTAGTGTGATTTTCTCGGTCCATTGCACACGAATTCCCCATCAATTTGTCCGGATATGCCTGGATGAAACCGGAAATATCCGGTTTTGTTTTGGCTAACTCAATCCCAGATATTGCTACAGCCAATGTTTTAGTGTATTCCTGATATTATCTACAGACTTTATTGTTTTGAATGTTCTTTATCAGGGAGCATTTAATTTTGTGCTGTGAAAAACTAATTGTTTCCACATGGAGACTCCAGCTCTACACATTCGTATTTTCTAGGGAGAAAGCTAGAGGAACTGCGGCAGACAAACATGATATTTCTGTTTGTATCGATGATATTTTATGCACTTGCCTAACGAAACGACTTTGCTTTTATCCAAAACCATTTGTACTGTGATTTTCTCGGTCCATTGCATACGAATTCCACAGCACTTTGTCCAGATATGACAGGATGAAACCAGAAATATCCGGTTCTATTTTGGCTAACTCTATCCCAGATATTGCTACAGCCTCTGTGTTTGTGTTTTCTGGATATTATCGATGGACTTTAGTGTTTTGAATGTTTTTATCCGGGAACATTTAATTTTGTTCTGTGAAACACTAATTGGTTCCACATGGGGACACCAGCTCCACACATTCGTATTTTGTAGGGAGAAAGCTAGAGGAACTGCGGCAAACGAACATGATATTTCTGTTTGTATAAATGACATTTTATGCGCTTGCCTAATGAAAAGACTTTGCTTTTCACCAAAGCCATTTTTACTGTGATTGTCTCGGTCCATTGCATACGAATTCCACACCACTTTGTCCGGATATGACAGGATGAAACCGGAAATATCCGGTTCTATTTTGGCTAACTCAATCCCAGATATTGCTACAGCCTCTGTGTTTGTGTTTTCTGGATATTATCGATGGATTTAGTGTTTTGAATGTTTTTATCCGGGAACATTTAATTTTGTACCGTAGAAACACTAATTGGTTCCACATGGGGACACCAGCTCCACACATTCGTATTTTCTAGGGAGAAAGCTAGAGGAACTGTGGCAAAGAAACATGATATTGCTGTTTGTATAGATGACATTTTATGCACTTGCTAACAAACATACTTTGCTGTTCTCCAAACCCATTTTTACTGTGATTGTCTCGGTCCATTGCATACGAATTCCACACCACTTTGTCCGGATATGACAGGATGAAACCGGAAATATCCAGTTCTATTTTGGCTAACTCAATCCCAGATATTGCTACAGCCTCTGTGTTTGTGTTTTCTGGATATTATCGATGGACTTTAGTGTTTTGAATGTTTTTATGCGGGAACATTTAATTTTGTTCTGTGAAACAGTAATTGGTTCCACATGGGGACACCAGCTCCACACATTCGTATTTTCTAGGGAGAAAGCTAGAGGAACTTGGCAAAGAAACATGATATTGCTGTTTGTATAGATGACATTTTATGCACTTGCTAACAAACAGACTTTGCTGTTCTCCAAACCCATTTTTACTGTGATTTTCTCGGTCCATTGCATACGAATTCCACACCACTTTATCCGGATATGACTGCATGTAACCAGAAATATCCGGTTTTGTTTTTGCTAACTCAATCCCAGATATTGCTACAGCCTCTATGTTACTTTTTTCTGGATACTATCAAGGGACTTTATTGTTTTGAATGCTTTTTATCGGAAAACATTTTATTTTGAGCTTGGATTCAGTAATTGGTTCCACATGGAGACACCAGCTCTACATATTCGTATTTTCTAGGTAGAAAGCTAGGGGAACTGTGGCAAACAAACATGATATTTCTGTTTGTCTAGATGACATTTTATGCACTTGCCTAACGAAAAGACTTTGCTTTTCCCCAAAACCATTTGTACTGTGATTTTTTCAGTCCATTGCATACGAATTCCAAACCACTTTGTCCGAATATTACAGGATGTAATCAGAAATATGCGGTTGTATTTTGGCTAACTCAATCCCAGATATTGCTACAGCCTCTTTGTTAGTGTTTTCTGGATACTATCGATGGACTTTATTGTTTTGTATGTTTTTATCAGGGAACATTTAATTTTGTACTCTTGAAACACTAATTGGTTCATCATGGGGACACCAGCTCTACACATTCGTATTTTCTAGGGAGAAAGCTAGAGGAACTGCGGCAAACAAACATGATATTTCTGTTTGTATAGATGACATTTTATGCACTTGGCCAGCGAAAAGACTTTGCCTTTCTCCAAAACCATTTTTACTGTGATTTTCTCGGTCCATTGCACACGAATTCCACACCAGTTTGTCCGGATATGATTCTTGAAAACAAAAATGTCCGATTGTGTTTTGGCTAACTCATTCGGAAATATTGTGAAATCCTCTGTGTTTGCTTTTTCTGGATATTATCGATAGACTTTAGAGTTTTGAATGTTTTTATCAGGGAACATTTAATTTTGTACCGTTGAAACACTAATTGGTTCATCATGGCGACACCAGCTCTACACATTCGTATTTTCTAGGGAGAAATCTAGGTGAACTGCGGCAAACAAACATGATATTTCTCTTTGTATAGATGACACTTTATGCAGTTGCCTAACGAAAAGACTTTGCTTTTCTCCAAAACCATTTGTACTTTGATTTTCACGGTCCATTGCATAGGAATTCTGCACCACTTTGTCCGGATATGACAGGATGTAACCAGAAATATCCGGTTTTGTTTTGGCTAACTCAATCCCAGATATTGCTACAGCCTCTTTGTTGGTGTTTTCTGGATACTATCGATGTTCTTTATTGTTTTGAATGTTTTTATCAGGGAACATTTAATTTTGTGCTTGAAAACACTAATTGTTTCCACATGGAGACACCAGCTCTACATACTTGTATTTTCTAGGGAGAAATCTAGAGGAACTGCCGCAAACAAACATGATATTTCTGTTTCTATAGATGACATTTTATGCCCTTGCCTAATGAAAAGACTTTGCTTTTCTCCAAAACCATTTTTACTGTGATTATTTCAGTCCTTTGCATACAAATTCCACACAAGTTTGTCCGGATATGACTGGATGAAACTGGAAACATTTGGTTTGGCTTTGACTAACTCAATTCCAAATATTGTTGCAGCCTCTGTGTTAGTGTATTCCTGATATTATCCACGGACTTTATTGTTTTGAATGTTTTATATCAGGGAACATTTATTTTTGTGCTTGAAAACACTAATTGTTTCCACATGGTGACACCAGCTCTACATATTTTTATTTTCTAGGGAGAAATCTAGAGGAACTGCCGCAAACAAACATGATATTTCTTTTTCTATAGATGGCATTTTATGCACTTGCCCAACGAAAAGACTTTGCTTTTCTCCAAAACCATTTTTACTGTAGTTATTGCGGTCCATTGCATACAGATTCCACACAATTTTGTCCGGATATGACTGGATGAAACCGGAAACATCCGGTTTTGTTTTGGCTAACTCAATCCAAGATATTCCTACAGCATCTTTGTTTCTGTATTCCTGATATTATACATGGACTTTATTGTTATGAATGTTTTTTTTTTTAGGGAACATTTAATTTTGTGCTTCGAAACACTAATTTGTTCCACATGGAGACACCAGCTCTACACATTCGTATTTTCTAGGGAGAAAGCTAGAGGAACTGCGGCAAACAAACATGATATTTCTGTTTCTATAAATGACATTTTATACACTTGCTTACAAAAAGACTTTGCTTTTTCCCAAATCCATTTTTACTGTTATTTTCTCGGTCCATTGCATACGAATTCCACACCACTTTGACCGGATATGACTGGATGAAACCAAAATTATCTGGTTGTGTTTTGGCTAACTAAATCCCAGAAATTGCTACAGTCTCTGTGTTTGTGTATTCTTGATATTATCCACAGACTGTATTGTTTTGAATGTCTTTTATTAGGGAACATTTAATTTTTTGCTTGGAAACACTGATTGTTTACACATGGAGACACTAGCTCTACACATTCGTATTTTCTAGGGAGAAAGCTAGAGGAACTGCGGCAAAGAAACCTGATATTTCTGTTTGTATAGATGACATTTTATGCACTTGCCTAATGAAAAGACTTTGCTTTTCTCCAAAACCATTTTTACTGTGATTTCCTCAGTCCATTGCATACGAATTCCACACCAGGTTGTCCGGATATGACTGGATGAAACCAGAAATATCCGGTTTTCTTTTGGCGAACTCAATCCCAGATATTCCTACAGACTCTTTGTTTGTTTTGTGGATATTATAATTGGACTTTATTGTTTTGAATGTTTTTTATTGGGGAACATTTAATTTTGAGCTTTGATACATTAATTGGTTCCTCATGGAGACACCAGCTGTACATATTCGTATTTTCTAGGTAGAAAGCTAGACGAACTGCGGCAAACAAACATGATATTTTTGTTTGATAGATGACATTTTATGCATTGGTAACGAAAAGACTTTGCTTTTCTCCTAAACCATTTTTACTTTGATTTTCTCGTTCCATTGCATATGAATTCCACACCACTTTGTCCAGATATGACTGGATGAAACCGGAAATATCCAGTTTTGTTTTGCCTAACTCAATCCCAGATATTGCTACAGTCTCTGTTTTTTATTCCTGAATTATCTACAGACTTTATAGTTTTGAATGTTTTTTTACCAGGGAACATTTTATTTTGAGCTTGGATACAGTAATTGGTTCCACAGGGAGACACCAGCTCTACATATTCGTATTTTCCAGGCGGTAAGCTAGAGGAACTGTGGCAATCAAACATGATATTTCTGTTTGTATAGATGACATTTTATGCACTTGCCTAATAAAAAGACTTTGATTTTCCCCATAACCATTTGTACTGTGATTTTCTTAGTCCATTGCATACGAATTCCACACCAGTTTGTCCGGATATGACTGGAAGAAACCAGAAATATACGGTTTTTTTTTGGCTAACTCAATTCGAAATATTGTGAAAGCCACTGTGTTTGTGTTTTCTGGATATTCTCGATGGCCTTTATTGTTTTGAATATTTTTATCAGGGAATATTGAATTTTGAACCGTAGAAACTCTAACTGGTTCATCATGGGGACACCAGCTCTACACATTCGTATTTTCTAGGGAGAAAGGTAGAGCAACTGTGGCAAACAAACATGATATTTCTCTTTGTATAGATGACACTTTATGCAGTTGCCTAACGAAAAGACTTTGCTTTTCTCCAAAACCATTTTTACTTTGATTTACTCGGTGCATTGCATAGGAATCCCACACCAGTTTGTCTGGATATGACTGGATGAAACCGGAAATATCCTTTTTTTTTTTGGCTAACTAAACCCCAGATATTGCTACAGCCTCTGTGTTTGTGTTTTCTGGATATTATCCATGGACTTTATTGTTTTGAAAGTTTTTTTTAATTGGGGAACATTTTATTTTTGCTTGGATACAGTAATTGGTTCCACATGGAGACACCAGCTCAAATATATTCGTATATTCTACGGAGAAAGCTAGAGGAACTGCAGCAAACAAACATGATATTTCTGTTTGTATAGATGACCTTTCATTCACTTGCCTAACATAAAGGCTTTGCTCTTCTCCAAAAGCATTTTTACTGTGATTTTCTCAGTCCGTTGCATATGAATTCCACACAACTTTTTCCGGATACGACTGGATGAAACCCGAAATATCTGGTTGTGTTTTGGCTAACTCAATCCGAAATAATACTACAGCTTCAGTGTTTGTGTATTGCTGATAGTATCCACAGACTTTATTGTTTTGAATGTTCTTTCTCAGGGAACATTTAATTTTGTACCATAGAAACACTAATTGCTTTATCATGGGGACACCAGCTCCACACATTCGTATTTTCTAGGGAGAATGCTAGAGGAACTGCAGCAAACAAACATGATATTTCTCTTTGTATAGATGACATTTTATGCACTTGCCTAATGAAAAGACGTTGCTTTTCTCCAAAACCATTTGTACTGTGATTTTCTCGGTCCATTGCATACGAATTCCAAACCACTTTGTCCGGATATGACTGGATGAAACCAGAAATATCCGGTTGTGTTTTGGGTAGCTCAATCCCTGATATTGCTACAGCCTCTATGTTTGTGTTTTCTGGATGTTATCAACAAACTTTATGTTTTGAATGTCTTTTATCAGGGAACATTTAATTTTGAACCATTGAAACAATAATTGTTTCATAATATGAACACCAGCTCTACAGATTCATATTTTCTAGGGAGAAAGCTAGAGGAATTGCGGCAAACAAACATGATGTTTCTGTTTGTGTAGATGACATTTTATGCACTTGCCTAACGAAAAGACTTTGCTTTTCTCCAAAGTCATTTTTACTGTGATTTTTTCCATCAATTGCGTACGAATTCCACACCAATTTGTACGGAAATGACAGGACGAAACCAGAAATATCTGCTTGTGTTTTGATTAATTCAATCCCAGATATTGCTATAGCCTCTATGTTTGTGTATTCCTGATATTATCCACGGAATTTATTGTTTTGAAGGTTTTTTATCAGGGAACATTTAATTTTGTGCTTGGAAACACTAATTGGTTCAACATGGAGACACCAACTATAAACATTCGTATTTTCTAGGGAGAAAGCTAGAGAAACTGCGGAAAACAAACATGATATTTCTGTTTGTATAGATGACATTTTATGCACTTGCCTAACGAAAAGACATTGCTTTTCTCCAAAACCATTTTTACTGAGATTTTCTCGGTCCATTGCATACGAATTCCAAACCACTTTATCCAGATATGACTGGATGAAACCAGAAATATCCGGTTGTGTTTTGGCTAACTCAATCCGAAATATTGCTACAGCCTCTGTGTTTGTGTTTTCTGGATATTTTCGAGGGACTAATTGTTTTGAATGTTCTTATCAGGGTACATTTAATTATGTATCTTATAAACACTAATTGGTTCATCATGGGGACACCAGCTCTAAACATTCGTATTTTCTAGGGAGAAAGCTAGAGGAACTGTGGCAAACAAACATGATATTTCTATTTGTATAGATGACATTTTATGCACTTGCCTAACGAAAAGACTTTGCTTTTCTCCAAAACCATTTGTACTGTGATTTTCTCATTCCATTGCATACGAATTCCAAACGACTTTTTCCGGATATGACTGGATAAAACCGGAAATATCTGGTTTTTTTTGGCTAACTCAATCCCAGATATTGCTACTGATTCTGTGTTTGTGTATTCCTGATTTTATCCACAGACTATATTTCTTGAATGTTTTTTTTTTCAAGGAACATTTAATTTTGTACTTGGATACACTAACTGGTTCCACATGGAGACACCTGCTCTACACATTCGTATTTTCTAGGAAGAAAGCTAGAATTACTGGGGCAAACAAACATGACATTTCTGTTTCTAGAGATGACATTTTATGTGCTTGCCTAACGAAAATACGTTGATTTTCACCAAAACCATTTGTACTGTGATTTTCTCGGTCCATTGAATACGAATTCCACACCAGTTTCTCCGGATATGACCGGATGTATTCAGAAATATCCGATTTTGTTTTGGCTAACTCAATCCCAGATATTGCCACAGCCTCTGTTTTGTGTATTCCTGATATTATCTACAGACTTTATTGTTTTGAATGTTTTTATCATGGAACATTTAATTTTGTACCGTAGAAACACTAATTGGTTCCACATGGAGACACCATCTCTACACATTCCCATTTTCTAGGGAGAAAGCTAGAGCAACTGCGACAAACAAACATGATATTTCTGTTTGTATACATGACATTTTATGCACTTGCCTAACGTATATACTTTGCTTTTCTCCAAAACCATTTTTCTTATGCTTTTCTGGGTCGACTGCATATGAATTCCAAACCACTTTTTCCGGATATGACTGGATGAAACCAGAAATATTCGGTTGTGATTTGGCTAACTCAATCCAAAATATTGCTACAGCCTCTGTGTTTGTGTTTTCTGGATATTATCGAGGGACTTTATTGTTTTGAATATTTTTATCAGGGAAAATTTCATGTTGTACCGCAGAAACACTAATTGGTTCCACATGGAGACACCAGCTCTGCACATTCGTATTTTCTAGGGAGAAAGCTAGAGGAACTGCGACAAACAAACATGATATTTCGATTCCTATAGATGACATTTTATGCACTTGCCTAACGAAAACACTTTGCTTTTCTCCATAACCCTTTTACTGTGATTTTCTCGGTCCATTGCATACAAATTCCACACCACTTTGTCCAGACATGACTGGATGTCACCAGAAATATCTGGTTGTGTTTTCGCTAACTCAATCCGAAATATTGTGAAAACCTCTGTGTTTGTGTTTTCTGGATATTATTGATGGACTAATTTTTGTGAATGTTTTTATCAGGGAACTTTTAATTTTGTTCTTGGAAACACTAATTGTTTCCACATGGAGACACCAGCTCTACACATTCGTATATTCTAGGGAGAAAGCTAGAAGAACTGGGGCAAAGGAACATGATATTTCTGTTTGTCTAGATGACATTTTATGCACTTGCCTAACGAAAATCTTTGCTTTTCTCCAAAACCATTTTTACTGTGATTTTCTCGGTCCATTGCATACGAATTCCACACCAGTTTTTCTGGATATGACTGGATGAAACCGAGAATATCCGGTTGTGTTTTGGCTAACTTAATCCGAAATATTGTGAAAGCCTCTGTTTGTGTATTTTGGATATTATTGAGGGACTTATTGTTTTGAATGTTTTTATCAGGGAAAATTTAATTTTGTACCATTGAAACACGAATTGGTTCATAATGGGAACACCAGTCATTTTCTCGGTCCATTGCATAGGAATTCCACACCAGTTTGTCCAGATATGACCGTATGAAATATGGAAATATCCGGTTTTGTTTTGGCTAACTCAATCCCAGATATTGTTACCGCATCTGTGTTTGAATATTCCTGTTATTATCCACAGACTTTATTGTTTTGAATGTTTTTTATTGGATAACATTTTATTTGGTGCTGCATAAAACTAATAGTTTCCACATGGAGACACCAGCTCTACACATTCATATTTTCTAGGTAGAAAGCTAGAGGAACTGCGGCAAAGAATCATGATATTTCTGTTTCTATAAATGACATTTTATGCACTTGCCTAACGAAAAGACTTTGCTTTTCTCCAAAACAATTTTTACTGTGTTTTTCTCGGTCCATTGCATAAGAATCCCACACTACTTTGTCCGCATATGACTGGAGGAAACCAGAAATATCTGGTTGTGTTTTGGCTAACTCAATCTGAAATATGGCTACAGCCTATGTTTTTGTGTATTCCTGACATTATTCAGACTTTATTTTTTGAATTTTTTTTCAGGGGTCATTTAATATTGTGCTTGGAAACACTAATTGGTTCCACTGAGACACCAGCTCTACATGTTCGTATTTTCTGCGGAGAATTCTAGAGGAACTGCAGCAAACAAACATGATATTTCTGTTTGTATAGATGACATTTTATGCACTTGCTAACAAAAAGACTTTGCTTTTCTCCAAAACCATTTTTACTGTGATTTTCTCATTCCATTGCATTCGAATTCCACACCACTTTGTCCGGATATGACTGGATGAAACCAGAAATATCTTGTTGTGTTTTGGCTAACTCAATCGGAAATATTGCTACTGCCTCTGTGTTTGTGTATTCCTGATATTATCCAAGGACTTTATTTTTTTGAATTTTTTTTCAGGGATCATTTAATTTTGTGCTGCGAAACACTAATTTGTTCCACTTGAGCACACCAGCTCTACACATTTGTATTTTCTAGGGAGAAAGCTAGAGTAACTGCGGCAAACAACCATGATATTTCTGTTTGTATAGATGACATTTTATGCACTTGCCTAACGAAAAGAATTTGCTTTTCTCCAAAACCTTTTGTACTGTGATTTTCTCGATCCATTGCATACGAATTCCACACCAGTTTGTCCGGATATGACTGGGTGAAATTGTAATATCTGGTTGTGTTTTGGCTAACTGAATCTGAAATATTGCTACAGCCTCTGTGTTTGTCTTTTTTGGATATTAACGATGGACTTATTGTTTTCAATGTTTTAATCAGGGAACATTTAATTTTGTACCATTAAAACACTAATTGTTTCATAATGGGATCAACAGCTCTACACATTCGTATTTTCTAGGGAGAAAGCTAGAGCAACTGCGACAAACAAACATGATATTTCTGTTTGTATAGATGACATTTTATGCACTTGCCTAACAAAAAGACTTTGCTTTTCCCCAAAACCACTTTTACTGTGTTTTTCTCGGTCCATTGCATACGAATTGCACACCAGTTTGTCCGGATATGACTGGATGAACCCGGAAATATGTGGTTGTGTTTTTGCTAACTCAATCCCAGATATTGCTACAGCCTCTATGTTTGTTTTTTATGGATATTATCCACAGTCGTTATTGATTTAATGTTTTTTATCGGGGAACATTTTATTTGAGCTTGGATGCAGTAATTGGTTCCACATGGAGACACCAGCTCTACATATTCTATTTTCTAGGGAGAAAGCTAGAGGAACAGCGGCAAACAAACATGATATTTCCGTTTGTATAGATGACATTTTATGCACTTGCCTAACGAAAAGACTTTGCTTTTCCCCAAAACCACTTGTACTGTGATTTTCTAGGTCCATTGCATACGAATTCCACACCACTTTGTCCGGATATGACTGGATGAAACCAGAAATATCTGGTTGTGTTTTGGCTAACTCAATCCGAAATATTGTGAAAGACTCTGTGTTTGTGTATTCCTGATATTATCACGAACTTTATTGTTTTCAATGTTTTTTATCAGGGAACATTTAATTTTGTGCTTGGAAACACTAATTGGTTCCACATGGAGACACCAGCTCTACACATTCCTATTACTATTGAGAAACCTAGAGGACCTGCGGCAAGCAAACATGATATTTCTGTTTGTAAAGATGACATTTTATGTACGTGCCTAATGAAAACACTTTGCTTTTCTCCAAAACCATTTTTGCTGTGATTTTCTCGGTCCATTGCATACGAATTCCACACCAGTTTGTCCGGATATGACTGGATGAAACCGGCAAAATCCGTGTTTTTTTTTTTTGCTAACTCAATCCCAGATATTTTTACCGCTTCTGTGTTTGTATTTTCTGGATATTATCCATGGACTTTATTTTTTGAATGTTTTCATCAGGGAACATTTAATTTTGTACCGTTGAAACACTAATTGGTTCATCATGGGGACACCAGCCCTACACATTCGTATTTTCTAGGCAGAAAGCTAGAGGAACAGCGACAAACAAACATGATATTTCTATTTCTATAGATGACATTTCATGCACTTGCCTAACGAAAACACTTTGCTTTTCTCCAAAACCATTTTTACTGTGATTTTCTTGGTACATTGCATACAAATTGCACACCACTTTGTCCAGACATGACTGGATGTAACCAGAAATATCTGGTTGTCTTTTCGCTAACTCAATCCGAAATATTGTGAAAGCCTCTGTGTTTGTGTTTTCTGGATATAATCGATGGACTAATTTTTGTGAATGTTTTTATCAGGGAACATTTAATTTTGCTCTTGGAAACACTAATTGTTTCCACATGGAGACACCAGCTCTACACATTCGTATTTTCTAGGGAGAAAGCTAGGGGAACTGGGGCAAACGAACATGATATTTCTGTTTGTGTAGATGACCTTTTATGCACTTGCCTAACGAAAAGACTTTGCTATACTCCAAAACCATTTTTACTGTGATTTTCTCGTTCCATTACATACAAATTCCACACCAAGTTGTCCGGATATGACTGGATTTAACCGGACATATCTGGTTTTATTTTGGCTAACTCAATCCCAGATATAGCTACAGCCTCTGTGTTTCTGTATTCCTAATATTATCAATGGACTTTATTGTTTTGAAAGTTTTTTTATCAGTGAACATTTAATTTTGATCTTGGAAACACTACTTGGTTCCACATGGAGACACCAGCTCTACACATTCGTATTTTCTAGGGAGAAATCTAGAGGAACTGCGGCAAACAAATATGATATTTCTCTTTTAGTAGATGAAGTTTTATGAACTTACCTAACAAAAAGACTTTGCTTTTCTCCAAAACCATTTGTACTGTGATTTTCTCGGTCCATTGCATACGAGTTCAACACCACTTTGTCCGGATATGACTGGATGAACACAGAAATATCCAGATTTGTTTTGGCTAACTCAACCCGAAATATTGTGAAAGACTCTGTGTTTGCGTTTTCTTGATATTATCGATGGACTTTATTTTTTTTTGAATGTTTTTTATCAGTGAACATTTAAATTTGTGCTTGGATACAGTAATTGTTTCCACATGGAGACACCAGTTCTACACATTCGTATTTTCTAAGGACAAGCTAGTGGAACTGCGGCAAACAAACATGATATTTCTATTTCTATAGATGACATTTTATGCACTTGCCTAACGAAAAGACTTTGCTTTTCTCCAAAACCATTTTTACTGTGAATATCTCGGTGCATTACATATGAATTGTACACCAGTTTACCGGATATGACTGGATGAAACCGTAAATATCCGGTTTTGTTTTGGCTAACTCAACCCCAGATATTACTACAGCCTCTGTGTTTGTGTATTCCTGATATTATCCACGGACTTAATTTTTTTGAATGTTTTTTATCAGGGAACATTTAATTTTGTGGTTGGATCACTAATTGGTTCCACATGGAGACACCAGCTCTACACATTCGTATTTTCTAGGGAGACAGCTAGAGGAACTGCGGCAAACAAACATGATATTTCTGTTTGTACAGATGACATTTTAGGCACTTGCCTAACGAAAAGACTTTGCTTTTCTCCAAAACCATTTGTACTGTGATTTTTTAGTTCATTGCATACGAATTCCACACCAGTTGGTCCGGATATGACTGGATGAAACCAGAAATATCCGGTTGTGTTTTGGCTAAGTCAATCCGAAATATTGTGAAAGCCTCTATGTTTCTGTTTTCTGGATATTATCAACGGACTTTTTTGAATTTTTTTTTTATCGGGGAACATTTTATTTTGAGCTTGGATACAGTAATTGTTTCCACAATGAGACACCAACTGAACATATTCGTATTTTATAGGGAGAAAGCTAGAGGAACTGTGGAAACAAACATGATATTTCTGTTTGTATACATGACATATTATGCACTTGCCTAATGAAAAGACTTTGCTTTTCTCCAAAACCATTTTTACTGTGAATATCTCGGTCCATTGCATATGAATTACGCACCAGTTTGTCCGGATATGACTGGATGAAACCGGAAATATCTGGTTTTTTTTTTTTTGGCTAACTCAATCCCAAATTTGCACCAGACTCTGTTTTTCTTTTTTTTCTGGATATTATCAAAGGACTTTATTGTTTTGAATATATCATCGGGGAATATTTTCTTTTGAGCTTGGATACAGTAATTGGTTCCACATGGAGACACCAACTGAACATATTCGTATTTTCTAGGGAGAAAGCTAGAGGAACTGTGGCAAACAAACATGATATTTCCGTTTTTATAGATGAGATTTTATGCACTTGCCTAACGAAAAGACTTTGCTTTTCTCCAAAACCATTTTTACTGTGATTTTTTTTGGTCAATTGCATACGAATTCCACAGCAGTTTGTCCTGATATTACTGGAGAAAACTGAAATATCCGGTTGTGGTTTGGCTAACCCAATCGAAATATTTTGAAAGCCTCTGTGTTTGTGTTTTCTGGATATTATCGATGGACTTTATTGTTTTTAATGTTTTTTATCAGAGAATATTTAATTTTGCGCCGTTGAAACACTAATTGGTTCATCATGGGGACACCAGCTCTACACATTCCTTTTTTCTAGGGAGAATGCTAGAGGAACTGCGGCAAATAAACATGATATTTCTGTTTGTATAGATGGAATTTTATGCACTTGCCTAATGAAAAGACTTTGCTTTTCTCCAAAACCATTTTTACTGTGAATATCTCGGTGCATTGCATACGAATTGTACACCAGTTTACCGGATATGACTGGATGAAACCGTAAATATCCGGTTTTGTTTTGGCTAACTCAACCCCAGATATTGCTACAGCCTCTGTGTTTGTGTATTCCTGATATTATCCACGGACTTAATTTTTTTGAATGTTTTTTATCAGGGAACATTTAATTTTGTGGTTGGATCACTAATTGGTTCCACATGGAGACACCAGCTCTACACATTCGTATTTTCTAGGGAGACAGCTAGAGGAACTGCGGCAAACAAACATGATATTTCTGTTTGTACAGATGATATTTTAGGCACTTGCCTAACGAAAAGACTTTGCTTTTCTCCAAAACCATTTGTACTGTGATTTTTTGGTTCATTGCATACGAATTCCACACCAGTTGGTCCGGATATGACTGGATGAAACCAGAAATATCCGGTTGTGTTTTGGCTAAGTCAATCCGAAATATTGTGAAAGCCTCTATGTTTCTGTTTTCTGGATATTATCAACGGACTTTTTTGAATTTTTTTTTTATCGGGGAACATTTTATTTTCAGCTTGGATACATTAATTGTTTCCACAAGGAGACACCAACTGAACATATTCGTATTTTATAGGGAGAAAGCTAGAGGAACTGCGGAAACAAACATGATATTTCTGTTTGTATAGATGGCATTTTACGCACTTGCCTAATGAAAAGACGTTTCTTTTCTCCAAAACCATTTTTACTGTGATTTTCTCGGTCCATTGCATACGAATTCCACACCAGTTTGTCTGGATATGACTGGAGTAAAACAGAAATATCCGGTTGTGTTTTGGCTAACTCAATCCGAAATATTGTGAAAGCCTCTGTGTTTGTGTTTTCTGGATGTTATCGATGGACTTTATTGTTTTGAATATTTTTATCAGGGAACATTTAATTTTCTACCATTGAAACACTAATCGGTTCATCATGGGAGCACCAGCTCTACACATTCGCATTTTCCAGGGAGAAAGCTAGAGCAACTGCGGCAAACAAACATCATATTTCTGTTTGTATATATGAGATTTTATGCACTTGCCTAATGAAAAGACTTTGCTTTTCTCCAATACCATTTGTACTGTGATTTACTCGGTCCATTGCATACGAATTCCACACCAGTTTACCGGATATGACTGGATGAAACCGTAAATATCCGGTTTTCTTTTGGCTAAATCAATCCCAGATATTGCTACAGCCTCTGTGTTTGTGTATTACTGATATTTTCCACAGACTTTATTGTTTTGATGTTTTTTATCGGGGAACATTTAATTTTGTACTTTGAATCACTAATTGGTTCCACATGGAGACACCAGCTCTACACTTTCGTATTTTCTAGGGAGACAGCTAGTGGAACTGCGGCAAACAAACATGATATTTCTGTTTGTATAGATCACATTTTATGCACTTGCCTAACGAAAATACTTTGCTTTTCTCGAAAACTAATTTTACTGTGATTTTCTCGGTCGAATGCATACGAATTCCACACAAGTTTGTCTGGATATGACTGGTGAAACGGGAAATATCCAGTTTTGTTTTGGCTAACTCAATCCCAAATATTGCTCAAGCCTCTGTTTTTGTTTTTTCTGGATATTATCCACGGACTATATTGATTTGAATGCTTTTATCGGGGAACATTTTATTTTGAGCTTGGATACAGTAATTGGTTCCACATAGAGACACCAGCTGAAAATATTCGTATTTTCTAGGAAGAAAGCTAGACGAACTGTGGCAAACAAACATGGTATTTCTGTTTGTATGGATCACATTTTATGCATTTGCCTAAGGAAAAGACTTTGCTATTTTCCAAAACTATTTTTACTATGATTTTCTCGGTCCATTGCATACGAATTCCACAACAGTATGTCCGGATATGACTGGATAAATGCGGAAATATCCGGTATTGTTTTGGCTAACTCAACCCCAGATATTGCTACAGCCCCTGTGTTTGTGTATTCCTGATATTATCCATGGACTTTATTGTTTTGAATGTTTTTTTTAGGGGAACATTTAATTTTGTGCTTGGTTTCACTAATTGGTTCCACATGGAGACACCAGCTCTACACATTCCTATTTTCTAGGGAGAAAGCTAGTGGAACTGCAGCAAACAAACATGATATTTCTGTTTGTATAGATGACATTTTATGCACTTGCCTAACGAAACGACTTTGCTTTTCTCCAAAACCATTTTTACTGTGATTTTTTCAGTTCATTGCATAGAATTCCACACCAGTTTGTCCGGATATGACTGGAAGAAACCAGAAGTATCCGGTTGTGTTTGGCTAACTCAATGCGAAATATTGTGAGATTCTGTGTTGGTGTTTTCTGGATATTATCCATGGACTTTATTGTTTTGAATGTTTTTTCAGGGAACATTTAATTTTGTATAGTAGAAACACTAATTGGTTCATCATGGGGACACCAGCTCTACACATTCGTATTTTCTAGGGAAAATGCTAGAGGAACTGCGGCAAACATACATGATATTTCTGTTTGTATCTATGAGATTTCATGCACTTGCCTAAGGAAAAGACTTTGCTATTCTCAAAAACCATTTTTACTGTAATTTTCTCGATCCATTGCATACGAATTCCACACCAGTTTGTCCAGATATGACTGGATGAAACCGGGAATATCTGGTTTTGTTTTGGCTAACTCAATCCCAGATATTGCTACAGGCTCTGTGTTAGTGTATTCCTGATACTATCGCTGGACTTTATTTTTTTGAATTTTTTTTAGGGGAACATTTAATTTTGTTCTTGCAAACACTAATAGGTTCCACATGGAGGCACCAGCTCTACATATTTGTATTTTCTAAGGAGAAAGCAAGATGAACTGCTGCAAACAAAAATGATATTTCTGTTTGTATAGATGACATTTTATGCACTTGCCAAACGAAAAGACTTTGCTTTTCTCCAAACCACTTTTACTGTGATTTTCTCAGTTCATTGCATATGAATTCCACATCAGTTTGTCCGGATGTGACTGGATGAAACCGGAAATATCCGCTTTTGTTTTTGCTAACTCAATCCCAGATATTGCTACAACCTCTGTGTTTGTGTATTCCTGATATTATCCGAGGACTTTATTGTTTTGAATGTTTTTTATCAGGGAACATTTAACTTTGTGCTTGGAAACACTAATTGGTTCCATATGGCGACACCAGCTCTGCACATTCATATTTTCTAGAGAGAAAGCTACAGGAACTGCGGCAAACAAACATGACATTTCTGTTTGTCTCAATTGCATTTTATGCACTTTCCGAAGCAAAAGACATTGCTTTTCTCCAATATATTATTACTGTGATTGTCTCGGTCCACTGCATACGAATTCCACACCAGTTTGTCCGGATATGACTGGATGCAACCAGAAATATCCGGTGGTGGTTTGGCTAACTCAATCACAGATATTGCTACAGCCTCTGTGTTTGTGTATTCCTGATATTATCCATGCACTTTATTTTTTTGAATGTTTTTTTTTTCAGGGAACATTTAATTTTGTGCTTGGAAACACTAATTGATTCCACATGGAGACACCAGCTCTACAGATTCTTATTTTCTAAGGAGAAAGCTAGAAGAACTGCGGCAAACAAACATGATATTTCTGTTTGTATAGATGACATTTTAGGCACTTGCTTAACAAAAAGACTTTGCTTTTCTCCAAAACCAGTTTTACTGTGATTTTCTCCGTCCATTGCATACGAATTCCACACCACTTTGTCCGGATATGACTGGATGAAACTGGAAATATCTGGTTGTGTTTTGGCTAACTGAATCCGAAATATTGTGAAAGCCTCTCTGTTTGTGTTTTCCGGCTACTATCCTCAGACTATATTGTTTTGAATGTTTTTATCAGGGAACATTTAATTTTGTACCGTTGAAACACTAGTTGGTTCATCATGGGGCCACCAGCTCTACACATTCATATTTTCTAGGGAGAAAGCTAGAGGAACCGTTGCAAACAAACATGATATTTCTGTTTGTATAGATGACATTTTATGCAATTGCCTAACGAAAAGACTTTGCTTTTCTCCAAAACCATTTGTACTGCGATTTCCTCGGTCCATTGCATACGAATTCCACACCACTTTGTCCGGATATGACTGGCTGAAACCAGAATTATTCTGTTATCTTTTGGATAACTCAATCCGAAATATTTCTACAGCCTCTGTGTTTGTGTTTTCTGAATATTATCGATGGACTTTATTGTTTTGAATATTTGTATCAGGGAAAATTTCATTTTGTACCGTTGAAACACTAATTGGTTCATCATGGGAACACCAGCTCCACACATTCGTATTTTCTAGGGAGAAAGCTACAGGAACTGCAGCAAACAAACATGATATTTCTGTTTGTATCGATGACATTTTATGCACTTGCCTAACGTAAAAACTTTGCTCTTCTCCAAAGCCATTTTTACTGTGATTTTCTCATTCCATTGCATACGAATTCCACACCAGTTTGTCCGGATATTACTGGATGAAAGCAGAAATATCCGGTTGTGTTTTGGCTAACTCAATCCGAAATATTTCTACAGCCTCTGTGTTTGTGTTTTGGGAAATTTTAGATGGAATTTATTGTTCTGTATATTTTTATCAGGGAACACTGAATTTTGTACCATTGAAACACTAATTGGTTCCACATGGGGACAAGCTCAACACATTCACATTTTCTAAGGAAAAAGCTAGAGGAACTGCCGCAAACAAACATGATATTTCTGTTTGTATAGATTACATTTTATGCGTTGCCTCACGAAAATACGATGTTTTTTTCCAAAACCATTTTTACTGTGAATTTCTGGGTCCATTGCATATGAATTCCACACCAGGTGGCCGAATATGACTGGATGAAACCAGAAATTTCCGGTTTGGTTTTGGCTAACTCAATCCCAGATATTACTACAGCCTCTGTGTTTGTGTATTTCTGATATTATTCATGGACTACATTGTTTTTAATGTTTTTCATCAGGGAACATTTAATTTCGTGCTTGGAAACACTAATTAGTTGCACATGCAGACACCAGCTCTACATATTTGTATTTTCTAGGAAGAATGCTACAGGAACTGCGACAAAACAGCATGATTTTTCTGTTTGTATAGATGACATTTTATGCACTTGCGTAACAAAAAGAATTTGCTTTTCTCCAAAACCATTTGTACTGTGAATTTCTCTGTCCATTGCATATGAATTCCACACAACTTTGTCCAGATATGACTGGATGAAACCGGAAATATCCGGGTTTTTTTTGGCTAACTCAATCCGAAATATAGTGAAAGCCTCTGTGTTTGTGTATTCCTGATATTATGCATGGACTTTTTATTTTTCAATGTTTTTTTCAGGGAACATTTAATTTTGTGCTTGAAAACACTAATTGGTTCCACATGGAGACACCAGCTCTACACAATAGTATTTTCCAGGGACAAACCTAGATTAACTGCGGCAAACAAACATGGTATTTCTGTTTGTATAGATGACATTTTATGCACTTGCCTAACAAAAAGACTTTGCTTTTCTCTAAAACCATTTTTACTTGGATTTTCTCAGTCCATTGCATACGAATTCCACACCAGTTTGTCCAGATATAACTGCATGAAACCGGAAATATCCGGGTTTTTTTTTGCATAACTCAATCCTAGATATTGCTACAGCCTCTGTGTTGTGTATTCCTGATATTATCCACAGACTTTATCGTTTTGAATGTTTTTTATCAGGGAACATTTAATTTTCTAGGTAGAAACACTAATTGGTTCATCATGGGGACACCAGCTCTACACATTCGTATTTTCTAGGGAGAAAGCTAGAGGAACTGCGGCAAACAAACATGATATTTCTGTTTGTATAGATGATATTTTATGCACTTGCCTAACGGAAGACTTTGCTTTTCTCCAAAACCATTTGTACGTTGATTTTCTCAGTCCATTGCATACGAATTAAACACCAGTTTGTCCGGGTATGACTGGATGAAAACAGAAATATCTGGTTGTGTTTTGGCTAACTCAATCCGAAATATTGTGAAAGCCTCTGTGTTTGTGTATTCCTTATATTATGCATGGTTTATATTTTTCAATGTTTTTTTTTTCAGGGAACTTTTAATTTTGTGCTTGGAAACACTAATTGGTTGCACATGGAGACACAGCTCTACATATTTGTATTTTCTAGGGAGAATGCTAGAGGAACTGCGACAAACAAGCAGGATATTTATGTTTGTATAGATGACATTTTATCTACTTTCCTAATGAAAAGTGTTTGCTTTTCTCTAAAACCATTTTCACTGTGATTTTCTCGGTCCATTGCATACGAATTGCACACCACTTTTTCCGGATATGACTGGATGAAACCAGAAATATCCAGTTGTGTTTTGGCTAACTCAATCCGAAATATTGTGAAAGCCTCTCTGTTTGTGTTTCTGGATATTATCGATGGAATTTATTGTTTTGTATATTTTTATCAGGAAACATTTAATTTTGTACCATTGAAACACTAATTGGTTCCACATGGGGACAATCTCAACATATTCATATTTTCTAAGGAGAAAGCTAGAAGAACTGCGGGAAACACAAATGATATTTCTGTTAGTATAGATTACATTTGATGCACTTGCCTAACGCAAATATGTTGCTTTTCTCCAAAACGATTTTTACTGTGATTTTCTCTGTCCATTGCATACGAATTCCACACCAGTTTGGCAGGATGTGACTAGATGAAACCGGAAATATCCGGTTGTGTTTTGGCTAACTCAATCCCAGAGATTACTACAGCCTCTGTGTTTGTGTATTTCTGATATTTTCCATGGAAATTATTGTCTTAAATTTTTTTTTACCAGGGAACATTTAAATTTGTGCTTGGAAACACTAATTGGTTGCACATGGAGACACCAGCTCTACATATTTGTATTTTCTAGGGAGAATGCTAGAGGAACTGCGACAAACAAGCAGGATATTTATGTTTGTATAGATGACATTTTATCTACTTGACTAATGAAAAGTCTTTGCTTTTCTCCAAAACCATTTGTACTGTGATTTTCTCGGTCCACAGCATACGAATTCCACACCAGTTTGTCCGGATATGACTGGATGAAGCCGGAATTATCTGGTTATGTGTTGGCTAACTGAATCCCAGATATTGCTACAGCCTCTGTGTTTGTGTATTCCTGATATTATCCACAGAATTTATTGTTTTGAATGTCTTTTATCAGGAAACATTTAATTTTGTTCTTGGAAACACTAATTGGCTCCATATGGAGACACCAGCTCTACACATTCGTATTTTCTAGGGAGAAAGCTAGAGGAACTGCGGCAAAGAAACATGATATTTCTGTTTGTATCGATGACATTTTATGCACTTGCCTAACGAAAAGACTTTGCTTTTCTCCAAAACCATTTTTACTGTGATTTTCTCAGTCCATTGCATACGAATTCCACACCAGTTTGTCCGGATATGACTGGATGAAACCAGAAATATCCGGTTTTGTTTTGGCTAACTCAATCCCAGACATGTTATCGCCTCTGTGTTTGTATTCCTGATATTATCCACGGACTTTATTGTTCTGAATGCTTTTTATCAGGGAGCATTTAATTTTGTATCGTTGAAACACTAATTGTTTCCACATGGAGACACCAGCTCTACACATTCGTATTTTCTAGGGAGAATGCTAGAGGAATTGCGACAAACAAACATGATATTTCTGTTTGTCTAGATGACATTTTATGCACTTGCCTAACGAAAAGACTTTGCTTTTCTCCAAAACCATTTGTACTGTGATTTTCTCGGTCCACTGCATACGAATTCCACACCAGTTTGTCCGGAAATGACTGGATGAAACCGGAATTATCCGGTTATGTGTTGGCTAACTGAATCCCAGATATTGCTACAGCCTCTGTGTTTGTGTATTCCTGATATTATCCATGCACTTTATTTTTTTGAATGTTTTTTTTTTCAGGGAACATTTAATTTTGTGCTTGGAAACACTAATTGGTTCCACATGGAGACACCAGCTCTACAGATTCTTATTTTCTAAGGAGAAAGCTAGAAGAACTGCGGCAAACAAACATGATATTTCTGTTTGTATAGATGACATTTTAGGCACTTGCTTAACAAAAAGACTTTGCTTTTCTCCAAAACCAGTTTTACTGTGATTTTCTCCGTCCATTGCATACGAATTCCACACCACTTTGTCCGGATATGACTGGATGAAACTGGAAATATCTGGTTGTGTTTTGGCTAACTGAATCCGAAATATTGTGAAAGCCTCTCTGTTTGTGTTTTCCGGCTACTATCCTCAGACTATATTGTTTTGAATGTTTTTATCAGGGAACATTTAATTTTGTACCGTTGAAACACTAGTTGGTTCATCATGGGGCCACCAGCTCTACACATTCATATTTTCTAGGGAGAAAGCTAGAGGAACCGTTGCAAACAAACATGATATTTCTGTTTGTATAGATGACATTTTATGCAATTGCCTAACGAAAAGACTTTGCTTTTCTCCAAAACCATTTGTACTGCGATTTCCTCGGTCCATTGCATACGAATTCCACACCACTTTGTCCGGATATGACTGGCTGAAACCAGAATTATTCTGTTATCTTTTGGATAACTCAATCCGAAATATTTCTACAGCCTCTGTGTTTGTGTTTTCTGAATATTATCGATGGACTTTATTGTTTTGAATATTTGTATCAGGGAAAATTTCATTTTGTACCGTTGAAACACTAATTGGTTCATCATGGGAACACCAGCTCCACACATTCGTATTTTCTAGGGAGAAAGCTACAGGAACTGCAGCAAACAAACATGATATTTCTGTTTGTATCGATGACATTTTATGCACTTGCCTAACGTAAAAACTTTGCTCTTCTCCAAAGCCATTTTTACTGTGATTTTCTCATTCCATTGCATACGAATTCCACACCAGTTTGTCCGGATATTACTGGATGAAAGCAGAAATATCCGGTTGTGTTTTGGCTAACTCAATCCGAAATATTTCTACAGCCTCTGTGTTTGTGTTTTGGGAAATTTTAGATGGAATTTATTGTTCTGTATATTTTTATCAGGGAACACTGAATTTTGTACCATTGAAACACTAATTGGTTCCACATGGGGACAAGCTCAACACATTCACATTTTCTAAGGAAAAAGCTAGAGGAACTGCCGCAAACAAACATGATATTTCTGTTTGTATAGATTACATTTTATGCGTTGCCTCACGAAAATACGATGTTTTTTTCCAAAACCATTTTTACTGTGAATTTCTCGGTCCATTGCATATGAATTCCACACCAGGTGGCCGAATATGACTGGATGAAACCAGAAATTTCCGGTTTGGTTTTGGCTAACTCAATCCCAGATATTACTACAGCCTCTGTGTTTGTGTATTTCTGATATTATTCATGGACTACATTGTTTTTAATGTTTTTCATCAGGGAACATTTAATTTCGTGCTTGGAAACACTAATTAGTTGCACATGCAGACACCAGCTCTACATATTTGTATTTTCTAGGAAGAATGCTACAGGAACTGCGACAAAACAGCATGATTTTTCTGTTTGTATAGATGACATTTTATGCACTTGCGTAACAAAAAGAATTTGCTTTTCTCCAAAACCATTTGTACTGTGAATTTCTCTGTCCATTGCATATGAATTCCACACAACTTTGTCCAGATATGACTGGATGAAACCGGAAATATCCGGGTTTTTTTTGGCTAACTCAATCCGAAATATAGTGAAAGCCTCTGTGTTTGTGTATTCCTGATATTATGCATGGACTTTTTATTTTTCAATGTTTTTTTCAGGGAACATTTAATTTTGTGCTTGAAAACACTAATTGGTTCCACATGGAGACACCAGCTCTACACAATAGTATTTTCCAGGGACAAACCTAGATTAACTGCGGCAAACAAACATGGTATTTCTGTTTGTATAGATGACATTTTATGCACTTGCCTAACAAAAAGACTTTGCTTTTCTCTAAAACCATTTTTACTTGGATTTTCTCAGTCCATTGCATACGAATTCCACACCAGTTTGTCCAGATATAACTGCATGAAACCGGAAATATCCGGGTTTTTTTTTGCATAACTCAATCCTAGATATTGCTACAGCCTCTGTGTTGTGTATTCCTGATATTATCCACAGACTTTATCGTTTTGAATGTTTTTTATCAGGGAACATTTAATTTTCTAGGTAGAAACACTAATTGGTTCATCATGGGGACACCAGCTCTACACATTCGTATTTTCTAGGGAGAAAGCTAGAGGAACTGCGGCAAACAAACATGATATTTCTGTTTGTATAGATGATATTTTATGCACTTGCCTAACGGAAGACTTTGCTTTTCTCCAAAACCATTTGTACGTTGATTTTCTCAGTCCATTGCATACGAATTAAACACCAGTTTGTCCGGGTATGACTGGATGAAAACAGAAATATCTGGTTGTGTTTTGGCTAACTCAATCCAAAATATTGTGAAAGCCTCTGTGTTTGTGTATTCCTTATATTATGCATGGATTTATATTTTTCAATGTTTTTTTTTTCAGGGAACTTTTAATTTTGTGCTTGGAAACACTAATTGGTTGCACATGGAGACACAGCTCTACATATTTGTATTTTCTAGGGAGAATGCTAGAGGAACTGCGACAAACAAGCAGGATATTTATGTTTGTATAGATGACATTTTATCTACTTTCCTAATGAAAAGTGTTTGCTTTTCTCTAAAACCATTTTCACTGTGATTTTCTCGGTCCATTGCATACGAATTGCACACCACTTTTTCCGGATATGACTGGATGAAACCAGAAATATCCAGTTGTGTTTTGGCTAACTCAATCCGAAATATTGTGAAAGCCTCTCTGTTTGTGTTTCTGGATATTATCGATGGAATTTATTGTTTTGTATATTTTTATCAGGAAACATTTAATTTTGTACCATTGAAACACTAATTGGTTCCACATGGGGACAATCTCAACATATTCATATTTTCTAAGGAGAAAGCTAGAAGAACTGCGGGAAACACAAATGATATTTCTGTTAGTATAGATTACATTTGATGCACTTGCCTAATGCAAATATGTTGCTTTTCTCCAAAACGATTTTTACTGTGATTTTCTCTGTCCATTGCATACGAATTCCACACCAGTTTGGCAGGATGTGACTAGATGAAACCGGAAATATCCGGTTGTGTTTTGGCTAACTCAATCCCAGAGATTACTACAGCCTCTGTGTTTGTGTATTTCTGATATTTTCCATGGACATTATTGTCTTAAATTTTTTTTTACCAGGGAACATTTAAATTTGTGCTTGGAAACACTAATTGGTTGCACATGGAGACACCAGCTCTACATATTTGTATTTTCTAGGGAGAATGCTAGAGGAACTGCGACAAACAAGCAGGATATTTATGTTTGTATAGATGACATTTTATCTACTTGCCTAATGAAAAGTCTTTGCTTTTCTCCAAAACTATTTTTACTGTGATTTTCTCGGTCCATTACATATGAATTCCAAACCACTTTGTCTCGATATGACTGGATGAAACCAGAAATATCCGGTTGTATTTTGGCTAACTCAATCCGATATATTGTGAAAGCCTCTGTGTTTGTGTATTCCTGATATTATGCATGGACTTTATATTTTTCAATGTTTTTTTTTCAGGGAACATTTAATTTTATTCTTGGAAACACGAATTGGTTCCACATAGGACACCAGCTCTACACATTCGTATTTTCCAGGGGGAAAACTAGAAGAACTGCGGCAAACAAACATGATATTTCTGTTTGTCTAGATGACATTTTATGCACTTGCCTAACGAAAAGACTTTGCTTTTCTCCAAAACCATTTGTACTGTGATTTTCTCGGTCCACAGCATACGAATTCCACACCAGTTTGTCCGGATATGACTGGATGAAGCCGGAATTATCTGGTTATGTGTTGGCTAACTGAATCCCAGATATTGCTACAGCCTCTGTGTTTGTGTATTCCTGATATTATCCACAGAATTTATTGTTTTGAATGTCTTTTATCAGGAAACATTTAATTTTGTTCTTGGAAACACTAATTGGCTCCATATGGAGACACCAGCTCTACACATTCGTATTTTCTAGGGAGAAAGCTAGAGGAACTGCGGCAAAGAAACATGATATTTCTGTTTGTATCGATGACATTTTATGCACTTGCCTAACGAAAAGACTTTGCTTTTCTCCAAAACCATTTTTACTGTGATTTTCTCAGTCCATTGCATACGAATTCCACACCAGTTTGTCCGGATATGACTGGATGAAACCAGAAATATCCGGTTTTGTTTTGGCTAACTCAATCCCAGACATGTTATCGCCTCTGTGTTTGTATTCCTGATATTATCCACGGACTTTATTGTTCTGAATGCTTTTTATCAGGGAGCATTTAATTTTGTATCGTTGAAACACTAATTGTTTCCACATGGAGACACCAGCTCTACACATTCGTATTTTCTAGGGAGAATGCTAGAGGAATTGCGACAAACTAACATGATATTTCTGTTTGTCTAGATGACATTTTATGCACTTGCCTAACGAAAAGACTTTGCTTTTCTCCAAAACCATTTGTACTGTGATTTTCTCGGTCCACTGCATACGAATTCCACACCAGTTTGTCCGGAAATGACTGGATGAAACCGGAATTATCCGGTTATGTGTTGGCTAACTGAATCCCAGATATTGCTACAGCCTCTGTGTTTGTGTATTCCTGATATTATCCATGCACTTTATTTTTTTGAATGTTTTTTTTTTCAGGGAACATTTAATTTTGTGCTTGGAAACACTAATTGATTCCACATGGAGACACCAGCTCTACAGATTCTTATTTTCTAAGGAGAAAGCTAGAAGAACTGCGGCAAACAAACATGATATTTCTGTTTGTATAGATGACATTTTAGGCACTTGCTTAACAAAAAGACTTTGCTTTTCTCCAAAACCAGTTTTACTGTGATTTTCTCCGTCCATTGCATACGAATTCCACACCACTTTGTCCGGATATGACTGGATGAAACTGGAAATATCTGGTTGTGTTTTGGCTAACTGAATCCGAAATATTGTGAAAGCCTCTCTGTTTGTGTTTTCCGGCTACTATCCTCAGACTATATTGTTTTGAATGTTTTTATCAGGGAACATTTAATTTTGTACCGTTGAAACACTAGTTGGTTCATCATGGGGCCACCAACTCTACACATTCATATTTTCTAGGGAGAAAGCTAGAGGAACCGTTGCAAACAAACATGATATTTCTGTTTGTATAGATGACATTTTATGCAATTGCCTAACGAAAAGACTTTGCTTTTCTCCAAAACCATTTGTACTGCGATTTCCTCGGTCCATTGCATACGAATTCCACACCACTTTGTCCGGATATGACTGGCTGAAACCAGAATTATTCTGTTATCTTTTGGATAACTCAATCCGAAATATTTCTACAGCCTCTGTGTTTGTGTTTTCTGAATATTATCGATGGACTTTATTGTTTTGAATATTTGTATCAGGGAAAATTTCATTTTGTACCGTTGAAACACTAATTGGTTCATCATGGGAACACCAGCTCCACACATTCGTATTTTCTAGGGAGAAAGCTACAGGAACTGCAGCAAACAAACATGATATTTCTGTTTGTATCGATGACATTTTATGCACTTGCCTAACGTAAAAACTTTGCTCTTCTCCAAAGCCATTTTTACTGTGATTTTCTCATTCCATTGCATACGAATTCCACACCAGTTTGTCCGGATATTACTGGATGAAAGCAGAAATATCCGGTTGTGTTTTGGCTAACTCAATCCGAAATATTTCTACAGCCTCTGTGTTTGTGTTTTGGGAAATTTTAGATGGAATTTATTGTTCTGTATATTTTTATCAGGGAACACTGAATTTTGTACCATTGAAACACTAATTGGTTCCACATGGGGACAAGCTCAACACATTCACATTTTCTAAGGAAAAAGCTAGAGGAACTGCCGCAAACAAACATGATATTTCTGTTTGTATAGATTACATTTTATGCGTTGCCTCATGAAAATACGATGTTTTTTTCCAAAAACATTTTTACTGTGAATTTCTGGGTCCATTGCATATGAATTCCACACCAGGTGGCCGAATATGACTGGATGAAAACAGAAATTTCCGGTTTGGTTTTGGCTAACTCAATCCCAGATATTACTACAGCCTCTGTGCTTGTGTATTTCTGATATTATTCATGGACTACATTGTTTTTAATGTTTTTCATCAGGGAACATTTAATTTCGTGCTTGGAAACACTAATTAGTTGCACATGCAGACACCAGCTCTACATATTTGTATTTTCTAGGAAGAATGCTACAGGAACTGCGACAAAACAGCATGATTTTTCTGTTTGTATAGATGACATTTTATGCACTTGCGTAACAAAAAGAATTTGCTTTTCTCCAAAACCATTTGTACTGTGAATTTCTCTGTCCATTGCATATGAATTCCACACAACTTTGTCCAGATATGACTGGATGAAACCGGAAATATCCGGGTTTTTTTTGGCTAACTCAATCCGAAATATAGTGAAAGCCTCTGTGTTTGTGTATTCCTGATATTATGCATGGACTTTTTATTTTTCAATGTTTTTTTCAGGGAACATTTAATTTTGTGCTTGAAAACACTAATTGGTTCCACATGGAGACACCAGCTCTACACAATAGTATTTTCCAGGGACAAACCTAGATTAACTGCGGCAAACAAACATGGTATTTCTGTTTGTATAGATGACATTTTATGCACTTGCCTAACAAAAAGACTTTGCTTTTCTCTAAAACCATTTTTACTTGGATTTTCTCAGTCCATTGCATACGAATTCCACACCAGTTTGTCCAGATATAACTGCATGAAACCGGAAATATCCGGGTTTTTTTTTGCATAACTCAATCCTAGATATTGCTACAGCCTCTGTGTTGTGTATTCCTGATATTATCCACAGACTTTATCGTTTTGAATGTTTTTTATCAGGGAACATTTAATTTTCTAGGTAGAAACACTAATTGGTTCATCATGGGGACACCAGCTCTACACATTCGTATTTTCTAGGGAGAAAGCTAGAGGAACTGCGGCAAACAAACATGATATTTCTGTTTGTATAGATGATATTTTATGCACTTGCCTAACGGAAGACTTTGCTTTTCTCCAAAACCATTTGTACGTTGATTTTCTCAGTCCATTGCATACGAATTAAACACCAGTTTGTCCGGGTATGACTGGATGAAAACAGAAATATCTGGTTGTGTTTTGGCTAACTCAATCCGAAATATTGTGAAAGCCTCTGTGTTTGTGTATTCCTTATATTATGCATGGATTTATATTTTTCAATGTTTTTTTTTTTTCAGGGAACTTTTAATTTTGTGCTTGGAAACACTAATTGGTTGCACATGGAGACACAGCTCTACATATTTGTATTTTCTAGGGAGAATGCTAGAGGAACTGCGACAAACAAGCAGGATATTTATGTTTGTATAGATGACATTTTATCTACTTTCCTAATGAAAAGTGTTTGCTTTTCTCTAAAACCATTTTCACTGTGATTTTCTCGGTCCATTGCATACGAATTGCACACCACTTTTTCCGGATATGACTGGATGAAACCAGAAATATCCAGTTGTGTTTTGGCTAACTCAATCCGAAATATTGTGAAAGCCTCTCTGTTTGTGTTTCTGGATATTATCGATGGAATTTATTGTTTTGTATATTTTTATCAGGAAACATTTAATTTTGTACCATTGAAACACTAATTGGTTCCACATGGGGACAATCTCAACATATTCATATTTTCTAAGGAGAAAGCTAGAAGAACTGCGGGAAACACAAATGATATTTCTGTTAGTATAGATTACATTTGATGCACTTGCCTAACGCAAATATGTTGCTTTTCTCCAAAACGATTTTTACTGTGATTTTCTCTGTCCATTGCATACGAATTCCACACCAGTTTGGCAGGATGTGACTAGATGAAACCGGAAATATCCGGTTGTGTTTTGGCTAACTCAATCCCAGAGATTACTACAGCCTCTGTGTTTGTGTATTTCTGATATTTTCCATGGACATTATTGTCTTAAATTTTTTTTTTACCAGGGAACATTTAAATTTGTGCTTGGAAACACTAATTGGTTGCACATGGAGACACCAGCTCTACATATTTGTATTTTCTAGGGAGAATGCTAGAGGAACTGCGACAAACAAGCAGGATATTTATGTTTGTATAGATGACATTTTATCTACTTGCCTAATGAAAAGTCTTTGCTTTTCTCCAAAACTATTTTTACTGTGATTTTCTCGGTCCATTACATATGAATTCCAAACCACTTTGTCTCGATATGACTGGATGAAACCAGAAATATCCGGTTGTATTTTGGCTAACTCAATCCGATATATTGTGAAAGCCTCTGTGTTTGTGTATTCCTGATATTATGCATGGACTTTATATTTTTCAATGTTTTTTTTTCAGGGAACATTTAATTTTATTCTTGGAAACACGAATTGGTTCCACATAGGACACCAGCTCTACACATTCGTATTTTCCAGGGGGAAAACTAGAAGAACTGCGGCAAACAAACATGATATTTCTGTTTGTCTAGATGACATTTTATGCACTTGCCTAACGAAAAGACTTTGCTTTTCTCCAAAACCATTTGTACTGTGATTTTCTCGGTCCACAGCATACGAATTCCACACCAGTTTGTCCGGATATGACTGGATGAAGCCGGAATTATCTGGTTATGTGTTGGCTAACTGAATCCCAGATATTGCTACAGCCTCTGTGTTTGTGTATTCCTGATATTATCCACAGAATTTATTGTTTTGAATGTCTTTTATCAGGAAACATTTAATTTTGTTCTTGGAAACACTAATTGGCTCCATATGGAGACACCAGCTCTACACATTCGTATTTTCTAGGGAGAAAGCTAGAGGAACTGCGGCAAAGAAACATGATATTTCTGTTTGTATCGATGACATTTTATGCACTTGCCTAACGAAAAGACTTTGCTTTTCTCCAAAACCATTTTTACTGTGATTTTCTCAGTCCATTGCATACGAATTCCACACCAGTTTGTCCGGATATGACTGGATGAAACCAGAAATATCCGGTTTTGTTTTGGCTAACTCAATCCCAGACATGTTATCGCCTCTGTGTTTGTATTCCTGATATTATCCACGGACTTTATTGTTCTGAATGCTTTTTATCAGGGAGCATTTAATTTTGTATCGTTGAAACACTAATTGTTTCCACATGGAGACACCAGCTCTACACATTCGTATTTTCTAGGGAGAATGCTAGAGGAATTGCGACAAACAAACATGATATTTCTGTTTGTCTAGATGACATTTTATGCACTTGCCTAACGAAAAGACTTTGCTTTTCTCCAAAACCATTTGTACTGTGATTTTCTCGGTCCACTGCATACGAATTCCACACCAGTTTGTCCGGAAATGACTGGATGAAACCGGAATTATCCGGTTATGTGTTGGCTAACTGAATCCCAGATATTGCTACAGCCTCTGTGTTTGTGTATTCCTGATATTATCCATGCACTTTATTTTTTTGAATGTTTTTTTTTTTTCAGGGAACATTTAATTTTGTGCTTGGAAACACTAATTGATTCCACATGGAGACACCAGCTCTACAGATTCTTATTTTCTAAGGAGAAAGCTAGAAGAACTGCGGCAAACAAACATGATATTTCTGTTTGTATAGATGACATTTTAGGCACTTGCTTAACAAAAAGACTTTGCTTTTCTCCAAAACCAGTTTTACTGTGATTTTCTCCGTCCATTGCATACGAATTCCACACCACTTTGTCCGGATATGACTGGATGAAACTGGAAATATCTGGTTGTGTTTTGGCTAACTGAATCCGAAATATTGTGAAAGCCTCTCTGTTTGTGTTTTCCGGCTACTATCCTCAGACTATATTGTTTTGAATGTTTTTATCAGGGAACATTTAATTTTGTACCGTTGAAACACTAGTTGGTTCATCATGGGGCCACCAGCTCTACACATTCATATTTTCTAGGGAGAAAGCTAGAGGAACCGTTGCAAACAAACATGATATTTCTGTTTGTATAGATGACATTTTATGCAATTGCCTAACGAAAAGACTTTGCTTTTCTCCAAAACCATTTGTACTGCGATTTCCTCGGTCCATTGCATACGAATTCCACACCACTTTGTCCGGATATGACTGGCTGAAACCAGAATTATTCTGTTATCTTTTGGATAACTCAATCCGAAATATTTCTACAGCCTCTGTGTTTGTGTTTTCTGAATATTATCGATGGACTTTATTGTTTTGAATATTTGTATCAGGGAAAATTTCATTTTGTACCGTTGAAACACTAATTGGTTCATCATGGGAACACCAGCTCCACACATTCGTATTTTCTAGGGAGAAAGCTACAGGAACTGCAGCAAACAAACATGATATTTCTGTTTGTATCGATGACATTTTATGCACTTGCCTAACGTAAAAACTTTGCTCTTCTCCAAAGCCATTTTTACTGTGATTTTCTCATTCCATTGCATACGAATTCCACACCAGTTTGTCCGGATATTACTGGATGAAAGCAGAAATATCCGGTTGTGTTTTGGCTAACTCAATCCGAAATATTTCTACAGCCTCTGTGTTTGTGTTTTGGGAAATTTTAGATGGAATTTATTGTTCTGTATATTTTTATCAGGGAACACTGAATTTTGTACCATTGAAACACTAATTGGTTCCACATGGGGACAAGCTCAACACATTCACATTTTCTAAGGAAAAAGCTAGAGGAACTGCCGCAAACAAACATGATATTTCTGTTTGTATAGATTACATTTTATGCGTTGCCTCACGAAAATACGATGTTTTTTTCCAAAACCATTTTTACTGTGAATTTCTGGGTCCATTGCATATGAATTCCACACCAGGTGGCCGAATATGACTGGATGAAACCAGAAATTTCCGGTTTGGTTTTGGCTAACTCAATCCCAGATATTACTACAGCCTCTGTGTTTGTGTATTTCTGATATTATTCATGGACTACATTGTTTTTAATGTTTTTCATCAGGGAACATTTAATTTCGTGCTTGGAAACACTAATTAGTTGCACATGCAGACACCAGCTCTACATATTTGTATTTTCTAGGAAGAATGCTACAGGAACTGCGACAAAACAGCATGATTTTTCTGTTTGTATAGATGACATTTTATGCACTTGCGTAACAAAAAGAATTTGCTTTTCTCCAAAACCATTTGTACTGTGAATTTCTCTGTCCATTGCATATGAATTCCACACAACTTTGTCCAGATATGACTGGATGAAACCGGAAATATCCGGGTTTTTTTTGGCTAACTCAATCCGAAATATAGTGAAAGCCTCTGTGTTTGTGTATTCCTGATATTATGCATGGACTTTTTATTTTTCAATGTTTTTTTCAGGGAACATTTAATTTTGTGCTTGAAAACACTAATTGGTTCCACATGGAGACACCAGCTCTACACAATAGTATTTTCCAGGGACAAACCTAGATTAACTGCGGCAAACAAACATGGTATTTCTGTTTGTATAGATGACATTTTATGCACTTGCCTAACAAAAAGACTTTGCTTTTCTCTAAAACCATTTTTACTTGGATTTTCTCAGTCCATTGCATACGAATTCCACACCAGTTTGTCCAGATATAACTGCATGAAACCGGAAATATCCGGGTTTTTTTTTGCATAACTCAATCCTAGATATTGCTACAGCCTCTGTGTTGTGTATTCCTGATATTATCCACAGACTTTATCGTTTTGAATGTTTTTTATCAGGGAACATTTAATTTTCTAGGTAGAAACACTAATTGGTTCATCATGGGGACACCAGCTCTACACATTCGTATTTTCTAGGGAGAAAGCTAGAGGAACTGCGGCAAACAAACATGATATTTCTGTTTGTATAGATGATATTTTATGCACTTGCCTAACGGAAGACTTTGCTTTTCTCCAAAACCATTTGTACGTTGATTTTCTCAGTCCATTGCATACGAATTAAACACCAGTTTGTCCGGGTATGACTGGATGAAAACAGAAATATCTGGTTGTGTTTTGGCTAACTCAATCCGAAATATTGTGAAAGCCTCTGTGTTTGTGTATTCCTTATATTATGCATGGATTTATATTTTTCAATGTTTTTTTTTTTCAGGGAACTTTTAATTTTGTGCTTGGAAACACTAATTGGTTGCACATGGAGACACAGCTCTACATATTTGTATTTTCTAGGGAGAATGCTAGAGGAACTGCGACAAACAAGCAGGATATTTATGTTTGTATAGATGACATTTTATCTACTTTCCTAATGAAAAGTGTTTGCTTTTCTCTAAAACCATTTTCACTGTGATTTTCTCGGTCCATTGCATACGAATTGCACACCACTTTTTCCGGATATGACTGGATGAAACCAGAAATATCCAGTTGTGTTTTGGCTAACTCAATCCGAAATATTGTGAAAGCCTCTCTGTTTGTGTTTCTGGATATTATCGATGGAATTTATTGTTTTGTATATTTTTATCAGGAAACATTTAATTTTGTACCATTGAAACACTAATTGGTTCCACATGGGGACAATCTCAACATATTCATATTTTCTAAGGAGAAAGCTAGAAGAACTGCAGGAAACACAAATGATATTTCTGTTAGTATAGATTACATTTGATGCACTTGCCTAACGCAAATATGTTGCTTTTCTCCAAAACGATTTTTACTGTGATTTTCTCTGTCCATTGCATACGAATTCCACACCAGTTTGGCAGGATGTGACTAGATGAAACCGGAAATATCCGGTTGTGTTTTGGCTAACTCAATCCCAGAGATTACTACAGCCTCTGTGTTTGTGTATTTCTGATATTTTCCATGGACATTATTGTCTTAAATTTTTTTTTTACCAGGGAACATTTAAATTTGTGCTTGGAAACACTAATTGGTTGCACATGGAGACACCAGCTCTACATATTTGTATTTTCTAGGGAGAATGCTAGAGGAACTGCGACAAACAAGCAGGATATTTATGTTTGTATAGATGACATTTTATCTACTTGCCTAATGAAAAGTCTTTGCTTTTCTCCAAAACTATTTTTACTGTGATTTTCTCGGTCCATTACATATGAATTCCAAACCACTTTGTCTCGATATGACTGGATGAAACCAGAAATATCCGGTTGTATTTTGGCTAACTCAATCCGATATATTGTGAAAGCCTCTGTGTTTGTGTATTCCTGATATTATGCATGGACTTTATATTTTTCAATGTTTTTTTTTCAGGGAACATTTAATTTTATTCTTGGAAACACGAATTGGTTCCACATAGGACACCAGCTCTACACATTCGTATTTTCCAGGGGGAAAACTAGAAGAACTGCGGCAAACAAACATGATATTTCTGTTTGTCTAGATGACATTTTATGCACTTGCCTAACGAAAAGACTTTGCTTTTCTCCAAAACCATTTGTACTGTGATTTTCTCGGTCCACAGCATACGAATTCCACACCAGTTTGTCCGGATATGACTGGATGAAGCCGGAATTATCTGGTTATGTGTTGGCTAACTGAATCCCAGATATTGCTACAGCCTCTGTGTTTGTGTATTCCTGATATTATCCACAGAATTTATTGTTTTGAATGTCTTTTATCAGGAAACATTTAATTTTGTTCTTGGAAACACTAATTGGCTCCATATGGAGACACCAGCTCTACACATTCGTATTTTCTAGGGAGAAAGCTAGAGGAACTGCGGCAAAGAAACATGATATTTCTGTTTGTATCGATGACATTTTATGCACTTGCCTAACGAAAAGACTTTGCTTTTCTCCAAAACCATTTTTACTGTGATTTTCTCAGTCCATTGCATACGAATTCCACACCAGTTTGTCCGGATATGACTGGATGAAACCAGAAATATCTGGTTTTGTTTTGGCTAACTCAATCCCAGACATGTTATCGCCTCTGTGTTTGTATTCCTGATATTATCCACGGACTTTATTGTTCTGAATGCTTTTTATCAGGGAGCATTTAATTTTGTATCGTTGAAACACTAATTGTTTCCACATGGAGACACCAGCTCTACACATTCGTATTTTCTAGGGAGAATGCTAGAGGAATTGCGACAAACAAACATGATATTTCTGTTTGTCTAGATGACATTTTATGCACTTGCCTAACGAAAAGACTTTGCTTTTCTCCAAAACCATTTGTACTGTGATTTTCTCGGTCCACTGCATACGAATTCCACACCAGTTTGTCCGGAAATGACTGGATGAAACCGGAATTATCCGGTTATGTGTTGGCTAACTGAATCCCAGATATTGCTACAGCCTCTGTGTTTGTGTATTCCTGATATTATCCATGCACTTTATTTTTTTGAATGTTTTTTTTTTCAGGGAACATTTAATTTTGTGCTTGGAAACACTAATTGATTCCACATGGAGACACCAGCTCTACAGATTCTTATTTTCTAAGGAGAAAGCTAGAAGAACTGCGGCAAACAAACATGATATTTCTGTTTGTATAGATGACATTTTAGGCACTTGCTTAACAAAAAGACTTTGCTTTTCTCCAAAACCAGTTTTACTGTGATTTTCTCCGTCCATTGCATACGAATTCCACACCACTTTGTCCGGATATGACTGGATGAAACTGGAAATATCTGGTTGTGTTTTGGCTAACTGAATCCGAAATATTGTGAAAGCCTCTCTGTTTGTGTTTTCCGGCTACTATCCTCAGACTATATTGTTTTGAATGTTTTTATCAGGGAACATTTAATTTTGTACCGTTGAAACACTAGTTGGTTCATCATGGGGCCACCAGCTCTACACATTCATATTTTCTAGGGAGAAAGCTAGAGGAACCGTTGCAAACAAACATGATATTTCTGTTTGTATAGATGACATTTTATGCAATTGCCTAACGAAAAGACTTTGCTTTTCTCCAAAACCATTTGTACTGCGATTTCCTCGGTCCATTGCATACGAATTCCACACCACTTTGTCCGGATATGACTGGCTGAAACCAGAATTATTCTGTTATCTTTTGGATAACTCAATCCGAAATATTTCTACAGCCTCTGTGTTTGTGTTTTCTGAATATTATCGATGGACTTTATTGTTTTGAATATTTGTATCAGGGAAAATTTCATTTTGTACCGTTGAAACACTAATTGGTTCATCATGGGAACACCAGCTCCACACATTCGTATTTTCTAGGGAGAAAGCTACAGGAACTGCAGCAAACAAACATGATATTTCTGTTTGTATCGATGACATTTTATGCACTTGCCTAACGTAAAAACTTTGCTCTTCTCCAAAGCCATTTTTACTGTGATTTTCTCATTCCATTGCATACGAATTCCACACCAGTTTGTCCGGATATTACTGGATGAAAGCAGAAATATCCGGTTGTGTTTTGGCTAACTCAATCCGAAATATTTCTACAGCCTCTGTGTTTGTGTTTTGGGAAATTTTAGATGGAATTTATTGTTCTGTATATTTTTATCAGGGAACACTGAATTTTGTACCATTGAAACACTAATTGGTTCCACATGGGGACAAGCTCAACACATTCACATTTTCTAAGGAAAAAGCTAGAGGAACTGCCGCAAACAAACATGATATTTCTGTTTGTATAGATTACATTTTATGCGTTGCCTCACGAAAATACGATGTTTTTTTCCAAAACCATTTTTACTGTGAATTTCTGGGTCCATTGCATATGAATTCCACACCAGGTGGCCGAATATGACTGGATGAAACCAGAAATTTCCGGTTTGGTTTTGGCTAACTCAATCCCAGATATTACTACAGCCTCTGTGTTTGTGTATTTCTGATATTATTCATGGACTACATTGTTTTTAATGTTTTTCATCAGGGAACATTTAATTTCGTGCTTGGAAACACTAATTAGTTGCACATGCAGACACCAGCTCTACATATTTGTATTTTCTAGGAAGAATGCTACAGGAACTGCGACAAAACAGCATGATTTTTCTGTTTGTATAGATGACATTTTATGCACTTGCGTAACAAAAAGAATTTGCTTTTCTCCAAAACCATTTGTACTGTGAATTTCTCTGTCCATTGCATATGAATTCCACACAACTTTGTCCAGATATGACTGGATGAAACCGGAAATATCCGGGTTTTTTTTGGCTAACTCAATCCGAAATATAGTGAAAGCCTCTGTGTTTGTGTATTCCTGATATTATGCATGGACTTTTTATTTTTCAATGTTTTTTTCAGGGAACATTTAATTTTGTGCTTGAAAACACTAATTGGTTCCACATGGAGACACCAGCTCTACACAATAGTATTTTCCAGGGACAAACCTAGATTAACTGCGGCAAACAAACATGGTATTTCTGTTTGTATAGATGACATTTTATGCACTTGCCTAACAAAAAGACTTTGCTTTTCTCTAAAACCATTTTTACTTGGATTTTCTCAGTCCATTGCATACGAATTCCACACCAGTTTGTCCAGATATAACTGCATGAAACCGGAAATATCCGGGTTTTTTTTTGCATAACTCAATCCTAGATATTGCTACAGCCTCTGTGTTGTGTATTCCTGATATTATCCACAGACTTTATCGTTTTGAATGTTTTTTATCAGGGAACATTTAATTTTCTAGGTAGAAACACTAATTGGTTCATCATGGGGACACCAGCTCTACACATTCGTATTTTCTAGGGAGAAAGCTAGAGGAACTGCAGCAAACAAACATGATATTTCTGTTTGTATAGATGATATTTTATGCACTTGCCTAATGGAAGACTTTGCTTTTCTCCAAAACCATTTGTACGTTGATTTTCTCAGTCCATTGCATACGAATTAAACACCAGTTTGTCCGGGTATGACTGGATGAAAACAGAAATATCTGGTTGTGTTTTGGCTAACTCAATCCAAAATATTGTGAAAGCCTCTGTGTTTGTGTATTCCTTATATTATGCATGGATTTATATTTTTCAATGTTTTTTTTTTTCAGGGAACTTTTAATTTTGTGCTTGGAAACACTAATTGGTTGCACATGGAGACACAGCTCTACATATTTGTATTTTCTAGGGAGAATGCTAGAGGAACTGCGACAAACAAGCAGGATATTTATGTTTGTATAGATGACATTTTATCTACTTTCCTAATGAAAAGTGTTTGCTTTTCTCTAAAACCATTTTCACTGTGATTTTCTCGGTCCATTGCATACGAATTGCACACCACTTTTTCCGGATATGACTGGATGAAACCAGAAATATCCAGTTGTGTTTTGGCTAACTCAATCCGAAATATTGTGAAAGCCTCTCTGTTTGTGTTTCTGGATATTATCGATGGAATTTATTGTTTTGTATATTTTTATCAGGAAACATTTAATTTTGTACCATTGAAACACTAATTGGTTCCACATGGGGACAATCTCAACATATTCATATTTTCTAAGGAGAAAGCTAGAAGAACTGCGGGAAACACAAATGATATTTCTGTTAGTATAGATTACATTTGATGCACTTGCCTAACGCAAATATGTTGCTTTTCTCCAAAACGATTTTTACTGTGATTTTCTCTGTCCATTGCATACGAATTCCACACCAGTTTGGCAGGATGTGACTAGATGAAACCGGAAATATCCGGTTGTGTTTTGGCTAACTCAATCCCAGAGATTACTACAGCCTCTGTGTTTGTGTATTTCTGATATTTTCCATGGACATTATTGTCTTAAATTTTTTTTTACCAGGGAACATTTAAATTTGTGCTTGGAAACACTAATTGGTTGCACATGGAGACACCAGCTCTACATATTTGTATTTTCTAGGGAGAATGCTAGAGGAACTGCGACAAACAAGCAGGATATTTATGTTTGTATAGATGACATTTTATCTACTTGCCTAATGAAAAGTCTTTGCTTTTCTCCAAAACTATTTTTACTGTGATTTTCTCGGTCCATTACATATGAATTCCAAACCACTTTGTCTCGATATGACTGGATGAAACCAGAAATATCCGGTTGTATTTTGGCTAACTCAATCCGATATATTGTGAAAGCCTCTGTGTTTGTGTATTCCTGATATTATGCATGGACTTTATATTTTTCAATGTTTTTTTTTCAGGGAACATTTAATTTTATTCTTGGAAACACGAATTGGTTCCACATAGGACACCAGCTCTACACATTCGTATTTTCCAGGGGGAAAACTAGAAGAACTGCGGCAAACAAACATGATATTTCTGTTTGTCTAGATGACATTTTATGCACTTGCCTAACGAAAAGACTTTGCTTTTCTCCAAAACCATTTGTACTGTGATTTTCTCGGTCCACAGCATACGAATTCCACACCAGTTTGTCCGGATATGACTGGATGAAGCCGGAATTATCTGGTTATGTGTTGGCTAACTGAATCCCAGATATTGCTACAGCCTCTGTGTTTGTGTATTCCTGATATTATCCACAGAATTTATTGTTTTGAATGTCTTTTATCAGGAAACATTTAATTTTGTTCTTGGAAACACTAATTGGCTCCATATGGAGACACCAGCTCTACACATTCGTATTTTCTAGGGAGAAAGCTAGAGGAACTGCGGCAAAGAAACATGATATTTCTGTTTGTATCGATGACATTTTATGCACTTGCCTAACGAAAAGACTTTGCTTTTCTCCAAAACCATTTTTACTGTGATTTTCTCAGTCCATTGCATACGAATTCCACACCAGTTTGTCCGGATATGACTGGATGAAACCAGAAATATCTGGTTTTGTTTTGGCTAACTCAATCCCAGACATGTTATCGCCTCTGTGTTTGTATTCCTGATATTATCCACGGACTTTATTGTTCTGAATGCTTTTTATCAGGGAGCATTTAATTTTGTATCGTTGAAACACTAATTGTTTCCACATGGAGACACCAGCTCTACACATTCGTATTTTCTAGGGAGAATGCTAGAGGAATTGCGACAAACAAACATGATATTTCTGTTTGTCTAGATGACATTTTATGCACTTGCCTAACGAAAAGACTTTGCTTTTCTCCAAAACCATTTGTACTGTGATTTTCTCGGTCCACTGCATACGAATTCCACACCAGTTTGTCCGGAAATGACTGGATGAAACCGGAATTATCCGGTTATGTGTTGGCTAACTGAATCCCAGATATTGCTACAGCCTCTGTGTTTGTGTATTCCTGATATTATCCATGCACTTTATTTTTTTGAATGTTTTTTTTTTCAGGGAACATTTAATTTTGTGCTTGGAAACACTAATTGATTCCACATGGAGACACCAGCTCTACAGATTCTTATTTTCTAAGGAGAAAGCTAGAAGAACTGCGGCAAACAAACATGATATTTCTGTTTGTATAGATGACATTTTAGGCACTTGCTTAACAAAAAGACTTTGCTTTTCTCCAAAACCAGTTTTACTGTGATTTTCTCCGTCCATTGCATACGAATTCCACACCACTTTGTCCGGATATGACTGGATGAAACTGGAAATATCTGGTTGTGTTTTGGCTAACTGAATCCGAAATATTGTGAAAGCCTCTCTGTTTGTGTTTTCCGGCTACTATCCTCAGACTATATTGTTTTGAATGTTTTTATCAGGGAACATTTAATTTTGTACCGTTGAAACACTAGTTGGTTCATCATGGGGCCACCAGCTCTACACATTCATATTTTCTAGGGAGAAAGCTAGAGGAACCGTTGCAAACAAACATGATATTTCTGTTTGTATAGATGACATTTTATGCAATTGCCTAACGAAAAGACTTTGCTTTTCTCCAAAACCATTTGTACTGCGATTTCCTCGGTCCATTGCATACGAATTCCACACCACTTTGTCCGGATATGACTGGCTGAAACCAGAATTATTCTGTTATCTTTTGGATAACTCAATCCGAAATATTTCTACAGCCTCTGTGTTTGTGTTTTCTGAATATTATCGATGGACTTTATTGTTTTGAATATTTGTATCAGGGAAAATTTCATTTTGTACCGTTGAAACACTAATTGGTTCATCATGGGAACACCAGCTCCACACATTCGTATTTTCTAGGGAGAAAGCTACAGGAACTGCAGCAAACAAACATGATATTTCTGTTTGTATCGATGACATTTTATGCACTTGCCTAACGTAAAAACTTTGCTCTTCTCCAAAGCCATTTTTACTGTGATTTTCTCATTCCATTGCATACGAATTCCACACCAGTTTGTCCGGATATTACTGGATGAAAGCAGAAATATCCGGTTGTGTTTTGGCTAACTCAATCCGAAATATTTCTACAGCCTCTGTGTTTGTGTTTTGGGAAATTTTAGATGGAATTTATTGTTCTGTATATTTTTATCAGGGAACACTGAATTTTGTACCATTGAAACACTAATTGGTTCCACATGGGGACAAGCTCAACACATTCACATTTTCTAAGGAAAAAGCTAGAGGAACTGCCGCAAACAAACATGATATTTCTGTTTGTATAGATTACATTTTATGCGTTGCCTCACGAAAATACGATGTTTTTTTCCAAAACCATTTTTACTGTGAATTTCTGGGTCCATTGCATATGAATTCCACACCAGGTGGCCGAATATGACTGGATGAAACCAGAAATTTCCGGTTTGGTTTTGGCTAACTCAATCCCAGATATTACTACAGCCTCTGTGTTTGTGTATTTCTGATATTATTCATGGACTACATTGTTTTTAATGTTTTTCATCAGGGAACATTTAATTTCGTGCTTGGAAACACTAATTAGTTGCACATGCAGACACCAGCTCTACATATTTGTATTTTCTAGGAAGAATGCTACAGGAACTGCGACAAAACAGCATGATTTTTCTGTTTGTATAGATGACATTTTATGCACTTGCGTAACAAAAAGAATTTGCTTTTCTCCAAAACCATTTGTACTGTGAATTTCTCTGTCCATTGCATATGAATTCCACACAACTTTGTCCAGATATGACTGGATGAAACCGGAAATATCCGGGTTTTTTTTGGCTAACTCAATCCGAAATATAGTGAAAGCCTCTGTGTTTGTGTATTCCTGATATTATGCATGGACTTTTTATTTTTCAATGTTTTTTTCAGGGAACATTTAATTTTGTGCTTGAAAACACTAATTGGTTCCACATGGAGACACCAACTCTACACAATAGTATTTTCCAGGGACAAACCTAGATTAACTGCGGCAAACAAACATGGTATTTCTGTTTGTATAGATGACATTTTATGCACTTGCCTAACAAAAAGACTTTGCTTTTCTCTAAAACCATTTTTACTTGGATTTTCTCAGTCCATTGCATACGAATTCCACACCAGTTTGTCCAGATATAACTGCATGAAACCGGAAATATCCGGGTTTTTTTTTGCATAACTCAATCCTAGATATTGCTACAGCCTCTGTGTTGTGTATTCCTGATATTATCCACAGACTTTATCGTTTTGAATGTTTTTTATCAGGGAACATTTAATTTTCTAGGTAGAAACACTAATTGGTTCATCATGGGGACACCAGCTCTACACATTCGTATTTTCTAGGGAGAAAGCTAGAGGAACTGCAGCAAACAAACATGATATTTCTGTTTGTATAGATGATATTTTATGCACTTGCCTAACGGAAGACTTTGCTTTTCTCCAAAACCATTTGTACGTTGATTTTCTCAGTCCATTGCATACGAATTAAACACCAGTTTGTCCGGGTATGACTGGATGAAAACAGAAATATCTGGTTGTGTTTTGGCTAACTCAATCCAAAATATTGTGAAAGCCTCTGTGTTTGTGTATTCCTTATATTATGCATGGATTTATATTTTTCAATGTTTTTTTTTTCAGGGAACTTTTAATTTTGTGCTTGGAAACACTAATTGGTTGCACATGGAGACACAGCTCTACATATTTGTATTTTCTAGGGAGAATGCTAGAGGAACTGCGACAAACAAGCAGGATATTTATGTTTGTATAGATGACATTTTATCTACTTTCCTAATGAAAAGTGTTTGCTTTTCTCTAAAACCATTTTCACTGTGATTTTCTCGGTCCATTGCATACGAATTGCACACCACTTTTTCCGGATATGACTGGATGAAACCAGAAATATCCAGTTGTGTTTTGGCTAACTCAATCCGAAATATTGTGAAAGCCTCTCTGTTTGTGTTTCTGGATATTATCGATGGAATTTATTGTTTTGTATATTTTTATCAGGAAACATTTAATTTTGTACCATTGAAACACTAATTGGTTCCACATGGGGACAATCTCAACATATTCATATTTTCTAAGGAGAAAGCTAGAAGAACTGCGGGAAACACAGATGATATTTCTGTTAGTATAGATTACATTTGATGCACTTGCCTAACGCAAATATGTTGCTTTTCTCCAAAACGATTTTTACTGTGATTTTCTCTGTCCATTGCATACGAATTCCACACCAGTTTGGCAGGATGTGACTAGATGAAACCGGAAATATCCGGTTGTGTTTTGGCTAACTCAATCCCAGAGATTACTACAGCCTCTGTGTTTGTGTATTTCTGATATTTTCCATGGACATTATTGTCTTAAATTTTTTTTTACCAGGGAACATTTAAATTTGTGCTTGGAAACACTAATTGGTTGCACATGGAGACACCAGCTCTACATATTTGTATTTTCTAGGGAGAATGCTAGAGGAACTGCGACAAACAAGCAGGATATTTATGTTTGTATAGATGACATTTTATCTACTTGCCTAATGAAAAGTCTTTGCTTTTCTCCAAAACTATTTTTACTGTGATTTTCTCGGTCCATTACATATGAATTCCAAACCACTTTGTCTCGATATGACTGGATGAAACCAGAAATATCCGGTTGTATTTTGGCTAACTCAATCCGATATATTGTGAAAGCCTCTGTGTTTGTGTATTCCTGATATTATGCATGGACTTTATATTTTTCAATGTTTTTTTTTCAGGGAACATTTAATTTTATTCTTGGAAACACGAATTGGTTCCACATAGGACACCAGCTCTACACATTCGTATTTTCCAGGGGGAAAACTAGAAGAACTGCGGCAAACAAACATGATATTTCTGTTTGTCTAGATGACATTTTATGCACTTGCCTAACGAAAAGACTTTGCTTTTCTCCAAAACCATTTGTACTGTGATTTTCTCGGTCCACAGCATACGAATTCCACAACAGTTTGTCCGGATATGACTGGATGAAGCCGGAATTATCTGGTTATGTGTTGGCTAACTGAATCCCAGATATTGCTACAGCCTCTGTGTTTGTGTATTCCTGATATTATCCACAGAATTTATTGTTTTGAATGTCTTTTATCAGGAAACATTTAATTTTGTTCTTGGAAACACTAATTGGCTCCATATGGAGACACCAGCTCTACACATTCGTATTTTCTAGGGAGAAAGCTAGAGGAACTGCGGCAAAGAAACATGATATTTCTGTTTGTATCGATGACATTTTATGCACTTGCCTAACGAAAAGACTTTGCTTTTCTCCAAAACCATTTTTACTGTGATTTTCTCAGTCCATTGCATACGAATTCCACACCAGTTTGTCCGGATATGACTGGATGAAACCAGAAATATCCGGTTTTGTTTTGGCTAACTCAATCCCAGACATGTTATCGCCTCTGTGTTTGTATTCCTGATATTATCCACGGACTTTATTGTTCTGAATGCTTTTTATCAGGGAGCATTTAATTTTGTATCGTTGAAACACTAATTGTTTCCACATGGAGACACCAGCTCTACACATTCGTATTTTCTAGGGAGAATGCTAGAGGAATTGCGACAAACAAACATGATATTTCTGTTTGTCTAGATGACATTTTATGCACTTGCCTAACGAAAAGACTTTGCTTTTCTCCAAAACCATTTGTACTGTGATTTTCTCGGTCCACTGCATACGAATTCCACACCAGTTTGTCCGGAAATGACTGGATGAAACCGGAATTATCCGGTTATGTGTTGGCTAACTGAATCCCAGATATTGCTACAGCCTCTGTGTTTGTGTATTCCTGATATTATCCATGCACTTTATTTTTTTGAATGTTTTTTTTTTCAGGGAACATTTAATTTTGTGCTTGGAAACACTAATTGATTCCACATGGAGACACCAGCTCTACAGATTCTTATTTTCTAAGGAGAAAGCTAGAAGAACTGCGGCAAACAAACATGATATTTCTGTTTGTATAGATGACATTTTAGGCACTTGCTTAACAAAAAGACTTTGCTTTTCTCCAAAACCAGTTTTACTGTGATTTTCTCCGTCCATTGCATACGAATTCCACACCACTTTGTCCGGATATGACTGGATGAAACTGGAAATATCTGGTTGTGTTTTGGCTAACTGAATCCGAAATATTGTGAAAGCCTCTCTGTTTGTGTTTTCCGGCTACTATCCTCAGACTATATTGTTTTGAATGTTTTTATCAGGGAACATTTAATTTTGTACCGTTGAAACACTAGTTGGTTCATCATGGGGCCACCAGCTCTACACATTCATATTTTCTAGGGAGAAAGCTAGAGGAACCGTTGCAAACAAACATGATATTTCTGTTTGTATAGATGACATTTTATGCAATTGCCTAACGAAAAGACTTTGCTTTTCTCCAAAACCATTTGTACTGCGATTTCCTCGGTCCATTGCATACGAATTCCACACCACTTTGTCCGGATATGACTGGCTGAAACCAGAATTATTCTGTTATCTTTTGGATAACTCAATCCGAAATATTTCTACAGCCTCTGTGTTTGTGTTTTCTGAATATTATCGATGGACTTTATTGTTTTGAATATTTGTATCAGGGAAAATTTCATTTTGTACCGTTGAAACACTAATTGGTTCATCATGGGAACACCAGCTCCACACATTCGTATTTTCTAGGGAGAAAGCTACAGGAACTGCAGCAAACAAACATGATATTTCTGTTTGTATCGATGACATTTTATGCACTTGCCTAACGTAAAAACTTTGCTCTTCTCCAAAGCCATTTTTACTGTGATTTTCTCATTCCATTGCATACGAATTCCACACCAGTTTGTCCGGATATTACTGGATGAAAGCAGAAATATCCGGTTGTGTTTTGGCTAACTCAATCCGAAATATTTCTACAGCCTCTGTGTTTGTGTTTTGGGAAATTTTAGATGGAATTTATTGTTCTGTATATTTTTATCAGGGAACACTGAATTTTGTACCATTGAAACACTAATTGGTTCCACATGGGGACAAGCTCAACACATTCACATTTTCTAAGGAAAAAGCTAGAGGAACTGCCGCAAACAAACATGATATTTCTGTTTGTATAGATTACATTTTATGCGTTGCCTCATGAAAATACGATGTTTTTTTCCAAAACCATTTTTACTGTGAATTTCTGGGTCCATTGCATATGAATTCCACACCAGGTGGCCGAATATGACTGGATGAAACCAGAAATTTCCGGTTTGGTTTTGGCTAACTCAATCCCAGATATTACTACAGCCTCTGTGTTTGTGTATTTCTGATATTATTCATGGACTACATTGTTTTTAATGTTTTTCATCAGGGAACATTTAATTTCGTGCTTGGAAACACTAATTAGTTGCACATGCAGACACCAGCTCTACATATTTGTATTTTCTAGGAAGAATGCTACAGGAACTGCGACAAAACAGCATGATTTTTCTGTTTGTATAGATGACATTTTATGCACTTGCGTAACAAAAAGAATTTGCTTTTCTCCAAAACCATTTGTACTGTGAATTTCTCTGTCCATTGCATATGAATTCCACACAACTTTGTCCAGATATGACTGGATGAAACCGGAAATATCCGGGTTTTTTTTTGCTAACTCAATCTGAAATATAGTGAAAGCCTCTGTGTTTGTGTATTCCTGATATTATGCATGGACTTTTTATTTTTCAATGTTTTTTTCAGGGAACATTTAATTTTGTGCTTGAAAACACTAATTGGTTCCACATGGAGACACCAGCTCTACACAATAGTATTTTCCAGGGACAAACCTAGATTAACTGCGGCAAACAAACATGGTATTTCTGTTTGTATAGATGACATTTTATGCACTTGCCTAACAAAAAGACTTTGCTTTTCTCTAAAACCATTTTTACTTGGATTTTCTCAGTCCATTGCATACGAATTCCACACCAGTTTGTCCAGATATAACTGCATGAAACCGGAAATATCCGGGTTTTTTTTTGCATAACTCAATCCTAGATATTGCTACAGCCTCTGTGTTGTGTATTCCTGATATTATCCACAGACTTTATCGTTTTGAATGTTTTTTATCAGGGAACATTTAATTTTCTAGGTAGAAACACTAATTGGTTCATCATGGGGACACCAGCTCTACACATTCGTATTTTCTAGGGAGAAAGCTAGAGGAACTGCGGCAAACAAACATGATATTTCTGTTTGTATAGATGATATTTTATGCACTTGCCTAATGGAAGACTTTGCTTTTCTCCAAAACCATTTGTACGTTGATTTTCTCAGTCCATTGCATACGAATTAAACACCAGTTTGTCCGGGTATGACTGGATGAAAACAGAAATATCTGGTTGTGTTTTGGCTAACTCAATCCGAAATATTGTGAAAGCCTCTGTGTTTGTGTATTCCTTATATTATGCATGGATTTATATTTTTCAATGTTTTTTTTTTCAGGGAACTTTTAATTTTGTGCTTGGAAACACTAATTGGTTGCACATGGAGACACAGCTCTACATATTTGTATTTTCTAGGGAGAATGCTAGAGGAACTGCGACAAACAAGCAGGATATTTATGTTTGTATAGATGACATTTTATCTACTTTCCTAATGAAAAGTGTTTGCTTTTCTCTAAAACCATTTTCACTGTGATTTTCTCGGTCCATTGCATACGAATTGCACACCACTTTTTCCGGATATGACTGGATGAAACCAGAAATATCCAGTTGTGTTTTGGCTAACTCAATCCGAAATATTGTGAAAGCCTCTCTGTTTGTGTTTCTGGATATTATCGATGGAATTTATTGTTTTGTATATTTTTATCAGGAAACATTTAATTTTGTACCATTGAAACACTAATTGGTTCCACATGGGGACAATCTCAACATATTCATATTTTCTAAGGAGAAAGCTAGAAGAACTGCGGGAAACACAAATGATATTTCTGTTAGTATAGATTACATTTGATGCACTTGCCTAACGCAAATATGTTGCTTTTCTCCAAAACGATTTTTACTGTGATTTTCTCTGTCCATTGCATACGAATTCCACACCAGTTTGGCAGGATGTGACTAGATGAAACCGGAAATATCCGGTTGTGTTTTGGCTAACTCAATCCCAGAGATTACTACAGCCTCTGTGTTTGTGTATTTCTGATATTTTCCATGGACATTATTGTCTTAAATTTTTTTTTTACCAGGGAACATTTAAATTTGTGCTTGGAAACACTAATTGGTTGCACATGGAGACACCAGCTCTACATATTTGTATTTTCTAGGGAGAATGCTAGAGGAACTGCGACAAACAAGCAGGATATTTATGTTTGTATAGATGACATTTTATCTACTTGCCTAATGAAAAGTCTTTGCTTTTCTCCAAAACTATTTTTACTGTGATTTTCTCGGTCCATTACATATGAATTCCAAACCACTTTGTCTCGATATGACTGGATGAAACCAGAAATATCCGGTTGTATTTTGGCTAACTCAATCCGATATATTGTGAAAGCCTCTGTGTTTGTGTATTCCTGATATTATGCATGGACTTTATATTTTTCAATGTTTTTTTTTCAGGGAACATTTAATTTTATTCTTGGAAACACGAATTGGTTCCACATAGGACACCAGCTCTACACATTCGTATTTTCCAGGGGGAAAACTAGAAGAACTGCGGCAAACAAACATGATATTTCTGTTTGTCTAGATGACATTTTATGCACTTGCCTAACGAAAAGACTTTGCTTTTCTCCAAAACCATTTGTACTGTGATTTTCTCGGTCCACAGCATACGAATTCCACACCAGTTTGTCCGGATATGACTGGATGAAGCCGGAATTATCTGGTTATGTGTTGGCTAACTGAATCCCAGATATTGCTACAGCCTCTGTGTTTGTGTATTCCTGATATTATCCACAGAATTTATTGTTTTGAATGTCTTTTATCAGGAAACATTTAATTTTGTTCTTGGAAACACTAATTGGCTCCATATGGAGACACCAGCTCTACACATTCGTATTTTCTAGGGAGAAAGCTAGAGGAACTGCGGCAAAGAAACATGATATTTCTGTTTGTATCGATGACATTTTATGCACTTGCCTAACGAAAAGACTTTGCTTTTCTCCAAAACCATTTTTACTGTGATTTTCTCAGTCCATTGCATACGAATTCCACACCAGTTTGTCCGGATATGACTGGATGAAACCAGAAATATCCGGTTTTGTTTTGGCTAACTCAATCCCAGACATGTTATCGCCTCTGTGTTTGTATTCCTGATATTATCCACGGACTTTATTGTTTTGAATGCTTTTTATCAGGGAGCATTTAATTTTGTATCGTTGAAACACTAATTGTTTCCACATGGAGACACCAGCTCTACACATTCGTATTTTCTAGGGAGAATGCTAGAGGAATTGCGACAAACAAACATGATATTTCTGTTTGTCTAGATGACATTTTATGCACTTGCCTAACGAAAAGACTTTGCTTTTCTCCAAAACCATTTGTACTGTGATTTTCTCGGTCCACTGCATACGAATTCCACACCAGTTTGTCCGGAAATGACTGGATGAAACCGGAATTATCCGGTTATGTGTTGGCTAACTGAATCCCAGATATTGCTACAGCCTCTGTGTTTGTGTATTCCTGATATTATCCATGCACTTTATTTTTTTGAATGTTTTTTTTTTTTCAGGGAACATTTAATTTTGTGCTTGGAAACACTAATTGATTCCACATGGAGACACCAGCTCTACAGATTCTTATTTTCTAAGGAGAAAGCTAGAAGAACTGCGGCAAACAAACATGATATTTCTGTTTGTATAGATGACATTTTAGGCACTTGCTTAACAAAAAGACTTTGCTTTTCTCCAAAACCAGTTTTACTGTGATTTTCTCCGTCCATTGCATACGAATTCCACACCACTTTGTCCGGATATGACTGGATGAAACTGGAAATATCTGGTTGTGTTTTGGCTAACTGAATCCGAAATATTGTGAAAGCCTCTCTGTTTGTGTTTTCCGGCTACTATCCTCAGACTATATTGTTTTGAATGTTTTTATCAGGGAACATTTAATTTTGTACCGTTGAAACACTAGTTGGTTCATCATGGGGCCACCAGCTCTACACATTCATATTTTCTAGGGAGAAAGCTAGAGGAACCGTTGCAAACAAACATGATATTTCTGTTTGTATAGATGACATTTTATGCAATTGCCTAACGAAAAGACTTTGCTTTTCTCCAAAACCATTTGTACTGCGATTTCCTCGGTCCATTGCATACGAATTCCACACCACTTTGTCCGGATATGACTGGCTGAAACCAGAATTATTCTGTTATCTTTTGGATAACTCAATCCGAAATATTTCTACAGCCTCTGTGTTTGTGTTTTCTGAATATTATCGATGGACTTTATTGTTTTGAATATTTGTATCAGGGAAAATTTCATTTTGTACCGTTGAAACACTAATTGGTTCATCATGGGAACACCAGCTCCACACATTCGTATTTTCTAGGGAGAAAGCTACAGGAACTGCAGCAAACAAACATGATATTTCTGTTTGTATCGATGACATTTTATGCACTTGCCTAACGTAAAAACTTTGCTCTTCTCCAAAGCCATTTTTACTGTGATTTTCTCATTCCATTGCATACGAATTCCACACCAGTTTGTCCGGATATTACTGGATGAAAGCAGAAATATCCGGTTGTGTTTTGGCTAACTCAATCCGAAATATTTCTACAGCCTCTGTGTTTGTGTTTTGGGAAATTTTAGATGGAATTTATTGTTCTGTATATTTTTATCAGGGAACACTGAATTTTGTACCATTGAAACACTAATTGGTTCCACATGGGGACAAGCTCAACACATTCACATTTTCTAAGGAAAAAGCTAGAGGAACTGCCGCAAACAAACATGATATTTCTGTTTGTATAGATTACATTTTATGCGTTGCCTCATGAAAATACGATGTTTTTTTCCAAAACCATTTTTACTGTGAATTTCTGGGTCCATTGCATATGAATTCCACACCAGGTGGCCGAATATGACTGGATGAAACCAGAAATTTCCGGTTTGGTTTTGGCTAACTCAATCCCAGATATTACTACAGCCTCTGTGTTTGTGTATTTCTGATATTATTCATGGACTACATTGTTTTTAATGTTTTTCATCAGGGAACATTTAATTTCGTGCTTGGAAACACTAATTAGTTGCACATGCAGACACCAGCTCTACATATTTGTATTTTCTAGGAAGAATGCTACAGGAACTGCGACAAAACAGCATGATTTTTCTGTTTGTATAGATGACATTTTATGCACTTGCGTAACAAAAAGAATTTGCTTTTCTCCAAAACCATTTGTACTGTGAATTTCTCTGTCCATTGCATATGAATTCCACACAACTTTGTCCAGATATGACTGGATGAAACCGGAAATATCCGGGTTTTTTTTGGCTAACTCAATCTGAAATATAGTGAAAGCCTCTGTGTTTGTGTATTCCTGATATTATGCATGGACTTTTTATTTTTCAATGTTTTTTTCAGGGAACATTTAATTTTGTGCTTGAAAACACTAATTGGTTCCACATGGAGACACCAGCTCTACACAATAGTATTTTCCAGGGACAAACCTAGATTAACTGCGGCAAACAAACATGGTATTTCTGTTTGTATAGATGACATTTTATGCACTTGCCTAACAAAAAGACTTTGCTTTTCTCTAAAACCATTTTTACTTGGATTTTCTCAGTCCATTGCATACGAATTCCACACCAGTTTGTCCAGATATAACTGCATGAAACCGGAAATATCCGGGTTTTTTTTTGCATAACTCAATCCTAGATATTGCTACAGCCTCTGTGTTGTGTATTCCTGATATTATCCACAGACTTTATCGTTTTGAATGTTTTTTATCAGGGAACATTTAATTTTCTAGGTAGAAACACTAATTGGTTCATCATGGGGACACCAGCTCTACACATTCGTATTTTCTAGGGAGAAAGCTAGAGGAACTGCGGCAAACAAACATGATATTTCTGTTTGTATAGATGATATTTTATGCACTTGCCTAACGGAAGACTTTGCTTTTCTCCAAAACCATTTGTACGTTGATTTTCTCAGTCCATTGCATACGAATTAAACACCAGTTTGTCCGGGTATGACTGGATGAAAACAGAAATATCTGGTTGTGTTTTGGCTAACTCAATCCGAAATATTGTGAAAGCCTCTGTGTTTGTGTATTCCTTATATTATGCATGGATTTATATTTTTCAATGTTTTTTTTTTTCAGGGAACTTTTAATTTTGTGCTTGGAAACACTAATTGGTTGCACATGGAGACACAGCTCTACATATTTGTATTTTCTAGGGAGAATGCTAGAGGAACTGCGACAAACAAGCAGGATATTTATGTTTGTATAGATGACATTTTATCTACTTTCCTAATGAAAAGTGTTTGCTTTTCTCTAAAACCATTTTCACTGTGATTTTCTCGGTCCATTGCATACGAATTGCACACCACTTTTTCCGGATATGACTGGATGAAACCAGAAATATCCAGTTGTGTTTTGGCTAACTCAATCCGAAATATTGTGAAAGCCTCTCTGTTTGTGTTTCTGGATATTATCGATGGAATTTATTGTTTTGTATATTTTTATCAGGAAACATTTAATTTTGTACCATTGAAACACTAATTGGTTCCACATGGGGACAATCTCAACATATTCATATTTTCTAAGGAGAAAGCTAGAAGAACTGTGGGAAACACAAATGATATTTCTGTTAGTATAGATTACATTTGATGCACTTGCCTAACGCAAATATGTTGCTTTTCTCCAAAACGATTTTTACTGTGATTTTCTCTGTCCATTGCATACGAATTCCACACCAGTTTGGCAGGATGTGACTAGATGAAACCGGAAATATCCGGTTGTGTTTTGGCTAACTCAATCCCAGAGATTACTACAGCCTCTGTGTTTGTGTATTTCTGATATTTTCCATGGACATTATTGTCTTAAATTTTTTTTTACCAGGGAACATTTAAATTTGTGCTTGGAAACACTAATTGGTTGCACATGGAGACACCAGCTCTACATATTTGTATTTTCTAGGGAGAATGCTAGAGGAACTGCGACAAACAAGCAGGATATTTATGTTTGTATAGATGACATTTTATCTACTTGCCTAATGAAAAGTCTTTGCTTTTCTCCAAAACTATTTTTACTGTGATTTTCTCGGTCCATTACATATGAATTCCAAACCACTTTGTCTCGATATGACTGGATGAAACCAGAAATATCCGGTTGTATTTTGGCTAACTCAATCCGATATATTGTGAAAGCCTCTGTGTTTGTGTATTCCTGATATTATGCATGGACTTTATATTTTTCAATGTTTTTTTTTCAGGGAACATTTAATTTTATTCTTGGAAACACGAATTGGTTCCACATAGGACACCAGCTCTACACATTCGTATTTTCCAGGGGGAAAACTAGAAGAACTGCGGCAAACAAACATGATATTTCTGTTTGTCTAGATGACATTTTATGCACTTGCCTAACGAAAAGACTTTGCTTTTCTCCAAAACCATTTGTACTGTGATTTTCTCGGTCCACAGCATACGAATTCCACACCAGTTTGTCCGGATATGACTGGATGAAGCCGGAATTATCTGGTTATGTGTTGGCTAACTGAATCCCAGATATTGCTACAGCCTCTGTGTTTGTGTATTCCTGATATTATCCACAGAATTTATTGTTTTGAATGTCTTTTATCAGGAAACATTTAATTTTGTTCTTGGAAACACTAATTGGCTCCATATGGAGACACCAGCTCTACACATTCGTATTTTCTAGGGAGAAAGCTAGAGGAACTGCGGCAAAGAAACATGATATTTCTGTTTGTATCGATGACATTTTATGCACTTGCCTAACGAAAAGACTTTGCTTTTCTCCAAAACCATTTTTACTGTGATTTTCTCAGTCCATTGCATACGAATTCCACACCAGTTTGTCCGGATATGACTGGATGAAACCAGAAATATCCGGTTTTGTTTTGGCTAACTCAATCCCAGACATGTTATCGCCTCTGTGTTTGTATTCCTGATATTATCCACGGACTTTATTGTTCTGAATGCTTTTTATCAGGGAGCATTTAATTTTGTATCATTGAAACACTAATTGTTTCCACATGGAGACACCAGCTCTACACATTCGTATTTTCTAGGGAGAATGCTAGAGGAATTGCGACAAACAAACATGATATTTCTGTTTGTCTAGATGACATTTTATGCACTTGCCTAACGAAAAGACTTTGCTTTTCTCCAAAACCATTTGTACTGTGATTTTCTCGGTCCACTGCATACGAATTCCACACCAGTTTGTCCGGAAATGACTGGATGAAACCGGAATTATCCGGTTATGTGTTGGCTAACTGAATCCCAGATATTGCTACAGCCTCTGTGTTTGTGTATTCCTGATATTATCCATGCACTTTATTTTTTTGAATGTTTTTTTTTTCAGGGAACATTTAATTTTGTGCTTGGAAACACTAATTGATTCCACATGGAGACACCAGCTCTACAGATTCTTATTTTCTAAGGAGAAAGCTAGAAGAACTGCGGCAAACAAACATGATATTTCTGTTTGTATAGATGACATTTTAGGCACTTGCTTAACAAAAAGACTTTGCTTTTCTCCAAAACCAGTTTTACTGTGATTTTCTCCGTCCATTGCATACGAATTCCACACCACTTTGTCCGGATATGACTGGATGAAACTGGAAATATCTGGTTGTGTTTTGGCTAACTGAATCCGAAATATTGTGAAAGCCTCTCTGTTTGTGTTTTCCAGCTACTATCCTCAGACTATATTGTTTTGAATGTTTTTATCAGGGAACATTTAATTTTGTACCGTTGAAACACTAGTTGGTTCATCATGGGGCCACCAGCTCTACACATTCATATTTTCTAGGGAGAAAGCTAGAGGAACCGTTGCAAACAAACATGATATTTCTGTTTGTATAGATGACATTTTATGCACTTGCCTAACGAAAAGACTTTGCTTTTCTCCAAAACCATTTGTACTGCGATTTCCTCGGTCCATTGCATACGAATTCCACACCACTTTGTCCGGATATGACTGGCTGAAACCAGAATTATTCTGTTATCTTTTGGATAACTCAATCCAAAATATTTCTACAGCCTCTGTGTTTGTGTTTTCTGAATATTATCGATGGACTTTATTGTTTTGAATATTTGTATCAGGGAAAATTTCATTTTGTACCATTGAAACACTAATTGGTTCATCATGGGAACACCAGCTCCACACATTCGTATTTTCTAGGGAGAAAGCTACAGGAACTGCAGCAAACAAACATGATATTTCTGTTTGTATCGATGACATTTTATGCACTTGCCTAACGTAAAAACTTTGCTCTTCTCCAAAGCCATTTTTACTGTGATTTTCTCATTCCATTGCATACGAATTCCACACCAGTTTGTCCGGATATTACTGGATGAAAGCAGAAATATCCGGTTGTGTTTTGGCTAACTCAATCCGAAATATTTCTACAGCCTCTGTGTTTGTGTTTTGGGAAATTTTAGATGGAATTTATTGTTCTGTATATTTTTATCAGGGAACACTGAATTTTGTACCATTGAAACACTAATTGGTTCCACATGGGGACAAGCTCAACACATTCACATTTTCTAAGGAAAAAGCTAGAGGAACTGCCGCAAACAAACATGATATTTCTGTTTGTATAGATTACATTTTATGCGTTGCCTCACGAAAATACGATGTTTTTTTCCAAAACCATTTTTACTGTGAATTTCTGGGTCCATTGCATATGAATTCCACACCAGGTGGCCGAATATGACTGGATGAAACCAGAAATTTCCGGTTTGGTTTTGGCTAACTCAATCCCAGATATTACTACAGCCTCTGTGTTTGTGTATTTCTGATATTATTCATGGACTACATTGTTTTTAATGTTTTTCATCAGGGAACATTTAATTTCATGCTTGGAAACACTAATTAGTTGCACATGCAGACACCAGCTCTACATATTTGTATTTTCTAGGAAGAATGCTACAGGAACTGCGACAAAACAGCATGATTTTTCTGTTTGTATAGATGACATTTTATGCACTTGCGTAACAAAAAGAATTTGCTTTTCTCCAAAACCATTTGTACTGTGAATTTCTCTGTCCATTGCATATGAATTCCACACAACTTTGTCCAGATATGACTGGATGAAACCGGAAATATCCGGGTTTTTTTTGGCTAACTCAATCCGAAATATAGTGAAAGCCTCTGTGTTTGTGTATTCCTGATATTATGCATGGACTTTTTATTTTTCAATGTTTTTTTCAGGGAACATTTAATTTTGTGCTTGAAAACACTAATTGGTTCCACATGGAGACACCAGCTCTACACAATAGTATTTTCCAGGGACAAACCTAGATTAACTGCGGCAAACAAACATGGTATTTCTGTTTGTATAGATGACATTTTATGCACTTGCCTAACAAAAAGACTTTGCTTTTCTCTAAAACCATTTTTACTTGGATTTTCTCAGTCCATTGCATACGAATTCCACACCAGTTTGTCCAGATATAACTGCATGAAACCGGAAATATCCAGGTTTTTTTTTGCATAACTCAATCCTAGATATTGCTACAGCCTCTGTGTTGTGTATTCCTGATATTATCCACAGACTTTATCGTTTTGAATGTTTTTTATCAGGGAACATTTAATTTTCTAGGTAGAAACACTAATTGGTTCATCATGGGGACACCAGCTCTACACATTCGTATTTTCTAGGGAGAAAGCTAGAGGAACTGCAGCAAACAAACATGATATTTCTGTTTGTATAGATGATATTTTATGCACTTGCCTAACGGAAGACTTTGCTTTTCTCCAAAACCATTTGTACGTTGATTTTCTCAGTCCATTTCATACGAATTAAACACCAGTTTGTCCGGGTATGACTGGATGAAAACAGAAATATCTGGTTGTGTTTTGGCTAACTCAATCCAAAATATTGTGAAAGCCTCTGTGTTTGTGTATTCCTTATATTATGCATGGATTTATATTTTTCAATGTTTTTTTTTTCAGGGAACTTTTAATTTTGTGCTTGGAAACACTAATTGGTTGCACATGGAGACACAGCTCTACATATTTGTATTTTCTAGGGAGAATGCTAGAGGAACTGCGACAAACAAGCAGGATATTTATGTTTGTATAGATGACATTTTATCTACTTTCCTAATGAAAAGTGTTTGCTTTTCTCTAAAACCATTTTCACTGTGATTTTCTCGGTCCATTGCATACGAATTGCACACCACTTTTTCCGGATATGACTGGATGAAACCAGAAATATCCAGTTGTGTTTTGGCTAACTCAATCCGAAATATTGTGAAAGCCTCTCTGTTTGTGTTTCTGGATATTATCGATGGAATTTATTGTTTTGTATATTTTTATCAGGAAACATTTAATTTTGTACCATTGAAACACTAATTGGTTCCACATGGGGACAATCTCAACATATTCATATTTTCTAAGGAGAAAGCTAGAAGAACTGCGGGAAACACAAATGATATTTCTGTTAGTATAGATTACATTTGATGCACTTGCCTAACGCAAATATGTTGCTTTTCTCCAAAACGATTTTTACTGTGATTTTCTCTGTCCATTGCATACGAATTCCACACCAGTTTGGCAGGATGTGACTAGATGAAACCGGAAATATCCGGTTGTGTTTTGGCTAACTCAATCCCAGAGATTACTACAGCCTCTGTGTTTGTGTATTTCTGATATTTTCCATGGACATTATTGTCTTAAATTTTTTTTTTACCAGGGAACATTTAAATTTGTGCTTGGAAACACTAATTGGTTGCACATGGAGACACCAGCTCTACATATTTGTATTTTCTAGGGAGAATGCTAGAGGAACTGCGACAAACAAGCAGGATATTTATGTTTGTATAGATGACATTTTATCTACTTGCCTAATGAAAAGTCTTTGCTTTTCTCCAAAACTATTTTTACTGTGATTTTCTCGGTCCATTACATATGAATTCCAAACCACTTTGTCTCGATATGACTGGATGAAACCAGAAATATCCGGTTGTATTTTGGCTAACTCAATCCGATATATTGTGAAAGCCTCTGTGTTTGTGTATTCCTGATATTATGCATGGACTTTATATTTTTCAATGTTTTTTTTTCAGGGAACATTTAATTTTATTCTTGGAAACACGAATTGGTTCCACATAGGACACCAGCTCTACACATTCGTATTTTCCAGGGGGAAAACTAGAAGAACTGCGGCAAACAAACATGATATTTCTGTTTGTCTAGATGACATTTTATGCACTTGCCTAATGAAAAGACTTTGCTTTTCTCCAAAACCATTTGTACTGTGATTTTCTCGGTCCACAGCATACGAATTCCACACCAGTTTGTCCGGATATGACTGGATGAAGCCGGAATTATCTGGTTATGTGTTGGCTAACTGAATCCCAGATATTGCTACAGCCTCTGTGTTTGTGTATTCCTGATATTATCCACAGAATTTATTGTTTTGAATGTCTTTTATCAGGAAACATTTAATTTTGTTCTTGGAAACACTAATTGGCTCCATATGGAGACACCAGCTCTACACATTCGTATTTTCTAGGGAGAAAGCTAGAGGAACTGCGGCAAAGAAACATGATATTTCTGTTTGTATCGATGACATGTTATGCACTTGCCTAACGAAAAGACTTTGCTTTTCTCCAAAACCATTTTTACTGTGATTTTCTCAGTCCATTGCATACGAATTCCACACCAGTTTGTCCGGATATGACTGGATGAAACCAGAAATATCCGGTTTTGTTTTGGCTAACTCAATCCCAGACATGTTATCGCCTCTGTGTTTGTATTCCTGATATTATCCACGGACTTTATTGTTTTGAATGCTTTTTATCAGGGAGCATTTAATTTTGTATCGTTGAAACACTAATTGTTTCCACATGGAGACACCAGCTCTACACATTCGTATTTTCTAGGGAGAATGCTAGAGGAATTGCGACAAACAAACATGATATTTCTGTTTGTCTAGATGACATTTTATGCACTTGCCTAACGAAAAGACTTTGCTTTTCTCCAAAACCATTTGTACTGTGATTTTCTCGGTCCACTGCATACGAATTCCACACCAGTTTGTCCGGAAATGACTGGATGAAACCGGAATTATCCGGTTATGTGTTGGCTAACTGAATCCCAGATATTGCTACAGCCTCTGTGTTTGTGTATTCCTGATATTATCCATGCACTTTATTTTTTTGAATGTTTTTTTTTTTCAGGGAACATTTAATTTTGTGCTTGGAAACACTAATTGATTCCACATGGAGACACCAGCTCTACAGATTCTTATTTTCTAAGGAGAAAGCTAGAAGAACTGCGGCAAACAAACATGATATTTCTGTTTGTATAGATGACATTTTAGGCACTTGCTTAACAAAAAGACTTTGCTTTTCTCCAAAACCAGTTTTACTGTGATTTTCTCCGTCCATTGCATACGAATTCCACACCACTTTGTCCGGATATGACTGGATGAAACTGGAAATATCTGGTTGTGTTTTGGCTAACTGAATCCGAAATATTGTGAAAGCCTCTCTGTTTGTGTTTTCCGGCTACTATCCTCAGACTATATTGTTTTGAATGTTTTTATCAGGGAACATTTAATTTTGTACCGTTGAAACACTAGTTGGTTCATCATGGGGCCACCAGCTCTACACATTCATATTTTCTAGGGAGAAAGCTAGAGGAACCGTTGCAAACAAACATGATATTTCTGTTTGTATAGATGACATTTTATGCAATTGCCTAACGAAAAGACTTTGCTTTTCTCCAAAACCATTTGTACTGCGATTTCCTCGGTCCATTGCATACGAATTCCACACCACTTTGTCCGGATATGACTGGCTGAAACCAGAATTATTCTGTTATCTTTTGGATAACTCAATCCGAAATATTTCTACAGCCTCTGTGTTTGTGTTTTCTGAATATTATCGATGGACTTTATTGTTTTGAATATTTGTATCAGGGAAAATTTCATTTTGTACCGTTGAAACACTAATTGGTTCATCATGGGAACACCAGCTCCACACATTCGTATTTTCTAGGGAGAAAGCTACAGGAACTGCAGCAAACAAACATGATATTTCTGTTTGTATCGATGACATTTTATGCACTTGCCTAACGTAAAAACTTTGCTCTTCTCCAAAGCCATTTTTACTGTGATTTTCTCATTCCATTGCATACGAATTCCACACCAGTTTGTCCGGATATTACTGGATGAAAGCAGAAATATCCGGTTGTGTTTTGGCTAACTCAATCCGAAATATTTCTACAGCCTCTGTGTTTGTGTTTTGGGAAATTTTAGATGGAATTTATTGTTCTGTATATTTTTATCAGGGAACACTGAATTTTGTACCATTGAAACACTAATTGGTTCCACATGGGGACAAGCTCAACACATTCACATTTTCTAAGGAAAAAGCTAGAGGAACTGCCGCAAACAAACATGATATTTCTGTTTGTATAGATTACATTTTATGCGTTGCCTCACGAAAATACGATGTTTTTTTCCAAAACCATTTTTACTGTGAATTTCTGGGTCCATTGCATATGAATTCCACACCAGGTGGCCGAATATGACTGGATGAAACCAGAAATTTCCGGTTTGGTTTTGGCTAACTCAATCCCAGATATTACTACAGCCTCTGTGTTTGTGTATTTCTGATATTATTCATGGACTACATTGTTTTTAATGTTTTTCATCAGGGAACATTTAATTTCGTGCTTGGAAACACTAATTAGTTGCACATGCAGACACCAGCTCTACATATTTGTATTTTCTAGGAAGAATGCTACAGGAACTGCGACAAAACAGCATGATTTTTCTGTTTGTATAGATGACATTTTATGCACTTGCGTAACAAAAAGAATTTGCTTTTCTCCAAAACCATTTGTACTGTGAATTTCTCTGTCCATTGCATATGAATTCCACACAACTTTGTCCAGATATGACTGGATGAAACCGGAAATATCCGGGTTTTTTTTGGCTAACTCAATCCGAAATATAGTGAAAGCCTCTGTGTTTGTGTATTCCTGATATTATGCATGGACTTTTTATTTTTCAATGTTTTTTTCAGGGAACATTTAATTTTGTGCTTGAAAACACTAATTGGTTCCACATGGAGACACCAGCTCTACACAATAGTATTTTCCAGGGACAAACCTAGATTAACTGCGGCAAACAAACATGGTATTTCTGTTTGTATAGATGACATTTTATGCACTTGCCTAACAAAAAGACTTTGCTTTTCTCTAAAACCATTTTTACTTGGATTTTCTCAGTCCATTGCATACGAATTCCACACCAGTTTGTCCAGATATAACTGCATGAAACCGGAAATATCCGGGTTTTTTTTTGCATAACTCAATCCTAGATATTGCTACAGCCTCTGTGTTGTGTATTCCTGATATTATCCACAGACTTTATCGTTTTGAATGTTTTTTATCAGGGAACATTTAATTTTCTAGGTAGAAACACTAATTGGTTCATCATGGGGACACCAGCTCTACACATTCGTATTTTCTAGGGAGAAAGCTAGAGGAACTGCAGCAAACAAACATGATATTTCTGTTTGTATAGATGATATTTTATGCACTTGCCTAACGGAAGACTTTGCTTTTCTCCAAAACCATTTGTACGTTGATTTTCTCAGTCCATTGCATACGAATTAAACACCAGTTTGTCCGGGTATGACTGGATGAAAACAGAAATATCTGGTTGTGTTTTGGCTAACTCAATCCAAAATATTGTGAAAGCCTCTGTGTTTGTGTATTCCTTATATTATGCATGGATTTATATTTTTCAATGTTTTTTTTTTCAGGGAACTTTTAATTTTGTGCTTGGAAACACTAATTGGTTGCACATGGAGACACAGCTCTACATATTTGTATTTTCTAGGGAGAATGCTAGAGGAACTGCGACAAACAAGCAGGATATTTATGTTTGTATAGATGACATTTTATCTACTTTCCTAATGAAAAGTGTTTGCTTTTCTCTAAAACCATTTTCACTGTGATTTTCTCGGTCCATTGCATACGAATTGCACACCACTTTTTCCGGATATGACTGGATGAAACCAGAAATATCCAGTTGTGTTTTGGCTAACTCAATCCGAAATATTGTGAAAGCCTCTCTGTTTGTGTTTCTGGATATTATCGATGGAATTTATTGTTTTGTATATTTTTATCAGGAAACATTTAATTTTGTACCATTGAAACACTAATTGGTTCCACATGGGGACAATCTCAACATATTCATATTTTCTAAGGAGAAAGCTAGAAGAACTGCGGGAAACACAAATGATATTTCTGTTAGTATAGATTACATTTGATGCACTTGCCTAACGCAAATATGTTGCTTTTCTCCAAAACGATTTTTACTGTGATTTTCTCTGTCCATTGCATACGAATTCCACACCAGTTTGGCAGGATGTGACTAGATGAAACCGGAAATATCCGGTTGTGTTTTGGCTAACTCAATCCCAGAGATTACTACAGCCTCTGTGTTTGTGTATTTCTGATATTTTCCATGGACATTATTGTCTTAAATTTTTTTTTACCAGGGAACATTTAAATTTGTGCTTGGAAACACTAATTGGTTGCACATGGAGACACCAGCTCTACATATTTGTATTTTCTAGGGAGAATGCTAGAGGAACTGCGACAAACAAGCAGGATATTTATGTTTGTATAGATGACATTTTATCTACTTGCCTAATGAAAAGTCTTTGCTTTTCTCCAAAACTATTTTTACTGTGATTTTCTTGGTCCATTACATATGAATTCCAAACCACTTTGTCTCGATATGACTGGATGAAACCAGAAATATCCGGTTGTATTTTGGCTAACTCAATCCGATATATTGTGAAAGCCTCTGTGTTTGTGTATTCCTGATATTATGCATGGACTTTATATTTTTCAATGTTTTTTTTTCAGGGAACATTTAATTTTATTCTTGGAAACACGAATTGGTTCCACATAGGACACCAGCTCTACACATTCGTATTTTCCAGGGGGAAAACTAGAAGAACTGCGGCAAACAAACATGATATTTCTGTTTGTCTAGATGACATTTTATGCACTTGCCTAACGAAAAGACTTTGCTTTTCTCCAAAACCATTTGTACTGTGATTTTCTCGGTCCACAGCATACGAATTCCACACCAGTTTGTCCGGATATGACTGGATGAAGCCGGAATTATCTGGTTATGTGTTGGCTAACTGAATCCCAGATATTGCTACAGCCTCTGTGTTTGTGTATTCCTGATATTATCCACAGAATTTATTGTTTTGAATGTCTTTTATCAGGAAACATTTAATTTTGTTCTTGGAAACACTAATTGGCTCCATATGGAGACACCAGCTCTACACATTCGTATTTTCTAGGGAGAAAGCTAGAGGAACTGCGGCAAAGAAACATGATATTTCTGTTTGTATCGATGACATTTTATGCACTTGCCTAACGAAAAGACTTTGCTTTTCTCCAAAACCATTTTTACTGTGATTTTCTCAGTCCATTGCATACGAATTCCACACCAGTTTGTCCGGATATGACTGGATGAAACCAGAAATATCCGGTTTTGTTTTGGCTAACTCAATCCCAGACATGTTATCGCCTCTGTGTTTGTATTCCTGATATTATCCACGGACTTTATTGTTCTGAATGCTTTTTATCAGGGAGCATTTAATTTTGTATCGTTGAAACACTAATTGTTTCCACATGGAGACACCAGCTCTACACATTCGTATTTTCTAGGGAGAATGCTAGAGGAATTGCGACAAACAAACATGATATTTCTGTTTGTCTAGATGACATTTTATGCACTTGCCTAACGAAAAGACTTTGCTTTTCTCCAAAACCATTTGTACTGTGATTTTCTCGGTCCACTGCATACGAATTCCACACCAGTTTGTCCGGAAATGACTGGATGAAACCGGAATTATCCGGTTATGTGTTGGCTAACTGAATCCCAGATATTGCTACAGCCTCTGTGTTTGTGTATTCCTGATATTATCCATGCACTTTATTTTTTTGAATGTTTTTTTTTTCAGGGAACATTTAATTTTGTGCTTGGAAACACTAATTGATTCCACATGGAGACACCAGCTCTACAGATTCTTATTTTCTAAGGAGAAAGCTAGAAGAACTGCGGCAAACAAACATGATATTTCTGTTTGTATAGATGACATTTTAGGCACTTGCTTAACAAAAAGACTTTGCTTTTCTCCAAAACCAGTTTTACTGTGATTTTCTCCGTCCATTGCATACGAATTCCACACCACTTTGTCCGGATATGACTGGATGAAACTGGAAATATCTGGTTGTGTTTTGGCTAACTGAATCCGAAATATTGTGAAAGCCTCTCTGTTTGTGTTTTCCGGCTACTATCCTCAGACTATATTGTTTTGAATGTTTTTATCAGGGAACATTTAATTTTGTACCGTTGAAACACTAGTTGGTTCATCATGGGGCCACCAGCTCTACACATTCATATTTTCTAGGGAGAAAGCTAGAGGAACCGTTGCAAACAAACATGATATTTCTGTTTGTATAGATGACATTTTATGCAATTGCCTAACGAAAAGACTTTGCTTTTCTCCAAAACCATTTGTACTGCGATTTCCTCGGTCCATTGCATACGAATTCCACACCACTTTGTCCGGATATGACTGGCTGAAACCAGAATTATTCTGTTATCTTTTGGATAACTCAATCCGAAATATTTCTACAGCCTCTGTGTTTGTGTTTTCTGAATATTATCGATGGACTTTATTGTTTTGAATATTTGTATCAGGGAAAATTTCATTTTGTACCGTTGAAACACTAATTGGTTCATCATGGGAACACCAGCTCCACACATTCGTATTTTCTAGGGAGAAAGCTACAGGAACTGCAGCAAACAAACATGATATTTCTGTTTGTATCGATGACATTTTATGCACTTGCCTAACGTAAAAACTTTGCTCTTCTCCAAAGCCATTTTTACTGTGATTTTCTCATTCCATTGCATACGAATTCCACACCAGTTTGTCCGGATATTACTGGATGAAAGCAGAAATATCCGGTTGTGTTTTGGCTAACTCAATCCGAAATATTTCTACAGCCTCTGTGTTTGTGTTTTGGGAAATTTTAGATGGAATTTATTGTTCTGTATATTTTTATCAGGGAACACTGAATTTTGTACCATTGAAACACTAATTGGTTCCACATGGGGACAAGCTCAACACATTCACATTTTCTAAGGAAAAAGCTAGAGGAACTGCCGCAAACAAACATGATATTTCTGTTTGTATAGATTACATTTTATGCGTTGCCTCACGAAAATACGATGTTTTTTTCCAAAACCATTTTTACTGTGAATTTCTGGGTCCATTGCATATGAATTCCACACCAGGTGGCCGAATATGACTGGATGAAACCAGAAATTTCCGGTTTGGTTTTGGCTAACTCAATCCCAGATATTACTACAGCCTCTGTGTTTGTGTATTTCTGATATTATTCATGGACTACATTGTTTTTAATGTTTTTCATCAGGGAACATTTAATTTCGTGCTTGGAAACACTAATTAGTTGCACATGCAGACACCAGCTCTACATATTTGTATTTTCTAGGAAGAATGCTACAGGAACTGCGACAAAACAGCATGATTTTTCTGTTTGTATAGATGACATTTTATGCACTTGCGTAACAAAAAGAATTTGCTTTTCTCCAAAACCATTTGTACTGTGAATTTCTCTGTCCATTGCATATGAATTCCACACAACTTTGTCCAGATATGACTGGATGAAACCGGAAATATCCGGGTTTTTTTTGGCTAACTCAATCCGAAATATAGTGAAAGCCTCTGTGTTTGTGTATTCCTGATATTATGCATGGACTTTTTATTTTTCAATGTTTTTTTCAGGGAACATTTAATTTTGTGCTTGAAAACACTAATTGGTTCCACATGGAGACACCAGCTCTACACAATAGTATTTTCCAGGGACAAACCTAGATTAACTGCGGCAAACAAACATGGTATTTCTGTTTGTATAGATGACATTTTATGCACTTGCCTAACAAAAAGACTTTGCTTTTCTCTAAAACCATTTTTACTTGGATTTTCTCAGTCCATTGCATACGAATTCCACACCAGTTTGTCCAGATATAACTGCATGAAACCGGAAATATCCGGGTTTTTTTTTGCATAACTCAATCCTAGATATTGCTACAGCCTCTGTGTTGTGTATTCCTGATATTATCCACAGACTTTATCGTTTTGAATGTTTTTTATCAGGGAACATTTAATTTTCTAGGTAGAAACACTAATTGGTTCATCATGGGGACACCAGCTCTACACATTCGTATTTTCTAGGGAGAAAGCTAGAGGAACTGCAGCAAACAAACATGATATTTCTGTTTGTATAGATGATATTTTATGCACTTGCCCAACGGAAGACTTTGCTTTTCTCCAAAACCATTTGTACGTTGATTTTCTCAGTCCATTGCATACGAATTAAACACCAGTTTGTCCGGGTATGACTGGATGAAAACAGAAATATCTGGTTGTGTTTTGGCTAACTCAATCCAAAATATTGTGAAAGCCTCTGTGTTTGTGTATTCCTTATATTATGCATGGATTTATATTTTTCAATGTTTTTTTTTTCAGGGAACTTTTAATTTTGTGCTTGGAAACACTAATTGGTTGCACATGGAGACACAGCTCTACATATTTGTATTTTCTAGGGAGAATGCTAGAGGAACTGCGACAAACAAGCAGGATATTTATGTTTGTATAGATGACATTTTATCTACTTTCCTAATGAAAAGTGTTTGCTTTTCTCTAAAACCATTTTCACTGTGATTTTCTCGGTCCATTGCATACGAATTGCACACCACTTTTTCCGGATATGACTGGATGAAACCAGAAATATCCAGTTGTGTTTTGGCTAACTCAATCCGAAATATTGTGAAAGCCTCTCTGTTTGTGTTTCTGGATATTATCGATGGAATTTATTGTTTTGTATATTTTTATCAGGAAACATTTAATTTTGTACCATTGAAACACTAATTGGTTCCACATGGGGACAATCTCAACATATTCATATTTTCTAAGGAGAAAGCTAGAAGAACTGCGGGAAACACAAATGATATTTCTGTTAGTATAGATTACATTTGATGCACTTGCCTAACGCAAATATGTTGCTTTTCTCCAAAACGATTTTTACTGTGATTTTCTCTGTCCATTGCATACGAATTCCACACCAGTTTGGCAGGATGTGACTAGATGAAACCGGAAATATCCGGTTGTGTTTTGGCTAACTCAATCCCAGATATTACTACAGCCTCTGTGTTTGTGTATTTCTGATATTTTCCATGGACATTATTGTCTTAAATTTTTTTTTTACCAGGGAACATTTAAATTTGTGCTTGGAAACACTAATTGGTTGCACATGGAGACACCAGCTCTACATATTTGTATTTTCTAGGGAGAATGCTAGAGGAACTGCAACAAACAAGCAGGATATTTATGTTTGTATAGATGACATTTTATCTACTTGCCTAATGAAAAGTCTTTGCTTTTCTCCAAAACTATTTTTACTGTGATTTTCTCGGTCCATTACATATGAATTCCAAACCACTTTGTCTCGATATGACTGGATGAAACCAGAAATATCCGGTTGTATTTTGGCTAACTCAATCCGATATATTGTGAAAGCCTCTGTGTTTGTGTATTCCTGATATTATGCATGGACTTTATATTTTTCAATGTTTTTTTTTCAGGGAACATTTAATTTTATTCTTGGAAACACGAATTGGTTCCACATAGGACACCAGCTCTACACATTCGTATTTTCCAGGGGGAAAACTAGAAGAACTGCGGCAAACAAACATGATATTTCTGTTTGTCTAGATGACATTTTATGCACTTGCCTAACGAAAAGACTTTGCTTTTCTCCAAAACCATTTGTACTGTGATTTTCTCGGTCCACAGCATACGAATTCCACACCAGTTTGTCCGGATATGACTGGATGAAGCCGGAATTATCTGGTTATGTGTTGGCTAACTGAATCCCAGATATTGCTACAGCCTCTGTGTTTGTGTATTCCTGATATTATCCACAGAATTTATTGTTTTGAATGTCTTTTATCAGGAAACATTTAATTTTGTTCTTGGAAACACTAATTGGCTCCATATGGAGACACCAGCTCTACACATTCGTATTTTCTAGGGAGAAAGCTAGAGGAACTGCGGCAAAGAAACATGATATTTCTGTTTGTATCGATGACATTTTATGCACTTGCCTAACGAAAAGACTTTGCTTTTCTCCAAAACCATTTTTACTGTGATTTTCTCAGTCCATTGCATACGAATTCCACACCAGTTTGTCCGGATATGACTGGATGAAACCAGAAATATCCGGTTTTGTTTTGGCTAACTCAATCCCAGACATGTTATCGCCTCTGTGTTTGTATTCCTGATATTATCCACGGACTTTATTGTTCTGAATGCTTTTTATCAGGGAGCATTTAATTTTGTATCATTGAAACACTAATTGTTTCCACATGGAGACACCAGCTCTACACATTCGTATTTTCTAGGGAGAATGCTAGAGGAATTGCGACAAACAAACATGATATTTCTGTTTGTCTAGATGACATTTTATGCACTTGCCTAACGAAAAGACTTTGCTTTTCTCCAAAACCATTTGTACTGTGATTTTCTCGGTCCACTGCATACGAATTAAACACCAGTTTGTCCGGAAATGACTGGATGAAACCGGAATTATCCGGTTATGTGTTGGCTAACTGAATCCCAGATATTGCTACAGCCTCTGTGTTTGTGTATTCCTGATATTATCCATGCACTTTATTTTTTTGAATGTTTTTTTTTTCAGGGAACATTTAATTTTGTGCTTGGAAACACTAATTGATTCCACATGGAGACACCAGCTCTACAGATTCTTATTTTCTAAGGAGAAAGCTAGAAGAACTGCGGCAAACAAACATGATATTTCTGTTTGTATAGATGACATTTTAGGCACTTGCTTAACAAAAAGACTTTGCTTTTCTCCAAAACCAGTTTTACTGTGATTTTCTCCGTCCATTGCATACGAATTCCACACCACTTTGTCCGGATATGACTGGATGAAACTGGAAATATCTGGTTGTGTTTTGGCTAACTGAATCCGAAATATTGTGAAAGCCTCTCTGTTTGTGTTTTCCAGCTACTATCCTCAGACTATATTGTTTTGAATGTTTTTATCAGGGAACATTTAATTTTGTACCGTTGAAACACTAGTTGGTTCATCATGGGGCCACCAGCTCTACACATTCATATTTTCTAGGGAGAAAGCTAGAGGAACCGTTGCAAACAAACATGATATTTCTGTTTGTATAGATGACATTTTATGCAATTGCCTAACGAAAAGACTTTGCTTTTCTCCAAAACCATTTGTACTGCGATTTCCTCGGTCCATTGCATACGAATTCCACACCACTTTGTCCGGATATGACTGGCTGAAACCAGAATTATTCTGTTATCTTTTGGATAACTCAATCCGAAATATTTCTACAGCCTCTGTGTTTGTGTTTTCTGAATATTATCGATGGACTTTATTGTTTTGAATATTTGTATCAGGGAAAATTTCATTTTGTACCGTTGAAACACTAATTGGTTCATCATGGGAACACCAGCTCCACACATTCGTATTTTCTAGGGAGAAAGCTACAGGAACTGCAGCAAACAAACATGATATTTCTGTTTGTATCGATGACATTTTATGCACTTGCCTAACGTAAAAACTTTGCTCTTCTCCAAAGCCATTTTTACTGTGATTTTCTCATTCCATTGCATACGAATTCCACACCAGTTTGTCCGGATATTACTGGATGAAAGCAGAAATATCCGGTTGTGTTTTGGCTAACTCAATCCGAAATATTTCTACAGCCTCTGTGTTTGTGTTTTGGGAAATTTTAGATGGAATTTATTGTTCTGTATATTTTTATCAGGGAACACTGAATTTTGTACCATTGAAACACTAATTGGTTCCACATGGGGACAAGCTCAACACATTCACATTTTCTAAGGAAAAAGCTAGAGGAACTGCCGCAAACAAACATGATATTTCTGTTTGTATAGATTACATTTTATGCGTTGCCTCACGAAAATACGATGTTTTTTTCCAAAACCATTTTTACTGTGAATTTCTGGGTCCATTGCATATGAATTCCACACCAGGTGGCCGAATATGACTGGATGAAACCAGAAATTTCCGGTTTGGTTTTGGCTAACTCAATCCCAGATATTACTACAGCCTCTGTGTTTGTGTATTTCTGATATTATTCATGGACTACATTGTTTTTAATGTTTTTCATCAGGGAACATTTAATTTCGTGCTTGGAAACACTAATTAGTTGCACATGCAGACACCAGCTCTACATATTTGTATTTTCTAGGAAGAATGCTACAGGAACTGCGACAAAACAGCATGATTTTTCTGTTTGTATAGATGACATTTTATGCACTTGCGTAACAAAAAGAATTTGCTTTTCTCCAAAACCATTTGTACTGTGAATTTCTCTGTCCATTGCATATGAATTCCACACAACTTTGTCCAGATATGACTGGATGAAACCGGAAATATCCGGGTTTTTTTTGGCTAACTCAATCCGAAATATAGTGAAAGCCTCTGTGTTTGTGTATTCCTGATATTATGCATGGACTTTTTATTTTTCAATGTTTTTTTCAGGGAACATTTAATTTTGTGCTTGAAAACACTAATTGGTTCCACATGGAGACACCAGCTCTACACAATAGTATTTTCCAGGGACAAACCTAGATTAACTGCGGCAAACAAACATGGTATTTCTGTTTGTATAGATGACATTTTATGCACTTGCCTAACAAAAAGACTTTGCTTTTCTCTAAAACCATTTTTACTTGGATTTTCTCAGTCCATTGCATACGAATTCCACACCAGTTTGTCCAGATATAACTGCATGAAACCGGAAATATCCGGGTTTTTTTTTGCATAACTCAATCCTAGATATTGCTACAGCCTCTGTGTTGTGTATTCCTGATATTATCCACAGACTTTATCGTTTTGAATGTTTTTTATCAGGGAACATTTAATTTTCTAGGTAGAAACACTAATTGGTTCATCATGGGGACACCAGCTCTACACATTCGTATTTTCTAGGGAGAAAGCTAGAGGAACTGCGGCAAACAAACATGATATTTCTGTTTGTATAGATGATATTTTATGCACTTGCCTAACGGAAGACTTTGCTTTTCTCCAAAACCATTTGTACGTTGATTTTCTCAGTCCATTGCATACGAATTAAACACCAGTTTGTCCGGGTATGACTGGATGAAAACAGAAATATCTGGTTGTGTTTTGGCTAACTCAATCCGAAATATTGTGAAAGCCTCTGTGTTTGTGTATTCCTTATATTATGCATGGATTTATATTTTTCAATGTTTTTTTTTTTCAGGGAACTTTTAATTTTGTGCTTGGAAACACTAATTGGTTGCACATGGAGACACAGCTCTACAGATTCTTATTTTCTAAGGAGAAAGCTAGAAGAACTGCGGCAAACAAACATGATATTTCTGTTTGTATAGATGACATTTTAGGCACTTGCTTAACAAAAAGACTTTGCTTTTCTCCAAAACCAGTTTTACTGTGATTTTCTCCGTCCATTGCATACGAATTCCACACCACTTTGTCCGGATATGACTGGATGAAACTGGAAATATCTGGTTGTGTTTTGGCTAACTGAATCCGAAATATTGTGAAAGCCTCTCTGTTTGTGTTTTCCGGCTACTATCCTCAGACTATATTGTTTTGAATGTTTTTATCAGGGAACATTTAATTTTGTACCGTTGAAACACTAGTTGGTTCATCATGGGGCCACCAGCTCTACACATTCATATTTTCTAGGGAGAAAGCTAGAGGAACCGTTGCAAACAAACATGATATTTCTGTTTGTATAGATGACATTTTATGCAATTGCCTAACGAAAAGACTTTGCTTTTCTCCAAAACCATTTGTACTGCGATTTCCTCGGTCCATTGCATACGAATTCCACACCACTTTGTCCGGATATGACTGGCTGAAACCAGAATTATTCTGTTATCTTTTGGATAACTCAATCCGAAATATTTCTACAGCCTCTGTGTTTGTGTTTTCTGAATATTATCGATGGACTTTATTGTTTTGAATATTTGTATCAGGGAAAATTTCATTTTGTACCGTTGAAACACTAATTGGTTCATCATGGGAACACCAGCTCCACACATTCGTATTTTCTAGGGAGAAAGCTACAGGAACTGCAGCAAACAAACATGATATTTCTGTTTGTATCGATGACATTTTATGCACTTGCCTAACGTAAAAACTTTGCTCTTCTCCAAAGCCATTTTTACTGTGATTTTCTCATTCCATTGCATACGAATTCCACACCAGTTTGTCCGGATATTACTGGATGAAAGCAGAAATATCCGGTTGTGTTTTGGCTAACTCAATCCGAAATATTTCTACAGCCTCTGTGTTTGTGTTTTGGGAAATTTTAGATGGAATTTATTGTTCTGTATATTTTTATCAGGGAACACTGAATTTTGTACCATTGAAACACTAATTGGTTCCACATGGGGACAAGCTCAACACATTCACATTTTCTAAGGAAAAAGCTAGAGGAACTGCCGCAAACAAACATGATATTTCTGTTTGTATAGATTACATTTTATGCGTTGCCTCACGAAAATACGATGTTTTTTTCCAAAACCATTTTTACTGTGAATTTCTGGGTCCATTGCATATGAATTCCACACCAGGTGGCCGAATATGACTGGATGAAACCAGAAATTTCCGGTTTGGTTTTGGCTAACTCAATCCCAGATATTACTACAGCCTCTGTGTTTGTGTATTTCTGATATTATTCATGGACTACATTGTTTTTAATGTTTTTCATCAGGGAACATTTAATTTCGTGCTTGGAAACACTAATTAGTTGCACATGCAGACACCAGCTCTACATATTTGTATTTTCTAGGAAGAATGCTACAGGAACTGCGACAAAACAGCATGATTTTTCTGTTTGTATAGATGACATTTTATGCACTTGCGTAACAAAAAGAATTTGCTTTTCTCCAAAACCATTTGTACTGTGAATTTCTCTGTCCATTGCATATGAATTCCACACAACTTTGTCCAGATATGACTGGATGAAACCGGAAATATCCGGGTTTTTTTTGGCTAACTCAATCCGAAATATAGTGAAAGCCTCTGTGTTTGTGTATTCCTGATATTATGCATGGACTTTTTATTTTTCAATGTTTTTTTCAGGGAACATTTAATTTTGTGCTTGAAAACACTAATTGGTTCCACATGGAGACACCAGCTCTACACAATAGTATTTTCCAGGGACAAACCTAGATTAACTGCGGCAAACAAACATGGTATTTCTGTTTGTATAGATGACATTTTATGCACTTGCCTAACAAAAAGACTTTGCTTTTCTCTAAAACCATTTTTACTTGGATTTTCTCAGTCCATTGCATACGAATTCCACACCAGTTTGTCCAGATATAACTGCATGAAACCGGAAATATCCGGGTTTTTTTTTGCATAACTCAATCCTAGATATTGCTACAGCCTCTGTGTTGTGTATTCCTGATATTATCCACAGACTTTATCGTTTTGAATGTTTTTTATCAGGGAACATTTAATTTTCTAGGTAGAAACACTAATTGGTTCATCATGGGGACACCAGCTCTACACATTCGTATTTTCTAGGGAGAAAGCTAGAGGAACTGCGGCAAACAAACATGATATTTCTGTTTGTATAGATGATATTTTATGCACTTGCCTAACGGAAGACTTTGCTTTTCTCCAAAACCATTTGTACGTTGATTTTCTCAGTCCATTGCATACGAATTAAACACCAGTTTGTCCGGGTATGACTGGATGAAAACAGAAATATCTGGTTGTGTTTTGGCTAACTCAATCCGAAATATTGTGAAAGACTCTGTGTTTGTGTATTCCTTATATTATGCATGGATTTATATTTTTCAATGTTTTTTTTTTCAGGGAACTTTTAATTTTGTGCTTGGAAACACTAATTGGTTGCACATGGAGACACAGCTCTACATATTTGTATTTTCTAGGGAGAATGCTAGAGGAACTGCGACAAACAAGCAGGATATTATGTTTGTATAGATGACATTTTATCTACTTTCCTAATGAAAAGTGTTTGCTTTTCTCCAAAACTATTTTCACTGTGATTTTCTCGGTCCATTGCATACGAATTGCACACCACTTTTTCCGGATATGACTGGATGAAACCAGAAATATCCAGTTGTGTTTTGGCTAACTCAATCCAAAATATTGTGAAAGCCTCTCTGTTTGTGTTTCTGGATATTATCGATGGAATTTATTGTTTTGTATATTTTTATCAGGAAACATTTAATTTTGTACCATTGAAACACTAATTGGTTCCACATGGGGACAATCTCAACATATTCATATTTTCTAAGGAGAAAGCTAGAAGAACTGCGGGAAACACAAATGATATTTCTGTTAGTATAGATTACATTTGATGCACTTGCCTAACGCAAATATGTTGCTTTTTTCCAAAACGATTTTTACTGTGATTTTCTCTGTCCATTGCATACGAATTCCACACCAGTTTGGCAGGATGTGACTAGATGAAACCGGAAATATCCGGTTGTGTTTTGGCTAACTCAATCCCAGATATTACTACAGCCTCTGTGTTTGTGTATTTCTGATATTTTCCATGGACATTATTGTCTTAAATTTTTCTTTTACCAGGGAACATTTAAATTTGTGCTTGGAAACACTAATTGGTTGCACATGGAGACACCAGCTCTACATATTTGTATTTTCTAGGGAGAATGCTAGAGGAACTGCGACAAACAAGCAGGATATTTATGTTTGTATAGATGACATTTTATCTACTTGCCTAATGAAAAGTCTTTGCTTTTCTCCAAAACTATTTTTACTGTGATTTTCTCGGTCCATTACATATGAATTCCAAACCACTTTGTCTCGATATGACTGGATGAAACCAGAAATATCCGGTTGTATTTTGGCTAACTCAATCCGATATATTGTGAAAGCCTCTGTGTTTGTGTATTCCTGATATTATGCATGGACTTTATATTTTTCAATGTTTTTTTTCAGGGAACATTTAATTTTATTCTTGGAAACACGAATTGGTTCCACATAGGACACCAGCTCTACACATTCGTATTTTCCAGGGGGAAACCTAGAAGAACTGCGGCAAACAAACATGATATTTCTGTTTGTCTAGATGACATTTTATGCACTTGCCTAACGAAAAGACTTTGCTTTTCTCCAAAACCATTTGTACTGTGATTTTCTCGGTCCACAGCATACGAATTCCACACCAGTTTGTCCGGATATGACTGGATGAAGCCGGAATTATCTGGTTATGTGTTGGCTAACTGAATCCCAGATATTGCTACAGCCTCTGTGTTTGTGTATTCCTGATATTATCCACAGAATTTATTGTTTTGAATGTCTTTTATCAGGAAACATTTAATTTTGTTCTTGGAAACACTAATTGGCTCCATATGGAGACACCAGCTCTACACATTCGTATTTTCTAGGGAGAAAGCTAGAGGAACTGCGGCAAAGAAACATGATATTTCTGTTTGTATCGATGACATTTTATGCACTTGCCTAACGAAAAGACTTTGCTTTTCTCCAAAACCATTTTTACTGTGATTTTCTCAGTCCATTGCATACGAATTCCACACCAGTTTGTCCGGATATGACTGGATGAAACCAGAAATATCCGGTTTTGTTTTGGCTAACTCAATCCCAGACATGTTGTCGCCTCTGTGTTTGTATTCCTGATATTATCCACGGACTTTATTGTTTTGAATGCTTTTTATCAGGGAGCATTTAATTTTGTATCGTTGAAACACTAATTGTTTCCACATGGAGACACCAGCTCTACACATTCGTATTTTCTAGGGAGAATGCTAGAGGAATTGCGACAAACAAACATGATATTTCTGTTTGTCTAGATGACATTTTATGCACTTGCCTAACGAAAAGACTTTGCTTTTCTCCAAAACCATTTGTACTGTGATTTTCTCGGTCCACTGCATACGAATTCCACACCAGTTTGTCCGGAAATGACTGGATGAAACCGGAATTATCCGGTTATGTGTTGGCTAACTGAATCCCAGATATTGCTACAGCCTCTGTGTTTGTGTATTCCTGATATTATCCACAGAATTTATTGTTTTGAATGTCTTTTATCAGGAAACATTTAATTTTGTTCTTGGAAAAACTAATTGGCTCCATATGGAGACACCAGCTCTACACATTCGTATTTTCTAGGGAGAAAGCTAGAGGAACTGCGGCAAACAAACATGATATTTCTGTTTGTATAGATGATATTTTATGCACTTGCCTAACGGAAGACTTTGCTTTTCTCCAAAACCATTTGTACGTTGATTTTCTCAGTCCATTGCATACGAATTAAACACCAGTTTGTCCGGGTATGACTGGATGAAAACAGAAATATCTGGTTGTGTTTTGGCTAACTCAATCCGAAATATTGTGAAAGCCTCTGTGTTTGTGTATTCCTTATATTATGCATGGATTTATATTTTTCAATGTTTTTTTTTTTTCAGGGAACTTTTAATTTTGTGCTTGGAAACACTAATTGGTTGCACATGGAGACACAGCTCTACATATTTGTATTTTCTAGGGAGAATGCTAGAGGAACTGCGACAAACAAGCAGGATATTATGTTTGTATAGATGACATTTTATCTACTTTCCTAATGAAAAGTGTTTGCTTTTCTCTAAAACCATTTTCACTGTGATTTTCTCGGTCCATTGCATACGAATTGCACACCACTTTTTCCGGATATGACTGGATGAAACCAGAAATATCCAGTTGTGTTTTGGCTAACTCAATCCAAAATATTGTGAAAGCCTCTCTGTTTGTGTTTCTGGATATTATCGATGGAATTTATTGTTTTGTATATTTTTATCAGGAAACATTTAATTTTGTACCATTGAAACACTAATTGGTTCCACATGGGGACAATCTCAACATATTCATATTTTCTAAGGAGAAAGCTAGAAGAACTGCGGGAAACACAAATGATATTTCTGTTAGTATAGATTACATTTGATGCACTTGCCTAACGCAAATATGTTGCTTTTCTCCAAAACGATTTTTACTGTGATTTTCTCTGTCCATTGCATACGAATTCCACACCAGTTTGGCAGGATGTGACTAGATGAAACCGGAAATATCCGGTTGTGTTTTGGCTAACTCAATCCCAGATATTACTACAGCCTCTGTGTTTGTGTATTTCTGATATTTTCCATGGACATTATTGTCTTAAATTTTTTTTTTACCAGGGAACATTTAAATTTGTGCTTGGAAACACTAATTGGTTGCACATGGAGACACCAGCTCTACATATTTGTATTTTCTAGGGAGAATGCTAGAGGAACTGCGACAAACAAGCAGGATATTTATGTTTGTATAGATGACATTTTATCTACTTGCCTAATGAAAAGTCTTTGCTTTTCTCCAAAACTATTTTTACTGTGATTTTCTCGGTCCATTACATATGAATTCCAAACCACTTTGTCTCGATATGACTGGATGAAACCAGAAATATCCGGTTGTATTTTGGCTAACTCAATCCGATATATTGTGAAAGCCTCTGTGTTTGTGTATTCCTGATATTATGCATGGACTTTATATTTTTCAATGTTTTTTTTCAGGGAACATTTAATTTTATTCTTGGAAACACGAATTGGTTCCACATAGGACACCAGCTCTACACATTCGTATTTTCCAGGGGGAAAACTAGAAGAACTGCGGCAAACAAACATGATATTTCTGTTTGTCTAGATGACATTTTATGCACTTGCCTAACGAAAAGACTTTGCTTTTCTCCAAAACCATTTGTACTGTGATTTTCTCGGTCCACAGCATACGAATTCCACACCAGTTTGTCCGGATATGACTGGATGAAGCCGGAATTATCTGGTTATGTGTTGGCTAACTGAATCCCAGATATTGCTACAGCCTCTGTGTTTGTGTATTCCTGATATTATCCACAGAATTTATTGTTTTGAATGTCTTTTATCAGGAAACATTTAATTTTGTTCTTGGAAACACTAATTGGCTCCATATGGAGACACCAGCTCTACACATTCGTATTTTCTAGGGAGAAAGCTAGAGGAACTGCGGCAAAGAAACATGATATTTCTGTTTGTATCGATGACATTTTATGCACTTGCCTAACGAAAAGACTTTGCTTTTCTCCAAAACCATTTTTACTGTGATTTTCTCAGTCCATTGCATACGAATTCCACACCAGTTTGTCCGGATATGACTGGATGAAACCAGAAATATCCGGTTTTGTTTTGGCTAACTCAATCCCAGACATGTTGTCGCCTCTGTGTTTGTATTCCTGATATTATCCACGGACTTTATTGTTTTGAATGCTTTTTATCAGGGAGCATTTAATTTTGTATCATTGAAACACTAATTGTTTCCACATGGAGACACCAGCTCTACACATTCGTATTTTCTAGGGAGAATGCTAGAGGAATTGCGACAAACAAACATGATATTTCTGTTTGTCTAGATGACATTTTATGCACTTGCCTAACGAAAAGACTTTGCTTTTCTCCAAAACCATTTGTACTGTGATTTTCTCGGTCCACTGCATACGAATTCCACACCAGTTTGTCCGGAAATGACTGGATGAAACCGGAATTATCCGGTTATGTGTTGGCTAACTGAATCCCAGATATTGCTACAGCCTCTGTGTTTGTGTATTCCTGATATTATCCATGCACTTTATTTTTTTGAATGTTTTTTTTTTCAGGGAACATTTAATTTTGTGCTTGGAAACACTAATTGATTCCACATGGAGACACCAGCTCTACAGATTCTTATTTTCTAAGGAGAAAGCTAGAAGAACTGCGGCAAACAAACATGATATTTCTGTTTGTATAGATGACATTTTAGGCACTTGCTTAACAAAAAGACTTTGCTTTTCTCCAAAACCAGTTTTACTGTGATTTTCTCCGTCCATTGCATACGAATTCCACACCACTTTGTCCGGATATGACTGGATGAAACTGGAAATATCTGGTTGTGTTTTGGCTAACTGAATCCGAAATATTGTGAAAGCCTCTCTGTTTGTGTTTTCCGGCTACTATCCTCAGACTATATTGTTTTGAATGTTTTTATCAGGGAACATTTAATTTTGTACCGTTGAAACACTAGTTGGTTCATCATGGGGCCACCAGCTCTACACATTCATATTTTCTAGGGAGAAAGCTAGAGGAACCGTTGCAAACAAACATGATATTTCTGTTTGTATAGATGACATTTTATGCAATTGCCTAACGAAAAGACTTTGCTTTTCTCCAAAACCATTTGTACTGCGATTTCCTCGGTCCATTGCATACGAATTCCACACCACTTTGTCCGGATATGACTGGCTGAAACCAGAATTATTCTGTTATCTTTTGGATAACTCAATCCGAAATATTTCTACAGCCTCTGTGTTTGTGTTTTCTGAATATTATCGATGGACTTTATTGTTTTGAATATTTGTATCAGGGAAAATTTCATTTTGTACCGTTGAAACACTAATTGGTTCATCATGGGAACACCAGCTCCACACATTCGTATTTTCTAGGGAGAAAGCTACAGGAACTGCAGCAAACAAACATGATATTTCTGTTTGTATCGATGACATTTTATGCACTTGCCTAACGTAAAAACTTTGCTCTTCTCCAAAGCCATTTTTACTGTGATTTTCTCATTCCATTGCATACGAATTCCACACCAGTTTGTCCGGATATTACTGGATGAAAGCAGAAATATCCGGTTGTGTTTTGGCTAACTCAATCCGAAATATTTCTACAGCCTCTGTGTTTGTGTTTTGGGAAATTTTAGATGGAATTTATTGTTCTGTATATTTTTATCAGGGAACACTGAATTTTGTACCATTGAAACACTAATTGGTTCCACATGGGGACAAGCTCAACACATTCACATTTTCTAAGGAAAAAGCTAGAGGAACTGCCGCAAACAAACATGATATTTCTGTTTGTATAGATTACATTTTATGCGTTGCCTCACGAAAATACGATGTTTTTTTCCAAAACCATTTTTACTGTGAATTTCTCGGTCCATTGCATATGAATTCCACACCAGGTGGCCGAATATGACTGGATGAAACCAGAAATTTCCGGTTTGGTTTTGGCTAACTCAATCCCAGATATTACTACAGCCTCTGTGTTTGTGTATTTCTGATATTATTCATGGACTACATTGTTTTTAATGTTTTTCATCAGGGAACATTTAATTTCGTGCTTGGAAACACTAATTAGTTGCACATGCAGACACCAGCTCTACATATTTGTATTTTCTAGGAAGAATGCTACAGGAACTGCGACAAAACAGCATGATTTTTCTGTTTGTATAGATGACATTTTATGCACTTGCGTAACAAAAAGAATTTGCTTTTCTCCAAAACCATTTGTACTGTGAATTTCTCTGTCCATTGCATATGAATTCCACACAACTTTGTCCAGATATGACTGGATGAAACCGGAAATATCCGGGTTTTTTTTGGCTAACTCAATCCGAAATATAGTGAAAGCCTCTGTGTTTGTGTATTCCTGATATTATGCATGGACTTTTTATTTTTCAATGTTTTTTTCAGGGAACATTTAATTTTGTGCTTGAAAACACTAATTGGTTCCACATAGGACACCAGCTCTACACAATAGTATTTTCCAGGGACAAACCTAGATTAACTGCGGCAAACAAACATGGTATTTCTGTTTGTATAGATGACATTTTATGCACTTGCCTAACAAAAAGACTTTGCTTTTCTCTAAAACCATTTTTACTTGGATTTTCTCAGTCCATTGCATACGAATTCCACACCAGTTTGTCCAGATATAACTGCATGAAACCGGAAATATCCGGGTTTTTTTTTTGCATAACTCAATCCTAGATATTGCTACAGCCTCTGTGTTGTGTATTCCTGATATTATCCACAGACTTTATCGTTTTGAATGTTTTTTATCAGGGAACATTTAATTTTCTAGGTAGAAACACTAATTGGTTCATCATGGGGACACCAGCTCTACACATTCGTATTTTCTAGGGAGAAAGCTAGAGGAACTGCGGCAAACAAACATGATATTTCTGTTTGTATAGATGATATTTTATGCACTTGCCTAACGGAAGACTTTGCTTTTCTCCAAAACCATTTGTACGTTGATTTTCTCAGTCCATTGCATACGAATTACACACCAGTTTGTCCGGGTATGACTGGATGAAAACAGAAATATCTGGTTGTGTTTTGGCTAACTCAATCCGAAATATTGTGAAAGCCTCTCTGTGTTTCTGGATATTATCGATGGAATTTATTGTTTTGTATATTTTTATCAGGAAACATTTAATTTTGTACCATTGAAACAGTAATTGGTTCCACATGGGGACAATCTCAACATATTCATATTTTCTAAGGAGAAAGCTAGAAGAACTGCGGGAAACACAAATGATATTTCTGTTAGTATAGATTACATTTGATGCACTTGCCTAACGCAAATATGTTGCTTTTCTCCAAAACGATTTTTACTGTGATTTTCTCTGTCCATTGCATACGAATTCCACACCAGTTTGGCAGGATGTGACTAGATGAAACCGGAAATATCCGGTTGTGTTTTGGCTAACTCAATCCCAGAGATTACTACAGCCTCTGTGTTTGTGTATTTCTGATATTTTCCATGGACATTATTGTCTTAAATTTTTTTTTTACCAGGGAACATTTAAATTTGTGCTTGGAAACACTAATTGGTTGCACATGGAGACACCAGCTCTACATATTTGTATTTTCTAGGGAGAATGCTAGAGGAACTGCGACAAACAAGCAGGATATTTATGTTTGTATAGATGACATTTTATCTACTTGCCTAATGAAAAGTCTTTGCTTTTCTCCAAAACTATTTTTACTGTGATTTTCTCGGTCCATTACATATGAATTCCAAACCACTTTGTCTTGATATGACTGGATGAAACCAGAAATATCCGGTTGTATTTTGGCTAACTCAATCCGATATATTGTGAAAGCCTCTGTGTTTGTGTATTCCTGATATTATGCATGGACTTTATATTTTTCAATGTTTTTTTTCAGGGAACATTTAATTTTATTCTTGGAAACACGAATTGGTTCCACATAGGACACCAGCTCTACACATTCGTATTTTCCAGGGGGAAACCTAGAAGAACTGCGGCAAACAAACATGATATTTCTGTTTGTCTAGATGACATTTTATGCACTTGCCTAACGAAAAGACTTTGCTTTTCTCCAAAACATTTTGTACTGTGATTTTCTCGGTCCACAGCATACGAATTCCACACCAGTTTGTCCGGATATGACTGGATGAAGCCGGAATTATCTGGTTATGTGTTGGCTAACTGAATCCCAGATATTGCTACAGCCTCTGTGTTTGTGTATTCCTGATATTATCCACAGAATTTATTGTTTTGAATGTCTTTTATCAGGAAACATTTAATTTTGTTCTTGGAAAAACTAATTGGCTCCATATGGAGACACCAGCTCTACACATTCGTATTTTCTAGGGAGAAAGCTAGAGGAACTGCGGCAAAGAAACATGATATTTCTGTTTGTATCGATGACATTTTATGCACTTGCCTAACGAAAAGACTTTGCTTTTCTCCAAAACCATTTTTACTGTGATTTTCTCAGTCCATTGCATACGAATTCCACACCAGTTTGTCCGGATATGACTGGATGAAACCAGAAATATCCGGTTTTGTTTTGGCTAACTCAATCCCAGACATGTTATCGCCTCTGTGTTTGTATTCCTGATATTATCCACGGACTTTATTGTTTTGAATGCTTTTTATCAGGGAGCATTTAATTTTGTATCGTTGAAACACTAATTGTTTCCACATGGAGACACCAGCTCTACACATTCGTATTTTCTAGGGAGAATGCTAGAGGAATTGCGACAAACAAACATGATATTTCTGTTTGTCTAGATGACATTTTATGCACTTGCCTAACGAAAAGACTTTGCTTTTCTCCAAAACCATTTGTACTGTGATTTTCTCGGTCCACTGCATACGAATTCCACACCAGTTTGTCCGGAAATGACTGGATGAAACCGGAATTATCCGGTTATGTGTTGGCTAACTGAATCCCAGATATTGCTAAAGCCTCTGTGTTTGTGTATTCCTGATATTATCAATGCACTTTACTTTTTGAATGTTTTTTTTTCAGGGAACATTTAATTTTGTGCTTGGAAACACTAATTGATTCCACATGGAGACACCAGCTCTACAGATTCTTATTTTCTAAGGAGAAAGCTAGAAGAACTGCGGCAAACAAACATGATATTTCTGTTTGTATAGATGACATTTTAGGCACTTGCTTAACAAAAAGACTTTGCTTTTCTCCAAAACCAGTTTTACTGTGATTTTCTCCGTCCATTGCATACGAATTCCACACCACTTTGTCCGGATATGACTGGATGAAACTGGAAATATCTGGTTGTGTTTTGGCTAACTGAATCCGAAATATTGTGAAAGCCTCTCTGTTTGTGTTTTCCGGCTACTATCCTCAGACTATATTGTTTTGAATGTTTTTATCAGGGAACATTTAATTTTGTACCGTTGAAACACTAGTTGGTTCATCATGGGGCCACCAGCTCTACACATTCATATTTTCTAGGGAGAAAGCTAGAGGAACCGTTGCAAACAAACATGATATTTCTGTTTGTATAGATGACATTTTATGCACTTGCCTAACGAAAAGACTTTGCTTTTCTCCAAAACCATTTGTACTGCGATTTCCTCGGTCCATTGCATACGAATTCCACACCAGTTTGTCCGGATATGACTGGCTGAAACCAGAATTATTCTGTTATCTTTTGGATAACTCAATCCGAAATATTTCTACAGCCTCTGTGTTTGTGTTTTCTGAATATTATCGATGGACTTTATTGTTTTGAATATTTGTATCAGGGAAAATTTCATTTTGTACCGTTGAAACACTAATTGGTTCATCATGGGAACACCAGCTCCACACATTCGTATTTTCTAGGGAGAAAGCTACAGGAACTGCAGCAAACAAACATGATATTTCTGTTTGTATCGATGACATTTTATGCACTTGCCTAACGTAAAAACTTTGCTCTTCTCCAAAGCCATTTTTACTGTGATTTTCTCATTCCATTGCATACGAATTCCACACCAGTTTGTCCGGATATTACTGGATGAAAGCAGAAATATCCGGTTGTGTTTTGGCTAACTCAATCCGAAATATTTCTACAGCCTCTGTGTTTGTGTTTTGGGAAATTTTAGATGGAATTTATTGTTCTGTATATTTTTATCAGGGAACACTGAATTTTGTACCATTGAAACACTAATTGGTTCCACATGGGGACAAGCTCAACACATTCACATTTTCTAAGGAAAAAGCTAGAGGAACTGCCGCAAACAAACATGATATTTCTGTTTGTATAGATTACATTTTATGCGTTGCCTCACGAAAATACGATGTTTTTTTCCAAAACCATTTTTACTGTGAATTTCTGGGTCCATTGCATATGAATTCCACACCAGGTGGCCGAATATGACTGGATGAAACCAGAAATTTCCGGTTTGGTTTTGGCTAACTCAATCCCAGATATTACTACAGCCTCTGTGTTTGTGTATTTCTGATATTATTCATGGACTACATTGTTTTTAATGTTTTTCATCAGGGAACATTTAATTTCGTGCTTGGAAACACTAATTAGTTGCACATGCAGACACCAGCTCTACATATTTGTATTTTCTAGGAAGAATGCTACAGGAACTGCGACAAAACAGCATGATTTTTCTGTTTGTATAGATGACATTTTATGCACTTGCGTAACAAAAAGAATTTGCTTTTCTCCAAAACCATTTGTACTGTGAATTTCTCTGTCCATTGCATATGAATTCCACACAACTTTGTCCAGATATGACTGGATGAAACCGGAAATATCCGGGTTTTTTTTGGCTAACTCAATCCGAAATATAGTGAAAGCCTCTGTGTTTGTGTATTCCTGATATTATGCATGGACTTTTTATTTTTCAATGTTTTTTTCAGGGAACATTTAATTTTGTGCTTGAAAACACTAATTGGTTCCACATGGAGACACCAGCTCTACACAATAGTATTTTCCAGGGACAAACCTAGATTAACTGCGGCAAACAAACATGGTATTTCTGTTTGTATAGATGACATTTTATGCACTTGCCTAACAAAAAGACTTTGCTTTTCTCTAAAACCATTTTTACTTGGATTTTCTCAGTCCATTGCATACGAATTCCACACCAGTTTGTCCAGATATAACTGCATGAAACCGGAAATATCCGGGTTTTTTTTGCATAACTCAATCCTAGATATTGCTACAGCCTCTGTGTTGTGTATTCCTGATATTATCCACAGACTTTATCGTTTTGAATGTTTTTTATCAGGGAACATTTAATTTTCTAGGTAGAAACACTAATTGGTTCATCATGGGGACACCAGCTCTACACATTCGTATTTTCTAGGGAGAAAGCTAGAGGAACTGCGGCAAACAAACATGATATTTCTGTTTGTATAGATGATATTTTATGCACTTGCCTAACGGAAGACTTTGCTTTTCTCCAAAACCATTTGTACGTTGATTTTCTCAGTCCATTGCATACGAATTAAACACCAGTTTGTCCGGGTATGACTGGATGAAAACAGAAATATCTGGTTGTGTTTTGGCTAACTCAATCCGAAATATTGTGAAAGCCTCTGTGTTTGTGTATTCCTTATATTATGCATGGATTTATATTTTTCAATGTTTTTTTTTTCAGGGAACTTTTAATTTTGTGCTTGGAAACACTAATTGGTTGCACATGGAGACACAGCTCTACATATTTGTATTTTCTAGGGAGAATGCTAGAGGAACTGCGACAAACAAGCAGGATATTTATGTTTGTATAGATGACATTTTATCTACTTTCCTAATGAAAAGTGTTTGCTTTTCTCTAAAACCATTTTCACTGTGATTTTCTCGGTCCATTGCATACGAATTGCACACCACTTTTTCCGGATATGACTGGATGAAACCAGAAATATCCAGTTGTGTTTTGGCTAACTCAATCCGAAATATTGTGAAAGCCTCTCTGTTTGTGTTTCTGGATATTATCGATGGAATTTATTGTTTTGTATATTTTTATCAGGAAACATTTAATTTTGTACCATTGAAACACTAATTGGATCCACATGGGGACAATCTCAACATATTCATATTTTCTAAGGAGAAAGCTAGAAGAACTGCGGGAAACACAAATGATATTTCTGTTAGTATAGATTACATTTGATGCACTTGCCTAACGCAAATATGTTGCTTTTCTCCAAAACGATTTTTACTGTGATTTTCTCTGTCCATTGCATACGAATTCCACACCAGTTTGGCAGGATGTGACTAGATGTAACCGGTAATATCCGGTTGTGTTTTGGCTAACTCAATCCCAGATATTACTACAGCCTCTGTGTTTGTGTATTTCTGATATTTTCCATGGACATTATTGTCTTAAATTTTTTTTTTACCAGGGAACATTTAAATTTGTGCTTGGAAACACTAATTGGTTGCACATGGAGACACCAGCTCTACATATTTGTATTTTCTAGGGAGAATGCTAGAGGAACTGCGACAAACAAGCAGGATATTTATGTTTGTATAGATGACATTTTATCTACTTGCCTAATGAAAAGTCTTTGCTTTTCTCCAAAACTATTTTTACTGTGATTTTCTCGGTCCATTACATATGAATTCCAAACCACTTTGTCTCGATATGACTGGATGAAACCAGAAATATCCGGTTGTATTTTGGCTAACTCAATCCGATATATTGTGAAAGTCTCTGTGTTTGTGTATTCCTGATATTATGCATGGACTTTATATTTTTCAATGTTTTTTTTCAGGGAACATTTAATTTTATTCTTGGAAACACGAATTGGTTCCACATAGGACACCAGCTCTACACATTCGTATTTTCCAGGGGGAAACCTAGAAGAACTGCGGCAAACAAACATGATATTTCTGTTGTCTAGATGACATTTTATGCACTTGCCTAACGAAAAGACTTTGCTTTTCTCCAAAACCATTTGTACTGTGATTTTCTCGGTCCACAGCATACGAATTCCACACCAGTTTGTCCGGATATGACTGGATGAAACCGGAATTATCCGGTTATGTGTTGGCTAACTGAATCCCAGATATTGCTACAGCCTCTGTGTTTGTGTATTCCTGATATTATCCACAGAATTTATTGTTTGAATGTCTTTTATCAGGAAACATTTAATTTTGTTCTTGGAAACACTAATTGGCTCCACATGGAGACACCAGCTCTACACATTCGTATTTTCAAGGGAGAAAGCTAGAGGAACTGCGGCAAAGAAACATGATATTTCTGTTTGTATCGATGACATTTTATGCACTTGCCTAACGAAAAGACTTTGCTTTTCTCCAAAACCATTTTTACTGTGATTTTCTCAGTCCATTGCATACGAATTCCACACCAGTTTGTCCGGATATGACTGGATGAAACCAGAAATATCCGGTTTTGTTTTGGCTAACTCAATCCCAGACATGTTATCGCCTCTGTGTTTGTATTCCTGATATTATCCACGGACTTTATTGTTTTGAATGCTTTTTATCAGGGAGCATTTAATTTTGTATCGTTGAAACACTAATTGTTTCCACATGGAGACACCAGCTCTACACATTCGTATTTTCTAGGGAGAATGCTAGAGGAATTGCGACAAACAAACATGATATTTCTGTTTGTCTAGATGACATTTTATGCACTTGCCTAACGAAAAGACTTTGCTTTTCTCCAAAACCATTTGTACTGTGATTTTCTCGGTCCACTGCATACGAATTCCACACCAGTTTGTCTGGAAATGACTGGATGAAACCGGAATTATCCGGTTATGTGTTGGCTAACTGAATCCCAGATATTGCTACAGCCTCTGTGTTTGTGTATTCCTGATATTATCCACAGACTTTATTGTTTTTTATGCTTTTTATCAGGGAGCATTTAATTTTGTACCGTTGAAACACTAATTCGTTCATCATGGGGACACCAGCTCTACACATTCTTATTTTCCAGGGAAAAATCTAGAGGAACTGCAGCAAACAAACATGACATTTCTGTTTGCATCTTTGAGATTTTATGCACTTGCCTAATGAAAAGACTTTGATTTTCTCCAAAACCATTTGTACTGTGATTTTCTCGGTCCATTGCATATGAATTCCACACCAGTTTGTCCGTATAAGACCTGATGAAACAGAAATATACGGTTTTGTTTTGGTTAACTCAATCCGAAATATTGTGAAAGCATCTGTGTTTGTGTTTTCTGGATATTATCGATGGACTTTATTGTATTGAATGTTTTTATCAGGGAACATTTAATTTTGTACCATAGAAACACTAATTGGTTCATCATGGTGACACCAGCTCTACACATTCGAATTTTCTAGGGAGAAAGCTAGAGGAACTGCGGCAAACAAACATGATATTTCTGTTTGTATATATTACATTTTATACACTACCTAATGAAAAAACTTTGCTTTTCTCCAAAACCATATGTTCTGTGATTTTCTCGGTCCACTGCATACGAATTCCACACCAGTTTCTTTGGATTATGACTGTCTGAAGCCAGAAATATCCGGTTCTCTTCTAGCTAACTCAATCCCAGATATTGCTACAGCCTCTGTGTTTTGTTTTCTGGGTATTATCGATGGACTTATTGTTTTGAATGTTTTTATCAGGGAACATTTATTTTTGTACCGTAGAAACACTAATTGGTTCATCATGGGGACACCAGCTCTACACATTCGTATTTTCTAGGGAGAAAGCTAGAGGAACTGCGGCAAACAAACATGATATTTCTGTTTGTATAGATGACATTTTATGCACTTTCCTAATGAAAGACTTTGCTTTTCTCCAAAACCATTTGTACTGTGATTTTCTTGGAACATTGCGTACGAATTACACACCAGTTTGTCCGGATATGACTGGATGAAACCGGAAATATCCGGTTTTATGTTGGCTAACACAATCCCAGATATTGCTACAGCTTCTGTGTTTGTGTTTTCTGGATATTATTTATGGACTTTAGTGTTTTGAAAGTTTTTTTATCAGGGAACATTTAATTTGGTACCGTAGAAACACTAATTTGTTCCACATGGGGACCCCAGCTCCACACATTCATATTTTCTAGGGAGAAAGCAATGGGAACTGTGGAAAACAAACATGATATTTATATTTGTATAGATTACATTTTATGCACTTGCCTAACGAAAAGACTTTGCTTTTCTCCAAAACCATTTGTACTGTGATTTTCTCGGTCCATTGCATATGAATTCCACACCAGTTTGTCCGTTTATGACTGGTTGAAACCAGAAATATCTGGTTGTCCTTTGCCTAACTCAATCTGAAATATTGTGAAAGCCTCTGTGTTTGTGTATTCCTGATATTGTCCCAGGACTTTATTTTTTTGAATGGTCTTTATCAGGGAAAATTTAATTTTCTGCTGTGAAACACTAATTGTTTCCACATGGAGACACCAGCTCTACACATTCATATTTTCTAGGGAGAAAGGTAGAAGAACTTCGAAAAACAAACATGATATTTCTGTTTGTATTGATGATATTTTATGCACTTGCCGAATGAAAAGACTTTTCTTTTCTCCAAAACCATTTTTAATGTGATTTTCTCGGTCCATTGCGTACGAATTCCACACCACTTTGTCCGGATATGACTGGATGAAAGCAGAAATATCCGGTTTTGTTTTGGCTAACTCACTCCCAGATATTGCTACAGCCTCTGCTTTTCCTCATTCCTGATATTATCCACAGAGTTTATTGTTTTCAATGTTTATTATCAGGGAACATTTAATTTTGTACTGTTGAAACACTAATTGTTTCCACATGGATACACCAGCTCTACACGTTCGTATTTTCCAAGGAGAAACCTAGAGGAACTGCGGCAAACAAACCTGATATTTCTGTTTGTATCGATGACATTTTATGCACTTGCCTAACGAAAAGACTTTGCTTTTCTCCAAAACCATTTCTGCTGTGATTTTCTCAGTCCATTACATATGAATTCCACACCACTCTGTCCGGATATGACTGCATGAAACCGGAAATATGCAGTTGTCTTTTGGCTAACTCAATCTGAAATATTGCTACAGGCTCTGTGTTTGTGTATTCCTGATATTATCCACGGACTTTATTTTTTTGAATGTTTTTTCTTTTCAGGGAACATTTAATTTTGTACTTGGAAACTAATTGGTTCCACATGGAGACACCAGCTCTACACATTCGTATTTTCTAGGGAGAAAGCTAGAGGAACTGCGGCAAACAAACATGATATTTCTGTTTGTATATATTACATTTTATACACTACCTAATGAAAAAACTTTGCTTTTCTCCAAAACCATATGTACTGTGATTTTCTCGGTCCACTGCATACGAATTCCACACCAGTTTCTTTGGATTATGACTGTCTGAAGCCAGAAATATCCGGTTCTCTTCTAGCTAACTCAATCCCAGATATTGCTACAGCCTCTGTGTTTTGTTTTCTGGGTATTATCGATGGACTTATTGTTTTGAATGTTTTTATCAGGGAACATTTATTTTTGTACCGTAGAAACACTAATTGGTTCATCATGGGGACACCAGCTCTACACATTCGTATTTTCTAAGGAGAAAGCTAGAGGAACTGCGGCAAACAAACATGATATTTCTGTTTGTATAGATGACATTTTATGCACTTTCCTAATGAAAGACTTTGCTTTTCTCCAAAACCATTTGTACTGTGATTTTCTTGGAACATTGCGTACGAATTACACACCAGTTTGTCCGGATATGAGTGGATGAAACCGGAAATATCCGGTTTTATGTTGGCTAACACAATCCCAGATATTGCTACAGCTTCTGTGTTTCTGTTTTCTGGATATTATCGATGGACTTTAGTGTTTTGAATGTTTTTTATCAGGGAACATTTAATTTGGTACCGTAGAAACACTAATTTGTTCCACATGGGGACCCCAGCTCCACACATTCATATTTTCTAGGGAGAAAACTAGTGGAACTGCGGCAAACAAACATGATATTTCTGTTTGTATAGGTGACATTATATGCACTTGGCTAACGAAAAGACTTTGCTGTTCTCCAATACCATTTATACTGTGATTTTCTCGGTCTATTGCATACGAATTCCACACCACTTTGTCCGGATATGACTGGATGAAACCGCAAAATATCCGGTATGTTTTGGCTAACTCAATCCCAGATATTGTTACCGCCTCTGTGCTTGTGTATTCCTGATATTATCCACAGACTTTATTGTTTTGAATGTTCTTTATCAGGTAACATTTAACTCTGTGCTGTGAAACACTAATTGTTTCCACATGGAGACACCAGCTCTACACATTTGTATTTTCTAGGGAGAACGCTAGAAGAACTGCAGCAAACAAACATGATATTTCTGATTGTATAGATGACATTTTATGCACTTGCCTAACGGAAGACTTTGCTTTTCTCCAAAACCATTTTTCTGTGATTTTCTCGGTACACTTCATATGAATTCCACACCAGTTTGTCCGGATATGACTGGATGTAACCGGAAATATCCAGGTTTTTTTTGGCTAACTCAATCCCATATATTGCTACAGCCTCTGTGTTTGTGTATTCCTGATTCTATCCACGTACTTTATTGTTTTGAATGTTTTTTTAACAGGGAACATTTTATTTTGATCATGGCAACACTAATTGGTTCCACATGGAGACACCATCTCTATACATTCGTATTTTCTAGGGAGAAAGCTAGAGGAACTGTGGCAAACAAACATGATATTTCTGTTTGTATAGATGACAATTTATGCACTTGCCTAACGAAAAGACTTTGCTTTTCTCCAAAACCATTTTTACTGTGAATATCTCATTCCATTGCTTACGAATTCCACACCTGTTACCGGATATGACTGGATGAAACCGGAAATATTCGGTTTTGTTTTGGCTAACTCAATCCCAAATATTGTTCCAACCTCTGTGTTTGTGTATTCCTGATATTATCCATGGACTTTATTGTTTTGAACATTTTTTATCGGGGAACATTTTATTTTGAGCTTGGATACAGTAATTGGTTCCACATGGAGACACCAGCTGAACATATTCTTACTTTGTAGGGAGAATGTTAGAGGAACTGCGGCAAACAAACATGATATTTCTGTTTGTTTGGCTGACATTTTCTGCACTTGCCTAAGAAAAGACTTTGCTTTTCTCCAAAACCATGTTTACTGTGATTTTTTTGGTTCATTGCATACGAATTCCAAACAACTTTTGCCGGTTATGACTGGATGAAAACAGAAATATCCGGTTGTGTTTTGGCTAACTCCATCCGGAATATTGTGAAAGCCTCTGTGTTTGTGTTTTCTGGATATCATCGATGGACTTTATTTTTTTGACTATATTTATCAGGGAACATTTAATTTTGTACCGTAGAAACACTAATTGGTTCATCATGGGGACACCAGCTCTACACATTCGTATTTTCTAGGGAGACTGCTAGAGGAACTGCAGCAAACAAACATGATATTTCTGTTTGTATCGATGATATTTTATGCACTTGCCTAACGAAAAGACTTTGCTTTTCTCCATAACCATTTTTCCTGATTTTCTCGGTACACTTCATAGGAATTCCACACAATTTTGTCTAGATATGACTTGATGAAACCGGAAATATCCGGTTTTGTTTTGGCTAACTCAATCCCAGATATTGCTCCAGACTCTGTGTTTGTGTATTCCGGATATTATCCACGGACTTTATTGTTTTGAATGCTTTTTATCAGGGAACATTAATTTTGTACCGTTGAAACACTAATTGGTTCATCATGGGGACACCAGCTCTACATATTCGTATTTTCTAGGGGAAAGCTAGAGGAACTGCGGCAATGAAACATGATATTTCTGTTCGTATAGATGACATTTTATGCACTTGCCTAACCAAAAGACTTTGCTATTCTCCGAAACCATTTTTGCTGTGATTTTCTCGGTCCATTGCATACGAATTGCACACCAGTTTGTCTGGATATGACTGGATGAAACCGAAAATATCCGGTTTTGTTGGCTAACTCAATCCTAAATATTTTTCCAACCTCTGTGTTTGTGTATTCCTGATATTATCCATGGACTTTATTGTTTTGAATATTTTTATCGGGGAACATTTTATTTTGAGCTTGGATACAGTAACTGGTTCCACATGGAGACACCAGCTGAACATATTCGTACTTTCTAGGGAGAATGTTAGAGGAACTGCGGCAAACAAACATGATATTTCTGTTTGTTTAGGTGCCATTTTATGCACTTGCCTAACAAAAACTCTTTGCTTTTCTCCAAAACAATTTTTACTCTGATTTTCTCTGTCCATTGCATATGAATTCCACACCAGTGTGTCCGGATATGAATGGATGAAAACAGAAATATCCGGTGGTGTTTTTGCTAACTCAATCCAAAATATTGTGAAAGCCTCTGTGTTTGTGTTTTGTGGATATTATCGATGGACTTTATTGTTTTGAATATTTTTATCAGGGAACATTTAATTTTGTACCGTTGAAACACTAATTGGTTCATCATGGAGACACCAGCTCTACACATTCGTATTTTCTAGGGAGAAAGCTAGAGGAACTGCGGCAAACAAACATGGTATTTCTGTTTGCATAGATGACAATTTATGCACTTGCCTAACGAAAAGACTTTGCTATTCTCCAAAATCATTCTTACTGTGAATATCTCATTCCATTTCTTACGAATTCCACACCATTTTACCGGATATGACTGGATGAAACCAGAAATATCCGGTTTTGTTTTGGCTATCTCAATCCCAGATATTGCTCCAGCCTCTGTGTTAGTGTATTCCTGATATTATCCACGTACTTTATTGTTTTGAATGTTTTTTTATCAGGGAACATTTAATTTTGTGCTTGGAATCACTAATTGGTTCCACATGGAGACAACAGCTCTACACATTCGTATTTTCTATGGAGACAGCTAGAGGAACTGCAACAAAGAAACATGATATTTCTGTTTGTATAGATGACATTTTATTCACTTGCCTAATGAAAAGACTTTGCTTTTCTCCAAAATCATTTTTACTGTGAATTTCTCGGTGCATTGCATCCAAATTCCTAACGACTTTGTCCAGATATGACTGGATGTAACCAGAAATATCCGGTTGTGTTTTGGTTAACTGAACCCCAGATATTGCTCCAGACTCTGTGTTTGTGTATTCCTGATATTATCCATGTACTTTTTTTTTTAATGTTTTTTATCAGGGAATATTTTATTTTGATCTTGGAAACACTAATTGGTTCCACATGGAGACACCCGCTCTACACATTCGTATTTTCTAGGGAGACAGCTAGAGGAACTGCGGTAAACAAACATGATATTTCTGTTTGTATAGATGACATTTGATCCACTTGCCTAACGAAAAGACTTTGCTTTTCTCCAAAACCATGTTTACTTTGATTTTCTTGGTCCATTGCATCTAAATTCCAAACGACTTTTGCCGGATATGACTGGATCAAACCAGAAATATCCGGTTTTATTTTGACTAACTCAATCCCAGATATTGCAACAGCCTCTGTGTTTGTGTTTTCCTGATATTATCCACGGACTTTACTGTTTTGAATGTTTTTATCAGGGATCATTTAATTTTGTGCTTGGAATCACTAATTGGTTCCACATGGAGACACCAGCTCTACACATTCATATTTTCTAGGGAGACAGCTAGAGGAACTGCCACAAACAAACATCATATTTCTGTTATTATAAATGACATTTTATGCACTTGCCTAACGAAAAGACTTTGCTTTTCAACAGAACCATTTTTACTGTGATTTTCTCCGTCCATTTCATATGAATTCCACACCATTTTTTCCGGATATTCCTGGAAGAAACCAGGAATATCCGGTTTTGTTCTGCTAACTCAATCCCAGACATTGCTACAGCCTTTGTGTTTGTGTATTCCTGATATTATCCACAGACTTTATTTATTGGAATGCGTTTTATCAGGGAACATTTAGTTTTGTCCTTGGAAACACTAATTCATTCCACATGGTGTCACGAGTTCTACACATTCGTATTTTCTAGGGAGAAAGCTAGAGGAAATGCGGCAAACAAACATGATATTTCTGTTTGCATCGATCATATTTTATGCACTTGCCTAACGAAAATACGTTGCTTTTCTCCAAAACCATTTTTACTCTGATTTTCTCGGTCCATTGCATACGAATTCCACACCAGTTTGTCCGGATATGAATGCATGAAACCGGAAATATCTGGTTGTGTTTTGCCTAACTCAATCCCATATATTGCTGCAGCCTCTGTGTTTGTGTATTCCTGATATTATCCACAGACTTTATTGTTTTGAATGTTTTTTATCAGGGAACATTTAATTTTGTACCATTGAAACAATAACTGTTTCCACATGGAGACACCAGCTCTACACATTCGTAATTTCTTTTTTTATTAAACTTTTATTTCATGAATATAAATTTCCAAAGTACAGCTCATGGGTTACAATGGGTTCCCTCTCCCAAAACTTCCCTCCCACCCACAACCCTCCCCTCTCCCGTTCCCTCTCCCCTTCCAATCACATCATGATTCATTTTCAATTCTCTTTATATACAAAAGATTAGTTTAGTATAAATTAGGTAATGATTTCAACAGTTTTCCCCCATATAGCAACACAAAGTGAAAAAAAAATATTGTTGGTGTACTATTTATAGCATTAAATAAGAGTGCACAGCACATTAAAGCAGAGATCCTACATAATATTTTTTTAAAAATTAATTAATTTTCTATGCCATTTCCAATTTAACACCAGGTTTTTTTTTTCATTTCCAATTATCTTTATATACAGAAGATCGATTCAGTATATAATTAGTAAAGATCTCATCAGTTTGTACGCATGCAGAAACACAAAGTGTAAAAATACTGTTTCAGTACTATTTATAGCATCACTGCACATTAGAAAACACATTAAGGACAGTTCCTACATGAGATGTAAGTACACAGTGACTCCTGTTGCTGACTTAACAATTTGACACTCTTGTTCATGGAGTCAGTAATTACATTCGTAATTTCTATGGAGAACCTATAGGAATTGAGGGAAACAAACATGATATTTTTGTTTGTCTAGATGATATTTTATGCACTTGCCTAACGAAAAGACTTGCTTTCCTCCAAAACCTTTTGTACTGTGATTTTCTCAGTCCATTGCATACGAATTCCACACCACTTTGTCCGGATATGACTGGATGAAACCAGAAATATCTGCTTGTGTTTTGGCTAACTCAATCCCAGATATTGCTATAGCCTCTGTGTTTGTGTATTCCTGATATTATCCATGGACTTTACTGTTTTGAATTTTTTTTTTCAGGGAACATTTAATTTTTTGCTTGGAAACACTAATTGTTTCCACATGGAGACACCAGCTCTACACAATCGTATTTTCTAGGGAGAAAGCTAGAGGAATTGCGCAAACAAACATGATATTTCTGTTTTTAAAGATGACATTTTTATCTACATGCCTAATGAAAAGATGAATTCCACACCACTTTGTCCGGATATGACTTGCTGAAATCGGAAATATCCGGTTGTATTTTGGCTAACTCAATCCGAAATATTGTGAATGACTCTGTCTTTGTGTTTTCTGGGTATTATCGATGGACTTTATATTTTTCAATGTTTTTGTCAGGGAACATTTAGTTTTGTACCGTTCAAACACTAATTGCTTCATAATGGGAACACCAGCTCTACAGATTCATATATTCTAGGGAGAAAGCTAGAGGAACTGTGGCAAACAAACATGATATTTCTGTTTCTATAGATGACATTTTATGCACTTGCCTAACAAAAAGACTTTGCTTTACTCCAAAACCATTTTTACTGTGATTTTCTCGGTCCATTGCATACGAATTACACACCACTTTATCCAGAGATGAGTGAACGAAACTAGAAATATCCGGTTGTGTTTTGGCTAACTCAATCAGAAATATTGTGAAAGCCTCTGTGTTTGTGTTTTATGCATATTATCGATGGACTTTATTGTTTTGAATGTTTTTTATCGGGGAACATTTAATTTTGTGCTTGGAAACACTAATTGTTTCCACAAAGAGACACCAGCTCTAAACATTTGTATTTTCTAGGGAGAACACTAGAGGAACTGCGGCAAACAAACATGATATTTTTGTTTGTATAGATGACATTTTATCTACTTGCCTAATGAAAAGACTCTACTTTTCTCCAAATCCATTTTTATTGTGATTTTCTGATTCGACTGCATACGAATTCCAAACCACTTTGTCCGGATATCACTTGATGAAACCAGAAATATCCGGTAGTGTTTTGGCTAATTCAATTCGAAATATTGTGAAAGCCTCTGTGTTTGTGTTTTCTGGATATTATCGATGGAGTTTATTGTTTTGAATGTTTTTATCCGGGAACATTTAATTTTGTACCGTTGAACACAAATTGTATCATAATGGGAACAAAGCTCTACACATTCGTATTTTCTAGGGAGAAAGCTAGAGGAACCGCGGCAAACAAACATGATATTTCTGTTTGTCTAGATGACATTATATGCATTTGCCTAGCGAAAAGACTTTGCTTTTCTCCAAAACCATTTTTACTGTGATATTCTCGGTCCATTGCATATGAATTAAACACCACTTTGTCCGGACATGACTGGATGAATACAGAAATATCCAGTTTTGTTTGGCTAACTCAATCTGAAATATTGTGAAAGACTCTGTGTTTGTGTTTTCTGGATATTATCGATGGACTTTATTGTTTTGAATGATTTTATCAGGGAACATTTATTTTTGTACCATTGAAACACTAATTGGTTCATCATTGGAAAACCAGCTCTACACATTCGTATTTTGTAGGGAGAAAGCTAGAGGAACTGCGACAAACAAACATGATATTTCTGTTTGTATAGATGACATTTTATGCACTTGCTTATAGAAAAGACTTTGCTTTTCTCCAAAACCATTTTTACTGTGATTTTCTCGGTCCATTGCATACGAATTCCAAACCACTTTGTCCAGATATGACTGGATGAAACAGGAAATATCTGGTTTTGTTTTGGCTAAATCAATCCCAAATATGGCTACAGCCTTTGTGTTGTGTTCTGGATATTATCAACGGACTTTATTGTTTGAATATTTTTTACTGGGAACTTTTTTTTAGCTTGGAATCACTAATTTGTTCCACATGGAGACACCAGCTCTACACATTCGTATTTTGTAGGGAGAAAGCTAGAGGAACTGTGGCAAACAAACATGATATTTCTGTTTGTATAGATGACATTTTATGCCCTTGCCTAATGAAAAGACTTTGCTTTTCTCCAAAACTATTTTTACTGTGATTTTCTCGGTCCATTGCATCCGAATTCCACACAAGTTTTTCCGCATATGACTGGATGAAACCGGAAATATTTGATTTTCCTTTTGGCTAACTCAATCCCAAATATTGCTACAGCCTCTGTGTTTGCGTTTTCTGGATATTATCCACAGACTTTATTGTTTTGAATGTTTTTTATCTGGGAACATTTAATTTTGAGCTTGGATACAGTAATTGGTTCCACATGGAGACACGAGCTGAACATATTCCTATTATCTTAGGTAGAAAACTAGAGGAACTTCGGCAAACAAACATTATATTTCTGTTTTTATCCATGACTTTTCATGCACTTGCCTAATGAAAGGACTTTGCTATTCTCCAAAACCATTTTTACTGTGAATATCTCGGTATATTGCATACGAGTTCAACACCAGTTTACAGGATATGACAGGATGAACCCGGAAATTTCCGGTTGTGTTTTGGCTAACTCATCCGAAATATTGTGAAAGCATCTGTGTTTGTGTATTCCTGATATTATCCACGGACTTTATTGTTTTGAATGTTTTTTATTAAGGAAAATTTAATTTTGATCTTGGAAACACTAATTGGTTCCACATGGAGACACCAGTTCTACACATTTTTATTTTCTAGGGAGAAAGCTAGAGGAACTGTGACAAACAAACATGATATTCCTGTTTGTATAGATGACATTTTATGCACTTCCCTAATGAAATGACTTGGCTTTTCTTCAAAACCAATTTTACTATTATTTTTCGGTCCATTCCGTACTATTTCCAAACCAGTTTGTCAGGATATGACTGGATGAAACCAGAAATATCCAGTAGTGTTTTCGCTAACTCAATCTGAAATATTGTGAAAGCCTCTGTGTTTGTGTATTCCTGGTATTATCCACGGACTTTATTGTTTTGAATGTTTTTTATCAGGGAACATTTATTTTTGTACCATAGAAACACTAATTGGTTCATCATGGAAACACCAGCTCTACACATTCGTATTGTCTAGGGAGAAAGCTAGAGGAACTGCAGGAATCAAACATGATATTTCTGTTTGTATAGATGACATTTTATGCACTTGCCTAACGAAAAGACTTTGCTTTTCTCCAAAACCATTTTTACTGTGATTTTCTCGGTCCATTGCATACGAATTCCACTCCACTTTGTCCGGATATGACTGGATGAAACCAGAAATATCCGGTTGTGTTTTGGCTAACTCAATCTGAAATATTGCTACAGTCTCTGTGTTTGTGTTTTCTGGATATTATCGATGGACTTTATTGTTTTGAATGTTTTTATCAGGGAACATTTTATTTTGAGCTTGGATACAGTAATTGGTTCCACATGATGACACCAGCTGAACATATTCTTATTTTCTAAGGAGAAAGCAGGAGGAACTGCGGCAAACAAACATGATATTTCTGTTTGTATAGATGACATTTTATGCAATTTCCTAATGAAAAGACATTGCTTCTCTCCAAAACCATTTTCACTGTGATTTTCTTGGACCATTGCATACGAATTCCACACGAGTTTGTCCGGATATGACTGGATGAAACCAGAAATATCCGGTTGTGTTTTGGCTAACTCAAAACAAATATTGTGAAAGCCTCTGTGTTTGTGCTTTCTGGATATTATCGATGGACTTTATTGTTTTGAATGTTTTTATCAGGGAACATTTAATTTTGTACCGTTGAAATACTAATTGGTTCATCATGGAGACACCAGCTCTACGCATTCGTATTTTCTAGGGAGAAAGCTAGAGGAACTGCCGCAAACAAGCATGATATTTCTATTTGTACAGACGAGATTTTATGCACTTGCCTAAAGAAAACACTATGCTTTTCTCCAAAACCATTTCTACTGTGATTTTTTCAGTCCATTGCGTATGAATTCCACACCAATTTTTCCGGATATTACTGGATAAAACCGGAAATATCCGGTTTTGTTTTGGCTAACTCAATCCCAGATATTGCTACAGCCTCTGTGTTTGTTTTTTCTCGATATTATCAATGGAATTTATTTCTTTTAAGCTTTTTATAGGGAAACATTTAATTTTGAGCTTGGAAGCAGTAGTTCGTTCCAAATGGAGACACCAGACCTAAATATTCGTATTTTCTACGGAGAAAGCTAGAGAAACTGCGGCAAACAAACATGATATTTCTGTTTGTATAGATGACATTTTATGCACTTGCCTAACGAAAAGACTTTGCTTTTCTCCAAAACCATTTCTACTGTGATATTCTCGGTCCATTGCATATGAATTCCACACCAGTTTGTCCAGATATGACTGGATCAAACCAGAAATATCTGGTTGTGCTTTGGCCAACTCAATCCAAAATAATGCTACAACATCTATGTTTCTGTATTCATGATATTAACCACGGACTTTATTTTTTTGAATGTTTTTTTTCAGGGAACATTTAATTTTGTGCTTGGAAACACTAATTGTTTCCACATGGAGACACCAGCTCTACACATTCGTATTTTCTAGGGAGAAAGCCAGAGGAACTGCAGCAAAAAAACATGAGGTTTATGTTTGTATGGATGACATTTGATGCACTTGCCTAATGAAAAGACTTTGGTTAACTTCAATACCGTTTTTACTGTGATTTTCTCGGTCCATTGCATACGAATTCCACACCAGTTTGTCCAGATATTACTGGATGAAAAAAGAAATATCTGGTTGTGTTTTGGCTAACTCAATCTGGAATATTGCTACAGCCTCTGTGTTTCTCTATTCCTGATATTATCCACGGACTTTACTGTTTTGAAAGTTTTTTTTTTTTAAAGGAAACATTTAATTTTGTGCTTGGAAACACTAATTGATTCCACATGGAGACACCATCTCTACACATTCGTATTTTCTAGGGAGAAAGCTAGAGGAATTGCGGCAAACAAACATGAAAGTTCTGTTTGTATAGATGACATTTTATGCACTTGCCTAACGAAAAGTCTTTGCTTTTCTCCAAGACCATTTTCACTGTGATTCTCTCGGTCCATTGCATATGAATTCCACACCACTTTGTCCGGATATGACTGGATGAAACCAGAAATATATGGTTGTGTTTTGGCTAACTCAATCCGAAATAATGCTACAGCCTCTGTGTTTGTGTATTCATGATATTAACCACGGACTTTATTATTTTCAATATTTTTTTCAGTGAACATTTAATTTTGTAATATTGAAACATAATTGGATCCACATGGGGACATGCTCTACACATTCATATATTCTAAGGAGAAAGCTAGAGGTACTGCGCCAAACAAACATGATATTTCTGTTTGTATAGATGACATTTTATGCACTTGCCTAAAGAAAAGACTTTGCTTTTCTCCAAATCCATTTTACTGTGATTTTCTCCGTCCATTGCATACGAATTCCAAAGCACTTTGTCTGGATATGACTGGATGAAACCAAAAATATTTGTTTGTGTTTTGGCTAACTGAATCTGAAATATTGCTACTGCCTCTGTGTTTGTGTATTCCTGATATTATCCACGGACTTTATTGTTTTGAATGTTTTTTTTTCATGAACATTTAATTTTGTGCTTGGAAACACTAATTATTTCCACATGGAGACAACATCTCTACGCATTAGTGTTTTCTAGGGAGAAAGCTGGAGGAAATGCTGCAAACAAACATGATATTTCTGTTTGTATAGATGACATTTTATGCACTTGCCTAACGAAAGACTTTGCTTTTCTACACAACCATTTTTACTGTGATTTTCTCGGTCCAATGCATACGAATTCCACACCAGTTTGTCCGAATATGACTGCATGAAACCAGAAATACCTGGTTTTTTTGCCTAACTCAATCCCAGGTATTGCTACAGCCTCTGTGTATGTGTATTCCTGATACACAGACTTTATTGTTTTGAATATTTTTATCAAGGAACACTAAATTTTTTACCGTAGAAACACTAATTGGTTCATCATGGGGACACCAGCTCTACAGATTTCTATTTTCTGAGGAGAAAGCTAGAGGAACTGCCGCAAACAAACATGATATTTCTGTGTGTATAGATGACATTTTTGCACTTGCCTAACGAAAAGACTTTGCTTTTCATCAAAACCACTTATACTGTGATTTTCTCGGTCCATTGCATACGAATTCCACACAACTTTGTCCGGATATGACTGGATGAAACCGGAAATATCTGGTTGTGTTTTGGCTAATACAATCCAAAATATTGCTACAGCCTCTGTGTTTGTGTTTTCTAGATATTATCGATGGACTTTATTGTTTTGAATGTTTTTATCAGGAAACATTTAATTTTGTGCTTGGAAACACTAAATGTTTCCACATGGAGACACCAGCTCTACACATTCGTATTTTCTAGGGAGAAAGCTAGAGGAAATGCGGCAAACAAACATGATATTTCTGTTTGTATAGATGACATTTTATGCTCTTGCCTAACGAAAACACTTTGATATTCTCGAAAACTATTTTTACTGTGAATATTTCGGTCCACTGCATACGAATTCCACACCAGTTTATGCGGATATGACTGGATGAAACCGTAAATATCCGGTTTGTTTTTGCTAACTCAATCCCAGATATTGCTACAGCCTCTGTGTTTGTGTATTCATGATATTATCCACAGACCTTATACATTGATGCGTTTGCCTAACGAAAAGACTTTACTTTTCTTCAAAAGCATTTTTACTTTGATTTTCTCCGTCCATTGCATCTGAATTCCAAACTACTTTTTCAGGATATGACTGTAAGAAACCGGAAATATCCGGTATTGTTTTGGCTAACTCAATGCCATTTATTGCTACAGCCTCTGTGTTTGTGTATTCCTTATATTATCAACGGACTTTATTGTTTGGAATTTTTTTTATCAGGGAACATTTGATTTTCTGCTTGGAAACACTAATTTGTTTCACATGGAGACACCAGCTCTACAAATTCGTATTTAATAGGGAGAAAGCTAGAGCAACTGCGGCAAACAAACATGATATTACTGTGTGTATCGATGAGATTTTATGCACTTGCCTAACGAAAAGACTTTGCTTTTCTCCAAAACCATTTTTACTCTGATTTTCTCGGTCCATTGCATACGAATTCCACACCAGTTTGTCCGGATACGACTGGATGAAACCGGAAATATCCGGTTTTGTTTTGCCTAACTCAATCCCAGATATTGCTACAGACTCTGTGTTTGTGTATTCCTGATATTATCCACAGAGTTTATTGTTTTGAATGTTTTTTATCAGGGAACATTTAATTTTGTACCATTGAAACACTAATTGTTTCCACATGGAGACACCAGCTGTACACATTCGTAATTTCTTTTTTTATTAAACTTTTATTTCATGAATATAAATTTCCAAAGTACAGCTCATGGGTTACAATGGGTTCCCTCTCCCAAAACTTCCCTCCCACACACAACCCTCCCCTTTCCTGCTCCCTCTCCCCTTCCAATCACATCATGATTCATTTTCAATTCTCTTTATATACAAAAGATCATTTTAGTATAAATTAGGTAACGATTTCAACAGTTTGCCCCCACATAGCAACACAAAGTGAAAAAAAAATACTGTTGGAGTACTAGTTATAGCATTAAATAAGAGTGTACAGCACATTAAAGGCAGAGATCCTACATAATACTTTTTTAAAAATTAATTAATTTTCTATGCCATTTCCAATTTAACACCAGGTTTTTTTTTTCCATTTCCAATTATCTTTATATACAGAAGATCGATTCAGTATATAATTAGTAAAGATCTAATCAGTTTGTACCCATGCAGAAACACAAAGTGTAAAAATAATGTTTCAGTAGTAGTTATAGCATCACTGCACATTAGACAACACATTAAGGACAGATCCCACATGGGATGTAAGTACACAGTGACTGCTGTTGCTGACTCAACAATTTGACACTCTTGTTCATGGCGTCAGTAATTACATTCGTAATTTCTATGGAGAAACCTATAGGAATTGCGGCAAACAAACATGATATTTCTCTTTGTCTAGATGACATTTTATGCACTTGCCTAACGAAAAGACGTGCTTTTCTCCAAAACCATTTGTACTGTGATTTTCTCCGTCCATTGCATACGAATTCCACACCAGTTTGTCCGGATATGACTGGATGAAACCAGAAATACCTGGTTGTGTGTTGGCTAACTCAATCCCAGATATTGCTACAGCCTCTGTGTTTGTGTATTCCTGATATTATCCACGGACTTTATTGTTTTGAATGTTTTTTTTTTCAGGGAACATTTAATTTTCAGCTGCAAAACACTAATTGGTTCTTCATGGAGACACCAGCTCTACACATTCGTATTGTCTAGGGAGAAAGCTAGAGGAAGTGGGGCAAACAAACATGATATTTCTGTTTGTCTAGATGACATTTTATGCACTTGCCTAACGAAAAGACTTTGCTTTTCTCCAAAACCATTTGTACTGTGATTTTCTCGGTCCATTGCATGCGAATTCCACACCAGTTTGTCCAGATATGACTGGATGAAACCGGAAATATCCGGTTTTGTTTTGGCTAACTCAATCTCAGATATTGCTGCAGCCTCTATGTTTGTTTTTTTTGGATATTATCCACAGACTTCATTGTTTTCAATGTTTTTTATAGGGTAATATTTATTTTGAGCTTGGATACAGTAATTGGTTCCACGTGGAGACACCAGCTCTACATAATCATATTTTCTAGGGAGAAAGCAAGAGGAGCAGTGGCAAACAAACTTGATATTTCTGTTAGTATAGATGACATTTGTAATGTGATTTTCTCGGTCCATTGCATACGAATTCCACACCAGTTTGTCTGGATATGACTGGATGAAACCAGAAATATCAAGTTGTGTTCTGGCTAACTCAATACCAGATATTGCTACAGCCTCTGTGTTTGTGTTTTTTGGATATTATCGATGGACTTTATTGTTTTGAATGTTTTTTATCAGGGAACATTTAATTTTGTGCTGTGAAACACTAATTGTTTCCACATGGAGACACCAGCTCTACACATTCGTATGTTCTAGGGAGAAATCTGGAGGAACTGCGGCAAACAAACATGATATTTCTTTTTGTATCGATGATATTTTATCTACTTGCCTAATGAAAAGACTTTGCTTTTCTCCAAATCATTTTTACTGTGATTTTCTCCTTCCTTTGCATACGAATTCCACACGACTTTTTCCGGATATGACTGGATAAAACCAGAAATATCCGATTGTGTTTTGGCTAACTGAATCCCTGATATTGCTACAGCCTCGGTGTTTGTTTATTCCTGATATTATCCACAGACTTTATTGTTTAGAATGTCTTCTATCACGGAACATTTAATTTGTCCTGCAAAACACTAATTGTTTCCACATGGAGACAACAGATCTACACATTCGTGTTTTCTAGGGAGAAACCTATAGGAACTGCGGCAAACAAACATGATATTTCTGATTTTATAGATGATATTTTATGCACTTGCTTAACGAAAATATGCTGCTTTTCTCCAAAACCATTTTTACTGTGATTTTCTCAGTCCATTGCATACGAATTCCACACCACTTTGTCCGTATATGACTGGATGAAACCAGTAATATCGGTTTTTTTTTTTTTTTTTTTGGCTAACTCAATCCAAAATATTGTGAAAGCCTCTGTGTTTGTGTATTCCTGATATTATTCACAGACTATATTTTTTATGAATTTTTTTTCAGGGTACATTTAATTTTGTGCTTGGAAACACTAATTGGTTCGACATCGAGACACCAGCTCTACGCATTCGTATTTTCTATGGAGAAAGCTAGAGGAACTGCGGGAAACAAACATGATATTCTGTTTTTATAGATGACATTTTATGCACTTGCCTAACGAAAAACTTTGCTTTTCTCCAAATCCATTTTTACTATGATTTTCTCGGTCCATTGCATAGGAATTCCACACCAGTTTGTCCGGATATGACTGGATGAAACAAGAAATATCCGGTTGTGTTTTGGCTAAAACAATCCAAGATATTGCTACACCCTCTGTGTGTGTGTATTCCTGATATTATCCACGGATTTTATTATTTTGAACGTTTTTTATCAGGGAACATTTAATTTTGTGCTTCGAAACACTAATTGGTTCAGCATGGCGATACCAGCTCTACACATTCGTATTTTCTAGAGAGAAAGCCAGAGGAACTGCGGCACAGAAACATGATATTTCTGTTTGTATAGATGACATTTTATGCACTTGCCTATCAAAAAGACTTGCATTTCTCCAAAACCATGTTTACTGTGATTTTCTCGGTCCATTGCATACGAATTCCACACCACTTTGTCCGGATATGACTGGAATAATCCAGAAATACCTGTTTTTGTTTTGGCTAACTCAGTCCCAGATATTGCTACAGCCTCTGTGTTTGTGTATTCCTGATATTATCCAAAGACTTTATTGTTTTGAATGTCTTTTATCAGGGAATATTTAATTTTTTGCTTGGAAACAGTAATTGTTTCCACATGGAGATACCAGCTCTACACATTCGTATTTTCTAGGGAGAAAGCTAGAGGAACTGCGGCAAACAAACCTGATATTTCTGTTTGTCTAGATGACATTTTATGCACTTGCCTAACGAAAAGACTTTGCTTTTCTCCAAACCATTTTTACTGTGATTGTCTCGGTCAATTGCATACGAATTCTACACGAGTTTGTGCGGATATGACTGGATAAAAAAAAGAAATATCTGGTTGTTATTGTCTAACTCAATCCAAAATATTGTGAAAGCCTCTGTGTTTGTGTTTTCTGGATATTATCAACGGACTCTATTTTTTTTTCTTTTTTTTAACTTTTATTTAATGAATATAAATTTCCAGTGTACAGCTTATGAATTACAATGGCTTCCCCCCTCCCATAACTCCCCTCCCACCTACAACGCTCCAATCTCCTGCTCCCTCTCTCCTTTCATTTGCATCAAGATTCATTTTCAACTCTCTTTATATACAGAGGATCAATTTAGTGTATATGAAGTAAGGATATCAACACTTTGCACCCACATAGAAACACAAAGTGAAACATACTGTTTGAGTACTAGTTATAGCATTAAATCACAATGTACAGCACATTAAGGACAGAGATCCCACATGAGGAACAAGTGCACAGTGGCTTCTGTTGTGGACCCAACAAATTGACACTCTAGTTTATGGCACCAGTAACCATCCTAGGCTTTCATCATGTGTTGTCAAGCCATTGGAAACCTTCCAAGTTTACCGACTCTGATCATATTTAGACAAGGTCATAAAAGACAGAGTGAGGATAGTAACCAATGATCCTAAGAGTGGCATTTACCAGGTTTGAACAATTTTACAGCATTAAGTGGGGAAGAGGACCATCAGTACACACAGGTTGGGAGTAGAGCCATTGGTGGTAGAGTAGAGCTTATGATTACAAAGGAATGAGGCCCAAGCGCACTAGTCAGGGCCTAGAACAAAGGACAGAGTCATTATTAGAGGAGCTAAGAAAGGTGCTGTCTAAGCTACAAGTAATTTTTCTGATTGAGAGGCAAATAGAACCTGATAGAAGGGGCTTGATAATTATCTGGTGGGCTGTAGGCCTTGTAAATTCAGAGGCCCAGACCTATCTATCTCTTCACATGGGGTATATCCTAAGGGAGGTGTGAACCTCCTAGGGGAAGGCACTCTGTTGACTTTCATTACTTGGCTGGCCTGGGAGGAGAGCTCGCCAGGTAAATGCAGGGGGCATCTCTAACAAGAAATTTACAGTTCTGCCTGCAATGTTTCTGACCCTACTTGACCATACCCTCAGCTGCAGTGGTCACTTTGGAAGTTGGGCTGAGTAAAGGGCTTTTCATCTTAGAGCCAATAAGATCTGTGGCTCTGACCTGGGCATCCTTCGACTCCAGGGCAGGTCCATTTCCAGTGATCCAACTCTTGGCAGAGCTACCAGGGCTCTTCACAAGCTGACTTCTGCTGAAGCCCAGGCTTACCACATCGAAAGCCACTGCAGTGGACTGGCCTGTTGGGTCTCCTTGAGGGCAGATCACTGTACAGATCAGCCATTAATAGGCCTGCCACCCATTGCTTCTGATGCCGAGCTTTCTTTTCCTCCTGGTTTGTGTTAAAGCAGACCAGAGGATGCAAGTCAAGGGAGTGCCCGAGTCCCATCTCTAATCTTCTTTGGCCTGAACTACAAGTCTATAGTCACAGGCATGTTCTGCAGTAGGTTTTCTAAGGTAGTCAATGCCCATGAGGAAAATTATATTCTCACTTTAAAACTTTCTTTCCCTTTGGTCTGAAAGGGAGGTTTTTTTCTACTTACTGTATACTTCGCTGATGGCAAAGTGAATCTACTATGAGATTATTATTTAAGTTCTTATTTTGGCTATGCTATTACAGAAAAATGTTAGCCATCTCTTTTATAAGGTCTAAAGATTAAATTGTGCATCCTACAGATTCCTTTATAATAGAATTAGTTTCCTACCTTGAAGAGAATAGAGCAATGAAAGAACAAGTTGGGCTTAGAATAGAGAAATGAGGGAGCAAGTCCTAGATCGCTTACTGACAATAGCAATATTACATGAATACTTAGCAAACCATTTCAACCATTAGATAACAACTTAAGAAAACATTTACCAGAAGGTCCAATGCCTTCTATAAATTTTAAGAATCATGTATTTGAAAACACCTCTTAAATATCTAACATGGTGTAGTTTGTTTAGCCAGTAAACTTAAGCACAACCATCTAAAATGTCTTTAGTTTCTTTCTACCAACAAGTCTAAAACATATGATACAGAGATTCAGGTCACACCAATTAAAATGTATCTTTGATTGATTTTAGCAGCTTAAATTTATGGACAATCTTATCCATAAGCCATTTAAAATAAAACTCTTAATAAACTTTCCCCATGTGGACATACAATATGTACACACACACATAACATAGCATAATAGACCAATATAGCAATTTTAATAATAGCTTTTAAAATCTTTAACTCTTTTTCTAGATTGCCAATGGATTTGAATTGCTTTTTGTTTTTAGTAACCTCAGTTAACCATACTTTCTCTCAGTTGGTACTGTTAATACATTATTGGCTTCATCTGTTTACAGAGGCATCCCAAAGTACTGAACGCAATAAAAGTAGCTGAAAAAAGTCCCTAGGAACCTATAGGAGGACAGCTAAACACAGAACCAACAACACTTTAGTTTTATGAGCAGCACATCATATATAACTATGGATGACAAAAGACTTTAAGTCACCATGTTTAAAATTATAAACTCATCAACCAACAAGAGGCACTTGCTTACTTCATAGTATTTTTGAAAGCACCTGTAGGATGTTACAAGTATTTAACCCTTTAGGCCTCTGGGGCTTTCTCATTAAGATAAGTATCATGTCTAGTAACACAAGATCATTAGACTTTTTAATTCTCAAACATTTGTATTAATAGCATTTTCCATTATAGAAACTTAAAGTCTGGTACCACATCACATCCTGACAGTCCTTCTAATATAATCCAAATAGCCTGCTTAGTTGGTGTCTCTATAAGATGAGAGACATAGGTCCTTCGATTTTTTCAGTTGGGCCCAAACTGGAAAAACCAAAGTCCAGGATTTACTGGAAATTTTAGAGACCAGATTGTTTGAAACTTTGATTTTTTGAATGCCTGTCAAGAATGCCAAGAAGGCTCAAAATCCAAAATATCTGGTTGAAATAAGATTCCTTAAAATCATGACATAACATAGACCAAATTTGATCATTGTTACAAGGTGGCTATTCAAATCTTTGCAAATAAGCACATATTTAAATAACCCATAGCTCTTAATAAAAATTCAGCTGTTTTTGAACAATTAGAATTTAACAGACATCAAGAGCACATAATAGATTACTTTAACACATTGCTTTAACAGAGCATCAGAATTTAATTCTATGTCAAAGAGAAATTGAGCTTCCTGTGATCTTTTGCTGTGAGGTTTCCTTCCTTTACCTTCTTTCATATTGGTGACCATGTTTCTGTGTTTCTGTGTGTAACACATATTTAAGCATCTTTTGCAGGGCAGGATGAGTGGCAACAAATTCTTTCAGTTTCTGTTTGCTATGAAAAGTCTTAATTTCACCTTCATTCACAAATGAGAGCTTTGCAGGATATAGAATTCTGGGCTGGCAGTTTTTCTCTCTTAATACCTGGGCTATGTCTCGCCATTCCCTTCTAGCTTGTAGGGTTTCTGATGAGAAGTCTGCTGTGAGTCTAATTGGAGATCCTCTAAGAGTAATCTGACGTTTCTCTCTTGCACATTTTAGGATCTTCTCTTTATGTTTCACTGTGGTGAGTTTGATTACAAGATGTCGTGGTGAGGATCTCTTTTGGTCATGTTTATTAGGGGTTCTATAAGCTTCCTGTACTAAGATGCCTCTGTCCTTCTCCAAACCTGGGAAATTTTCTGCTAGTATCTCACTGAAAATGCCTTCTAATCCTGTCTCCCTCTCCATGCCTTCAGGAACTCCTAGAACCCGAATGTTGGGTTTTTTAATAGTATCCTGTAGATTCCTGACAATATTTTTAGATTTCTGATTTCTTCTTTTCTTTGGTTTGCCTGTTTCCTTTCCTGTTCTCCATCTTCTAAGTCTGATATTCTCTCTTCTGCTTCACCCATTCTGTTTTTAAGGCTCTCTAATGTGTTTGTCATTTGATCTATTGAATTCTTCATTTCATTATGATTTCTCCTCACTATCACAGTTTCTTGTTCCACTAGTTGTTTCATTTCATTTTGATTCCTCCTTAATATTTCATTTTCATGAGAGAGATTTTCTATCTTGTCCATGAAGGATTTCTGTAGTTCAAGAATTTGTTTTTGAGAACTTCTTAATGTTCTTATCAATTTTTTGAGGTCCACTTCTTGCATTTCTTCGATCTCATCGTCTTCGTAATCTTGAATTGGGGTGTCTTTTTCATTTGGGGGCGTCATAGTGTCTTCCTTGTTCTCGTTAGCTTGCTTTTTGTGTTTGTTGTTTGGCATGTTGGAGATATTTGGTTTCTTCACTGTGGTGTTTTTTCTTGTTACACTATGGCTCTATATTAAGTGGACTGTCTGCTTTCAATGGAGTCTTAGAGGCTTGAGATGAGTGTGGACTGAGAGCTGTGTTTGGTTCCTCAGGGTTGAGGATGTGTCAAAGATGACACTCCCAGGTTAGATGTAGTAAATGTCTCTTTCTTTTTTTGATTCAAAAGGGAAGTAATTCTGCACAGCTAAACGTAATTGGAGGTAGTTAGCAGGCAAATGATATGCCCACAGGAGACAGAGATCGGAAGCTCTTTCCCAAGGACCGCACAGGAAATCTGTGCTGCCCTCAGTGTGGGCTCCAATTCTCCTGCAGTCTCCCACTGGGTTGCCAAGTTAGATCCTAACCTCCTGTTATTTCACCCCTCCCCCCAGAGTCAGGTGTTTCTGCTAGGCTCAGGGCCGGTGCAGACCTGAGGTCACCCTGCTTATGACATATGTCCAAAATGGCGCCTGCTCTGTCTTGCTCACCTTCGAGAGGTGAGCGGAGAAACTTGTGTCCGTATCGGTCACTTTTTTTTTTACTTTTTTACTCTCTCTCTTCTATTAGAGTAGTGAATTTTTCCCCACGGAGTTTCAAGCCTCGTTCCCTCTGGCCTCCTCTTTCCACTTGCCCGCTGGTGTCTCGGGATATTGAGGTTCGGCTCACCTCACGTTCCAGCGCTGGTGTGTTGAGTCTGCCTCTGGTGTCCTGAACTTGGGCTCCCACGCTCTCCAGGCTGGTACACTGTGAATCACTAGTTCCGGAAGTGTTTACTCTACTGTTTCATCCCCTACTCTTCCTTGACCATGCAGTACCTTCAATTATATTAAACCATCTCTCCCCCAGACTAATAGTGTGCTCCATGCCTTTTCCGCCATCTTGCCGCTCTCCTAATTTCCTATCCGGATTTTATTCTTTAGAATGATTTTTATCGGGGAACATTTTATTTTGAGCTTGGAAAGAGAAATTGGTTCCACATGGGGACACCAGCTGAACATATTCGTATTTTCTAGGGAGAAAACTAGAGGAACTGCGGTAAACAAACATGATATTTCTGTTTGTATAGATGACATTTTATGCACTTGCCTAACGAGAAGACTTTGCTTTTCTCCAAAACCTTTTTTACTGTGATTATCTCAGTCCATTGCATACGAATTAAAAAAGACTTTTTCCGGAAATAACTGGATGAAACCAGAAATATCCGGTTGTGTTTTGGCTAACTCAATCCGAAATATTGTGAAAGCCTCTGTGTTTGTGTTTTCTGGACATTATCGATGGACTTTATTGTTTTGAATGTTTTTATCAGGGAACATTTAATTTTGTACCGTTCAAACACTAATTGCTTCATACTGGGGACACCACTCTAAACATTCGTATTTTCTAGGGAGAAAGCTAGAGGAACTGCGACAAGCAAACATGATATTTCTGTTTGTATAGATGACATTTTATGCACTTGCCTAATGAAAAGACTATGCTTTTCTCTAAAACAATTTTTACTGTAATTTTCTCTGTCCATTGCATAAGAATTCCACAACAGGTTGAACGGATATGACTGGATAAAACCGGAAATATCCGGTATTCCTTTGGCTAACTCAATCCTATATATTGCTACAGCCGCTGTGTTTGTGTTTTCGGGATACCATCCATGGATTTTATTGTTTGAATATTTTTTATCGGAGAATATTTTATTTTGAGCTTGAATACAGTACTGGTTCCACATGGAGACACGAGCAGAAAATATTCGTATTTTCTAGGAGGAAAGCTGGAGGAACTGCGGCAAACAAACATGATGGTTCTGTTTATATCGATGATATTTTATGCACTTGCCTAACGTAAAGAATTTGCTTTCCTCCAAAACCATTTTTACTGTGATTTTCAGAGTTCATTGCATACGAATTCCACACCACCTTGTCTGGATATGACTGGATGAAACCGGAAATATCCGGTTGTGTTTTGGCTAACTCAATCCCAGATATTGATACAGCCTCTCTGTTTGTGTTTTCCACATATTATCCATGGACTTTATTGTTTTGAATGTTGTTTATCGGGGAATATTTAATTTTGTGCTTGGAATCACTAATTAGTTCCACATGGCGACACCATGTCTACACATTCATATTTTCTAGGTAGAAAGCTAGAGGAATTGTGGCAAACAAACATTTCTTTTTGTATAGATGACATTTTATGCACTTGCCTAACGAAAATACTTTACTTTTCTCCAAAACAATTTTTACTGTGAATATCTCGTTCCATTGCATACGAATTCCACACCAGTTTACCAGATATGATTGGATGAAACCCGAAATATCCGGTTTTGTTTTGGCTAACTCACTCCCAGATATTGCAACAGCCTCTGTGTTTGTGTATTCCTGATATTATCCACGGACTTTATTGTTTTGAATGTTTTTTATCAGAGAACACTTAATTTTGTCCTTGGAAACACTAACTCATTCCACATGGAGACACCAGCTCTACATATTCGTAATTTCTAGGGAGAAAGCTAGAGGAACTGTGGCAAACAAACAGGATATTTCTGTTTGTATAGATGACATTTTTGCACTTGCCTAAGTAAAAGCCGTTGCTTTTTCCAAAACCATTTGTACTGTGATTTTCTCGGTCTGTTGCATATGAATTCCCCACCAGTTTGTCCGGATATGACTGGAAGAAAACAGAAATATCCGGTTGTGTTTTGTCTAACTCAATCACAAATATTGTGAAAGCCTCTGTGTTTGTGTTTTCCGGATATTATCAACGGACTTTATTGTTTTGAATGTTTTTATCAGCCAACATTTAACTTTTTACCATTGAAACACTAATTGTTTCCACATGGAGACACCAGCTCTATAAATGCGTATTTTCTAGGGAGAAAGCTAGAGGAACTGCGGCAAACAAACATGATATTTCTGTTTCTATAGATGACATTTTAAGCACTTGCCTAACTTAAGGACGTTGCTTTTCTCCAAAACCATTTTTACTGTGATTTTCTCGGTCCGTTGCATACGAATTCCACACCAGTTTGTCCGGATATGACTGGGTGAAACCAGAAATATCTGGTTTTGTTTTCGCTAACTCAATTTCAGATACTGCTACAGCCCATGTGTTAGTGTATTCCTGATATTATCCACAGACTTTATTTTTTTGAATGTTTTTTTTTTCAGGGAACATTTAATTTTGTTCTTGGAAACACTAATTGTTTCCACATGGAGACATCAGCTCTACACATTCGTATTTTTTAGGGAGAATGCTAGAGGAACTGCAGCAAACAAACATGATATTTCTGTTTGTATCGATGACAAGTTACGCACTTGCCTAACGAAACGACTTTGCTTTTCTCCAAAATCATTTCTACTGTGATTTTCTCGATCCATTGCATACGAATTCCAAACCAGTTTTTCCGGATATGACTGGATGAAACCAGAAATATCTGGTTGTCTTTTGGCTAACTCAATCCGAAATATTGCTACAGCCTCTGTGTTTGTGTATTCCAGATATTATGCATGGACTTTATATTTTTCAATTTTTTTTTTTCATGGAACATTTAATTTTGTGCTTGCAAACACTAATTGGTTCCTCATTGTGACACCAGCTCTACACATTCGTATTTTCAAGGGAGAAAGCTAGAGGAACTGCGGCAAAGAAACATGATATTTCTGTTTGTATCGATGACATGTTATGCACTTCCGTAATGAAATGACTTTGCTTTTCTCCAAAACCATTTTTACTGTGATTTTCTCGGTCAATTGCATACGAATTCCACACCAGTTTATCCAGATATGACTGGATGAAACCAGAAATATCCGGTTGTGATTTGGCTAACTCTATCCCAGATATTGCTACAGCCTCTGTGTTTTTGTTTTCTGGATATTGTCGATGGCCTTTAGTGTTTTGAAAGTTTTTTTATCAGGGAACATTTAATTTTGTACCGTAGAAACACTAATTGGTTCCACATGGGGACACCAGCTCCACACATTTACATTTTCTAGGGAGAATGCTAGAGGTACTGAGGCAAACAAACATGATATTTCTGTTTGTATAGATGACATTTTATGCACTTGCCTAACAAAAACACTTTGCATTTCTACAAAACCATTTTTACTATGATTTTCTGGGTCCATTGCATTCGAATTCCACACCATTTTGTCCGGATATGATTGGAGGAAACCAGAAATATCTGGTTGTGTTTTGGCGAACTCAATCCCAGATATTGCTACAGCCTCTGTGTTTGTGTATTCCTGATATTATCCACGGACTTTATTTTTTTCAATGTTTTTTTTTTCAGGGAACATTTAATTTTGTGCTTTGAAACACTAATTCGTTCCACATGGAGACACCAGCTCTACACCTTCGTATTTTCCAGGGAGAAACGTAGAGGTACTGAGGCAAACAAACAGGATATTTCTGTTTGTATAGATGACATTTTATGCACTTGCCTAACAAGAAGACTTTGCTTTTCTCCATACCATATTTACTGTGATTTTCTCAGTCAATTGCATACGAATTCCACACCAGTTTGTCCGGATATGACTGTAAGAAACCGGAAATATCCGGTTTTGTTTTGGCTAACTCAAGCCCGGTTATTGCTACAGCCCATGTGTTAGTGTATTCCTGGTATTATCCACAGAATTTATTGTTTTGAATGTTTTTTTTTTCAGGGAACATTTAATTTTGTGCTTGCAAACACTAATTGGTTCCACATGGAGACACCAGCTCTACACATCCGCATTTTTTAGGGAGAAAGCTAGAGGAACTGCAACAAACAAACATGATATTTCTGTTTGTATAGATGACATTTTCTGCGCTTGCCTAATGAAAAGACTTTGCTTTTCTCCAAAACCATTTCTACTGTGATTTTCTCGCTCCACTGGATACGAATTCCACACCAGTTTGTCCCGATATGACTGGATGAAACCAGAAATATCTGGTTGTGTTTTTGCTAACTCAATCCGAAATATTGTGAAATCCTCTGTGTTTGTTTTTTCTGGATATTATCGATGGACTTCATGGTTTTGAATGTTTTTTATCAGGGAACATTTAATTTTGTACCGTTGAAACACAAATTGGTTCATCATGGGGACACCAGCTCTACAGATTCGTATTTGCTACTGTCTATTGCATCCAAATTCCAAACGAATTATTCTGGATATGACTGGATGAAACCAGAAATATCTGGTTGTGTTTTGGCGAACTCATTACGAAATATTGCTACAGACTCTGTGTTTGTGTATTGCTGATATTATCCATGGACTTTTTTTTTAATGTTTTTATTTCAGGGAACGTTTAATTTTCTGCTTGGAAATACTAATTCGTTCCACATGGAGACACCAGCTCTACACATTCGTATTTTCTAGGGAGAAAGCTAGAGGAACTGCGGCAAACAAACATGATATTTCTGTTTGTATCGATGACATTTTATGCACTTGCCTAACGTAAAGACTTTGCTTTTCTCCAAAACCATTTTTACTGTGATATCCTCGGTCCATTGCATAAGAATTCCACACCAGTTTGTCCGGATATGACTGGATGAAAGCAGAAATATCCGTTTTTGTTTTGGCTATTGCAATCCCAGATATTGCTACAGCCTCTGTGTTTGTGTATTCCTGATATTATCCACAGATTTATTGTTTTGAATGTTTTTTATCAGGGAACATTTAATTTTGATCTTGGAAACAGTACTTGGTTCCACATGGAGACACCAGCTCTACACATTCCTATTTTCTAGGGAGAAAGCTAGAGGAACTCGGGAAACAAACTTGATATTTCTGTTTGTATTGATGACATTTTATGCACTTACCTAAGGTAAAGACTTTGCTTTTCTCCTAAACCATTTTTACTGTGATTTTCTCGGTCCACTGCATATGAATTCCACACCACTGTGTCCAGATATGACTGGATGAAAACAGAAATATCTGGTTGTGTTTTGGCTAACTCAATCTGAAATATTGCTACAGCCTCTGTGTTTGTGTATTCCTGATATTTTACATGGAATTTATTTTTTGAATGTTTTTTATCAAGGAACATTTAATTTTGTACCATTGAAACACTAATTTTTTCCACATGGGGACACCAGCTCTACACATTCGTATTTTCTAGGGAGAAAACTAGAGGAACTGCGGCAAACAAACATGATATTTCTGTTTGTATAGATGACATTTTATGCACTTGCCTAAAAAAAGACTTTGCTTTTCTCGAAAACCATTTTTCCTGTGATTTTCTTGGTCCATTGCATACAAATTCCGCACCACTTTGTCCAGATATGACTGCATGTAACCAGAAATATCTGGATGTGTTTTGGCTAAGTCATTCCAAAATATTGCTACAGACTCTGTGTTTGTGTATTCCTGATATTATCCACGGACTTTATTTTTTTGAATGTTTTTTTTTCAGGGAACATTTAATTTTCTGCTGTGAAACACTAATTTGTTCCACATGGAGACACCAGCTCTACATATTCGTATTTTTTAGGGAGAAGCTAGATGAACTGCGGTAAACAAACATAATGTTTCTGTTTGTATAGATGACATTTTATGCACTTGCCTAACAAAAAGACTTTGCTTTTCTCCAAAACCATTTGCACTGTGATTTTCTGGGTCCATTGCATACCATTTCTACACCACTTTGTCCTGATATGACTGGTTGAAACCAGAAATATCTGGTTTAGTTTTGGCTAACTCAATCTGAGATATTGATACAGATCATTTGTTTGTGTTTTCTGGATATTATCGATGGACTAATTGTATTGAATGTTTTTATCAGGGAACATTTAATTTTCTACGGTTGAAACACTAACTTTTTCATAATGGGAACACCCGCTCTACACATTCGTATTTTCTAGGGAGAAAGCTCGAGGAATTGCAGCAACTGACATTTTATGCACTTTCCTAACGAAAAGACTTTGCTTTTCTCAAAACCGTTTTTACTGTGATTCTCTCGGTCCATTGCATACGAATTCCACACCACTTTGTCCGGATATGACTGGATGACCCAGAAATATCTGCTTGTGTTTTGGCTAACTCAATCCCAGATATTGCTACAGACTCTATGTTTGTTTTTTCTTATATTTCCACAGACTTTATTGTTTTGAATGTTTTTTATCAAGGAACATTTAATTTTGTACGTTGAAAAACTAATTGTTTCCACATGGAGACACCAGCTCTATACATTCGTATTTTCTAGGGAGACAGCTAGAGGAACTGCGGCAAACAAACATGATATTTCTGTTTGTCTAGATGAAATTTTTTGCACTTGCCTAACAAAATGACTTTGCTTTTCTCCAAAACCATTTTTACTGTGATTTTCTCAATACAATTCATATGAGTTCTACACCTGTTTGTCCGGATATGACTGGAGGAAACAGAAATATCTGTTTGTGTTTTGGCTAACTCAATCCGAAATATTGTGAAAGCCTCTGTGTTTGTGTTTTGTGGATATTATCAATGGACTTTTTTTGGGGAATCTGTTTTTATCGGGGAACATTTAATTTTGAGCTTGGATACAGTAATTGCTTCCACATGGAGACACCAGTTGAACATATTCATATTTTCTAGGGAGAAAGCTAGAGGAACTGCGGCAAACAACAATGATATTTCTGTTTGTATAGATGAAATTTTATGCACTTGCCTAACGAAAAGACTTTGCTTTTTTCCAGAACCATTTTTGCTATGATTTTCTAAGTCCATTGCATACGAATTCCATACCAGTTTGACCAGATATCACTGGATGAAACCAGAAATATCTGGTTGTGTTTTGGCTAACTCAATCCCAGATATTGCTACAAACTCTGTGGTTCTGCATTACTGATATTATCCTCAGACTTCATTGTTTTGAATGTTTTTTATCAGGGAACATTTAATTTTGTGCTGCGAAACACTAATTGTTTCCACATAGAGACACTAGCTCTAAACATTCGTATTTTCTAGGGAGAAATCTAGAGGATCTGCGACAAACAAACATGATATTTCTGTTTGTATAGATGACATTTTATGCCCTTGCCTAACGAAAAGGCTTGGCTTTTCTCCAAAACCATTTGTACTGTGATTTTCTTGGTCCATAACATACGAATTCCACACCACTTTGTCTGGATATGACTGGATGAAACCAGAAATATCTGGTTGTGTTTTGGCTAACTCAATCCAAAATATTGCTACATCCTATGAGTTTGTGTATTCCTGATATTATCCACGGACTTTATTTTTTTCAATGTTTTTTTTTTTCAGGAAACATTTAATTTTGTGCTTGGAAACACTAATTGGTTCCACATGGAGACACCAGCTCTACACATTCGTATTTTCTAGGGAGAAAGGTTGAGTCACTGCGGCAAACAAACATGATATTTCTGTTTGCATAGATGACATTTTAAGCAATTGCCTAAGGAAAAGACTTTGCTTTTCTCCGAAGCTATTTGTACGGTGATTTTCTCAGTCCATTGCATACGAATTCCACACCAGTTTGTCCGGATATGACTGGATGAAACGAGAAATATCTGATTGTGTTTTGGTTAACTCAATCCGAAATATTGCTACGGCCTCTGTGATTGTGTATTCCTGTTATTATCCATGGACTTTATATATTTCAATGTTTTTTTTCAGGGAACTTTTAATTTTGTGCTAGGAAACACTAATAGGTTCCACATGGAGACACCAGCTCTACCATTCGTATTTTCTAGGGAGAAAGCTAGAGAAATTCCCGCAAAGAAACATGATATTTCTGTTTGTATAGTTGACATTTTATACACTTGCATAAGGAAAAGACTTTGCTTTTCTCCAAAACCATTTGTACTCTGATTTTCTCGGTCCATTGCATATGAATTCCACACCAGTTTGTCAGGATATGACTGGATGAAACCGGAAATATCTGGTTTTGTTTTGGCTAACTCAATCCCAGATATTGTTACCGCCTCTGTGTTTGTGTATTCCTGATATTATCCGCAGACTTTAATGTTTTGAATGTTTATTATCAGGGAACATTTAATTTTGTGCTATGAAACACTAATTGTTTCCCCATGGAGACACCAGCTCTACACATTCGTATTTCTAGGGAGAAACCTAGAGGAACTTCGACAAACAAACATAATATTTCTGTTTGTATAGATGACATTTTATGCACTTGCCTCACGAAAAGACTTTGCTTTCTCCAAAACCATTTTTAAACTGTGATTTTTCTCGGTCCATTGAATACGAATTAAACACCAGTTTCCGGATATGACTGGATGAAACCAAAATTATCTGGTTGTGTTTTGGCTAAATCAATCCGAAATATTTTGAAATCCTTTGTGTTTCTGTATTCCTGATATTATCCCCGGACTTTATTGGTTTGAATGTTTTTATCAGGGAACATTTAATTTTGTACCGTTGAAACACTCATTTGTTCATCATGTGGACACCAGCTCTACACATTCGTATTTTCTACGGAGAAAGCTAGAGGAACTGCGGCAAACAAACATGATATTGTTTGTATAGATGACATTTTGTGCACTTGCCTAACAAAAAGACGTGCTTTTCTCCAAAACCATTTTTACTGTGATTTTCTCGGTCCATTGCACACAAATTCCACACCATTTTGTCAGGATATGACTAGATGAAACGGGAAATATCCAGGTTTCTTTTCGCTAACTCAATCCCAGATATTGCTTCAGCCTCTGTGTTTGTGTATTCCTGATATTATGCATGGACTTTATTGTTTTGAATGTTTTTTTTTTCAGGGATCATTTAATTTTGTGCTTGGAAACAGTAATTGTTTCCACATGGAAACATCAGCTCTACACATTCGTATTTACTTGGGAGAAAGCTAGAGGAACTGCAGCAAACAAACATGATATTTCTGTTTGTATAGATGACATTTTATGCATTTGCCTAACGTAAATCTTTGCTTTTCTCCAAAACCATTTGTACTGTGATTTTCGCGGTCCATTGCATATCAATTCCACACCACTTTGTCCAGATGTGACTGGTTGAAACCAGAAATATCTGGTTTAGTTTTCGCTAACTCAATCCGAAATATTGCTACAGACCATTTGTTTGTGTTTTCTGGATATTATCGATGGACTAATTGTATTGAATGTTTTTAACAGGGAACATTTAATTTTCTACAGTTTAAACACTAACTTTTTCATAATGGGAAAACCCGCTATACACATTCGTATTTTCTAGGGAGAAAGCTAGAAAAACTGCGGCAAACAAAAATCATATTTCTTATTCTATAAATGACATTTTATGCACTTACATAACGAAAAGACTTTGCTTTTCTCCAAAACCATTTTTACTGTGATTCTCTTGGTCCATTGCATACGAATTCCACGCCACTTTGTCCAGATATGACTTGATGAAACCAGAAATATCTGCTTTTGTTTTGGCTAACTCAATCCCAGATATTGCTACAGCCTCTGTGTTTGTGTATTCCTGATATTATCCACGGACTTTATTGATTTGAATGTTTTTATCAGGGAACATTTAATTTTACACCGTTGAAACACTAATTTTTTCATCATGGGGACACCAGCTCTACACATTCGTATTTTCTAGGGAGAAAGCGAGAGGGACTGCGGCAATCAAACATGATATTTCTGTTTGTATAGATGACATTTTGTGCACTTGCGTAACGTAATGACTTTGGTTTTCTCCAAAACCATTTCTACTCTGATTTTCTCGGTCCATTGCATACGAATTCCACATGAGTTTGTATGGATATGGCTGGATGAAACTGGAAATATCGGGTTTTGTTTTGGTTAACTCAATCCCAGATATTGTTACCGACTCTGTGTTTGTGTGTTCCTGATATTATCCACAAACTTTATTGTTTTGAATGTTTATTATCATGGAACATTTAATTTTATGCTGTGAAACACTGATAGTTTCCACATGGAGACACCAGCTCTACACATTCATATTTTCTACGGAGAAAGCTAGAGGAACTGCGGCAAACCAACAGGATATTTCTGTTTGTATAGATGACATTTTATGCACTTGCCTAAGGAAAAGACTTTTCTTTTCTCAAAACCATTTTTACTGTGATTTCCTCAGTCCATTGCATACGAATTAAACAACAGTTTGTGCTATATGAATGGAAGAAACCAGAAATATCCGGTTGTGTTCCTGCTAACGCAATCCGAAATATTGTGAAAGCATCTGTGTTTGTGTTTTCTGGATATTATCGATGGACTTTATTGTTTTGAATGTTTTTATCAGAAAACGTTTAATTTTGTACCGTAGAAACACTAATTGGTTCATCATGGGGACACCAGCTCCACACATTCGTATTTTCTAGGGAGAAAGCTACAGGAACTGCGGCAAAGAAACATGATATTTCTGTTTGTATCGATGACATGTTATGCACTTCCGTAACGAAACGGCTTTGCTTTTCTCCAAAACCATTTTTACTGTGATTTTCTCGGTCTATTGCATACGAATTCCACACCAGTTTGTCCAGATATGACTGGATGAAACCGGAATTATCTGGTATTTTCTTTTTGGCAAACTAAATCCCAGATATTGCTACAGACTCTGTGTTTGTGTATTACTGATATTATGCATGGACTTTATATTTTTCAATGTTTTTTTTCAGGTTACACTTAATTTTGTGCTTGGAAACACTAATTGGTTTCACATGGAGACACCAGCTCTACACATTCGTATTTTCTAGGGAGAAAGCTAGAGGAACTGCGGCTAACAAACCTGATATTTCTGTTTGTTTAGATGACCTTTTATGCTCTTGCCTAACGTAACGACTTTGCTTTTCTCCAAAACCATTTTTACTCTGATTTTCTTGGTCCATTGCATACGAATTCCACACCACTTTGTACCGATATGACTGAATGAAATCAGAAATATGTGGTTTTGTTTTGGCTAACTCAATCCGAAATATTACTATAGCCTCTGTGTTTGTGTATACCTGAAAGTATCCACAGACTTTATTTTTTCGAATTATTTTTTCAGGGAACATTTAATTGTGTACCGTAGAAACACAAATTGGTTCCACATGAAGACACCAGCTCTACACATTCGTATTTTCCAGGGAGAAAGCTAGAGGAACTGTGGCAAACAAACATGATATTTCTGTATTATCGATGACATTTTATGTACTTGCCTAACGAAAAGACTTTGCTTTTCTCCAAAACCATTTGTACTGTGATTTTCTCGTTCGATTGCATATGAATTCCACACCAGTTTGTCTGGATATGAATGGGTAATACCAGAAATAGCCTGTTTTGTTTTGGCTAACACAATCACAGATATTGTTACAGCCTCTGTGTTTTTGTATTCCTGATATTATCCACAGACTTTATTGTTTTGAATGTTTTTTATCAGGGAACATTTAATTTTGTGCTATGAAACACTAATGTTTCCGCATGGAGACACCATCTCTACATATTCGTATTTTCTAGGGAGAAAGCTAGAGGAACTGCAACAAACAAACATGATATTTCTGTTTGTATAGATGACCTTTTATGCACTTGCCTCACGAAAAGACTTTGCTTTCCCCAAAACCATTTTTAAACTGTGATTTTTCTCGGTCCATTGAATACGAATTAAACACCAGTTTGTCTGGATTTGACTGGATGGAACCAGAAATATCCTGTTGTGTTTTGGCTAACTCAATCCAAAATATTGTGAAAGCCTCTGTGTTTGTGTTTCTGGATATTATCGATGGAATTTATAGTTTTGAATGTTTTTATCAGGCAACATTTAATTTTGTACCATTGAAACACTAATTGGTTCCACATGGGGTCAAGCTCTACACATTCATATTATCTAAGGAGAAAGCTAGAGGAACTGCAGCAAACAAGCATCAAATTTCTGTTATTATAGATGACATTTTATGCACTTGCCTAACGAAAAGACTTTGCTTTTCAACAGAACCATTATTACTGTGATTTTCTCGGTCCATTGCATACGAATTCCACACCATTTTTTCCGGATATTCCTGAAAGTATCCAGAAATATCCGGTTTTGTTCTGGCTAACTCAATCCCAGATATTGCTACAGCCTCTGTGTTTGTGTATTCCTGATATTATCCACAGACTTTATTTATTGGAATGTTTTTTATCAGGGAACATTTAGTTTTGTCCTTGGAAACACTGATTGCTTCATCATGGGAACACCAGCTCTACACATTCGTATTTTCTAGGGAGAAAGCTTGAGGAACTGCGGCAAACAAACATGATATTTCTGTTTGTATAGATGACATTTTATGCACTTGCCTAACAAAAAGAATTTGCTTTTCTCCAAAACCATTTTACTGTGATTTTCTCGGTCCATTACATACGAATTCCACACCAGTTTGTCCGGATATGGCTGGATGAAACCGGAAATATCCGTTTTTTTTTTGTTTGTTTTCTTTTTTTTTTTTTTTTGGCTACAAAATTCCAGATATTACTACAGCCTTTGTGTTTGTGTTTTCTGCATATTATCGATGGACTTTATTTTTTTAATGTTTTTTATCAGGGAACATTTAATTTGGTACCCTTGAAACACTAATTGGTTCATCAAGGGGACACCAGCTCTACATATTCATATTTTCTAGGGAGAAAGCTAGAGGAACTGCAGCAAGCAAACATGATATTTCTGTTTGTATAGATGACATTTTTGCACTTGCCTAATGAAAAGACTTTGCTTTTCTCCACAACCATTTTTACTGTGATTTTCTCGGTCCATTGCATACGAATTCCACACCACTTTGTCCTGCTATAACTGGATGAAACCGGATATATCTGGTTGTGTTTTGGTTTACTCAATCCAAAATATTGTGAAAGCCTCTGTGTTTGAGTGTTCCTGATATTATCCACAGACTTTATTGTTTTGAATGTCTTTTATCAGGGAACATTTAATTTTCAAGGGAAACACTAATTGTTTCCACATGGAGACAGTAGCTGTACACATTCGTATTTTCCGGGGAGAAAGCTAGAGGAAGTGTACCAAACAAACATGATATTTCTGTTTGTATAGATGACATTTTATGCACTTGCCTAACCAAAAGACTTTGCTTTTCTCCAAAACCATTTGTACTGTGATTTTCTCGGTCCATTGCATACGAATTCCATACCAGTTTGTCCGGATATGACTGGATGAAAACAGAAATATACGGTTGTGTTTTGGCTCACTCAATCCCAGATATTGCTACAGCCTCTGTGTTTGTTTATTCCTGATATTATCCACAGACTTTATTGTTTTGAATGTTTTTTTATCAGGGAACATATAATTTTGAGCTTGGATACAGTAATGTTTCCACATGGAGACACCAGCTATACACATTCGTATTTTCTAAGGAGAAAGCTAGAGGAACTGCGGCAAACAAACCTGATATTTCTTTTTGTACAGATGACATTTTATGCACTTGCCTAACGAAAAGACTTTGCTTTTCTCCAAAACCATTTTTACTGTGATTTTCTCGGTCCATTACATTGGAATCCCTTACCAGTTTGTCTGGATATGACTGGATGAAACCGGAAATATCCGTTTTTTTTTTTTTTTGGCTAACTAAACCCCAGATATTGCTACAGCCTCTGTGTTTGTGTATTCCTGATATTATCCACAGAGTTTATTGTTTTGAAAGTTTTTTTAAATTGGGAAAGATTTTATTTTTGCTTGGATACAGTAATTGGTTCCACATGGAGACACAAGCTGAAATATATTCATAGTTTCTAGGGAGAAAGCTAGAGGAACTGCGGCAAACAAACCTGATATTTCTGTTTGTGTAGATGACATTTTATGCATTTGCCTAACGAAAAGACTTTGCTTTTCTCCAAAACCAATTTTACTGTGATTTTCTCGGTCCATTACATACGAATTCCACACCAGTTTGTCCGGATATGACTGGATGAAACCGGAAATATCCAGTTTTGTTTTGGCTAACTCAATCCCAGATATTGCTACAGCCTTTGTGTTTGTGTATTCCTGACATGATCCAGAGAATTTATTGTTTTGAATTTTTTTATCAGGGAACATTTAATTTTGTACCGTTGAAACACTAAGTGTTTCCACATGGAGACACCAGCTCTACCCCTTTCTATTTTCTAGGGAGAAATCTAGAGGAACTGCAACAAACAAACATGATATTTCTGTTTGTGTAGATGACATTTTGTGCACTTGCCTAACGAAAAGACTTTGCTTTTCTCCAAAACCATTTTTACTGAGATTTTCTCGGTCCATTGCATATGAATTCCACACCACTTTGTCCGGATATGACTGGATGAAACCAGAAATATCGGGTTGTGTTTTGGCTAACTCAATCCGAAATATTGTGAAAGCCTCTGTATTTGTGTATTACTGATATTATCCACGGGCTTTATTTTTTATGAATTTTTTTTCAGGGAACATTTAATTTTGTTTTGGAAACACTAATTGGTTCCACATCGAGACACCAGCTCTACACATTCGTATTTTCTAGGGAGAAAGCTAAAGGAACTGCTATAAACAAACATGATATTTCTGTTTGTATAGGTGACATTTCATGCACTTGCCTAACGAAAAGACGTTTCTTTTCTCCAAAACCATTTTTACTGTGATTTTCTTGATCCATTGCATACGAATTCCACACCAGTTTGTCCGGATATGACTGGATGAAACCGTAAATATCCGGTTGTGTTTTGGCTAAATCAATCCGAGATATTGCTAAAACCTCTGTGTATGTGTATTCCTGATATTATCCAGGGGCTTTATTATTTTGAATATTTTTTATCGGGTAACATTTAATTTTGTGCTTGGAAACATTAATTGATTCAAAATGGAGACACCAGCACTAAACATTCGTATTTTGTAGAAAGAAAGCTAGAGGAACTGTGGCAAACAAACATGATATTTCTGTTTGTATAGATGACATTTTATGCACTTGCCTAAAGAAAAGACTTTGCTTTTCTCCAAAACAATTTTTACTGTGATTTTCTTGGTCCATTGCATACGAATTCCACAACACATTGTCCGGATGTGACTGGTTGAAAACAGAAATATCAGGTTGTGTTTTGGCTAACTCAATCCCAAATATTGTGAAAGAATCTGTGTTTGTTTTTTCCGGATATTATCCATGGGCTTTATTGTTTTTAAAATTTTTTATCGGGGAACATTTTATTTTCAGCTTGGATCCCGTAATTCGTTCCACACGGAGACACCACCTCTACATATTTGTATTTTCTAGGGAGAAAGCTAGAGGAACTGCGGCAAACAAACAGGATATTTCTGTTTGTGTAGATGACATTTTATGCACTCGCCTAACGAAAAGACTTTGCTTTCATTTAAAACTATTTTTACTGTGATTTTCTCGGTGCATTGCATACGAATTCTACACCACTTTGTCCGGATATGACTGGATGAAACCAGAAATATCGGGTTGTGTTTTGGCTAACTCAATCCGAAATATTGTGAAAGCCTCCGTGTTTGTGTATTTCTGATAATATCCACAGAATTTATTGTTTTCAATATCTTTTATCAGGGAACATTTAATTTGTCCTGTGAAACACTAATTGTTTCCACATGGAGACACCAGCTCTACACATTCCTATTTTCTAGGGAGAAAGCTAGAGGAACTGTGGCAAACAAACATGATATTTCTGTTTATACAGATGACATTTTATGAACTTGCCTAACGAAAAGACTTTGCTTTTCTCCAAAATCTTTTTTACTGTGAATATCTCGGTCCATTTCATATGAATTCCACACCACTTTGTCCGGATAAGACTGGATGAAACCAGAAATATCCAGTGGTGTTTTGGCTAACTCAATCCCAGATATTGCTACAACCTCTGTATTTGTGTTTTCTGGATATTATCAATGGACTTTATAGTTTTGAATATTTTTTATCGGGGAACATTTTATTTTCAGCTTGGATACAGTAATTGGTTCATCATGGGGACACCAGCTCTACACATTCGTATTTTCTAGGGAGAAAGCTAGAGTAACTGCGGCAAACAAACATGATATTTCTGTTAGGCTAGATGACATTTTGTGCACTTGCCTATCGTAAAGACTTTGCTTTTCTCCAAATCCATTTTTACTGTGATTTTCTCGGTCCATTGCATCCGAATTCCACACCAGTTTATCCGTATATGACTGGATGAAACCAGAAATATCCAGTTGTGTTTTGGCTAACTCAATCCCAATATTGCTACAACCCCTGTGTTTGTGTTTTGTAGATATTATAAATGGACTTTTTTTTCTGGACTGTTTTTTTTTATTGGGGAACATTTAATTTTGAGCTTGGATACAGTAATTGGTTCCACATGGAGACACCAATTGAACATATTCGTATTTTCTAGGGAGAAAGCTAGAGGAACTGCAGCAAACAAACATGATATTTCTGTTTGTATAGATGACGTTTTATGCACTTGCCTAAGGAAAAGACTTTGCTTTTCTCCAAAACCATTTTTACTGTGATATTCTCGGTCCATTGCTTACGAATTCCACAGCAGTTTGTCCAGATATGACTAGATGAAACCGGAAATATCCGATTTTGTTTTGGCTAACTCAATCCCAGATTGTTAGAGCCTCTTGTTTGTTTATTCCTGATATTATCCACGGACTTTATTGTTTTGAATGTTTTTTATCATGGAACATTTATTTTTGTGCTTGGAATCACTAATTGGTTCCACATGAAGACACCACTCTACACATTGATATTTTCTAGGTAGAAAGCTAGAGGAACTGCGGCAAACAAACATGATACTTGTTTGTATAGATGACATTTTATGCACTTGCCTAATGAAAATTCTTTGCTCTTCTCCAAAACCATTTGTACTTTGATTTTTTTTGGTTCATTGCATACGAATTCCACACCACTTTGTCCGCATATGACTGGATGAAACCAGAAATATATGGTTGTGTTTTGGCTAACTCAATCTGAAATATTGTGAAAGCCTCTGTGTTTGTGTTTTCTGGATAAGCTTTTATTTAATGAATATAAATTTCCAGTGTACAGCTTATGAATTACAATGGCTTCCTCCTCCCATAACTCCCCTCCCACCCGCAACCCTCCCCTCTACCGCTCCCTCTCCCCTTTCATTTGCATCAATATTCATTTACAATTCTCTTTATATACATAGGATCAATTTAGTATATATGAAGTAAAGATTTCAACACTTTGCACCCACATAGAAACACAAAGTGAAACATGCTGTTTGAGTACTAGTTATAGCATAAAATCACAATGTACAGCACATTAAGGACAGAGATTCCACATGAGGAACAAGTGCACAGTGGCTCCTGTTGTTGACCCTACAAATCGACACTCTATTTTATGGCACCAGTAACCATCCTAGGCTTTCATCATGTGTTGTCAAGCCATTGGAAACCTTCCAAGTTTACCGACTCTGATCATATTTAGACAAGGTCATAAAAGACAGAGTGAGGATAGTAACCAATGATCCATAGAGTGGCATTTACCAGGTTTGAACAATTGTACAGCATTAAGTGGGGAAGAGGACCATCAGTACACACAGGTTGGGAGTAGAGCCATTGGTGGTAGAGTAGAGGTTATGATTGCAAAGGAATGAGGCCCAAGTGCAGTAGACAGGGCCTAGAACAAAGGACAGAGTCATTATTAGAGGAGCTAAGAAAGGTGCTAAGCTACAAGTAATTTTTCTGATTGAGAGGCAAATAGAACCTGATAGAAGGGGCTTGATAATTATCTGGTGGGCTGTAGGCCTTGTAAATTCAGAGGCCCAGACCTATCTATCTCTTCACATGGGGTATATCCTAAGGGAGGTATGAACCTCCTAGGGGAAGGCACTCTGTTGACTTTCATTACTTGGCTGTCCTGGGAGGAGAGCTCACCAGGTAAATGCAGGGGGCATCTCTAACAAGAAATTTACAGTTCTGCCTGCAATGTTTCTGACCCTACTTGACCAAACCCTCAGCTGCAGTGGTCACTTTGGAAGTTGGGCTGAGTGAAGGGCTTTTCAGCTTAGAGCCAATAAGATCTGTGGCTCTGACCTGGGCATCCTTCGACTCCAGGGCAGGTCCATTTCCAGTGATCCAACTCTTGGCAGAGCTACCAGGGCTCTTCACAGGCTGACTTCTGCTGAAGCCCAGGCTTACCACATTGAAAGCCACTGCAGTGGACTGGCCTGTTGGGTCTCCTTGAGGGCAGATCACTGTACAGATCAGCCATTAATAGGCCTGCCACCCATTGCTTCTGATGCCGAGATGTCTTTTCCTCCTGGTTTGTGTTAAAGCAGACCAGAGGATGCAAGTCAAGGGAGTGCCCGAGTCCCATCTCTAATCTTCTTTGGCCTGAACTACAAGTCTATAGTCACAGGCATGTTCTGCAGTAGTTTTTCTAAGGTAGACAATGCCCATGAGGAAAATTATATTCTCACTTTAAACTTTCTTTCCCTTTGGTCTGAAAGGGAGGTTTTTTTCTACTTACTGTATACTTCGCTGATGGCAAAGTGAATCTACTATGAGATTATTATTTAAGTTCTTATTTTGGCTATGCTATTACAGAAAAATGTTAGCCATCTCTTTTATAAGGTCTAAAGATTAAATTGTGTGTCCTACAGATTCCTTTATAATAGAATTAGTTTCCTACCTTGAAGAGAATAGAGAAATGAAAGAACAAGTTGGGCTTAGAATAGAGAAATGAGGGAGCAAGTCCTAGATCGCTTACTGACAATAGCAATATTACATGAATACTTAGCAAACTGTTTCAACCATTAGATAACAACTTAAGAAAACATTTACCAGAAGGTCCAATGCCTTCTATAAATTTTAAGAATCATGTATTTGAAAACACCTCTTAAATATCTAACATGGTGTAGTTTGTTTAGCCAGTAAACTTAAGCACAACCATCTAAAATGTTTTTAGTTTCTTTCTACCAAGAAGTATAAAACATATGATACAGAGATTCAGGTCACACCAATTAAAATGTATCTTTGATTGATTTTAGCAGCTTAAATTTATGGACAATCTTATCTATAAGCCATTTAAAATAAAACTCTTAATAAAATTTCCCCATGTGGACATACAATATGTACACACATATAACATAGCATAATAGACCAATATAGAAATTTTAATAATAGCTTTTAAAATCTTTAACTCTTTTTGTAGATTGCCAATGGGTTTGAATTGCTTTTTGTTTTTAGTAACCTCAGTTAACCATACTTTCTCTCAGTTGGTACTGTTAATACATTATTGGCTTCATCTGTTTACAGAGCCATCCCAAAGTACTGAATACAATAAAAGTGGCTGGAAAAACTCCCTAGGAACTATAGGAGGACAGCTAAACACAGAACCAACAACGCTTTAGTTTTATGAGCAGCACATCATATATAACTATGGATGACAAAAGACTTTAAGTCGCCATGTTTAAAATTATAAACTCATCAACCAACAAGAGGCACTTGCTTACTTCACAGTATTTTTGAAAGCACCTGTAGGATTTTACAAGAATGTAACCCTTTAGGCCTCTGGGGCTTTCTCATTAAGATAAGTATCATGTCTAGTAACACAAGATCATTAGACATTTTAATTCTTAAACATTTGTATTAATAGCATTTTCCATTATAGAAACTTAAAGTCTGGTACCATATCACATCCTGACAGTCCTTCTAATATAATCCAAATAGCCTGCTTAGTTGGTGTCTCTATAAGATGAGAGACATAGGTCCTTTGATTTTTTTCAGTTGGGCCCAAACTGGAAATACCAAAGTCCAGGATTTACTGGAAATTTTAGAGACCAGATTGTTTGAAACTTTGATTTCTTGAATGCCTGTCATGAATGCCAATAAGGCTCAAAATCCAAAATATCTGGTTGAAATAAGATTCCTTAAAATCATGACATAACATAGACCAAATTTGGTCATTGTTACAAGGTGACTATTCAAATCTTTGAAAATAAGCACCTATTTAAATAACCCATAGCTCTTAATAAAAATTCAGCTGTTTTTGAACAATTAGAATTTAACAGACATCAAGAGCACATAATAGATTACTTTAACACATTGATTTAACAGAGCATCAGAGTTTAATTCTATGTCAAAGAGAAATTGAGCTTCCTGTGATCTTTTGCTGTGAGGTTTCCTTCCTTTACCTTCTTTCATATTGGTGACCATGTTTCTGTGTTTCTGTGTGTAACACATCTTTAAGCATCTTTTGCAGGGCAGGATGAGTGGCAACAAATTCTTTCAGTTTCTGTTTGCTATGAAAAGTCTTAATTTCACCTTCATTCACAAATGAGAGCTTTGCAGGATATAGTATTCTGGGCTGGCAGTTTTTCTCTCTTACTACCTGGGCTATGTCTCGCCATTCCCTTCTAGCTTGTAGGGTTTTTGATGAGAAGTCTGCTGTGAGTCTAATTGGAGATCCTCTAAGAGTAATCTGACGTTTCTCTCTTGCACATTTTAGGATCTTATCTTTATGTTTCACTGTGGTGAGTTTGATTACAAGATGTCGTGGTGAGGATCTCTTTTGGTCATGTTTATTAGGGGTTCTATAAGCTTCCTGTACTAAGATGCCTCTGTCCTTCTCCAAACCTGGGAAATTTTCTGCTAGTATCTCACTGAAAATGCCTTCTAATCCTTTCTCCATCTCCATGCCTTCAGGAACTCCTAGAACCCGAATGTTGGGTTTTTTAATAGTATCCTGTAGATTCCTGGCAATATTTTTTAGATTTCTGATTTCTTCTTCTTTTCTTTGGTTTGCCTGTTTCCTTTCCTGTTCTCCATCTTCTAAGTCTGATATTCTCTCTTCTGCTTTGCCCATTCTGTTTTTAAGGCTCTCTAATGTGTTTGTCATTTGATCTATCGAATTCTTCATTTCATTATGATTTCTTGTCACTATCACAGTTTCTTGTTCCACTAGTTGTTTCATTTCATTTTGATTCCTCCTTAATATTTCATTTTCACGAGAGAGATTTTCTATCTTGTCCATTAAGGATTTCTGTAGTTCAAGAATTTTTTTTATTAAACTTTTATTTAATGAATATAAATTTCCAAAGTATAGCTTATGGGTTACAATGGCTTCCCCCCTCCCATAACTTCCCTCCCGCCCGTAACCCTCCCCTTTCCCGCTAACTTTCCCCTTCCATTCATGTAAAGATTCATTTTCAATTCTCTTTTTATGCAGAAGACCAGTTTAGTATATATTAGGTAAAGATTTCAATATTTTGCCCAAATAGCAACATAAAGTGAAAAAACTACCATTGGACTACTAATTATAGCATTAAATAGCAATGTACAGCACATTAAAGACAGAGATCCTACATAATTTTTTTTCAAATTAATTAATTTTCTATGCCATTTCCATTTTAACACCAGAATTTGTTTTTGAGAACTTCTTAATGTTCTTATCAATTTTTTGAGATCCGCTTCTTGCATTTCTTCGATCTCATCGTCTTCATAATCTTGAATTGGGGTGTTTTTTTTATTTGGGGGTGTCATAGTGTCTTCCTTGTTCTCGTTAGCTTGGTTTTTGTGTTTGTTGTTTGGCATGTTGGAGATATTTGGTTTCTTCACTGTGGTGTTTTTTCTTGTTACACTATGGCTCTATATTAAGTGGAGTCTTAGACTCAGTGGAGTCTTAGAGGCTTGAGATGAGTGTGGACTGAGAGCTGTGTTTGGTTCCTCAGGGTTGAGGGTGTGTCAAAGATGACACTCCCAGGTTAGGTGTGGTAAATGTCTCTTTCTTTTTTTGATTCAAAAGGGAAGTAATTCTGCACAGCTGAATGTAATTGGAGGTAGTTAGCAGGCAAATGATATACCCACAGGAGCCAGAGATTGGAAGCTCTTTCCCAAGGACCACACAGGAAATCTGTGCTGCCCTTGTTGGACCTCTCAGTTGTAGAGATGCCCACTTGCTCGAGAGGACGCCCAAAAATCCAGACTCCAGACCAGTTGATGCAAAAAGCATGAGGTATTTATTGTACGTTTGCGCAAACGGGCCCCCACCTAAGGCGGTGAGGAGCCCTGAGCGGCAGTTTCACACAGGTTATATAGTCAACAAATTAGCATATGGGATTGGCCGGTTCGGAGGGACAATTAGCATACCAGAGAGTGCTGAGGAGAGTGCTGAGGGAACCAGCTGAGGAGAATGCTGAGGAGAGTGCTGAGGGAACCAGCTGAAGAGAATGCTGAGGAGAGTGCTCAGGGAACCAGCTGAGGAGAATGCTGAGGAGAGTACTGAGACTCTCCGAAGGGGAGTGGCAGCTCTGCTCTGGGCATGCCTAGAGGTTCTCTAAAGGGGATAGACTTTTCCTTCCCAGAGAACGTGCCCGCTGGACCCTGGGGAACATCTAACCTCTTAGGAAGCCCCTGATATCTGCCCAGGCCTAGTTTCTTGTCCCTCTCCCCCATGTTTCTTGTCCCTCTCCCCCATAAGGGTCCTTCACCCTCAGTGTGGGCTCCAATTCTCCTGCAGTCTCCCACTGGGTTGCCAAGTTAGATCCTAACCTCCTGTTATTTCACCCCTTCCCCCAGAGTCAGGTGTTTCTGCTAGGCTCAGGGCCGGTGCAGACCTGAGGTCGCCCTGCTTATGACATATGTCCAAATTGGCGCCTGCTCTGTCTTGCTCACCTTTGAGAGGTGAGCGGAGAGAGAGAAACTTGTGTCCGTATCGGTCACTTTTTTAATTTTTTTTCCTCTCTCTCTTCTAGTTGGCCTGGTGATTTTTTCCCCACGGAGTTTCAAGCCTCGTTCCCTCTGGCCTCCTCTTTCCACTTGCCCGCTGGTGTCTCGGGCTGTTGAGGTTCGGCTCACCTCACGTTCCAGCGCTGGTGTGTTGAGTCTGCCGCTGGTGTCCTGAACTTGGGCTAACTCGCTCTCCACGCAGGTACACTGTGAATCACTAGTTCCGGAAGTGTTTACTCTGCTGTTTCATCCCCTAATCTTCCTTACCCTGCAGTATCTCCACTTATATTAAACAGTCTCCCCCCCCCGGACTAATAGTGTGCTCCCTGCCTATTCCGCCATCTTGCCGCTCTCCTAATTTCCTATCCGGACTTTATTCTTTAGAATGTTTTTTTATCGGGGAACATTTTATTTTGAGCTTGGATACAGCAATTGGTTCCACATGGAGACACCAGCTGAAAATATTCGTATTTTCTAGGGAGAAAGCTAGAGGAACTGCAGCAAACAAACATGATATTTCTGTTTGTATAGATGACATTTTATGCACTTGCCTAACGAAAAGACTTTGCATTTCGCCAAAACCATTTTTACTGTGATTTTCTCGGTCCATTGCATACAAATTCCAAACAACTTTTTCCGGATATGACTGGATGAAACCGGAAATATCCGGGTCTGTTTTTACTAATTGAATGCGAAATATTGTGCAAGTTTCTGTGTTTGTGTATTCTTGATATTATCGATGGACTTTATTGTTTTAAATGTTTTTATCAGGGAACATTTCGTTTTGTCCCGTAGAAACTCTAATTGGTTCACCATGTGGACGCCAGCTCTACACATTCGTATTTTCTAGGGAGAAAGCTAGAGGAACTGTGGCAAACAAACATGATATTTCTGTTTGAATAGATGACACTTTATGCACTTGCCTAACGAAAAAACTTTGCTTTTCTCCAAAACCATTTTTACTGTGATTTTCTCAGTCCATTGCATACGAATTCCAAACGACTTTTTCCGGATATGACTGGATGAAAACAGAAATATCCAGTTATATTTTGGCAAACTCAATCCGAAATATTGTGATAGCCTCTGTGTTTGTGTTTTCTGGATATTATCGATGGACTTTATTGTTTTGTATGTTTTTATCAGTGAACATTTAATTTTGTACTGAAGAAACAATAATTGGTTCCACATGGAGACACCAACTCTACACATTCGTATTTTATAGGGAGAAAGCTGGAGGAACTGCGACAAAAATGATATTTCTGTTTGTATAGATGACATTTTATGCGCTTCCCAACGAAAAGACTTTGCTTTTCTCCAAAACCATTTTTTCCTGTGATTTTCTCGGTCCATTGCATACGAATTCCACACCAGATTGTCCGGATATGAATGGATGAAACCGGAAATATCTGGTTTTGTTTTGCTTAACTCAATCCCAGATATTGCTACAGCCTCTGTGTTTGATTTTTCTAGATATTATCCACAGACTTTATTGTTTTGAATGTTTTTTATTGGGGAACATTTTATTTTGAGCTTGGATACAGGAAGTCGTTCCACATGGAGACACTAGCTCTACACATTCGTATTTTCTACGGAGAAAACTAGAGGAACTGCGGCAAACAAACATGATATTTCTGTTTGTATCGATGATATTTTATGCACTTGCATAAAGTAAAGACTTTGATTTCTACAAAACAATTTTTACTCTTATTTGCTCAGCCCATAGCATACGAATTCCAAACCACTTTGTCCGGATATGACTGGATGAAAACAGAAATATCCAGTTGTGTTTTGGCTAACTCAATCTGAAATATTGTGAAAGCCTCTGTGTTTTTTTTTCTCGATATTATTGATGGACTATATTGTTTTGAATATTTTTATCAGGGAACAATTAATTTTGGGCTTGGAATCACTAATTGGTTCTACATGGAGACACCAGCTCTACACATTCATATTTTCTAGGGAGAAATCTGCAAGGACTGCGACAAACAAACATGATATTTCTGTTTGTATAGACGACATTTTATGCACTTGCCTAACGAAAAGACTTTGCTTTTCTCCAAAACCATTTTTCCTGTGATTTTCTCGGTCCATTGCATACGAATTCCACACCAGTTTGTACGGATATGACTGGATGAAGCCAGAAATATCTGGTTTTGTTTTGCTTAACTCAATCCCAGATATTGCTACAGCCTCTGTGTTTGATTTTTCTAGATATTATCCACAGACTTTATTGTTTTGAATGTTTTTTATCGGGGAACATTTTATTTTGAGCTTGGATACAATAAGTCGTTCCACATGGAGAAACTAGCTCTACATATTCGTATTTTCTAGGGAGAAAGCTAGAGGAACTGTGGCAAACAAACATGATATTTCTGTTTGTATCGATGACATTTCATGCACTTCCCTAACGAAATGACTTTGCTTTTCTCCAAAACCAGTTTTACTGTGATTTTCTCGGTCCATTGCATAGGAATTCCACAACTGTTTGTCCAGATATGACTGGTTGAAACCAGAAATATCTGCTTGTGTTTTGGCTAACTCAATCTGAAATATTGCTACAGTCTCTGTGTTGGTGTTTTCTCGATATTATCGATGGACTATATTGTTTTGAATGTTTTTATCAGGGAACACTTAATTTTGTGCTTGGAATCACTAATTGGTTCCACATGGAGACACCAGCTCTACACATTCGTATTTTATAGGCAGAAAGCTGGAGGAATTGCAACAAACAAACATGATATTTCTGTTTGTATAGACGACATTTTATGCACTTGCCTAACGAAAAGACTTTGCTTTTCTCCAAAACCATTTTTACTGTGATTTTCTCGGTCCATTGCATACGAATTCCACACCAGTTTTTCCGGATATGACTGGAAGAAAACAAAAATATCCTGTTTTGTTTTGCTTAACTGAATCCCAGATATTGCTAGAGCATCTGTGTTTGATTTTTCTAGATATTATCCACAGATTTAATGTTTTGAATGTTTTTTTATCGGGGAACATTTTACTTTGAGCTTGGATACAGCAATTGGTTCCACATGGAAACACCAGCTCTATATATTCATATGATCTTGGGAGAAAGCTAGAGGAACTGCGGCAAACAAACATGATATTTCTGTTTATATCGATGATATTTTATGCACTTGCCTATCGTAAAGACTATCCTTTTCTCCAAAGCCATTTTTACTCTGATTTTTTCAGACCATAGCATACGAAGTCCACACCACTTTGTGCAGATATGACTGGATGAAACCGGAAATATCCGGTTGTGTTTAGGCTAACTCAATCCCAGATATTGCTACAGCCTCTGTGTTTGTGTATTCCTGATATTATCCACAGACCTTATTGTTTTGAATGTTTTATCAGGGAACATTTAATTTTGATCTTGGAAACACTAATTGGTTCCACATGGAGACACCAGCTCTACACATTCATATTTTCTAGGGAGAGAGCTAGAAGAACTGCGTCAAACAAACATGATATTTCTCTTTGTATAGATGACATTTTATGTACTTGCCTAACGAAAAGACTTTGCTTTTATCCAAAACTATTTTTACTGTGAATATCTCGGTCCATTGCATATGAATTCCACACCAGTTTGTCCGGATATGACTGGATGAATCCAGAAATATCTGGTTTGGTTTTGGCGAACTCAATCCCAGATATTTCTACAGCCTCTGTATTTGTGTTTCCAGATATTTTCCATGGACTTTATTGTTTTGAATGTTCTATATCGGGGAATAATTAATTTGTGCTTGGAAACATTAATTGGTTCCACATGGAGACACCAGTTCTATATATTCGTATTTTATAGGGAGAAAGCTAGAGGAACTGCCGCAAAAAAAAAAATGATATTTCTGTTTGTATCGATGACATTTTATGCACTTGCATAACGTAAAGACTTTGATTTTCTATAAAACCCTTTTTACTCTGATTTTTTCAGCCCATAGCATACGAATTCCACACCATTTTGTCCGGATGTGACTGGAAGAAACTAGAAATACCGGTTGTGTTTTGGCTAACTCAATGCGAAATATTGTGAGTTTCTCTGTTGGTCTTTTCTGGATATTATCCATGGACTTTATTGTTTTGAATGTTTTTTCAGGGAACATTTAATTTTGTACCTTTGAAACACTAATTGGTTCATCATGGGGAAATCAGCTCTACACATTCGTATTTTCTAGGGAAAAAGCTAGAGGAACTGCGACAAACAAACATGATATTTTTTTAAACTTTTATTTAATGAATATAAATTTCCAAAGTACAACTCATGTGTTACAATGGCTTCCCCCTCCCAAAACTTCCCTCCCACCCACAACCCTCCCCTTTCCCGCTCCCTCTCCCCTTCCAATCACATCATGATTCATTTTCAATTCTCTTTATATACAAAAGATCAGTTTAGTATAAATTAGGTAATGATTTCAACAGTTTGCCCCCATATAGCAACACAAAGTGAAAAAAAAATACTGTTTGAGTACTAGTTATAGTATTAAATAAGAGTGTACAGCACATTAAAGGCAGAGATCCTACATATTATTTTTTTTAAAAAAATAATTAATTTTCTATGCCATTTCCAATTTAACACCAGGTTTTTTTTTTCATTTCCAATTATCTTTATATACAGGAGATCGATTCAGTATATAATTAGTAAAGATCTCATCAGTTTTTACCCACGCAGAAACACAAAGTGTAAAAATATTTTTTCAGTTCTAGTTATAGCATCACTGCACATTAGACAACACATTAAGGACAGATCCCACATGGGATGTAAGTACACAGTGACTCCTGTTGCTGACTTAACAATTTGACACTCTTGTTCATGGCGTCAGTAATCTCCCTAGGCTCTAGTCATGAGTTGCCAGGGCTATGGAAGCCTTTAGGGTTCGCTGACTTTGATCTTATTCCGATAGGGTCACAGTCAAAGTGGAAGTTCTCTCCTCCCTTCAGAGAAAGGTACCTCCTTCTTTGATGTCCCCGTTCTTTCCACCGGGATCTCACTCACAGAGATCTTTCATTTAGGTCTTCTTCTTTTTTTTCTTTTCCATGGTATCTTGGCTTTCCATGCCTACAATGCTCTCATGGGCTCTTCAGCCAGATCCGAAAGCCTTAAAGGGCTGATTCTGAGGCCAGAGTGTCGTCTAGGACATCTGCCATTCTATGAGTCTGCTGTGTATCCCACTTCCCATGCTGGATCCTTCTCTCCCTCCTTGATTCTATCAGATAGTATTAGCAGACAGTAGTCTTGTTTGTGTGATCCCTTTGTTTCTTAGACCTATCCAAGCCATCCAATGTGAACTGAAATTGATCACTTGGACTAGTGAGATGGCATTGGTACATGCCTCCTTGATGGGATTGTATTGGAATCCCCTGGCACATTACTATCTCCATCATTTGGGGCAAGACTGATTGTGCATGTCCCAAACTGTGCATCTCCTCCCTCTCTTTTCCCACTCTGAAATTTAACAGGGATCACTTTTCAGTTAAAATTTAAACACCTAAGAATAATTGTGAGTTAATTACAGAGTTCAACCACTAGTACTAGAACAACAACAACAACAAATACTAAAAAGGATAAAGTATTACATTGTACATCTAGAGTCAGGACAAAAGCTGATCAGGTCATTGTTTCTTATAGTGTCCATTTCACTTCAACAGGTTTCCCCTTTGGTGCTCAATTGTCACCGATCAGGGAAAACAAATGATATTTGTCTCTTTAGGACTGGCTTAATTCACTCAGCATGATGCTTTCCAGATCCCTCCATCTTGTTGCAAATGTCTGGGTTTCATTGTTCCTTACTGCTGTATAGTATTCTATGGAGTACATGTCCCATAATTTCTTTATCCAGTATACTGTTGATGGGCATTTGGGTTCGATCCAGGTCTTAGCTATTGTGAATTGGGCTGCAATAAACATTAATGTGCAGATGGCCTTTTTATTAGCCAAATTAATTTCCTTTGGGTAAATTCCAAGGAGTGGGATGGCTGTGTTTTGGCTACCTCAATCCCAGATAAGGCTACAGCCTCTGTGTTTGTGTATTCCTGATATTATGAAGGGAATTTGTTGTTTTGAATGTTTTTTTATCAGGGAACTTTTAATTTTGTACCGTTGAAACACTAATTGTTTTCACATGGAGACACCAGCTCTACGCATTCGTATTTTCTACGGAGAAAGCTAGAGGAACTGCGACAAACAAACATGATATTTCTGTTTGTATAGATGACATTTTATGCACTTGCCTAACGAAAAGCCTTTGCTTTTCTCCAAAACCATTTTTACTGTGATTTTCTCGGTCCATTGCATACGAATTCCAAACAAGTTTGTCCGGATATGACTGGATGAAACCAGAAATATCTGGTTGTGTTTTGGCTAACTCAATCCGAAATATTGCTACAGCCTCTGTGTTGTGTATTCCTGATATTATCCATGGACTTTATTTTTTTTTGAATCTTTTTTTTTATCAGGGAACTTTTAAATTTTTGCTTAGAAATACAATTGGTTCCACATGGAGACACAAGCTCTACACATTTGTATTTTCTTGGGAGAAAGCTAGAGGAACTGCGGCAAACAAACATGATATTTCTGTATCTATAGATGACATTTTATGTACTTGCCTAACATAAAGACTTTGCTTTTCTTCAAAACCATTTAATGTGATTTTCTCGAATCATTGCATACGAATTCCACACCAGTTTGTCCGGATATGACTGGATGAAACCGGAAATATCTGGTTTTGTTTTGGCTAACTCAATCCCAGATATTGCTACAGCCTCTGTGTTTGATTTTTCTGGATATTATCCACAGATTTTATTGTTTTGAATGTTTTTTATCGGGGAACATTTTATTTTGAGCTTGGATAAAGCAATTCATTCCACATGGAGACACTAGCTCTACATATTCGTATTACCTAGGGAGAAAGCTAGAGGAACTGCGGCAAACAAACATGATATTTCTGTTTGTATAGATGACATTTTATGCACTTGCGTAACGAAAAGAATATGCTTTTCTCCAAAACCATTTTTACTGTGATTTTCCCCGTCCATTGCATACGAATTCCAAACCAGTTTGTCCGGATATGACTGGATGAAACCAGAAATACCCTGTTGTGTTTTGGCTAACTCAATCCGAAATATTTTGAAAGCCTCTGTGTTTGTCTTTTCTTGATATTATCGATGGACTTTCTTGTATTGAATGATTTATCAGGGAACATTTAATTTTGTACCGTAGAAACACTAATTGTTTCCACATGGCGACACCAGCTCTAAACATTCGTATTTTCTAGGGAGAAAGCTAGAGGAACTGCGGCAAACAAACATGATATTTCTCTTTCTATAGATGACTTTTTATGTACTTGCCTAACATAAAGACTTTGCTTTTCTTCAAAACCATTTAATGTGATTTTCTTGGTCCATTGCATACGAATTCCACACCAGTTTGTCCAGATTGACTGGATGAAACCGGAAAATCTGGTTTTGTTTTGGCTAACTCAATCCCAGATATTGCTACAGCCTCTGTGTTTGTGTTTTCTGGATATTATCGATGGACTTTATTGTTTTGAATGTTTTTATCAGGGAACATTTAATTTTGTACCGTAGAAACACTAATTGGTTCATCATGGTGACACCAGCTCTACACATTCATATATTCTCGGGAGAAAGCTAGAGGAAATGCGGCAAACAAACATGATATTTCTGTTTGTATCGTTGATATTTTATACACTTGCCTAACGAAAAGACTTTGCTTTTCTCAACAACCATTTTACTCTAATTTTCTCAGCCCAATACATACGAATTCCACACCACTTTGTCCGGATATGACTGGATGAAACCAGAAATATCCGGTTGTGTTTTGGTTAACTCACTCCGAAATTTTGTGAAAGCCTCTGTGTTTGTGTATTCCTGATATTATCAACGGACTTCATTGTTTGAAAGTTTTTTATAAGGGAACATTTAATTTTGTGCTTGGAATCACTAATAGGTTCCACAGGGAGACATTAGCTCTACACATTCATATTTTCTAGGGAGAAAGCTAGAGGAACTGTTAACAACAAACATGATATTTCTGTTTGTATTGATGACATTTTATGGTCTTGCCAAACGAAAAGACTTTGCCTTTCTCTAAAACCATTTTTACTGTGATTTTCTCGGTCCATTGCATCTGAAATCCAAATGACTTTTTCCGGATATGACTGGATGAAACCTGAAATATCCGGTTGTGTTTTGGCTAACTCAATCCGAAATATGGAGAAAGCCTCTGTGCTTGGGTTTTCTGGAATCATCGATGGACATTATTGTTTTGAATATTTTTATAAGGGAACATTTAATTTTGTACCATAGAAGCACTAATTGGTTCATCATGGGGACACCAGCTCTACACATTCGTATTTTCTAGGGAGAAAGCTAAAGGAACTGCAGCAAACAAACATGATATTTCTGTTTGTATCGATGAGATTTTATGCACTTGCCTAATGAAAAGATTTTGCTTTTCTCCAAAATCACTTTACTCTGATTTTCTCATTGCTTTGAATGTTTTTATCAGGGAACATTTAATTTTGTGCTTGGAATCACTAATTGTTTCCACATGGAAACACCACCTAAACATATTCGTATTTTCTAGGGAGAAAGCTAGAGGAACTGCGACAAACAAACATGATATTTCTGTTTGTATAGATGACATTTTATGCACTTGCCTCACGAAAAGACTTTGCTTTTCTCCAAAACCATTTTTACTGTAATTTCTCGATCCATTGCATATGAATTCCACACCAGTTTGTCCAGATTCACTGGATGAAACCGGAAATATCCGGTTGTGGTTGGCTAACTCAATCCCATATATTGCTACAGCCTCTGTGTTTGTGTATTATTGATATTATCCACGGACTTCACTGTTTTGAATGTTTTTTATAAGGGAACATTTAATTTTGAGCTTGGAAACACTAATTGTTTCCAAATGGAGACACCAGCTCTACACATTCGTATTATCTAGAGAGCATGCTAGAGGAACTACGACAAACAAACATGATATTTCTGTTTGTATAGATGAGATTTTATGCACTTGCCTAATGAAAAGACTTTGCTTTTCTCTAAAACCATTTATACTGAGATTTTCTCAGTCCTTTGCATACGAATTCCCCACCAGTTTGTCCGGATATGACTGGACGAAACCGGAAATATCCGGTTTTTTTTGGCTAACTCAAATCCAGATATTGCTATAGCCTCCGTTTTTGTGTATTCCTGATATTATCAATGGGCTTTATTGTTTTAAAATTTTTTTATCTGGGAAAATTTATTTTTGTTCCTGGAAACACTAACTGGTTCGACATGGAGACACCAGCGCTACACTGGAAGAAACCAGAAATATCCGGTTGTGTTTTGGCTAACTCAATCCGAAATATTGTGAAAGACACTGTGTTTGTGTTTTCCGGATTTTATCAATGGAATTTATTGCTTTGAAGGTTTTTTATCAGGGAACATTTAATTTTGTGCTTGTAAACACTAATTGTTTCCACATGGAGACACCAGCTCTACACATTCGTATTTTCTACGGAAATCTTAGAGGAACTACGGCAAAGAAACATGATATTTCTGTTTGTATAGATGACATTTTATGCACTTGCCTGACGAAAAGACTTTGCTTTTCTCCAAAACCATGTGTACTGTGATTTTTTTGGTTCACTGCATACGAATTCGACACCACTTTGTCCGGTTATGACTGGATGAAACCAGAAATATCCAGTTGTGTTTTGGGTAACTCAATCCGAAATATTGTGAAGGCCTCTGTGTTTCTGTTTTCTGGATATTATCGAAGGACTTTATTTTTTTGAATGTGTTTATCAGGGAACACTTAATTTTGTACCGTAGAAACACTAATTGTTTCATCATGGGGACACCAGCTCTACACATTCGTATTTTCCAGGGAGATGACTAGAGGAACTGCAGCAAACAAACATGATATTTCTGTTTGTCTAGATGACATTTTATGCACTTGCCTAAGGAAAAGACTTTGCTTTTCTCCGAAACCATTTTAATGTGATTTTCTCTGTATAATTCCTATGAATTCCACACCAGTTTGTCCAGATATGACTGGATGAAACCGGAAATATCCGGTTTTGTTTTGGCTAACTCAATCCCAGATATTGCTACAGCTTCTGTGTTTTTTTATTCCTGATATTATCCACGGATTTTATTGTTTTGAATGTTTTTTATCAGGGAACATTTAATTTTGTACCGTTGAAACACTAATTGGTTCATCATGGGGACACCAGCTCTACACATTCGTATTTTCTAGGGAGAAAACTAGAGGAACTGCGGCAAACAAACATGATATTTCTCTTTGTATAGATGACATTTTATACAGTTGCCTAACGAAAAGACTTTGATTTTCCCCAAAACCATTTTTACATTGATTTTTCTCATTCCATTGCATACAAATTCCAGACCACTTTGTCCGGTATGACTGGATGATACCGGAAATATCTGGTTTTGTTTTGGCTAACTCAATCCCAAAAATTGCTACAGCCTCTGTGTTTGTGTTTTCTGCATATTATCAACAGACTTTATTTTTTTGAATGCTTTTTTTATCGGAGAACATTTTATTTTGAGCTTGGGTACAGTAATTGGTTCCACATGGAGACACTAGGTATACACATTCGTATTTTCTACGGAAAACCTAGAGGAACTGCGGCAAACAAACATGATATTTCTGTTTCTATAGATGACATTTTATGCACTTGCCTAACGAAAAGACTTTGCTTTTCTCCAAACCATTTTTACTGTGATTTTCTCGGTCCATTGCATATGAATTCCATACCAGTTTGTCCGGTTATGACTGGATGAAACCGGAAATGTCTGTGTTTTTTTTTTTTTTTTTTTTTTTTGCTGTCTCAATCCCAGATATTGCTACAGCCTCTGTGTTTGTGTTTTTTGGACATTATCAATGGACTTTATTGTTTTGAATATTTTCATCAGGGAACCTTTAATTTTGTGCTTCGAAACACTAATTGGTTCCACATGGAGACACCAGCTCTACACATTCATATTTTCTAGGGAGAAAGCTAGAGGAACTGTGGCAAACAAACATGATATTTCTGTTTGTATCGATGACATTTTATACACTTGCTTAAGGAAAAGACTTTGCTTTTCTCAACAACCATTTTACTCTAATTTTCTCAGCCCAATACATACGAATTCCACACCACTTTGTCCGGATATGAGTGGATGAAACCAGAAATATCCGGTTGTGTTTTGGTTAACTCACTCCGAAATTTTGTGAAAGCCTCTGTGTTTGTGTATTCCTGATATTATCAACGGACTTCATTGTTTGAAAGTTTTTTATAAGGGAACATTTAATTTTGTGCTTGGAATCACTAATAGGTTCCACAGGGAGACATTAGCTCTACACATTCATATTTTCTAGGGAGAAAGCTAGAGGAACTGTTAACAATAAACATGATATTTCTGTTTGTATCGATGACATTTTATGGTCTTGCCAAACGAAAAGACTTTGCCTTTCTCTAAAACCATTTTTACTGTGATTTTCTCGGTCCATTGCATCTGATATCCAAACGACTTTTTCCGGATATGACTGGATGAAACCTGAAATATCCGGTTGTGTTTTGGCTAACTCAATCCGAAATATGGAGAAAGCCTCTGTGCTTGGGTTTTCTGGAATCATCGATGGACATTATTGTTTTGAATATTTTTATCAGGGAACATTTAATTTTGTACCATAGAAGCACTAATTGGTTCATCATGGGGACACCAGCTCTACACATTCGTATTTTCTAGGGAGAAAGCTAAAGGAACTGCGGCAAACAAACATGATATTTCTGTTTGTATCGATGAGATTTTATGCACTTGCCTAATGAAAAGACTTTGCTTTTATCCAAAATCACTTTACTCTGATTTTCTCATTGCTTTGAATGTTTTTATCAGGGAACATTTAATTTTGTGCTTGGAATCACTAATTGTTTCCACATGGAAACACCACCTGAAGATATTCGTATTTTCTAGGGAGAAAGCTAGAGGAACTGAGGCAAACAAACATGATATTTCTGTTTGTATAGATGACATTTTATGCACTTGCCTCACGAAAAGACTTTGCTTTTCTCCAAAACCATTTTTACTGTAATTTCTCGATCCATTGCATATGAATTCCACACCAGTTTGTCCAGATTGACTGGATGAAACCGGAAATATCCGGTTGTGTTTTGGCTAACTCAACCCCATATATTGCTACAGCCTCTGTGTTTGTGTATTACTGATATTATCCACGGACTTCACTGTTTTGAATGTTTTTTATAAGGGAACATTTAATTTTGACCTTGGAAACACTAATTGTTTCCAAATGGAGACACCAGCTCTACACATTCATATTATCTAGAGAGCATGCTAGAGGAACTACGACAAACAAACATGATATTTCTGTTTGTATAGATGAGATTTTATGCACTTGCCTAATGAAAAGACTTTGCTTTTCTCTAAAACCATTTATACTGAGATTTTCTCAGTCCTTTGCATACGAATTCCCCACCAGTTTGTCCGGATATGACTGGACGAAACCGGAAATATCCAGTTTTTTTTGGCTAACTCAAATCCAGATATTGCTATAGCCTCCGTTTTTGTGTATTCCTGATATTATCAATGGGCTTTATTGTTTTAAAATTTTTTTATCTGGGAAAATTTATTTTTGTTCCTGGAAACACTAACTGGTTCGACATGGAGACACCAGCGCTACACTGGAAGAAACCAGAAATATCCGGTTGTGTTTTGGCTAACTCAATCCGAAATATTGTGAAAGACACTGTGTTTGTGTTTTCCGGATTTTATCAATGGAATTTATTGCTTTGAATGTTTTTTATCAGGGAACATTTAATTTTGTGCTTGTAAACACTAATTGTTTCCACATGGAGACACCAGCTCTACACATTCGTATTTTCTACGGAAATCTTAGAGGAACTACGGCAAAGAAACATGATATTTCTGTTTGTATAGATGACATTTTATGCACTTGCCTGACGAAAAGACTTTGCTTTTCTCCAAAACCATGTGTACTGTGATTTTTTTGGTTCACTGCATACGAATTCGACACCACTTTGTCCGGTTATGACTGGATGAAACCAGAAATATCCAGTTGTGTTTTGGGTAACTCAATCCGAAATATTGTGAAGGCCTCTGTGTTTCTGTTTTCTGGATATTATCGAAGGACTTTATTTTTTTGAATGTGTTTATCAGGGAACACTTAATTTTGTACCGTAGAAACACTAATTGTTTCATCATGGGGACACCAGCTCTACACATTCGTATTTTCCAGGGAGATGACTAGAGGAACTGCAGCAAACAAACATGATATTTCTGTTTGTCTAGATGACATTTTATGCACTTGCCTAAGGAAAAGACTTTGCTTTTCTCTGAAACCATTTTAATGTGATTTTCTCTGTATAATTCCTATGAATTCCACACCAGTTTGTCCAGATATGACTGGATGAAACCGGAAATATCCGGTTTTGTTTTGGCTAACTCAATCCCAGATATTGCTACAGCTTCTGTGTTTTTTTATTCCTGATATTATCCACGGATTTTATTGCTTTGAATGTTTTTTATCAGGGAACATTTAATTTTGTACCGTTGAAACACTAATTGGTTCATCATGGGGACACCAGCTCTACACATTCGTATTTTCTAGGGAGAAAACTAGAGGAACTGCGGCAAACAAACATGATATTTCTCTTTGTATAGATGACATTTTATACAGTTGCCTAACGAAAGACTTTGCTTTTCCCCCAAACCATTTTTACATTGATTTTTCTCAGTCCATTGCATACGAATTCCAGACCACTTTGTCCGGTATGACTGGATGATACCGGAAATATCTGGTTTTGTTTTGGCTAACTCAATCCCAAAAATTGCTACAGCCTCTGTGTTTGTGTTTTCTGCATATTATCAACAGACTTTATTTTTTTGAATGCTTTTTTTATCGGAGAACATTTTAATTTGAGCTTGGGTACAGTAATTGGTTCCACATGGAGACACTAGGTATACACATTCGTATTTTCTACGGAAAACCTAGAGGAACTGCGGCAAACAAACATGATATTTCTGTTTGTATAGATGACATTTTATGCACTTGCCTAACGAAAAGACTTTGCTTTTCTCCAAACCATTTTTACTGTGATTTTCTCGGTCCATTGCATATGAATTCCATACCAGTTTGTCCGGTTATGACTGGATGAAACCGGAAATATCTGGTTTTTTTTTTTTTGCTAACTCAATCCCAGATATTGCTACAGCCTCTGTGTTTGTGTTTTTTGGACATTATCAATGGACTTTATTGTTTTGAATATTTTCATCAGGGAACCTTTAATTTTGTGCTTCGAAACACTAATTGGTTCCACATGGAGACACCAGCTCTACACATTCTTATTTTCTAGGGAGAAAGCTAGAGGAACTGCGGCAAACAAACATGATATTTCTGTTTGTATCGATGACATTTTATACACTTGCCTAAGGAAAAGACTTTGCTTTTCTTCAAAACCATTTTTATTGTGATGTTCTCGGTCCATTGCATGCGATTTCCACACCAGTTTGTCGGGATATGACTGGATGAAACCAAAAATATATGGTTGAGTTTTGGCTAACTCAATACAAAATATTCCTACAGCCTCTGTGTTTCTGTTTTCTGGATATTATCGATGGACTTTATTGTTTTGAATGTTTTTATCATGGAACATTTATTTTTTTACCGTTGAAACACTAATTGGTTCATTATGGGAACACCAGCTCTACACATTCGTATTTTCTAGGGAGAAAGCTAGAGGAACTGCGGCAAACAAACATGGCATTTCTGTTTGTATCGAAGAGATTTTATGCACTTGCCTAATGAAAAGACATTTCTTTTCTCCCAACCATTTTTACTGTGATTTTCTCAGTCCATTGCATATGAATTCCACACCAGTTTGTCCGGATATGACTGGATGAAACCAGAAATATCCGGTTATGCTTTGGGTAACTCAATACGAAATATTGCTGCAGCATCTGTGTTTGTTTTTTTCTGGATAGTATACACGGACTTTATTATTTTGAATGTTTTTTTATCTGGAATATTTAATTTTGTGCAAGGAATCACTAATTGGTTCAACATGGAGACACCAGCTGAATATATTCATATTTTCTGTGGCGAAAGCTAGAGGAACTGCGACAAACAAAGATGATATTTCTGTTTGTATAGATCACATTTTATGCATTGCCTAACGAAAGACGTTGCTTTTCTTCAAAACCATTTTTACTGTGATTTTCTCGGTCCATTGCATACGAATTACACACCAGTTTGTCCGGATATGACAGGATAAAGCCGGAAATATCCAGTTTTGTTTTGGCTAACTCAATCCCAGATATTGCTACAGCCTCTGTGTTTGTGTTTTCCGGATATTATACAAGGACTTTATTATTTTGAAAGTTTTTTATCGGGGAATATTTTATTTTGAGCTTGGATACAGTAATTGATTCCACAATGAGACACCAGCTGAACATATTCGTATTTTCTAGGAAGAAAGCTAGAGGAACTGCGGCAAACAAACATGATATTTCTGTTTGTATAGATGACATTTTATGCACTTCCCTAACAAAAATACATTGCTTTTCTCCAAAACCATTTGTAATGTGATTTTCTAAGTCCATTGCGTACGATTTCCACACCGTTTTGTCCAGATATGACTGGATGAAACCGGAAATATCTGGTTTTGTTTTGCTAACTCAATCCCAGATATTGCTACAGCCTCTGTGTTTGTGTTTTCTGAATATTATCAACGGACTTTATTGTTTTGAATGTTTTTATCGGGGAACATTTTATTTTGAGCTTGGATACAGTAATTGGTTCCACATGGAGACACCAGCTCTACATATTCGTATTTTCTCAGGAGAAAGCTAGAGGAACTGCGAAAAAAAATATGTTATTTCTGTTTTTATAGTTGACATTTTATGCACTTGCCTAACGAAAAAACTTTGCTTTTCTCCAAAACCCTTTTTATTGTGAATTTCTCTGTCCGTTGCATGTGAATTCCACATCAGTTAGTCCGGATATGACTGGTGAAACCAGAAATATCCGATTTTGTTTCAGCTAACTCAATCCCAGATATTGCTCCAGCCTCTGTTTGTGTATTCCTGATATTATTCACGGACTTTATTTTTTTTAATGTCTTTTATCACGGAACATTTAATTTTTTGCATGGAAACACTACTTGGTTCCACATGGAGACACCAGCTCTACACATTCGTATTTTCTAGGGAGAAATCTAGAGGAACTGCGGCAAACGAACATGATATTTCTGTTTGTATAGATGACATTTTATGCACTTCCCTAACAAAAATACATTGCTTTTCTCCAAAACCATTTTTACTGTGATTTTCTCGGTCCATTGCATACAAATCCCAAACCACTTTGTCTGGATATGACTGGATGAAACCAGAAATATCTGGTTGTGTTTTGGCTAACTCATTCCCAGATATTGCTACAGCCTCTGTGTTTGTGTTTTCTGAATATTATCAACGGACTTTATTGTTTTGAATGTTTTTATCGGGGAACATTTTATTTTGAGCTTGGATACAGTAATTGGTTCCACATGGAGACACCAGCTCTACATATTCGTATTTTCTCAGGAGAAAGCTAGAGGAACTGCGAAAAAAAATATGTTATTTCTGTTTTTATAGTTGACATTTTATGCACTTGCCTAACGAAAAGACTTTGCTTTTCTCCAAAACCCTTTTTATTGTGAATTTCTCTGTCCGTTGCATTTGAATTCCACACCAGTTTGTCCGGATATGACTGGTGAAACCAGAAATATCTGATTTTGTTTCAGCTAACTCAATCCCAGATATTGCTCCAGCCTCTGTTTGTGTATTCCTGATATTATTCACGGACTTTATTTTTTTTAATGTCTTTTATCACGGAACATTTAATTTTTTGCATGGAAACACTACTTGGTTCCACATAAAGACACCAGCTCTACACATTCGTATTTTCTAGGGAGAAATCTAGAGGAACTGCGGCAAACAAACATGATATTTCTGTTTCTATCGATGACATTTTATGCACTTGGCGAACAAAAAGACTTTGCTTTTCTCCAAAACCATTTTTGCTGTGATTTTTCTTGGTCCATTTCACACGAATTCCACACCACTTTGTCCGGATAAGAATGGAGGAAAACAGAAATATCCGGTTGTGGTTTGGCTAACTCAATCCGAAATATTGTGAAAGCCTCTGTGTATGTTTTTTCTGGATATTATCGATGGACTTTATTGATTTGAATTGTTTTATCAGGGAACATTTATTTTTTTACCAATGAAACACTAATGGGTTCCACATGGGGACACCAGCTCTAGATATTCATATTTTCTAGGGAGAATGCTAGAGGAACTGCTGCAAACAAACATGATATATCTGTTTGTTTCGATGACATTTTATGCACTTGCCTAACGAAAAGACTTTGCTATTCTCCAAAACCATTTTTACTGTGATTTTCTAAGTCCATTGCATATGAATTCCACACCAGTTTAACAGATATGACTGGATGAAACCGGAAATATCCGGTTTTGTTTCCCTAACTCAATCCCAGATATTGCTACATCCTCTGTGTTTGTGTTTTCTGAATATTATCAACGGACTTCCTTGTTTTGAATGTTTTTATTGGGGAACATTTTATTTTGAGCTTGGATACAGTAATTGGTTCCACATGGAGACACCAGCTCTACACACTTGTATTTTCTAGGGAGAAAGCTAGAGGAACTGCGGCAAACAAACATGATATTTCTGTTTGTATAGATGACATTTTATGCACTTGCCTAATGTAAAGAGTTTCTTTTCTCCAAAACCAATTTTACTGTGATTTTCATGGCCCATTGGATACGAATTCCATACCAGTTTGTCCGGATATGACTGGATGAAACCAGAAATATCCGGTTGTGTTTTGGCTAACTCAATGCGAAATATTGTGAGTTTCTGTGTTTGTGTTTTCTGGTTATTATCGATGGACTTTATTGTTTTCAATTTTTTTATCAGGGAACATTTTATTTCGTACCGTATAAACTCTATTTGGTTCATCATGGGAACACCAGCTCTACACATTCGTATTTTCTAGGGAGAAAGCTAGAGGAACTGCGGCAAACAAACATGATATTTTTGTTTCTATAGATGACATTTTATGCACTTGCCTCACGAAAAGACTTTGCTTTTCTCCAAAACCATTTTTACTGTGATATTCTCGGTCCATTGCATACGAATTCCACACCAGTTTGTCCGGATATGACTGGATGAAACCAGAAATATCCGGTTTTGTTTTGGCTAGCTCAATCCCAGATATTGCTACAGCCTCTGTGTTTGTGTATACCTTATATTATCCACGGAATTTATTGTTTTGAATTTTTTTTTATTGGGGAGCATTTAATTTTGTTCTTGGAAACACTAATTGGTTCCACATGGAGACACCAGCTCTACACATTCGTATTTTCTAGGGAGAAAGCTAGAAAAACCGCGGCAAACACACATGATATTTTTCTTTGTATAGAGGACATTTTATGCACTTGCCTAACGAAAAGACTTTGCTTTTCTCCAAAACCATTTTTGCTGTGATTTTCTCGGTCCATTGTATACGAATTTCACACCATTTTGTCAGCATATGACTGGATGGAACAGGAAGTATCCGGTTTTGTTTTGGCTAACTCAATCCGAAATATTGCAATAGCCGCTGGGATTGTGCATTCCTGATATTATCCACAGTCTTTATTGTTTTGAATGTTTTTTATCAGGGAACATTTAATTATGTACCGTTGAAACACTAATTGTTTCCACATGGAGACAGCAGCTCTGCACATTCGTATTTTTCAGGGAGAAAGCTAGAGGAACTGCGGGAAACAAACATGATATTTCTGTTTGTATAGATGACTTTTTATGCACTTGCCTAACGAAAACACTTTGCTTTTCTCCAAAACCATTGTTACTGTGATTCTTTTGGTTCACTGCATACGTATTCCACACCACTTTGTCCAGATATAACTGGATGAAAACAGAAACATCCGGTAGTGTTTGGCAAACTCAATCCGAAATATTGTGAACGCCTCTGTGTTTGTGTTTTCTGGATATTATCAATGGACTTTATTGTATTGAATATTTTTCAGGGAACATTTAATTTTGTACCGTAGAAACACTAATTGGTTCATCATAGGGACACCAGCTTACACATTCTTATTTTCTAGGGAGAAAGCTAGAGGAACTGCTGCAAACAAACATGATATTTCTGTTTGTATAGATGACATTTTACACACTTACCTTAGGAAAAGACTTTGCTTTTCTCCAAAACCATTTTTACTGTGATTTTCTCGGTCTATTGCATACGAATTCCACACCAGTTTGTCCGGATATGATGGCATGAAACCGGAAATATCCGGTTTTGTTTTGGCTAACTCAATCCGAAATATTGTGAAAGTGTGTGTGCTTGTGTTTTCTGGATATCATTGTTGGATATTCTTGTTTTGAATGTTTTTATCTGGGAACATTTTATTTTGTGCCCTAGAAACACTAATTGGCACCACATGGGGACACAAACTCTACACATTCGTATTTTCTAGGGAGCAAGCTAGAGGAACTGTGGCAAACAAACATGATATTTCTGTTTCTATCGATGACATTTTATGCACTTGCCTAATGCAAAAAGTTTGCTTTTCTCCAAAACCATTTTTACTGTGAATATCTCGGTCCATTGCTACGAATTTCACACCACTTTGTCTGGATATGTCTGCATGAAACCAGAAATATCCTATTTTGTTTTGGCTAACTCAATCCCAGCTATTGCTTCAGCCTCTGTGTTTGTTTTTTCTGGCTATTATCAATGGACTTTATTCTTTTCAATGTTTTTTATCGGGGAACATTTTATTTTGAGCTTGGATACAGTAATTGGTTCCACATGGAGACACCAGCTCTACACATTCGTATTTTCTAGGGAGAAAGCTAGAGGAACTGTGGCAAACAAACATGATATTTCTGTTTGTATCCATGACATTTTATGCACTTGCCTAACGAAAAGACTTTTCTTTTCTCCAAATCCATTTGTACTGTGATTTTCTCGGTCCATTGCAAGCGAATTCCTCACCAGTTTTTCTGGATATGACTGGATGAAACCAGAAATATCCGGTTCTGTTTTGGCTAACTCAATCCGAAATATTGCTACAGACTCTGTGTTTGTGTTTTCTGGATATTATCGATGAACTCATTGTTTTGAATGTTTTCATCAGGGAACATTTAATTTTTTACCGTTGAAACACTAATGGGTTCCACATGGGGACACCAGCTCTACACATTCATATTTTCTAATGAGAATGCTAGAGGAACTGCGGCAAACAAACATGATATTTCTGTTTGTATAGAGGATATTTTATGCACTTGCCTAACGAAAAGACTTTGCTTTTCTCCAAATCCATTTGTATTGTGATTTTCTCGGTCCATTGCATGCAAATTCCACATCACTTTTTCTGGATATGACTGGATGAAACCGGAAATATCCGGTTCTGTTTTGGCTAACTCAATCTGAAATATTGCTACAGACTCTGTGTTTCTGTTTTCTGGATATTATCGTTGAACTCATTGTTTTGAAAGTTTTTATCAGGGAACATTTAATTTTTTAGCATTGAAACACTAATGGGTTCCACATGGGGACACCAGCTCTACACATTCATATTTTCTAATCAGAAAGCTAGAGGAACTGCGGAAACAAACATGATATTTCGGTTTATATAGATGACATTTTATGCATTTGCCTAAGAAAAGATTTTGCTTTTCTCCAATACCATTTTTACTGTGATTCTCTAAGTCCATTGCATACGAATTCCACACCAGTTTGTCCGGATTTGATGGATGAAACCGAAATTTCCGGTTTTGTTTTGGCTAACTCAATTCCTGATATTGCTACAGAATCTGTGTTAGTGTATTCCTGATATTATCCACAGACTTTATTGTTTTGAATGTCTTTTTTCAGGGAACATTTAATTTTGTGCTTGGAAACACGAATTGTTTCCACATGGAGACACCAGCTCTACACATTCGTATTTTCTAGGGAGAAAGCTAGAGGAACTGTGGCAAGCAAACATGATATTTCTGTTTGTATAAATGACATTTTATGCACTTGCCTAACGAAAAGACTTTGCTTTTCTCCAAAACCATTTGTACTGTGATTTTCTCGGTCCACTTCATACGAATTCCACACCAGTTTGACAGGATATGACTGGATGAAACCGGAAATATCCGGTTTTGTTTTGGCTAACTCAATCTGAAATATTGCTACAGCCTCTGTTTTTGGGTTTTCTGGATATTATCGATGAACTCAATATTTTGAATGTATTTATCAGGGAACATTTAATTTTTTAGCATTGAAACACTAATGGGTTCCACATGGGGACACCACCTCTACACATTCATATTTTCTAATCGAAAAGCTAGAGGAATTTTGGCAAACAAACATGATATTTCTGTTTGTATAGATGACATTTTATGCACTTGCCTAATGAAAAGACTTTGCTTTCCTCCAAAACAATTTTTACTGTGAATATCTCGGTCCAGTGCATACTGTTGGAGTACTAGTTATAGCATTAAATAAGAGTGTACAGCACATTAAAGGCAGAGATCCTACATAATATTTTTTAAAAATTAATTAATTTTCTATGCCATTTCCAATTTAACACCAGGTTTTTTTTCATTTCCAATTATCTTTATATACAGAAGATCGATTCAGTATATAATTAGTAAAGACCTCATCAGTTTGTACCCATGCAGAAACACAAAGTGTAAAAATACTGTTTCAGTACTAGTTATAGCATCATTGCATGTTAGACAACACAATAAGGACAGATCCCACATGGGATGTAAGTACACAGTAAATCCTGTTGCTGACTTAACAATTTGACTCTCTTGTTCATGGCGTCAGTAATTTCATTCGTAATTTCTACGGAGAAACCTATAGGAATTGCGGCAAACAAACATGATATTTCTGTTTGTGTCGATGACATTTTATGCACTTGCCTAACGAAAATACTTGCTTTTCTCCAATACCATTTGTACTGTGATTTTCTCTGTCCATTGCATACTAATTCCACACCACTTTGTCCGGATATGACTGGATGAAACGAGAAAGATCTGGTGGTGTTTTGCCTAACTCAATCCCAGATATTGCTACAGCCTCTGTGTTTGTGTATTCCTGATATTATCCACAGACTGTATTGTTTTGAATGTTTTTTTTATCAGGGAACATTTAATTTTGTACCATAGAAACATTAATTGTTTCCACATGGAAACACCAGCTCTACACATTCGTAATTACTTTTTTTTATTAAACTTTTATTTCATGAATATAAATTTCCAAAGTACAGCTCATGGGTTACAATGGATTACCTCTCCCAAAACTTCTCTCCCACCCACAACCCTCCCCTTTCCTGCTCCCTCTCCCCTTCTTATCACATCATGATTCATTTTCAATTCTCTTTATATACAAAAGATCATTTTAGTGTAAATTAGGTAACGATTTCAACAGTTTGCCCCAATATAGCAACACAAAGTTAATCCTGTTGCTGACTTAAAAATTTGACACTCCTGTTCATGGCGTCAGTAATTACATTCGTAATTTCTACGGAGAAACCTATAGGAATTGCGGCAAACAAACATGATATTTCTGTTTGTGTCGATGACATTTTGTGCACTTGCCTAACGAAAATATATGCTTCTCTCCAAAACCATTTGTACTGTGATTTTCTCGGTCCATTGCATACGAATTCCACAACACTTTGTCCGGATATGAATGGATAAAATGAGAATATCTGGTTGTGTTTTGGCTAACTCAATCCGAAGTATTGCTACAGTCTCTGTGTGTTTGTGTTCCTGATATTATGCATGGACTTTATATTTTTCAATGTTTTTTCAGGGAAAATTTAATTTTGTGCTTTGAAACACTAATTGGATCCACGTGGAGACACCTGCGCTACACATTCGTATTTTTCAGGGAGAAAGCTAGAGGAACTGCGGCAAACAAACATCATATTTCTATTTGTATCGATGACATTTTATGCACTTGCCTAACGTGAAGAATTTGCTTTTCTCCAAAACCAATTGTACTGTGATTTTCTCGGTCTATTGCATACGAATTAAACACCAGTTTGTCCGGCTATGACTGGATGAAACCGGAAATATCCGGATTTGTTTTGGCTAACTCAATCCCAGATATTGCTACAGCCAATGTGTTTGTGTTTTCAGAATATTATACATGGACTTTTGTGTTTTGAATGTTTTTTATCAAGGAACATTTAATTTTGTACCGTAGAAACACAAATTGGTTCCACATAGAGACACCAGCTCCACACATTCGTATTTTCTAGGGAGAAAACTAGAGGAACTGTGGCAAACAAACATGATATTTCTGTATTATCGATGACATTTTATGTACTTGCCTAACGAAAAGACTTTGCTTTTCTCCAAAACCATTTGTACTGTGATTTTCTCAGTCCATTGCATACGAATTCCACACCACTTTGTCCGGATATGCCTGGATGAAATTAGAAATATCGGGTTGTGTTTTGGCTAACTCAATCAGAAGTATTGCTAAAGACTCTGTGTTTGTAAATTCCTGATATAATGCATGAACTTTAATTTTTCAATGTTTTTTTCAGGGAACATTTAATTTTGTGCTTCGAAACACTAATTGGTTCCACGTGGAGACACCAGCTCTACACATTCGTATTTTCCAGGGAGAAAGCTAGTGGAACTGCGGCAAACACACATGATATTTTTGTTTGTATCGATGACATTTTATGCACTTGCCTAAAGAAAAGACTTTGCTTTTCTCCAAAACCAATTGTACTGTGATTTTCTCGGTCCATTGCATACGAATTCCACACCAGTTTGTCCGGATATGACTAGATGAAACCAGTAATATCCGGTTTTGCTTTGTCTCACACAATCCCAGATATTGCTATAGCCTCTGTGTTTGTGTTTTCTGGATATTATCGATGGACTTTATTGTTTTGAATGTTTTTTATCAGGAAACATTTAATTTTGTACCGTAGAAACACTAATTGCTTCATCATGGGGACACCAGCTCCACACATTCGTATTTTCTAGGGAGAAATCTAGAGGAACTGCAGAAAACAAACAAGATATTTCCGTATGTATAGATGACTTTTTATGCATTTGCCTAACGTAGAGACTTTGCTTTTCTCCAAAACCATTTTTGCTGTGATATTCTCGGTCCATTGCATACGTATTCCACACCACTTTGTCCGGATATGACTGGATGAAACCAGAAATATCCGGTTGTGTTTTGGCTAACTCAATCCCAAGTATTGCTACAGACTTTGTGTTTGTGTATTCCTGATATTATGCATGGACTTTAATTTTTAAATGTTTTTATCAGGGAACATTTAATTTTCTGCTTGGAAACACTAATCGGTTCCACGTGGAGACACCAGCTCTACACATTCGTATGTTCCAGGGAGAAAACTAGAGGAATTGCGGCAAACAAACATGATATTTCTGTTTGTATCGATGACATTTTATGCACTTGCCTAACAAAAGGAGTTTGCTTTTCTCCAAAACCATTTTTACTGTGATTTTCTCGGTCCATTGCATACGAATTCCACACAAGTTTGTCCGGATATTACTGGATGAATCCGGAAATATCCGGTTTTGTTTTGGCTAACTCAATCCCATATATTGCTACAGCCTCTGTGTTTGTGTTTTCTGGATATTACCGATGGACTAGGTGTTTTGAATGTTTTTTATCAGGGAATATTTAATTTTGTACCGTCTAAACACTAATTGTTTCACCATGGAGACACCAGCTCTACAAATTCGTATTTTCTAGGGAGAAAGCTAGAGGATCTTCGGCAAACATACATTATATTTCTGTATGTATAGATGACATTTTATGCATTTGCCTAACGTGAAGACTTTGCTTTTCTCCAAAACCAATTGTACTGTGATTTTCTCGGTCAATTGCATACGAATTCCAAAACACTTTTTCCGGATATGACTGGATGAAACCAGAAATATCTGGTTGTGTTTTGGCTAACTCAATCCGAAGTATTGCTACAGTCTCTGTGTTTGTGTATTCCTGATATTATGCATGGACTTTAATTTTTAAATTTTTTTTCAGGGAGCATTTAATTTTGTGCTTGGAAACACTAATTGGTTCCACGTGGAGACTCCAGCTCTACACAATCGTATATTCCAGGGAGACTACTAGAGGAACTGTGGCAAACAAACATCATATTTCTGTTTGTATAGATGACATTTTATGCACTTGCCTAACGAAAAGACTTTACTTTTCTCCAATACCAATTGTACTGTGATTTTCTCGGTCCATTGCATACGAATTCCACACCACTTTTTCTGGATATGACTGGATGAAACCGGAAATAACCGGTTTTGTTTTGGCTAACTCAATCACAGATATTTCTACAGCCAATGTGTTTGTGTTTTCTGGATATTATACATGGACTTTTGTGTTTTGAATGTTTTTTATCAAGGAACATTTAATTTAGTACCGTAGAAACAGTAATTGGTTCCACATGGAGACACCAGCTCTACACATTCGTATTTTCCAGGGAGAAATCTAGAGGAACTGCGGCAAACACACATGATATTTCTATTTGTATAGATGACATTTTTGCACTTGCCACACGAAAAGACTTTGGTTTTCTCCAAAACCAATTGTACTGTGATTTTCTCGGTCCATTGCATACGAATTCCACACCAGTTTGTCCGGATATGACTACATGAAACCGGTAATATCCGGTTTTGCTTTGTCTCACATGATCCCAGATATTGCTACAGCCTCTGTGTTTGTTTTTTCTGGATATTATCGATGGACTTTATTGTTTTGAATGTTTTTTATCAGGGAACATTTAATTTTGTACCGTAGAAACACTAATTGCTTCATCATGGGGACACCAGCTCCACACATTCGTATTTTCTAGGGAGAAAGCTAGAGGAACTGCGGAAAACAAACAAGATATTTCCGTATGTATAGATGACTTTTTATGCATTTGCCTAACGTAGAGACTTTGCTTTTCTCCAAAACCATTTTTACTGTGATTTTCTCGGTCCATTGCATACGAATTCCACACCACTTTGTCCGCATATTACAGGATGAAACGAGAAATATCTGGTTGTGTTTTGGCTAACTCAATCCCAGATATTGTTACCGCATCTGTGTTTGTGTATTCCTGATATTATGCATGGACTTTACATTTTTCAATGTTTTTTTTCAGGGAACATTTAATTTTGTGCTTGGAAAAACTAATTGGTTCCACATGGAGACAGCAGGTGAACATATTCATATTTTCCAGGGAGAAACCTCGAGGAACTGCGGCAAACAAACATGATATTTCTGTTATTATAGATGACATTTTATGCACTTGCCACACGAAAAACTTTTCTTTTCTCCAAAACCATTTTTACTATGATTTTCTCGGTCCATTGCATACTTATTCCACACCAGTTTGTCCGGATATGACTGGATGAAACCAGAAATACCCGGTTGTGTTTTGGCTAACTCAATCCGAAATATTGTTAAGCATCTGTGTTTATGTATTCCTGATATTATCCACGGACTTTATTGTTTTGAATGTTTTTTATCAGGGAACATTTTATTTTGTGCTTGTAATCACTAATTGGTTCCACATGGAGACACCAGCTCTACAAATTCGTATGTGCTAGGGAGAAAGCTAGAGGAACTGTGGCAAAGAAACATGATATTTTTGTTTGTATCGATGACATTTTATGCACTTGGCTATGAACAGAGTCTACTTTTCTCCAAAACCATTTGTACTGTGATTTTCTCGGTCCATTGCATACGAATTCCACACCACTTTTTCCGGATATTACTGGATGAAACCGGAAATATCCGGGTTTTTTTTGGCTAACTCAATCCCAGATATTGTTACTGACTCTTTGTTTGTGTATTCCTGATATTATGCATGGACTTTATATTTTTAAATGTTTTTTTTTTTCAGGGAACATTTAATTTTGTGCTTGGAAACACTAATTGGTTCCACATGGAGACACCAGCTCTACACATTCGAATTTTCCAGGGAGAAAGCTAGAGGAACTGCGGCAAAAAAACATGATATTGCTGTTTGTAGAGATGACATTTTATGCACTTGCCTAACATAAAGACTTTGCTTTTCTCCAAAACCATTTTTACTGTGATTTTCTCGGTCCCCCGACTCCGGGCCGGGGGAGAGGCAGGCGTTCGGCCCGGGAGCCCGCAACAAAGCGGAAGCCTGGGCGGGTCTGCTGGCGGGGGGCTCCAGGCATAGGCGCTGGGCAGTGTAGGACCCGGGATTGGACGAGAGGCAGACCGAAGGCAGAGCCGAGGTAAGTCAGGGCCGGGACGGGGGTCCAAAGAGAGTGTCCGACTGCTTGCCCTGAGCCTGGCTCTGCTGCATCTGGGCCTGCATCTTCTCCAACATCTCCTGCATGCAGCTCAGCTCCTCGTCCTTCTCGCGGATCAACTTCTCCGTCTCGGCCAGGGGCAGCATGGGCAGAGGGATTTCCGTGGCGCTCTGGCGGGAAAGCTTACTGCGGCTGGCATACGAATTCCAAACCAGTTTACCAGATACGACTGGATGAAACCGGAAATACCCGATTTTGTTTTGGCTAACTCAATCCCAGATATTGTTACAGAGTCTGTGTTAGTTTTTTCTGGATATTATCGATGGACTTTATTGTTTCGAATGTTTATATCAGGGAACATTTATTTTTTTACCTTGAAACACTAATGGGTTCCATATGGGGACACCAGCTCTACATATTTGTATATTCTAGGGAGAAAGCTAGAGGAACTGCAGCAAACAAACATGATATTGCTGTTTGTATAGATGACATTTTATGCACTTGCCTAACATAAAGACTTTGCTTTTCTCCAAAACCATTTGTACTGTGATTTTCTCGGCCCATTGCATACAAATTCCACACCAGTTTGTCCGGATATGACTGGATGAAACCAGAAATATCCAGTTGTGTTTTGGCTAACTCAATCCGAAATATTGTGAAAGCTTCTGTGTTTGTGTTTTTTGGTTATTATCAACGGACTTTATTGTTTTGAATGTTTTTATCAGGGAACATTTAATTTTGTACCGTAGAAACACTAATTGGTTCATCATGGGAACACCAGCTCTACACATTCGTATTTTCTAGGGAGAAAGGTTGAGTCACTGCGGCAAACAAACATGATATTTCTGTTTGTATAGATGACATTTTATGCACTTGCCTAACGAAAAGACTTTCCTTTTCTCCAAAACTATTTGTACTGTGATTTTCTTGGTCCATTGCATACGAATTCCACACCAGTTTGTCCGGATATCACTGGATGAAACCGGAAATATCCGTTTTTCTTTTGGCTAACTCAATCCCTGATATTGCCACAGCCTCTGTGTTTGTGTTTTCTGAATATTATCAATGCACTTTATTGTTATGAGTGTTTTTTTTTTTGTCAGGGAGCAATTTATTTTGAGCTTGCATACAGAAATGGTTCCACATGGAGACACCAGCTCTACACATTCGTATTTTCTAGGGAGAAAGCTAAAGGAACTGCGGCAAACAAACATGATATTTCTGTTTCTATCGATGACATGTTATGCACTTGGCTATGAACAGAGTCTACTTTTCTCCAAAACCATTTGTACTGTGATTTTCTCGGGCCATTGCATACGAATTCCACACCAGTTTGTCCGGATTTGATGGATGAAATTGGAAATATCCGGGTTTTTTTTGGCTAACTCAATCCCAGATATTCTTACTGCCTCTTTGTTTGTGTATTCCTGATATTATGCATGGACTTTATATTTTTCAATATTTTTTTTTTCAGGGAACATTTAATTTTGTGCTTGGAAACACTAATTGGTTCCACATGGAGACACAAGCTCTACACATTCGTATTTTCCAGGGAGAAAGCTAGAGGAACTGCGGCAAAAAAACATGATATTGCTGTTTGTATAGATGACATTTTATGCACTTGCCTAACATAAAGACTTTGCTTTTCTCCAAAACCATTTTTACTGTGATTTTCTCGGTCCATTGAATACGAATTCCACAAGAGTTTGTCCGGATTATGACTGGATGAAACTGGAAATATTTGGTTGTGTTTTGGATAACTAAATCCCAGATATTGCTACAGCCTCTGGGTATGTGTATTCCAGATATTATCCACGGACTTTATTGTTTTGAATGTTTTTTATCAGGGAACATTTTATTTTGTGCTTGTAATCACTAATTGGTTCCACATGGAGACACCAGCTCTACATATTCGTATGTTCTAGGGAGAAAGTTAGAGGAACTGCAGCAAACAAACATGATATTTCTGTTTGCATCGATGACATTTTATGCACTTGGCTAACGAACAGAGTCTACTTTTCTCCAAAACCATTTGTACTGTGATTTTCTCGGTCCATTGCATACGAATTCCACACCACTTTGTCCGCATATGACTGGATGAAACCAGAAATATCCTGTTTTGATTTGGCTACCTCAATCTGAAATATTGCTACAGCCTCTGTGTTTGTGTATTCCTGATATTATCCACGGACTTCATATTTTTAATGTATTTTATCAGGGAACATATAATTTTGTGCTTGGAAACACAAATTGGTTCCACATAGAGACACCAGCTCTGCACATTCGTATTTTCTACGGAGATAGCTAGAGGAACAGCGACAAACAAACATGATATTTCTGTTTGTATAGATGACATTTTATGCACCTGCCTCACGAAAAGACTTTGCTTTTCTCCAAAACCATTTTTACTGTGATTTTCTGGGTCCATTGCATACGAATTCCACAGCAATTTTTCCGGATATTACTGGATGAAACCGGAAATATCCGGTTTTCTTTTGCTAACTCAATCCCAGATATTGCTACAGCCTCTGTGTTTGTGTATTCCTGATATTATCCACAGACTTTATTATTCTGAATGTTTTTTTATCAGGGAACATTTAATTTTTTGCTTGGAAACTCTAATTGGTTCCACATGGAGACACCAGCTCTACACATTCTTATATTCTATGGCAAAAGTTAGAGGAACTGCGGCAAACAAACATGACATTTCTGTTTGTATAGATGACAATTTATGCACTTTCCTAACGAAAAGACTTTGCTTTTCTCCAAAACCATTTTTACTGTGATTTTCTCGGTCCATTGCATATGAATTCCACACCACTTTGTCCGCATATGACTGGATGAAACCGGAAATATCCTATTTTATTTCAGCTAACTCAATGCGAAATATTGCTAGGGTCTCTGTGTTTGTTTATTCCTGATATTTTCCACGGAATTTATTTCTCTGAATTTTTTTTTTTCCGGGAACATTTAATTTTGTGCTTGGAAACACTAATTGATTCCACATGGAGACACCAGCTCTACACAATTGTACTTTCTAGGGGAGAAAGCTAGAGGAACTGCGACAAACAATCATGATATTTCTGTTTGTATAGATGACATTTTATCCACTTGCCTCACGTAAAGACTTTGCTCTTCTCCAAAACCATTTGTACTGTGATTTTCTCGGTCCATTGCATACAAATTCCACACCACTTTGTCCGCATATGACTGGATGAATCCAGAAATATCCGGTTTTGTTTTGGCTACCTCAATCTGAAATATTGCTACAGCTTCTGTGTTTGTGTATTCCTGATATTATCCATGCACTTCATATTTTTAATGTATTTTATCAGGGAACATATAATTTTGTGCTTGGAAACACAAATTGGTTCCACATGGAGACATCCGCTCTGCACATTCGTATTTTCTACGGAGATATCTAGAGGAACAGCGACAAACAAACATGATATTTCTGTTTGTATAGATGACATTTTATGCACTTGCCTAACGAAAAGACTTTGCTTTTCTCCAAAACCATTTGTACTGTGATTTTCTAAGTCCATTGCATACGAATTCCACACCAGTTTGTCCGGATATGACTGGATGAAACCGGAAATATCCGGTTTTGTTTTGGCTAACTCAAACCCAGATATTGCTACAGTCTCTGTGTTTGTGTTTTCTGAATATTATCAATGGACTTTATTTTTTGAATGTTTTTTTTCAGGGAACATTTAATTTTTTAGCTTTGAAACACTAATTCTTTCATCATGGGGACACTAGCTGCACACATTCATATTTTCTAGGAATAAAGCTAGAGGAACTGAGACAAACAAACATGATATTTCTGTTTGTATAGATGACATTTTATGCACTTCCCCAACGAAAAGACTTTGCTTTTCTCCAAAACCATTTTTACTGTGATTTTCTCGGTCCATTGCATACGAATTCCACACCAGTTTGTCCGGATATTACTGGATGAAACCGGAAATATCCGGTTTGCTTTTGCTAACTCAATCCCAGATATTGCTACAGCCTCTGTGTTTGTGTATTCCTGATATTATCCACAGACTTTATTATTCTGAATGTTTTTTATCAGGGAACATTTAATTTTTTGCTTGGATACAGTAATTGGTTCCACATGGAGACACCAGCTCTACACATTCTTATATTCTATGGCGAAAGTTAGAGGAACTGCGGCAAACAAACATGACATTTCTGTTTGTATAGATGACAATTTATGCACTTTCCTAACGAAAAGACTTTGCTTTTCTCCAAAACCATTTTTACTGTGATTTTCTCAGTCCATTGCATACGAATTCCACACCACTTTGTCCGCATATGACTGGATGAAACCGGAAACATCCGATTTTATTTCAGCTAGCTCAATGCGAAATATTGCTAGTGCCTCTGTGTTTGTGTATTCCTGATATTTTCCACGGAATTTATTTCTCTGAATTTTTTTTTTCAGGGAACATTTAATTTTGTGCTTGGAAACACTAATTGATTCCACATGGAGACACCAGCTCTACGCATTCGTATTTTTTAGGGAGAAAGCTAGAGGAACTGCGGCAAACAAACATGACATTTCTGTTTGTATAGATGACATTTTATGCACTTGCTTAACGAAAAGACTGGTTTTCTCCAAATCCATTTGTACTGTGATTTTCTCCGTCCATTACATGCGAATTCCACAGAACTTTTTCTGGATATGACTGGATGAAACCGGAAATATCCGATTCTGTTTTGGCTAACTCAATCCGAAATATTGCTACAGGCTCTGTGTTTGTGTTTTCTGGATATTATCGATGAACTCATTTTTTTGAATGTTTTTATCAGGGAACATTTAATTTTTTATCATTGAAACACTAATGGGTTCCACATGGGTACATGAGCTCTACAAATTCATATTTTCTAATGAGAAAGCTAGAGGAATTGCGGCAAAGAAACTTGAGATTTCTGTTTTTATAGATGACATTTTATGCACTTGCCTAACGAAAAGACTTTGCTTTTCTCCAAAACCATTTTTGCTGTGATTTTCTCGGTCCATTGTATACGAATTTCACACCATTTTGTCAGCATATGACTGGATGAAACCGGAAGTATCCGGTTTTGTTTTGGCTAACTCAAACCCAGATATTGCTACAGTCTCTGTGTTTGTGTTCTATGAATATTATCAATGGACTTTATTGTTTTGAATGTTTTTATCGGGGAACATTTTATTTTGAGCTTGGATACAGTAATTGGTTCTACATGGAGACAGCAGCTCTACACGTTCGTATTTTCTAGGGAGAAAGCTAGAGGAACTGCAGCAAACAAACATGATATTTCTCTTTGTATAGATGACATTTTATGCACTTGCCTCACGTAAAGACTTTGCTATTCTCAATACCATTTGTACTGTGATTTTCTCGGTCCATTGCATACGAATTCCATACCAGTTTGTCCGGATATGACTGGATGAAACCGGAAATATCGGTTTGTTTTTTGTTTTTTGTTTTTTTTTGGCTATCTCAATCCCACATATTGTTACCGCCTCTGTGTTTGTGTATTCCTGATATTATCCACAGACTTTATTGTTTCGAATGTTTTTTATCAATGAACATTTAATTTTCTGCTTGGAAACACTAATTGGTTCCACATGGAGACACCAGCTCTACACATTCTTATATTCTATGGAGAAAGCTAGAAGAACTGCGGCCAACAAACAGAATATGTCTGTTTGTATGGAAGACGTTTTATGCACCTCCCTAACGAAAAGACTTTGCTTTTCTCCAAAACCATTTTTACTGTGATTTTCTCGATCCATTGCATACAAATTCCACACCAGTTTGTCCAGGTATGACTGGATGAAACCGGAAATATCCGGTTTTGTTTTGCCTAACTCAAACCGAAATATTGTTAAAGCCTCTGTGTTTGTGGTTTTTTTAATATTTCGATGGACTTTATTACTTTGAATATTATTATCTGGCAACATTTCATTTCGTACCATAGAAACACCAATTGTTTCATCATGGGAACACCAGCTCTACACATTCGTATTTTCCAGGGAGAAACCTAGAAGAACTGCGGCAAACAAACATGATATTTCTGTTTGTATCGATGACATTTTATGCACTTTCGCAACGAAAAGACTTTGCTTTTTTCCAAAACCATTTTTACTGTGAATTTCTCGGTCCATTGCATACAAATTCCAAACCACTTTGTCCTGATATGACTGGGAGTAATCAGAAATCTCCGGTTGTTTTTTGGCTAACTCATTCCCAAATATTGCTACAGCCTCTGTGTTTGTGTTTTCTGGATATTATCGATGGACTTTATTGTTTTGATGTTTTTATCAGCGAATATTTAATTTTGTACCATAGAAACACTAATTGGTTCATCATGTGGACACCAGCTCTACACATTCATATTTTCCAGGGAGAAACCTAGAAGAACTGCGGCAAACAAACATGATATTTCTGTTCGTATCGATGACATTTTATGTACTTCCCCAACGAAAAGACTTTCCTTTTCTCCATAACCATTTTTCTCTGATTGTATCGGTACACTTCATATGAATTCCACACAACTTTGTCCGGATAGGACTGGATGACCAGAAATATCTGGTTTTGTTTTGGTTAACTCAATCCCAGATATTGCTAAGCTTCTGTGTTTGTGTATTCCTGATATTATCAACGGACTTTATTGTTTTGAATGTTTTTTTTGGGGGGAACATTTAATTTTTTGCTTGGAAACACTAATTGGTTCCACATGGAGACAGCAGCTTTACACATTCCTATTTTTAAGGAGAAAGCTATAGGAACTGCCACAAACAAACATGATATTTCTTTTTGTATAGATGACATTTTATGCACTTGCCTAACAAAATGACTTTGCTTTTCTCCAAAACCAGTTTTACTCTGATTTTCTCATTCCCTTGCATATGAATAACAAACCACTTTGTCCGGATATGACATGATGAAACCAGAATATCCGGTGTCTTTTTGCTAACTCAATCTGAAATATTGTGAAAGCCTCTGTGTTTGTGTTTTCTGGATATAATCGATGGACTTTATTGTTTTGAATGTTTTTATCAGGGAACATTTAATTTTGTACCATTGAAACACTAATTCGTTCATCATGGGGACACCAGCTTTACACATTCTTATTTTCTAGGGAAAAAGCTAGAGGAACTGCGGCAAGAAACATGATATTTCTGTTTGTATCGATGACATTTGATGCACTTGCCTAACGAAAAGACTGCTTTTCTCCAAAACCATTTTTCCCTTGATTTTCTTGGTCCATTGCATAAGAATTCCACACCAGTTTGTCCAGATATGACCAGATGAAACAGGAAATACCCGGTTTTGTTTTAGCTAACACAATCCCAGATACTGCTACATCCTCTGTGTTTGTTTTTTCTGGATACTATCAATGGACTTTATTGTTTTGAATGCATTATAAGGGAACATTTTATTTTGAGTTTGGATACAGTAATTGGTTCCACATGGAGACACCAGCTCTACATATTCGTATTTTCTAGGGGGAAAGCTAGAGGAACTGTGGGAAACAAACATGATATTTCTGTTTGTATAGATGAGATTTTATGCACTTGCCTAACGAAAAGAATTTGCTTTTCTCCAAAACCATTTTTATTGTGATTTTCTCGGTCCATTGCATAGAAATTCCACACCAGTTCGTCCGGATATGACTGGATGAAACCGGAAATATCCAGTTTTGTTTTGGCTAACTGAATCCAAGATACTGCTACAACCTCTGTGTTTGTGTATTGCTGATATTATACACGGACTTTATTGTTTTGAATGTTTTTTATCGGGGAATATTTTATTTTGAGCTTGGATACAGTAATTGTTTCCACATCGAGACACGAGCTCTACACATTCGTATTTTCTAGGGAGAAAGCTTCAGGAACTGCAGCAAACAAACATGATATTTCTGGTTGTATAGATGACATTTTATACACTTGCCTAACGAGAAGACTTTGCTTTTCTCCAAAACCATTTTTACTGTGATATTCTCGATCCATTGCTTAGAATTACACAGCAGTTTGTCCAGATATGACTAGATGAAACCAGAAATATCCGTTTTTTTTTGTTTTTGGCTAACTCAATGCCAAATATTGCTACAGCCTCTGTGTTTTTTTTTTCCTGGATATTATCAAAGGATTTTATTGTTTTGAATGTTTTTTCTAGGGGAATAATTAATTTTGAGCTTGCATATAGTAATTGGTTCCACATGGAGACACCAGCTCTACACATTCGTATTTTCTAGGGAGAAAGCTAAAAGAACTGAGACAAACAAACATGATATTTCTGTTTGTATAGATGACTTTTTATGCAATTGCCTAATGAAAAGACTTTTCTTTTCTCCAAAACTATTTTTACTGTGATTTTCTCGGTCCATTGCATACGAATTCCACAGCTTTTTGTCCGTACTGACTGGATGAAACTAGAAATATCCGGTTTTGTTTTGGATAACTCAATCCCAGATATGGCTACAGCCTCTGTGTGTGTTTTATTCTGGATATTCAATGGACTTTATTGTTTTGATGTTTTTTCAAGGGGAATATTTAATTTTGAGCTTGGATAGCATAATTGGATCCACATGGAGACACCAGCGCTACATATTCGTGTTTTCTAGGGAGAAAGCTATAGGAACTGCGGCAAACAAACATGATATTTCTGTTTGTATAGATGACATTTTATGCACTTGCCTAACGAAAATACTTTGCGTTTCTCCAAAACCATTTTTACTGTGATTTTCTCGGTCCATTGCATACGAATTCCAAACCACTTTGTCCGGATATCACTGGATGAAACCAGAAATATCCAGTTGTGTTTTGGCTAACTCAATCGGAAATACTGTGAAAGTTTCTGTGTTTGTTTTTTCTGGATATTTTCAATGGACTTTATTGTTTCTAATGTTTTTATCAGGGAACATTTAGTTTTGTCCTTGGAAACACCAATTGGTACCACATGGGGACACCAGCGCTACACATTCTTATTTTCTAGGGAGAAAGCTAGAGGAACTGCGGCAAACAAACATGATATTTCTACTTGTATAGATGACATTTTATGCAGTGGCCTAACGAAAATGTGTTGCTTTTCTCCAAAACCATTTTTACTGTTATTTTCTTGGTGCATTGCATACGAATTCCACACCAGTTTGTCCGGATATGACAGGATGAAACCGGAAATATCCGGTTTTATTTAGGATAACTCAATCCCAGATATGGCTATAGCCTCTGTGTTTGTTTTTTCTGGATATTCAATGTGCTTTATTGTTTTGATGTTTTTTCAAGGGGAATATTTAATTTTGAGCTTGGATAGAGTAACTGGTTCCACATGGAGACACCAGTGCTACATATTCGTGTTTTCTAGGGAGAAAGCTAGAGGAACTGCGGCAAACAAACATGATATTTCTGTTTGAATAGATGACATTTTATGCACTTGCCTCACGTAAAGACTTTGCTTTTCTCAAAACCATTTGTACTGTGATTTTCTCGGTCCATTGCATACGAATTCCAAACGACTTTGTCTGGATATGACTGGATGAAACCAGAAATATCCAGTTGTGTTTTGGCTAACTCAATCCCAAATATTGTGAAAGACTCTGTGTTTGTGTTTTCTGGATATTATCGATGGACTTTATTGTTTTGAATGTTTTTTTATCAGGGAACATTTAATTTTGTGCTTGGCAACACTAATTGATTCCAAATGGAGACACCAGCTCTACACATTCGTATTTTCTAGGAAGAAAGCTAGAGGAACAGCCACAAACAAACAGGATATTTCTGTTTGTATATATGAGATTTGATGCACCTGCCTAACGAAAAGACTTTGCTATTCTCCTAAACCATTTTTACTGTGTTTTTCTCGGTCTGTTGCATCCGAATTCCACACCAGTTTGTCCGGATATGACTGGATGAAACAAGAAATATCCGGTTGTGTTTTGCCAAATTCAGTCACAAGTATTGCTACAGACTCTGTGTTTGTGCTTTCCTGATATTATCAACGGACTTTATTTTCTTGAATGTTTTTTTATCGGGGAACATTTAATTTTGAGCTTGGATACACTAATTGGTTCCTCATGGAGACACCAGCTCTACACATTCGTATTTTCTAGGGAGAAAGCTAGAGGAAGTGCGGCAAACAAACATGATATTTCTGTTTGTATAGATGACATTTTATGCACTTGCCTAATGAAAAGACGTTGCTTTTCTCCAAAACCATTTTTACTGTGAGATTCCCCATCCATTGCATACGAATTCGACACCAGTTTGTCCGGATATTACTGGATGAAAGCAGAAATATCCGGTTTTGTTTTGGCTAACTCAATCCCAGATATTGCTACAGCCTCTGTGTTTGTGTATTCCTGATATTATCCTTGAAATTTATTTTTTGAATGTTTTTTATCAAGGAACATTTAATTTTGTACCGTTGAAACACTAATTGGTTCCACATGGAGACACCAGCTCTACACATTCATAATTACTTTTTTTATTAAACTTTTATTTCATGAATATAAATTTCCAAAGTACAGCTCATGGGTTACAATGGGTTCCCTCTCCCAAAACTTCCCTCCCACCTGCAAACCTCCCCTTTCCCGCTCCCTCTCCCCTTCGAATCACATCATGATTCATTTTCAATTCTCTTTATATACAAAAGATCATTTTAGAATAAATTAGGTAACGATTTCAACAGTTTGCACCCATATAGCAACACAGAGTGGAAAAAAAATACTGTTGGAGTACTAGTTATAGCATTAAATAAGAGTGTACAGCACATTAAAGGCAGAGATCCTACATAATATTTTTTTTAAAAATTAATTAATTTTCTATGCCATTTCCAATTTAACACTAGGTTTTTTTTTTTTCATTTCCAATTACCTTTATATACAGAAGATCAATTCAGTATATAATTAGTAAAGATCTCATCAGTTTGTACCCATGTAGAAACACAAAGTGTAAAAATACTGTTTCAGTACCAGTTATAGCATCACTGCACATTAGACAACACATTAAGGACAGATCCCACATGGGATGTAAGTACACAGTGACTCCTGTTGTTGACTTAACAATTTGACACTCTTGTTCAGGGCGTCAGTAATTACATTCGTTTTTTCTACGGAGAAACCTATAGAAATTGTGGCAAACAAACATGATATTTCTGTTTGTGTAGGTGACATTTTATGCACTTGCCTAATGAAAATACTTGCTTTTCTCCAAAACCATTTGTACTGTGATTTTCTCGGTCCATTGCATACGAATTCCACACCACTTTTCCCAGATATGACTGGATGAAAGCAGAAATATCTGGTTGTGTTTTGGCTAACTCAATCCCAGATATTGCTACAGCCTCAGTGTTTGTGTATTCCTGATATAATCCACGGAATTTATTGTTTAGAATGTTTTTTTTTTCAGGGAACATTTAATTTTGTGCTTGGAAACGCTAATTGGTTCCACATGGAGACACCAGCTCTACACAATTGTATTTTCTAGGGAGAAAGCTAGAGAAACTGCGGCAAACAAACATGATATTTCTGTTTGTATAGATGACATTTTATTCACTTGGCTAACAAAAAGACTTTGCTTTTCTCCAAAACCATTTTCACTGTGATTTTCTCACTCCATTTCATACGAATTACACACCACTTTGTCTGGATATGATTGGATGAAACCGGAAATATCTGGTTTTTTTTTGGCTAACTCAATCCCAGATATTGCTGCAGCCTCTATGTTTGTTTTTTCTGGATATTATCCACAGACTTTATTGTTTTGAATGATTTTTATCAGGGAACATTTTATTTTGAGGTTGGATACAGTAATTGGTTGCACATGGAGACACCAGCTCTACACATTCGTATTTTCTAGGGAGAAAGCTACAGGAATTGCGGCAAACAAACATGATATTTCTGTTTGTATAGATGACATTTTATGCACTTGCCTAACGAAAAGATGTTGCTTTTCTCAAAAACCATTTGTACTGTGATTTTCTCGGTCCATTGCGTACGAATTCCACACCACTTTGCCCGGATATGACTGGATGAAACCAGAAATATCCGGTTGTGTTTTGTCTAATTCAATCCGAAATATTGTGAAAGTCTCTATGTTATTGTTTTATGGATATTATCGACGGACTTATTGTTTTGAATGTTTTTATTAGGGAACATTTAATTTTATACCGTTGAAACACTAATTCGTTCATAATGGGAACACCAGCTCTACACATTCGTATTTTCTAGGGAGAAAGCTAGAGGAACTGCGGCAAACAAACATGATATTTCTGTTTGCATAGATGACATTCTATGCACTTGCCTAATGAAATGACTTTGCTTTTCTCCAAAACCATTTTTACTGTGATTTTCTCAGTCCATTGCATACGAATTCCACACCACTTTGTCCGGATATGACTGGATGAAACCAGAAATATCCGGTTGTGTTTTGGCTAACTCAATCCAAAATATTTTGAAAGCTCTGTGTTTGTGTTTTCTGGTTATAATCGATGGACTCTATTATTTTGAATGTTTTTATCAGGGAACTTTATTTTTTTTTGTTTTGTTTTTTTTTAACTTTTATTTAATGAATATAAATTTCCAATGTACAGCTTATGGATTACAATGGCTTCCCCCTCCCATAACTTCCCTCCCACCCGCAACCCTTCCCTCTCCCGCTCCCTCTCCCCTTCCATTCACATCAAGATTCATTTTCAATTCTCTTTCTATTCAGAAGATCAATTTAGTATAAAGATTTCAACAGTTTGCACCCACATGGAAACACAAAGTGAAACATACTGTTTGAGTACAAGTTATAGCATTAAATCACAATGTACAGCACCTTAAGGACAGAGATCCCACATGAGGAACAAGTGCACAGTGGCTCCTGTTGTGGACCCAACAAATTGACACTCTAGTTTATGGCACCAGGAACCATCCTAGGCTGTCGTCATTAGTTGCCAAGGCTATGGAAGCCTTCCACGTTTACCCACTCTGATCATATTTAGACAAGGTCATAAAAGATAGAGTGAGGTTAGTAACCAATGATCCTATGAGTGGCATTTACCAGGTTTGAAGAATTATACAGCATTAAGTGGGGAAGAGGACCATCAGTACACACAGGTTGGGAGTAGAGCCATTGGTGGTAGAGTAGAGCTTATGATTACAAAGGAATGAGGCCCAAGTGCACTAGACAGGGCCTAGAACAAAGGACAGAGTCATTATTAGAGGAGCTAAGAAAGGTGCTGTCTAAGCTACAAGTAATTTTTCTGATTGAGAGGCAAATAGAACCTGAGAGAAGGGGCTTGATAATTATCTGGTGGGCTTTAGGCCTTGTAAGTTAAGAGGCCCAGACCTATCTATCTCTTCACATGGGGTATATCCTAAGGGAGGTGTGAACCTCCTAGGGGAAGGCACTCTGTTGACTTTCATTACTTGGCTGTCCTGGGAGGAGAGCTGGCCAGGTAAAGGCAGGTGGCATCTCTAACAAGAAATTTACAGTTCTGCCTGCAATGTTTCTGACCCTACTTGACCATACCCTTAGCTGCAGTGGTCACTTTGGAAGTTGGGCTGAGTGAAGGGCTTTTCATCTTAGAGCCAATAAGATCTGTGGCTCTGACCTGGGCATCCTTCGACTCCAGGGCAGGTCCATTTCCAGTGATCCAACTCTTGGCAGAGCTACCAGGGCACTTCACAAGCTGACTTCTGCTGAAGCCCAGGCTTACCACATTGAAAGCCACTGCAGCGGACTGGCCTGTTGGGTCTCCTTGAGGGCAGATCACTGTACAGATCAGCCATTAATAGGCCTGCCACCCATTGCTTCTGATGCCGAGCTTTCTTTTCCTCCTGGTTTGTGTTAAAGCAGACCAGAGGATGCAAGTCAAGGGAGTGCCCGTGTCCCATCTCTAATCTTCTGTGGCCTGAACTACAAGTCTATAGTCACAGGCATGTTCTGCAGTAGTTTTCCTAAGGTAGACAATGCCCATGAGGAAAATTATATTCCCACTTGAAAACTTTCTTTCCCTTTGGCCTGAAAGGGAGGTTTTTTCTACTTACGGTGTACTTCGCTGATGTCGAAATGAATCTAGCTATGAGATTATTATTTAAGTTCTTATTTTGGCTATGCTATTACAGAAAAATGTTAGCCATCTCTTTTATAAGGTCTAAAGATTAAATTGTGTGTCCTACAGATTCCTTTAGAATAGAATTAGTTTCCTCCCTTGAAGAGAATAGAGAAATGAAAGAACAAGTTGGGCTTAGAATAGAGAAATGAGGGAGCACGTCCTACATCACATGCTGACAATAGCAATATTACATGAATACTTAGCAAACCATTTCAACCATTAGATAACAACTTAAGAAAACATTTACCAGAAGGTCCAATGCCTTCTCTAAATTTTAAGAATCATGTATTTGAAAACACCTCTGAAGTATCTAACATGGTGTAGTTTGTTTGGCCAGTAAACTTAAGCACAACCATCTAAAATGATTTTAGTTTCTTTCTACCAACACGTTATAACATATGATAGAGAAATTCAGGTCACACCAATTAAAATGTATCTTTGATTGATTTTAGCAGCTTAAATTTATGGACAATTTTATCTATAAGCCATTTAAAATAAAACTCTTAATAAAATTTCCCCATGTGGACGTACAATATGTACACACATATAACATAGCATAATAGACCAATATAGCAATTTTAATAATAGCTATTAAAATCTTTAACTCTTTTTCTATATTGCCAATGGATTTGAATTGCTTTTTGTTTTTAGTAACCTCAGTTAACCATACTTTCTCTCAGTTGGTACTGTTAATACTTTATTGGCTTCATCTGTTTACAGAGCCATCCCAAAGTACTGAATGCAATAAAAGTGGCTGGAGAAAGTCCATAGGAACCTATAGGATGACAGCTAAACACAGAACCAACAACGCTTTAGTTTTATGAGCAGCACATCATATATAACTATGGATGACAAACGCTTTAAGTCCCCATGTTTAAAATTATAAACTCATCAACCAACAAGAGGCACATGCTTACTTCACAGTATTTTTGAAAGCACCTGTAGGATGTTACAAGTATTTAACCCTTTAGGCCTCTGGGGCTTTCTCATTAAGATAACTATCATGTCTAGTAACACAAGATCATTAGACTTTTTATTTCTCAAACATTTGTATTAATAGCATTTTCCATTATAGAAACTTAAAGTCTGGTACCACATCACATCCTGACAGTCCTTCTAATATAATCCAAATAGCCTGCTTAGTTGGTGTCTCTATAAGATGAGAGACATAGGTCCTTCGATTTTTTCAGTTGGGCCCAAATTGGAAAAACCAAAGTCCAGGATTTACTGGAAATTTTAGAGACCAGATTGTTTGAAACTTTGATTTTTTGAATGCCTGTCATGAATGCCAAGAAGGCTCAAAATCCAAAATATCTGGTTGAAATAAGATTCCTTAAAATCATGACATAACATAGACCAAATTTGATCATTGTTACAAGGTGACTATTCAAATCTTTGCAAATAAGTACCTATTTAAATAACCCATAGCTCTTAATAAAAATTCAGCTGTTTTTGAACAATTAGAATTTAACAGACATCAAGAGAACATAATAGATTACTTTAACACATTGCTTTAACAGAGCATCAGAGTTTAATTCTATGTCAAAGAGAAATTGAGCTTCCTGTGATCTTTTGCTGTGAGGTTTCCTTCCTTTACCTTCTTTCATATTGGTGACCATGTTTCTGTGTTTCTGTGTGTAACACATCTTTAAGCATCTTTTGCAGGGCAGGATGAGTGGCAACAAATTCTTTCAGTTTCTGTTTGCTATGAAAAGTCTTAATTTCACCTTCATTCACAAATGAGAGCTTTGCAGGATATAGTATTCTGGGCTGGCAGTTTTTCTCTCTTACTACCTGGGCTATGTCTCGCCATTCCCTTCTAGCTTGTAGGGTTTCTGATGAGAAGTGTGCTGTGAGTCTAATTGGAGATCCTCTAAGAGTAATCTGACGTTTCTCTCTTGCACATTTTAGGATCTTCTCTTTATGTTTCACTGTGGTGAGTTTGATTACAACATGTCGTGGTGAGGATCTCTTTTGGTCATGTTTATTAGGGGTTCTATAAGCTTCCTGTACTAAGATGCCTCTGTCCTTCTCCAAACCTGGGAAATTTTCTGCTAGTATCTCACTGAAAATGCCTTCTAATCCTTTCTCCCTCTCCATGCCTTCAGGAACTCCTAGAACCCGAATGTTGTGTTTTTTAACAGTATCCTGTAGATTCCTGACAATATTTTTTAGATTTCTGATTTCTTCTTCTTTTCTTTGGTTTGCCTGTTTCCTTTCCTGTTCTCCGTCTTCTAAGTCTGATATTCTCTCTTCTGCTTCGCCCATTCTGTTTTTAAGGCTCTCTAATATGTTTGTCATTTGATCTATTGAATTCTTCATTTCATTATGATTTCTTGTCACTATCACAGTTTCTTGTTCCACTAGTTGTTTCATTTCATTTTGATTCCTCCTTAATATTTCATTTTCACGAGAGAGATTTTCTATCTTGTCCATTAAGGATTTCTGTAGTTCAAGAATTTGTTTTTGAGAACTTCTTAATATTCTTATCAATTTTTTGAGATCCGCTTACTGCATTTCTTCGATCTCATCGTCTTCATAATCTTGAATTGGGGTGTCTTTTACATTTGGGGGCGTCATAGTGTCTTCCTTGTTCTCGTTAGCTTGCTTTTTGTGTTTGTTGTTTGGCATGTTGGAGATATTTGGTTTCTTCACTGTGGTGTTTCTTCTTGTTACACTATGGCTCTATATTAAGTGGACTGTCTGCTTTCAGTGGAGTCTTATAGGCTTGAGATGAGTGTGGACTGAGAGCTGTGTTTGGTTCCTCAGGGTTGAGGGTGTGTCAAAGATGAGGTGTGGTAAATGTCTCTTTCTTTTTTTGATTCAAAAGGGAAGTAATTCTGCACAGCTGAACGTAATTGGAGGTAGTTAGCAGGCAAATGATATACCCACAGGAGCCAGAAATCAGAAGATCTTACCCAAGGACCACACAGGAAATCTGTGCTGGCCTCAGTGTGAGCTCCAATTCTCCTGCAGTCTCCCACTGGGTTGCCAAGTTAGATCCTAACCTCCTGTTATTTCACCCCTCCCCCCAGAGTCAGGTGTTTCTGCTAGGCTCAGGGCTGGTGCAGACCTGAGGTCGCCCTGCTTATGACATATGTCCAAAATGGCGCCTGTTCTGTCTTGCTCACCTTTGAGAGGTGAGCGGAGAGAGAGAAACTTGTGTCCGTATCAGTCACTTTTCTTATTTTTTTCCTCTCTCTCTTCTAGTTTGCCTGGTGAATTTTTCCCCACGGAGTTTCAAGCCTCGTTCCCTCTAGCCTCCTCTTTCCACTTGCCTGCTGGTGTCTCAGGCTATTGAGGTTCGGCTCACCTCACGTTCCAGCGCTGGTGTGTTGAGTCTGCCGCTGGTGTCCCAAACTTGGGCTCCCACACTCTCCACGCAGGTACACTGTGAATCACTAGTTCCGGAAGTGTTTCCTCTGCTGTTTCATCCCCTACTCTTCCTTGACCCTACAGTATCTCCACTTATATTAAACAGTCTGTCCCCTGGACTAATAGTATGCTCCCTGCCTATTCCGCCATCTTGCCGCTCGCCTAATTTCCTATCCGGACTTTATTCTTTAGAATGTTTTTTTATCAGGGAACTTTTTATTTTGAGCTTCGATACAGCAATTGGTTCCACATGGAGACACCAGCTAAACATATTCATATTTTCTAAAGAGAAAGCTAGAGGAACTGCGACAAACAAACATGATATTTCTGTTTGTATAGATGACATTTTATGCACTTGCCTAACGAAAAGACTTTGCTTTTCTCCAAAACCATTTTTAGTGTGATTTTCTCGGTCCATTGCATCCGAATTCCAAACGACTTTTTCCGGATATGACTGGATGTAAACGGAATTATCCGGTTGTGTTTTGACTAACTCAATCCCAAATATTGTGAAAGCCTCTGTGTTTGTGTTTTCTGGATATTATCGATGGACTTTATTGTTTTGAATATTTTTATCAGGGAACATTTCATTTTGTATCGTAGAAACACTAATTGGTTCATCATGGGAACACCAGCTCTACACATTCGTATTTCCTAGGGAGACTACTAGAGGAACTGTGGCAAACAAACATGATATTTCTGCTTGTACAGATGACATTTTAGGCACTTGCCTAACAAAAGACTTTGCTTTTCTCCAAAAGCATTTATACTGTGATTCTCTCGGTCCATTGCATACGAATTCCAATACAGATTTTATGGATATGGCTGGAGGAAATCAGAAATATCCGGTTTTGTTTTGCCTAACACAATCCCAGATACTGCTACAGCCTCTGTGTTTGTATTTTTTCTGGATATTCTCAACAGACTTTATTGTTTTGAATGTTTTTTATCAGTGAACATTTTATTTTGAACTTCAAATCTATAATTGGTTCATCATGGGGACACCAGCTCTACACATTCGTATTTTCTAGGGTAAAGCTAGTGGAACTGCGGCAAACAAACATGATATTTCTGTTTGTATAGATGACATTTTATGCACTTGCCTAACGAAAAGACTTTGCTTTTCTCCAAAACAATTTTTACTGTGATTTTCTCGGTCCATTGCATACGAATTCCACACCACTTTGTCCTGATATGACTGGATGTAACCGGAAATATCTGGTTTAGTTTTAGCTAACTCAATCCCAAATATTGCTACAGCCTCTCTGTTTGTGTCTTCTGGATATTATCAACGGACTTTATTGTTTTGAATGTTTTTTATCAAGGAACATTGTATTTTGAGCTTGGATAGAGTAATTGGTTCCACATGGAGACACCAGCTGAACATATTTGTATTTTCTAGGGAGAATGCTAGAGGAACTGTGGCAAACAAATATGATATTTCCGTTTTTATAGATGACATTTTATGCACTTGCCTAACGAAAAGACTGCTTTTCTCCAAAACTAGTTTTCCTGTGGTTTTCTCAGCCCATTGCATACAAATTCCACACCAGTTTGTCCGAATATGAATGGATGAAACTGGAAATATCCAGTTTTGTTTTGGCTAACTCAATCCCAGGTATTGCTACAGCCTCTGTTTTTGTGTATTCCTGATATTATCCATTGACATTATTTTTTGAATGTTTTCATAGGGAACATTTAATTTTGGGCTTTGAATCACCAATTGGTTGCATATGGAGACACCAGCTCTACACATTCTTATTTTCTAGGGAGAAAGCTAGAGGAACTGCAACAAACATGATATTTCTGTTTGTATAGATGACATTTTATGCACTTGCCTATCGAAAAGTCTTTGCTTTTCTCCAAAATCATTCTGACTGTGATCTTCTCGGTCCATTGCATACGAATTCCATACCATTTTTCTGGATATGACTGGATGAAACTGGAAATATGCGATTGTGTTTTTGCTAACTAAATCCGAAATATTTTGAAAGCCTCTGTGTTTGTGTTTTCTAGATATTATCGAGGGACTTATTGTTTTGAAGGTTTTTATCAGGGAACATTTCATTCTGTACCATTTAAACACGAATTGGTTCATAATGGGAACACCAGCTCTACACATTCGTATTTTCTAGGGAGAAAGCTAGAGGAACTGCAGCAAACAAACATGATATTTCGGTTGTCTAGATGACAAAAACACTTTGCTTTGTTCCAAACCCATTTTTACTGTGATATTCGCGGTTCGTTGCATACGAATTCCACACCAGTTTGTCCGGATATGATTGGATGAAACCGGAAATATCCGGTTGTGTTTTGGCTAACTCAATCCCAGATATTGCTACAGCCTCTGTGTTTGTGTATTCCTGAAATTATACACAGACTTTATTGTTTTGAATGTTTTTTATCAGGGAACATTTAATTTTGATCTTGGAAACACTAATTGGTTCCACATGGAGACATCAGCTCTACACATTCGTATTTTCTAGGGAGAAAGCTAGAGGAACTGTGGCAAACAAACATGATATTTCTGTTGTATAGATGATATTTTATGCACTTGCCTAACGAAAAGACTTTCCTTTTCTCCAAAACCATTCTTACTGTGCTTTTCTCGGTCCATTGCATACGAATTCCACACAACGTTTTCTAGATATGACTGGAATAAACCAGAAATATCCGGTTGTGTTTTGCCTAACTCAAATTGAAATATTGTGAAAGCCTCTGTGTTTGTGTTTTCTGGATGTTATCGATGCACTTTATTGTTTTGAATGTTTTTTATCAGGGAACATTTTATTTTCAGCTAGGATATAGTAATTGGTTCATCATGGGAACACCAGCTCGACACATTCGTATTCTCTAGGGAGAAAGCTAGTGGAACTGAGGTAAAAAAAAACATGATATTTCTGTTTGTCTAGATGACATTTTATGCACTTGCCTAACGAAAAGACTTTGCTTTTCTCCAAAACCATTTTTACTGTGATTTTCTTGGTCCATTGCATACGAATTCCACACCGGTTTTTTCGGATATGACTGGACGAAACCGGAAATATCTGGTTTTGTTCTTACTAACTCAATCCCAAATATTGCTACAGTCTGTGTTTGTGTTTTCTGGATATTATCAACGGACTTTATTGTTTTGAATGTTTTTTTCGGGGAACATTTTATTTTTAGCTTGGATACAGTAATTGGTTCCACATGGAGACACCAGTGCTCCATATTCGTTTTTCTAGGGAGAAAGCTAGTGGAACTGCGGCAAACAAACATGATATTTCTGTTTGTATCGATGACATTTTATGCACTTGCCTAACGAAAAGATTTTACTTTTCTCAAAAACCATTTGTACTGTGATTCTCTCGGTCCATTGCATACAATTCCACACCAGTTTGTCCGGATATGACTGGATAAAAACAGAAATATCCGGTTGTGTTTACGCTAAGTAATCCGAAATATTGTGAAAGCCTCTGTGTTTGTGTTTTCTTTATATCATCGATGGATTTTATTGTTTTGAATGTGTTTTATCAGGGAACATTTTATTTTGAGCTTGGAAGCACTAATTGGTTCCACATGGAGACACCAGCTCTACACATTCGTATTTTCTAGGGAGAAAGCTAGAGGAACTGCAGCAAACAAACATGATATTTCTGTTTGTATCGATGACATTTTATGCACTTGCCTAACGAAAAGACTTTGTTTTTCTCCAAAATCATTTTTACTGTGATTTTCTTGGTAAACTTCATATGAATTCCACACCAGTTTGTCCAGGTATGACTGGATGAAACTGGAAATATCTGGTTTTGTTTTGACTCACTCCATCCCAAATATTGCTACTGCCTCTGTGTTTGTATTTTCTGGATATTATAAATGGACTCTATTGTTTTGAATGTTTTTTATTGGGAAACATTTTATTTTGAGCTTGGATACAGTAATTGGTTCCACATGGAGACAACAGCGCTACATATTCGTATTTTCTAGGGAGAAAGCTAGAGGAACTGCGGCAAACCAACATTATATTTCTGTTTCTATGATGACATTTTATTAACTTGCCTAACGAAAAGGCTTTGCTTTTCTCCAAAACCATTTTTACTGTGATTCTCTCGGTCCATTGCATACGAATTCCACACAGGTTGTCCGGATATGACTGGATAAAAACAGAAATATCCGGTTTTGTTTTGGCTAACTCAATCCCAGATATTGCTATAGCCTCTGTGTTTGTGTTTTCTGGATATCATCGATGGATTTTATTGTTTTGAATGTGTTTTATCAGGGAACATTTTATTTTGAGCTTGGAAGCACTAATTGGTTCCACATGGAGACACCAGCTCTACACATTCGTATTTTCTATGGAGAAAGGTAGAGGAACAGCGACAAACAAAGATGATATTTCTGTTTGTATAGATGACACTTTATGCACTTGCCTAACAAAAAGACTTTGCTTTTCTCCAAAATCATTTTTACTGTGATTTTCTTGGTAATCTTCATATGAATTCCACACCAGTTTCTGCTCATAAGACTGGATGAAACCGGAAAAATCCGGTTTTGTTTTGGCTAACTCCATCCCAAATATTGCTAATGCCTCTGTGTTTGTATTTTCTGGATATTATCGATGGACTTTATGGTTTTGAATGGTTTTATCAGGGAACATTTAATTTTCTACCGTTGAAACACTAATTCGTTCATCATGGGCACACCAGCTCTACACATTCGTATTTTCTAGGGAGAAAGCTAGAGGAACTGCTGCAAACAAACATGATATTTCTGTTTGTATCGATGACATTTTATGCACTTGCCTAACGTAAAGACTTTGCTTTTCTCCAGAAGCATTTTTATTCTGATTTTCTCGGTCCCTTGCATACGAATTCCAAACCACTTTGTCCCAATATGACTTGGGGAAACCAGAAATATCGGTTGTGTGTTGGCTAACTCAATCTGAAATATTGTGAAAGCCTCTGTGTTTGTGTTTTCTGGATATTATCGATGGGCTTTATTGTTTTGAATGTTTTTATCAGGGAACATTTTATTTTGTACAGATGAAACTCTAATTGGTTCATCATAGGGACACCAGCTCTACATATTCATATTTTCTAGAGAGAAAGCTAGAGGAAATGCGGCACACAAACATGATATTTCTGTTTGTATAGAAGACATTTTATGCACTTCTCCAACGAAAAGACTTTGCTTTTCTCAAAAACAATTTTTCTCTGATTTTTTCGGTACACTTCGTATGAATTCCACACATGTTTGTCCAGATATGACTGGAAAACCAGAAATATCCGTTTGTGTTTTGGCCATCTCAATCCCAGATATTGCTACGGCCTCTGTGTTTGAGTATTCCTGATATCATACACAGACTTTATTGTTTTGAAGGTTTTTTATCAGGGAACATTTAATTTTCTACCGTTGAAGCACTAATTCGTTCATCATGGGGACACCAGCTCTACACATTCGTATTTTCTATGGAGAAAGCTAGAGGAACTGTGGCAAACAAACATGATATTTCTGTTTGCATCGATGACATTTTATGCACTTGCCTAACGAAAAGACTTTGCTTTTCTCCAAAACCATTTTTACTGTGATTTTCTCGGTCCATTGCATATGAATTCCACACCAATTTGTCCCGATATGACTGAATGAACCCAGAAATATCTGGTTGTGTTTTGGCTAACTCAATCCGAAATATTGCTACAGCCTTTGTGTTTGTTTACTCTTGATATTATCCACGGACTTTATTGTTTTGAATGTTTTTCATCAGGGAACATTTAATTTTGTGCTTTGAAACACTAATTCATTCCACATGCAGACACCAGCTCTACACATTCCTATTTTCTAGGGAGAAAGCTAGAGGAACTGCGGCAAACAAACATGATATTTCGGTTTGTATAGATGACATTTTATGCCCTTGCCTAACGAAAATACTTTGATTTTCTCCAAAACCATTTTTACTGTTATTGTCCCGGTCCATTGCATATGAATTTCACACCACTTCATCCAGATATGACTGCATGAAACCAGAAATATCCAGTTGTGTTTTGGCTAACTCAACCCCAGATATTGTGAAAGCCTCTGTGTTTGTGTTTTCTGGATATTATTGATGGACTTTATTGTTTAGAATATTTTTATCGGGGAACATTTAATTTTGTACCGTTGAAACACTAATTGGTTCATCATGGGGACACCAGCTCTACACATTCGTATTTTCTAGGGAGAAAGCTAGAGGAACTGCGGCCAACACACATGATATTTCTGTTTGTATAGATGACATTTTATGTCCTTGCCTAACGAAAAGGCTTTGCTTTTTTCCTAAACCATTTTTACTGTGATTTTCTCGGTCCATTGCATATGAATTCCACACCACTTTGTCCGGATATGACTGGATGAAACCAGAAATTTCCGGTTGTGTTTGGCTAACTCAATCCGAAATATTGCTACAGCCTCTGTGTTTGTGTTTTCCGGATATTATCTACGGACTTTATTGTTTTGAATGTTTTATATCAGGGAACATTTAATTTTGTGCTTTGAAACACGAATTGTTTCCACATGGAGACACCAGCTCTACATATTTGTTATTTGTTGGGAGAAAGCTAGAGGAACTGCGGTAAACAAACATGATATTTCTGTTTGTATAGATGACATTTTATGCACTTGCCTAACAAAAAGACTTTGCTTTTCTCCAAAACCATTTTTACTGTGATTTTCTCAGTCCATTGCATACAAATTCCACACCACTTTATCCGGATATGACTGGGTGAAACCAGAAATATCTGTTTGTGTTTTGGATAACTCAACCGAAATATTGCTGCAGCCCCTGTGTTTGTGTATTCCTGGTATTATCCATGGACTATATTTTTTTGAATGTTTTTTTTCAGGGACATTTAATTTTGTGCTTGGAAACTCTAATTGGTTCCACATGGAGACACCAGCTCTACACATTCGTGTTTTCTAGGGAGAAAGCTAGAGGAAATGCGGCAATCAAACGTGATATTTCTGTTTGTCTAGATGACATTTTATGCACTTGCCTAACGAAAAGACTTTGCTTTTCTCCAAAACCATTTTTACTGTGATTTTCTCGGTCCATTGCATATGAATTAAACACGAGTTTGTCCGGATATGTCTGGATGAAACCGGAAATATCGGGTTTGTTTTGGCTAATTCAATCCCAGATATTGCTACAGGCTCTGTGTTTGTGTATTCCTGATATTATCCACAGACTTTATTTTTTTAAAGTTTTTTTATCAGGGAACATTTTATGTTGTGCTTCAAAACACTAATTGGTTCCACATGGAGACACCAGCTCTACACATTCCCATTTTCTAGGGAGAAAGCTAGAGGAACTGCGGCAAACAAACATGACATTTCTGTTTACATAGATGACATTTTATGGACTTGCCAAACGAAAAGTCTTTGCTTTTCTCCAAAACCATTTTTACTGTGATTTTCTCGGTCCATTGCATATGAATTCCACACAACTTTATCTGGATATGACTGGATGAAACCAGAAATATTTGGTTGTGTTTTGGATAACTCAATCCCAGATATTGTTACCGCATCTGTGTTTGTGTATTCCTGATATTATCCACAGACTTTATTTTTTTGAATGTTTTTTATCAGGGAACATTTAATTTTGTGCTGGAAAATACTAATTGTTTCCACATGGAGACTCCAGCTCTACACATTCGTGTTTTCTAGGGAGAAAGCTAGAGGAACTTCAACAAAAATCATGATATTTCTGTTTGTATCGATGACATTTCATTCACTTGCCTAACGAAAAGAGTTTGCTTTTCTCCAAAACCATTTTTACTGTGATTTTCTCGGTCCATTGCATACGAATTCCACACCAGTTTGTCCGGATATGACTGGATGAAACCAGAAATATCTGGTTGTGTTTTGGCTAACTCAATCTGGAATATTGCTACAGCCGCTGTGTTTGTCTATTCCTGATATTATCCACGGACTTTAGTGTTTTGAATGTTTTTTTTTTTTTCAGGAAACATTTAATTTTGTGCCTGGAAACACTAATTGATTCCACATGGAGACACCAGCTCTACACATTCGTATTTTCTAGAGAGAAAGCTAGAGGAACTGCGGCAAACAAACATGATATTTCTGTTTGTATCGATGACATTTTATGCACTTGCCTAACGAAAAGTCTTTGCTTTTCTCCAAAACCATTTCTACTGTGATTTTCTCGGTCCATTGCATACGAATTCCACATCAGTTTGTCCGGATATGACTGGTTGAAACCAAAATAGCCGGTATTATTTGGCTAACTCAATCCCAGATATTGTTACAGCCCCTGTGTTTGTGTATTCCTGATATTATCCACAGCCTTTATTGTTTTGAATGTTTTTTATCAGGGAACATTTAATTTTGTGCTTGAAAACACTAATTGTTTCCACATGGAGACACCAGCTCTACATATTTGTATTTTCTTGGGAGAAAGCTAGAGGAACTGCGGCAAACAAACATGATATTTCTGTTTGTATAGATGAGATTTTATGCACTTGCATAATGAAAAGACTTTGATTTTCTCCAAAACCATTTTTACTGTGATTTTCTCGGTCCATTGCATACGAATTCCACACAACTTTATCCGGATATGACTGGACTAAACAGAAATATCTGCTTGTGTTTTGGATAACTGAATCCGAAGTATTGCTACAGCCTCTGTATTTGTGTATTCCTGGTATTATCCATGGACTTTATTTTTTTGAATGATTTTTTTCAGGGAACTATTAATTTTGTGCTTGAAAACACTAACTGTTTCCACATGGAGACACCAGCTCTACATATTTGTATTTTCTATGGAGAAAGGTAGAGGAACTTCCGCAAACAAACATGGTATTACTGTTTGTATAGATGACATTTTATGCACTTGCCTAACGAAAAGACTATGCTTTCCTCCTAAACCACATGTACTGTGATTTTCTCGTTCCATTGCTTACGTATTCCACACAAGTTTGTCTGAATATGACTGGATGAAACCGGAAATAGCAGGTATTGTTTTGTCTAACTCAATCCCAGTTATTGCTACAGCCTCTGTGTTTGTATCTTCCTGATATTATCCACGGACTTTATTGTTTCGAATGTTTTTTATCACGGAATATTGAATTTTGTTCTTGGAAACACTAACTGGTTCCACATGGAGACACCAGCTCTACATATTGGTAGTTTCTGGGGAGAAAACTAGAGGAACTGCGGCAAACAAACATGATATTTCTGTTTCTATCAATGACATTTTATGCACTTGCCTAACGAAAAGACATTGCTTTCCACCAAAACCATTTGTGCTGTGATTTTTCAATCCATTGCTTATGAATTCCACACCAGTTTGTCTGTATATGACTGGATGAAACCGGAAATAGCCGGTATTTTTTTGTCTAACTCAATCCCAGTAATTGCTACAGCCTCTGTGTTTGTGTATTCCTGATATTATACACAGATTTTATTTTTTTGCATGTTTTTCTTCAGTGAACATTTAATTTGGTGCTTGGAATCCCTAATTGGTTCCACATGGAGACACCAGCTCTACACATTCGTATTTTCTAGAGAGAAAGCTAGAGGAACTTCGGCAAACAAACATGGTATTACTGTTTGTATAGATGACATTTTATGCACTTGCCTAATGAAAAGACTTTGCTTTTCTCCAAAACCATTTTTACTGTGATTTTCTCGGTCCATTGCATACGAATTCCACACCAGTTTGTCCGGATAAGACTGGATGAAAACAGAAATATCCGGTTGTGTTTTGGCTAACTCAATCCAAAATAATGCTACAGCCTCTGTGTTTGTGTATTCATGATATTAACCACGGAGTTTATTTTTTAAATGTTTTTTATCAGGGAACATTTAATTTTGTGCTTGGAAACACTAATTGTTTCCACGTGGAGACACCAGCTCTACACATTCGTATTTTCTAGGGAGAAAGCTAGAGGAACTTCAACAAAAAAACATGATATTTTTGTTTGTATCGATGACATTTCATGCAATTGCCTAACGAAAGGCTTTGCTTTTCTCCAAAACCGTTTTTACTGTGATTTTCTCCGTCCATTGCCTACGAATTTCACACCAGTTTGTCCGGATATGACTTGATGAAACCAGAAATATCTGGTCGTGTTTTGGCTAACTCAATCTGGAATATTGCTACAGCCACTGTGTTTGTCTTTTCCTGATATTATCCACGGACTTTACTGTTTTGAATGTTTTTTTTTTTTAGGAAACATTTAATTTTGTGCTTGGAAACACTAATTGGTTCCACATGGAGACACCAGATCTACACATTCCTAATTTCTAGGGAGAAAGCTAGAGGAACTGCGGCAAACAAACATGGTATTTCTGTTTGTATCTATGAGATTTTATGCACTTGCCTAACGAAAAGACTTTGCTTTTCTCCAAAACCATTTTTACTGTAATTTTCTCGGTCCATTGCATATGAATTCCACAGCATTTTTTCCGGATATGACTGGATGAAACCGGAAATAGCCGGTATTATTTGGCTAACTTAATCCCAGATATTGCTACAGCCTCTTTGTTTGTGCATTCCTGATAATATCCACAGACTTTATTGTTTTGAATATTTTTTATCAGGGAACATTTAATTTCCTGCTTGGAAACACTAATTGGTTCCACATGGAGACAACAGTTCTAAAATTCGTATTTTCTAGGGAGATTGCTAGAGGAACTGTGGCAAACAAACATGATATTTCTGTTTGTATAGATGACATTTTATGCACTTGCCTAACGAAAAGTCTTTGCTTTTCTCCAAAACCATTTTTACTGTGATTTTCTCGGTCCATTGCATATGAATACCACACCACTTTATGCGGATATGAAAGGATGAAACCAGAAATATCTGGTTGTGTTTTGGATAACTCAATCCGAAATATTGCTACAGCCTCTGTGTTTGTGTATTCCTGATATTATCCACAGACTTTATTTTTTTCAATGTTTTTTTTCAGGGAACTTTCTTTTTTGACAGGCAAAGTGGACAGTGAGAGAGAGAGACAGACAGAGAGAAAGGTCTTCCTTTGCCGTGGTTCACCCTCTAATGTTCGCTGCGGTACCGCGCTGCGGCCGGCCACCGCGCTGTTCCGATGGCAGGAGCCTGGTGCTTCTGGTTTCCCATGGAGTGCAGAGCCCAAACACTTGGGCCATCCTCCACTGCACTCCCTGGCCACAGCAGAGAGCTGGCCTGGAAGAGGGGCAACTGGGACAGGATTGGTGCCCCAACCAGGACTAGAACCCGGTGTGCCGGCATCGCAAGGCGGAGGATTAGCCTGTTGGGCCACGGCGCCGGCCATTCAGGGAACATTTAATTTTGTGCTTGGAAACACTAATTGGTTCCACATGGAGACACCAGCTCTACACATTCGTATTTTCTAGGGAGAAAGCTAGAGGAAGTGCGGCAAACAAACATGATATTTCTGTTTGTATAGATGACATTTTATGCACGTGCCTAACGTAAAGACTTTGCTTTTCTCCAAAACCATTTGTACTGTGATTTTCTCAGTACACTTCATACGAATTCCACACCAGTTTGTCCGGATATTACTGGATGAAACCAGAAATATCTGGTTGTGATTTGCTAACTCAATCCGAAATATTGTGAAACAATCTGTGTATGTGTTTTCTGGATATTATCGATGGACTTTATAGTTTTGAATGTTTTTATCAGGGAACATTTAATTTTGTACCGTTGAAACACTAATTGGTTCATCATGGGAACACCAGCTCTAGATATTCATATTTTCTAGGGAGACTGCTAGAGGAACTGCAGCAAACAAACATGATATTTCTGTTTGTCTAGATGACATTTTATGCACTTTCCTAATGAAAAGTCTTTGCTTTTCTCCAAAACCATGTTTCTGTGATTTTTTCGGTACACTTCATATGAATTCCACACAAGTTGTCTGCATATGACTAGATGAAACCGGAAATATCCGGTATTGTTTTGGCTAACTCAATCTCAGATATTGCTGCAGCCTCTGTGTTTGTGTATTCCTGATATTATCCACGGACTTTATTGTTTTGAATGCTTTTTATCAGGGAATATTGAATTTTGTTCTTGGAAACACTAATTGGTTCCACATGGAGACACAAGGCTACATATTTGTAGTTTCTAGGGAGAAAGCTAGAGGAACTGCGGCAAACAAACATGATATTTCTGTTTTTATCAATGACATTTTATGCACTTGCCTAACTAAAAGACTTTGCTTTTCTCCAAAACTATTTTTCTGTGATTTTCTCGTACCATTGTATACGAATTCCACAACAATTTGTCCGGATATGACTGGTTGAAACTGGAAACATCCATTAATGTTTTGGCTAACTCAATCCCAAATATTGCTCCAGCCTCTGTGTTTGTGTATTCCTGATATTATCCATGGACTTTATTGTTTTCAATGTTTTTTTATCGGGGAACATTTAATTTTGTGCTTGGAATCACTAATTGGTTCCACATGGAGACACCAGGTGAACACATTCGTATTTTCTAGGGAGAAATCTAGAGGAACTGCGACAAACAAACATGATATTTCTGTTTGTATAGATGACATTTTATGCACTTGCCTAACGAAAAGACTTTGCTTTTCTCCAAAACCATTTTTACTGTGAATATCTCAGTCCATTGCTTACGAATTCCACACCAGTATACCGGATATGACTGGATGAAACAAGAAATATCCGGTTGTGTTTTGCCAAACTCAATCCCAGATATTGCGACAGCCTCTGTGTTTGTGTATTCCTGATATTAACCACGGACTTTATTATTTTGAATGTTTTTTATCAGGGAACATTTAATTTTGTTCTGTGAAACACTAATTGGTTCCAAATGGAGACACCAGCTCTACACATTCGTATTTTCTAGGGAGAAAGCTAGAGGAACTGCAGCAAACAAACATGATATTTCTGTTTGTATAGATGACAATTTATGCACTTGCCTAACGAAAAGACTTTGCTATTCTCCAAAACCATTTTTACTGTGATTTTCTCGGACCATTGCATACGAATTCCACAACAGTTTGTCTGGATATGACTTGATGAAACCGGAATTATCCGGTATTGTTTTGGCTAACTCAATCCCAAATATTGCTCCAGCCTCTGTGTTTGTGCATTCCTGATATTATCCACAGACTTTATTGTTTTGAATGTTTTTTTGGGGGGAACATTTAATTTTGTGTTTGGAATCACTAATTGGTTCCACATGGAGACACCAGCTCTACACATTCCTATTTTCTAGGAAGAAAGCTAGAGGACTGCGACAAACAAACATGATATTTCTGTTTGTATAGATGACATTTTATGCACTTGCCTAACGAAAAGACTTTGCTTTACTCCAAAACCCTTTTTACTGTGAATATTTCGGTCTATTGCATATGAATTCCACACCAGATTACCGGATATGACTGGATGAAACCGGAAATATCTAGTTTCGTTTTAGCTAACTCAATACCAGATATTGCTACAACCTTTGTGTTTGTGTATTCCTGATATTATCCATGTACTTTTTATTTGAATGTTTTTTATCAGGGAATATTTTATTTTGATCTTGGAAACACTAATTGGTTCCACATGGAGACACAAGCTCTACACATTCCTATTTTCTAGGGAGAAAACTAGAGGAACTGCGACAAACACACATGATATTTCTGTGTGTATAGAAGACATTTTACGCACTTGCCTAACAAAAACAATTTGCTTTTCTCCAAAACCATTTTAACTTGCTTTTCTCAGTCCTTTGCATACGAACTCCATACCACTTTGTCCGGATATGACTGGATGAATACAGAAATATACGGCTGTGTTTTGGCTAACTCAATCCGAAATATTGTGAAAGCCTCTGTGTTTGTGTTTTCTGGATATTATAACGGACTTTATTTTTTTTGAATGATTTTTAATGGGGAACATTTTATTTTGAGCTTGGAATCACTAATTGGTTCCACATGGAGACAACAGCTCTACACATTCGTATTTTCTAGGGAGAAAGCTAGAGCAATTGTGCCAAACAAACTTGATATTTCTCTTTGTATCGATGACATTTTATGCACTTGGCGAACGAAAAGACTTTGCTTTTCTCCAAAACCATTTTTACTGTGATTTTCTTGCTCCATTGCATATGAATTCCACTCCAGTTTTTCCGGATATGACTTGATGAAAACAGAAATATCCTGTTGTGTTTTGGGTAACTCAATCCGAAATATTGTGAAAGCCTCTGTGTTTGTGTTTTCTGGATATTATCAATGGACTTTATATTTTTTTCTTTTTTTAAAAATGTTATTTAATGAATATAAATTTCCAGTGTACAGCTTATGGAATACAATGGCTTCCCCCTCCCATAACTTCCCTCCCACCGCAACCCTCTCCTCTCCCACTCCCTCTCACCTTTCATTTGCATCAAGATTCATTTTCAATTCTCTTTATATACAGAAGATCAATTTAGTATATATGAAGATTTCAATAGTTTGCACCCACATAGAAACACAAACTGAAACGTACTGTTTGAGTACTAGTTATAGCATTAAATCACAATGTACAGCACATTAAGGACAGAGATCCCAATGAGGAGCAAGTGCACAGTGGCTCCTGTTGTGGACCCAACAAATTGACACTCTAGTTTATGGTGCCTGTAACCATCCTAGGCTGTCATCATGAGTTTCCAAGGCTATGGAAGCCTTCCAAGTTTACCGACTCTGATCATATTTAGACAAGGTCATAAAAGACAGAGTGAGGATAGTAACCAATGATCCTAAGAGTGGCATTTACCAGGTCTGAACAATTGTACAGCATTAAGTGGGGAAGAGGACCATCAGTACACACAGGTTGGGAGTAGAGCCATTGGTGGTAGAGTAGAGGTTATGATTACAAAGGAATGAGGCCCAAGTGCACTAGACAGGGCCTAGAACAAAGGACAGAGTCATTATTAGAGGAGCTAAGAAAGGTGCTGTCTAAGCTACAAGTAATTTTTCTGATTGAGAGGCAAATAGAACCTGAGAGAAGGGGCTTGATAATAATCTGGTGGGCTTTAGGCCTTGTAAATTCAGAGGCGCAGACTTATCTATCTCTTCATATGGGGTATATCCTAAGGGAGGTGTGAACCTCCTAGGGGAAGGCACTCTGTTGACTTTCATTACTTGGCTGGCCTGGGAGGAGCGCTGGCCAGGTAATTGCAGGGGGCATCTCTAACAAGAAATTTACAGTTCTGCCTGCAATGTTGCTGACCCTACTTGACCAAACCCTCAGCTGCAGTGGTCACTTTGGAAGTTGGGCTAAGTGAAGGGCTTTTCATCCTAGAGCCAATAAGATCTGTGGCTCTGACTTGGGCATCCTTCGACTCCAGGGCAGGTCCATTTCCAGTGATCCAACTCTTGGCAGAGCTACCAGGGCTCTTCACAAGCTGACTTCTGCTGAAGCCCAGGCTTACCACATTGAAAGCCACTGCAGTGGACTGGCCTGTTGGGTCTCCTTGAGGGCAGATCACTGTACAGATCAGCCATTAATAGGCCTGCCACCCATTGCTTCTGATGCCGAGCTTTCTTTTCCTCCTGGTTTGTGTTAAAGCAGACCAGAGGATGCAAGTCAAGGGAGTGCCTGTGTCCCATCTCTAATCTTCTGTGGCCTGAACTACAAGTCTATAGTCACAGGCATGTTCTGTAGTAGTTTTTCTTTTTCTTTTTTTTTTTTTTTGACAGGCAGAGTGGACATTGAGAGAGAGAGACAGAGAGAAAGGTCTTCCTTTTTGCCATTGGTTCACCCTCCAATGGCCGCCGCGGTAGCGCGCTGCGGCCGGCACACCGCACTGTTCTGATGGCAGGAGCCAGGTGCTTCTCCTGGTCTCCCATGGGGTGCAGGACCCAAGGACTTGGGCCATCCTCCACTGCACTCCCTAGCCACAGCAGAGAGCTGGCCTGGAAGAGGGGCAACCGGGACAGGATCGGTGCCCCAACCAGGACTAGAACCTGGTGTGCCGGCGCCGCAAGGTGGAGGATTAGCCTGTTGAGCCACGGCACCGGCCTCTGCAGTAGTTTTTCTAAGGTAGACAATGCCCATGAGGAAAATTATATTCCCACTTGAAAACTTTCTTTCCCTTTGGTCTGAAAGGGAGGTTTTTTCTACTTACTGTATACTTCGCTGATGGCAAAGTGAATCTACTATGAGATTATTATTTAAGTTCTTATTTTGGCTATGCTATTACAGAAAAATGTTAGCCATCTCTTTTATAAGGTCTAAAGATTAAATTGCGTGTCCTACAGATTCCTTTAGAATAGAATTAGGTTCCTACCTTGAAGAGAATAGAGCAATGAAAGAACAAGTTGGGCTTAGAATAGAGAAATGAGGGAGCAAGAAAATATTTATTATCAACGGACTTTATTTTTTTGAATGTTTTTATCGGGGAACATTTTATTTTGAGCTTGGACACAGTAATTGGTTCCACATGGAGACACCAGGTGAACACATTCGTATTTTCTAGGGAGAAAGCTAGAAAAACTGCGGCAAACAAACCTGATATTTCTGATTGTATAGATGACATTTTATGCACTTGTCTAACGAAATGACTTTGCTTTTCTCCAAAACCTCTTTTACTGTGATTTTCTCGGTCCATTGCATACGAATTCCAAAAGAATTTTCCGGATATGACTGGATGAAACCAGATATATCCGGTTGTGTTTTTGCTAACTCAATCCGAAATATTGTGAAATCCTCTGTGTTTGTGTTTTCTGGATATTACCGATGGACTTTATTGTTTTGAATATTTTTATCAGGGAACATGTAATTTTGTACGGTAAAACACTAAATGGTTCCACATGGAGGCACCAGCTCTACACATTCGTATTTTCTAGGGAGAAAGCTAGAGGAACTGTGGAAAACAAACATGATATTTCCGTTTGTATAGATGACATTTTATGCACTTGGCTAATGAAAAGACTTTGCTTTTCTCCAAAACCATATTTCTGAAATTTACTGTGTACACTTCATATGAATTCCATACAAGATTGTGTGGATATAACTGGATGAAACCGGAAATATCCTATTTTGTTTTGGCTAACTCAATCCCAGATATTGCTACAGCCTCTGTGTTTGTGTATTCCTGATATTATCCACGGACTTTATTGTTTTGAATGCTTTTTATCAGGGAACATTAATTTTGTACCATTGAAACACATAATTGGTTCATCATGGGGAGACCAGCTCTACACATTCGTATTTTCTAGGGAGAAAGCTAGAGGAACTGCGGCAAAGAAACATGATATTTCTGTTTGTATAGATGACATTTTATGCACTTGCCTTACGAAAAGACTTTGCTTTTCTCCAAAACCATTTTTACTGTGAATATCTCAGTCCATTGCTTACGAATTCCACACCAGTTTGTCCGGATATGACTGGATGAAACCGGAAATATCCGGTATTGTTTTGGCTAACTCAATCCCTGATATTGCTACAGCCTCTGTGTTTGTGTATTCCTGATATTACCACGGACTTTATTGTTTTGAATGCTTTTTATCAGGGAACATTAATTTTGTACCATTGAAACACTAATTGTTTCATCATGGGGAGACCAGCTCTACACATTCGTATTTTCTTGGGAGAAACCTAGAGGAACAGCGACAAACACACATAATATTTCTGTTTGTATAGATGACATTTTATGCACTTGCCTTACGAAAAGACTTTGCTTTTCTCCAAAATCATTTTTAGTGTGATTTTTTGGTTCATTGCATACGAATTCCACACCACTTTGTCTGGATATGGCTGGATGAAAACAGAAATCTACGGCTGAATTTTGGATAACTCATTCCAAAATATTGTGAAAGCCTCTGTGTTTTTTTTAATGGATATTATCAACAGACTTTATTTTTTTGAATGTTTTTTATCGGGGAACATTTTATTTTGAGCTTGGATACAGTAATTGGTTCCACATGAGAACACCAGCTCTACACATTCGTATTTTCTAGGGAGAAACTAGAGGAACTGCGGCAACCAATCATGATATTTCTGTTTGTATAGATGACATTTTATGCACTTGCCAAACGAAAAGACTTTGCTTTTCTCCAAAAGCATTTTTACTGTGATTTTTTCCGTTCATTGCATACGAATTCCGCACCACTTTCTCCGGATATGACTGGATGAAAACAGAAATGTACGGTTGTGTTTTGCTACCTCAATCTGAAGTATTGTGAAAGCCTCTGTGTTTGTGTTTTCTGGATATTACCGATGGACTTTCTTGTTTTGAATATTTTTATCAGGGAACATTTAATTTTGTACCGTAGATTCACTAATTGGTTCCACATGGAAACACCAGCTCTACACATTCATATTTTCTAGGGAGAAAGCTAGAGGAACTGTGGCAAACAATCATGATATTTCTGTTTGTATAGATGACATTTTATGCAATTGCCTAATGAAAAGACTTTGCTTTTCTCCAAAACCATTTTTCTTTAATTTTCTCGGTACACTTCACATGAATTCCACACAAGTTTGTCTGGATATGACTGGATGAAACTGGAAATATCCTGTTTTATTTTGGCTAACTCAATCTGAAATATTGCTACAGCCTCTGTGTTTGTGTATTCCTGATACTATACACGGACTTTATTGTTTTGAATGCTTTTTATCAGGGAACATTTTATTTTGAGCTTGCATACAGTAATTGGTTCCACACGGAGACACCAGCTCTACACATTTGTATTTTCTAGGGCAAAAGCTAGAGGAACTGCGGCAAACAAACATGATATTTCTGTTTGTATAGATGACATTTTATGTACTTGCCTTACGAAAAGACTTTGCTATTCTCCAAAACTAATTTTACTTTGATTTTCTCATTACATTGCGTAGGAATTCCACACCAGTTTGTCCGGATATGACTGGATGAAACCGGAAATATCTGATATTGTTTTGGCTAACTCAATCTCAGATATTGCTACTGAACTAGAGGTTCTACATGGATCTCCAGCTCTACACATTCCTATTTTCTAGGAAGAAAGCTAGAGGAACTGCCACAAACAAACATGATATTTCTGTTTGTATAGATGACATTTTATGCACTTGCCTAACGAAAAGACTTTGCTTTTCTCCAAAACCATTTTTACTGTGATTTTTTTGGTACACTTCATATGAATTCCACACCAGTTTGTCCGGATATGACTGGATTAAACCGGAAATATCTGGTTGTGTTTTGCCAAACTCAATCTGAAATATTGTAAAGCCGCTGTGTTTTTGTATTCCTGATATTATCCACGGAATTTATTGTTTTGAATGTTTTTATCAGGGAACATTTAATTTTGTGCTGTGAAACACTAATTGGTTCCACATGGAGAAACTAGCTCTACACATTCTTATTTTCTAGGGAGACAGCTAGAGGAACTGCGGCAAACAAACATGATATTTCTGTATGTATAGATGACATTTTATGCAGTTGCCTAATGAAAAGAATTTGCTTTTCTCCAAAACCATTTTACTGTGAATATCTCAGTCCATTGCATTTGAATTCCACACCAGTTTGTCCGGATATGCCTGGAGGAAACCGGAAATATCCGGTTTTGTTTTGGCTAACTCAATGCCAGATATTGCTACAGCCTCTGTGTTTGTGTATTCCTGATACTATCCACGTACTTTATTGTTTTGAATGTTTTTTATCGGGGAATATTTTATGTTGAGCTTGGATACTGTAATTGTTTGCACATGGAGACACCAGCTCTATATATTTGTATTTTCTAGGGAGCAATCTAGAGGAACTGCGATAAACAAACATGATATTTCCGTTTGGATCGATGATATTTTATGCACTTGCCTAACGAAAACACTTTGGTTTTCACCAAAACCATTTTCACTCTTATTTTCTCAGCCCATTGCATACGAATTCCACACCACTTTGTCCGGATATGACTGGATGAAACCAGAAATATACGGGTCAGTTTTTGCTAATTGAATGGGAAATATTGTGAAAGTTTCTGTGTTTCTGTTTTCTGGATATAATCTATGGACTTTATTGTTTTGAATGTTTTTATCAGGGAACATTTAATTTTGTTCTTAGAAACACTAATTGGTTCCACATGGAGACACCAGCTCTACACATTCGTATTATCTAGGGAGAAAGCTAGAGGAATTGCCACAAACAAACATGATATTTCTGTTTGTATAGATGACATTTTATGCACTTGTGTAACAAAAAGATTTTGCTTTTCTCCAAAACCCTTTTTACTGTGATTTTCTTGGTCCATTCCATACGAATTCCGCACCAGTTTGTCTGGATATGACTGGATGTAACCAGAAATATCTGGTTTTGTTTTGGCTGACTCATTCCCACATATTGTTACAGCCTCTGTGTTTGTGTTTTCTGGACTTTATCAACGGACTTTATTATTTTGAATAATTTTTTATCGGGGAACATTTTATTTTGAGCTTGGATACTGTAATTGGTTCCACATGGAGACACCAGCTTTACACATTCATATTTTCTAGGTAGAAAGCTAGACGGACTGCGGCAAACAAACATGATATTTCTGTTTGTATAGATGACATTTTATGCAGTTGCCTAACGAAAAGACATTGCTTTTCTCCAACATCATTTTTACTCTGATTTTTTCTTTCCATTACATACAAATTCCACACCAGTTTGTCCGGATTGTCTGGATGAAACTGGAAATATCCGGTTTTGTTCTGGCTACTGAATCCCAGATATTGCTACAGCCTCTTTGTTTGTGTTTTCCGGATATTATCCACGGACTTTATTGTTTTGAATGTTTTTTATTGAGCTTGGATACAGTTATTGGTTCCACATGGAGACACCAGCTCTACACATTCATATTTTCCAAGGAGAAAGCTAGAGGAATTGCCACAAACAAACATGATATTTCTGTTTGTATCGATGATATTTTATGCACTTGCCTAACGAAAAGACTTTGCATTTCTCCAAAACCATTTTTACTGTGATTTTCTTGGTCCATTGCATACGAATTCCAAATGACTTTTTCCGGATATGACTGGATGAAACTGGAAATATTCGGTTTTGTTTTGGCTAACTCAATCCCATATATTGCTACAGCCTCTGTGTTTGTGTTTTCTGGATATTATAAACGGACTTTATTTTTTGAATGTTTTATATCGGGGAATATTTTATGTTGAGCTTGGATACAGTTATTGGTTCCACATGGAGACACCAGCTCTACAAATTCGTATTTTCTAGGGACAAATCTAGAGGAACTGTGGTAAACAAACTTGATATTTCTGTTTGTATTGATGACATTTTATGCACTTGCCTAACGTAAAGAATTTGCTTTTCTCCAAAACCATTTGTACTGTGATTTTCTCGGTCCACTGCATACGAATACCACACCAGTTTGTCTGGATTATGACTGGCTGAAACCAGAAATATCCGGTTCTGTTCTGGCTAACTCAATCCCAGATATTGCTACAGCTTCTGTGTTTGTGTATTCCTGATATTATCCAAGGACCTTATTGTTTGAATGGTTTTTTTTTATCAAGGGACATTTAATTTTGTGCTTGGAATCACGAATTGATTCCACATGGAGTCACCAGCTGTACACATTCGTATTTTCTAGGGAGAAAGCTAGAGGAACTGCGACAAACAAACATGATATTTCTGTTTGTATAGATGACATTTTATGCACTTGCGTAACGAAAAGACTTTGCTTTTCTCCAAAACCATTTTTACTGGGATTTTCTTGGTCCATTCCATACGAATTCTGCACCAGTTTGTCTGGATATGACTGGATGTAACCAGAAATATCCGGTGCTGTTTTGGCTGACTCATTCCCACGTATTGCTACAGCCTCTGTGTTTGTGTTTTCTGGACTTTATCAACGGACTTTATTACTTTGAATACCTTTTTATCGGGGAACATTTTATTTTGAGCTTGGATACTGTAATTGGTTCCACATGGAGACACCAGCTCTACACATTCATATTTTCTAGGGAGAACGCAAGACGGACTGCAGCAAACAAAATGATATTTCTGTTTGTATAGATGACATTTTATGCAGTTGCCTAACAAAAAGACATTGCTTTTCTCCAACACCATTTTTACTCTGATTTTTTTTCTTTCCATTACATACAAATTCCACACCAGTTTGTCCGGATATGACTGGATGAAAATGGAAATATCCGGTTGTGTTTTGGCTAACTCAATCCCAGATATTGCTACAGCATCTGTGTTTGTGTATTCCTGATATTATCCACGGACTTTATTGTTTTGAATGTTTTTACAAGGGAACATTTAATTTTGTTCTTAGAAACACTAATTGGTTCCACATGGAGACACCAGCTCTACACATTCGTATTATCTAGGGAGAAAGCTAGAGGAATTGCCACAAACAAACATGATATTTCTGTTTGTATAGATGACATTTTATGCATTGCCTAACGAAAAGACTTTGCTTTTATCCAAAACCATTTTTACTGTGATTTTCTCGGTCCATTGCATACGAATTCCACACCAGATTGTCCGGATATGAATGGATGAAACCGGAAATATCTGGTTTTGTTTTGCTTAACTCAATCCCAGATATTGCTACAGCCTCTGTGTTTGATTTTTGTAGATATTATCCACAGACTTTATTGTTTTGAATGTTTTATATCGGGGAACATTTTATTTTGAGCTTGGATACAGGTAGTCGTTCCACATGGAGACACTAGCTCTACACATTCCTATTTTCTACGGAGAAAACTAGAGGAACTGCGGCAAACAAACATGATATCTCTGTTTGTATCGACGATATTTTATGCACTTGCCTAACGTAAAGACTTTGATTTCTACAAAACCATTTTTACTCTGATTTTCTCAGCCCATAGCATACGAATTCCACACCACTTTGTCCAGATATGACTATATGAAAACAGAAATATCTGCTTGTGTTTTGGCTAACTCAATCCGAAATATTGTGAAAGCCACTGTGTTTGTGTTTTCTTGATATTATCTATGGACTTTATTGTTTTGAATGTTTTTATCAGGGGATACTTAATTTTGTGCTTGGAATCACTAATTGGTTCCACATGGAGACACCAGCTCTACACATTCGTATTTTCTAGGGAGAAAGCTAGAGGAACTGCGGCAAACAAACATGATATTTCTGTTATTATAGATGACATTTTATGCACTTGCCTAACGAAAAGACTTTGCTTTTCTCCAAAACCATTTTTACTGTGATTTTCTCCGTCCATTGCATCTGAATTCCGAAACACTTTGTCCGGATATGACTATATGAAACCAGAAATATCCGGTTGTGTTTTGGCTAACTCAATCCGAAATATAGTGAAAGCCTCTGTGTTTTCTGTGTTCTGTGTTTCTGGATATTCTCTATGGACTTTATTGTTTTGAATATTTTTATCAGGGAACATTTCATTTTGTACTTTAGATACTCTAATTGGTTCATCATGAGACACCAGCTCTACATATTCCTATTTTCTAGGGAGTAAGCCAGAGGAACTGCGGCAGACAAATGTGATATTTCTGTATGTATAGATGACATTTTATGCACTTGCCTAAAGAAAAGTCTTTGCTTTTCTGCAAAGTCATTTTTACTGTGATTTTCTGGGTCCATGGCATACGAATTCCACACCAGTTTGTCTGGATTGTCTGCATGAAACCGGAAATATCCGGTTTTGTTCTGGCTAACTCAATCCTAGACATTGCTACAGCCTCTGTGCTTGTGTTTTCTGGATATTATCCACGGACTTTATTGTTTTGAATGTTTTTTATTGAGCTTGGATAAAGTTATTGGTTCCACATGGAGACACAACCACTACACATTCGTATTTTCCAAGGAGAAAGCTAGAGGAATTGCCACAAACAAACATGATATTTCTGTTTGTATCGATGATATTTTATGCACTTGCCTAACGAAAAGACTTTGCATTTCTCCAAAACCATTTTTACTGTGATTTTCTCCGTCCATTGCATACGAATTCCACACGACTTTTTCCAGATATGACTGGATGAAACCAGAAATATCCGGTTTTGTTTTGGCTAACTCAATCCCAAATATTGCTACAGCCTCTGTGTTTGTGTTTTCTGGATATTACAAACGGACTTTATTGTTTTGAATGTTTTATATCGGGGAGTGTTTAATGTTGAGCTTGGATACAGTTATTGGTTCCACATGGAGACACCAGCTCTACAAATTCGTATTTTCTAGGGAGAAATCTAGAGGAACTGTGGTAAACAAACTTGATATTTCTGTTTGTATCGATGACATTTCATGCACTTGCCTAACGTAAAGAATTTGCTTTTCTCCAAAACCATTTGTACTGTGATTTTTCTCGGTCCACTGCATACGAATACCACACCAGTTTGTCTGGATTATGACTGGCTGAAACCAGAAATATCCGGTTCTGTTCTGGCTAACTCAATCCCAGATATTGCTACAGCCTCTGTGTTTGTGTATTCCTGATATTATCCAAGGACCTTATTGTTTGAATGGTTTTTTTTTTATCAAGGGACATTTAATTTTGTGCTTGGAATCACGAATAGATTCCACATGGAGTCACCAGCTGTACACATTCGTATTTTCTAGGGAGAAAGCTAGAGGAACTGCGACAAACAAACATGATATTTATGTTTGTATCGATGACATTTTATGCAATTGCCTAACGAAGCGACTTTGCTTTTCTCCAAAACCTTTTTAGAGTGATTTTCTAGGTCCATTGCAAACGAATTCCACACCAGTTTGTACGGATATGACTGGATGAAACCGGAAATATCTGGTTGTGTTTTGGCTAACTCAATCCCACGTATTGCTACAGCCTCTGTGTTTGTGTATTCCTGATATTATCCACGGACTTTATTGTTTTGAATGTTTTTTATCAGGGAACATTTAATTTTGTTCTTTTAATCACTAATTGGATCCACATGGAGACACCAGCTCTACACATTCGTATTTTCTAGGGAGAAAGCTAGAGGAACTGCAGCAAACAAACTTGATATTTCTGTTTGTATAGGTGACGTTTTATGCAGTTGCCTAACGAAAAGACTTTGCTTTTCTCCAAAACCATTTTTACAGTAATTTTCTCGGTGCATTGCATACGAATTCCACACCACTTTGTCGGGATATGACTGATGAAAGCAGAAATATCCAGTCGTGTTTTGGCTAAGTCAATCCGAAATATTGTAAAATATCTGTGTTTGTTTTTTCTGGATATTATCGATGGACTTTATTGTTTTAAATGTTTTTATCAGGGAACATCTAATTTTTACCGTAGAAACACTAATTGGTTCATCATGGGGACACCAGCTCTACACATTCATATTTTCTAGGTAGAAAGATAGAGGAACTGCGGAAACAAACATGATATTTCTGTTTGTATAGATGACATTTTATGCACGTTCCTAACCTAAAGACTTTGCTTGTCTCCAAAACCATTTTTACTGTGATTATCTTGGTCCAATGCACACAAATTCCACACCACATTGTCCGGATATGACTGGATGAAACCAGATATCCAGTTGTGTTTTGGCTAACTCAATCCGAAATATCGTGAAAGCCTCTGTGTTGCTGTTTTCTGGATATTATCCATGGGCTTTATTGTTTTGAATGTTTTTATATGGGAACATTTAATTTTGTACCATTGAAACACTAATTTGTTCATCATGGTTTCACCAACTCTACACATTCATATTTTCTAGGGAGAAAGTTAGAGGAACTGCTACAAACAAACATGATATTTCTGTTTGTATAGATGACATTTTATGCACTTGTGTAACAAAAAGATTTTGCTTTTCTCCAAAACCATTTTTACTGTGATTTTCTTGGTCCATTCCATACGAATTCCGCACCAGTTTGTCTGGATATGACTGGATGTAACCAGAAATATCTGGTTTTGTTTTGGCTGACTCATTCCCACATATTGTTACAGCCTCTGTGTTTGTGTTTTCTGGACTTTATCAACGGACTTTATTATTTTGAATAATTTTTTATCGGGGAACATTTTATTTTGAGCTTGGATACTGTAATTGGTTCCACATGGAGACACCAGCTTTACACATTCATATTTTCTAGGTAGAAAGCTAGACGGACTGCGGCAAACAAACATGATATTTCTGTTTGTATAGATGACATTTTATGCAGTTGCCTAACGAAAAGACATTGCTTTTCTCCAACATCATTTTTACTCTGATTTTTTCTTTCCATTACATACAAATTCCACACCAGTTTGTCCGGATTGTCTGGATGAAACTGGAAATATCCGGTTTTGTTCTGGCTACTGAATCCCAGATATTGCTACAGCCTCTTTGTTTGTGTTTTCCGGATATTATCCACGGACTTTATTGTTTTGAATGTTTTTTATTGAGCTTGGATACAGTTATTGGTTCCACATGGAGACACCAGCTCTACACATTCATATTTTCCAAGGAGAAAGCTAGAGGAATTGCCACAAACAAACATGATATTTCTGTTTGTATCGATGATATTTTATGCACTTGCCTAACGAAAAGACTTTGCATTTCTCCAAAACCATTTTTACTGTGATTTTCTTGGTCCATTGCATACGAATTCCAAATGACTTTTTCCGGATATGACTGGATGAAACTGGAAATATTCGGTTTTGTTTTGGCTAACTCAATCCCATATATTGCTACAGCCTCTGTGTTTGTGTTTTCTGGATATTATAAACGGACTTTATTTTTTGAATGTTTTATATCGGGGAATATTTTATGTTGAGCTTGGATACAGTTATTGGTTCCACATGGAGACACCAGCTCTACAAATTCGTATTTTCTAGGGACAAATCTAGAGGAACTGTGGTAAACAAACTTGATATTTCTGTTTGTATTGATGACATTTTATGCACTTGCCTAACGTAAAGAATTTGCTTTTCTCCAAAACCATTTGTACTGTGATTTTCTCGGTCCACTGCATACGAATACCACACCAGTTTGTCTGGATTATGACTGGCTGAAACCAGAAATATCCGGTTCTGTTCTGGCTAACTCAATCCCAGATATTGCTACAGCTTCTGTGTTTGTGTATTCCTGATATTATCCAAGGACCTTATTGTTTGAATGGTTTTTTTTTTATCAAGGGACATTTAATTTTGTGCTTGGAATCACGAATTGATTCCACATGGAGTCACCAGCTGTACACATTCGTATTTTCTAGGGAGAAAGCTAGAGGAACTGCGACAAACAAACATGATATTTATGTTTGTATCGATGACATTTTATGCACTTGCGTAACGAAAAGACTTTGCTTTTCTCTAAAACCATTTTTACTGGGATTTTCTTGGTCCATTCCATACGAATTCTGCACCAGTTTGTCTGGATATGACTGGATGTAACTAGAAATATCCAGTTTTGTTTTGGCTGACTCATTCCCACATATTGTTACAGCCTCTGTGTTTGTGTTTTCTGGACTTTATCAACGGACTTTATTATTTTGAATATTTTTTTATCGGGGAACATTTTATTTTGAGCTTGGATACTGTAATTGGTTCCACATGGAGACACCAGCTTTACACATTCATATTTTCTAGGTAGAAAGCTAGACGGACTGCGGCAAACAAACATGATATTTCTGTTTGTATAGATGACATTTTATGCAGTTGCCTAACGAAAAGACATTGCTTTTCTCCAACATCATTTTTACTCTGATTTTTTCTTTACATTACATACGAATTCCACACCAGTTTGTCCGGATTGTCTGGATGAAACCGGAAATATCTGGTTGTGTTTTGGCTAACTCAATCCCACGTATTGCTACAGCCTCTGTGTTTGTGTATTCCTGATGTTATCCACGGACTTTATTGTTTTGAATGTTTTTTATCAGGGAACATTTAACTTTGTTCTTTTAATCACTAATTGGATCCACATGGAGACACCAGCTCTACACATTCGTATTTTCTAGGGAGAAAGCTAGAGGAACTGCTACAAACAAACATGATATTTCTGTTTGTATAGATGACATTTTATGCACTTGTGTAACGAAAAGACTTTCCTTTTTTCCAAAACCATTTTTACTGTGATTTTCTTGGTCCATTCCATACGAATTCCGCACCAGTTTGTCTGGATATGACTGGATGTAACCAGAAATATCCGGTGCTGTTTTGGCTGACTCATTCCCACGTATTGCTACAGCCTCTGTGTTTGTGTTTTCTGGACTTTATCAACGGACTTTATTACTTTGAATACCTTTTTATCGGGGAACATTTTATTTTGAGCTTGGATACTGTAATTGGTTCCACATGGAGACACCAGCTCTACACATTCATATTTTCTAGGGAGAACGCAAGACGGACTGCAGCAAACAAAATGATATTTCTGTTTGTATAGATGACATTTTATGCAGTTGCCTAACAAAAAGACATTGCTTTTCTCCAACACCATTTTTACTCTGATTTTTTTTCTTTCCATTACATACAAATTCCACACCAGTTTGTCCGGATATGACTGGATGAAAATGGAAATATCCGGTTGTGTTTTGGCTAACTCAATCCCAGATATTGCTACAGCATCTGTGTTTGTGTATTCCTGATATTATCCACGGACTTTATTGTTTTGAATGTTTTTACAAGGGAACATTTAATTTTGTTCTTAGAAACACTAATTGGTTCCACATGGAGACACCAGCTCTACACATTCGTATTATCTAGGGAGAAAGCTATTTGAATTGCCACAAACAAACATGATATTTCTGTTTGTATAGATGACATTTTATGCATTGCCTAACGAAAAGACTTTGCTTTTATCCAAAACCATTTTTACTGTGATTTTCTCGGTCCATTGCATACGAATTCCACACCAGATTGTCCGGATATGAATGGATGAAACCGGAAATATCTGGTTTTGTTTTGCTTAACTCAATCCCAGATATTGCTACAGCCTCTGTGTTTGATTTTTGTAGATATTATCCACAGACTTTATTGTTTTGAATGTTTTATATCGGGGAACATTTTATTTTGAGCTTGGATACAGGTAGTCGTTCCACATGGAGACACTAGCTCTACACATTCCTATTTTCTACGGAGAAAACTAGAGGAACTGCGGCAAACAAACATGATATCTCTGTTTGTATCGACGATATTTTATGCACTTGCCTAACGTAAAGACTTTGATTTCTACAAAACCATTTTTACTCTGATTTTCTCAGCCCATAGCATACGAATTCCACACCACTTTGTCCAGATATGACTATATGAAAACAGAAATATCTGCTTGTGTTTTGGCTAACTCAATCCGAAATATTGTGAAAGCCACTGTGTTTGTGTTTTCTTGATATTATCTATGGACTTTATTGTTTTGAATGTTTTTATCAGGGGATACTTAATTTTGTGCTTGGAATCACTAATTGGTTCCACATGGAGACACCAGCTCTACACATTCGTATTTTCTAGGGAGAAAGCTAGAGGAACTGCGGCAAACAAACATGATATTTCTGTTATTATAGATGACATTTTATGCACTTGCCTAACGAAAAGACTTTGCTTTTCTCCAAAACCATTTTTACTGTGATTTTCTCCGTCCATTGCATCTGAATTCCGAAACACTTTGTCCGGATATGACTATATGAAACCAGAAATATCCGGTTGTGTTTTGGCTAACTCAATCCGAAATATAGTGAAAGCCTCTGTGTTTTCTGTGTTCTGTGTTTCTGGATATTCTCTATGGACTTTATTGTTTTGAATATTTTTATCAGGGAACATTTCATTTTGTACTTTAGATACTCTAATTGGTTCATCATGAGACACCAGCTCTACATATTCCTATTTTCTAGGGAGTAAGCCAGAGGAACTGCGGCAGACAAATGTGATATTTCTGTATGTATAGATGACATTTTATGCACTTGCCTAAAGAAAAGTCTTTGCTTTTCTGCAAAGTCATTTTTACTGTGATTTTCTGGGTCCATGGCATACGAATTCCACACCAGTTTGTCTGGATTGTCTGCATGAAACCGGAAATATCCGGTTTTGTTCTGGCTAACTCAATCCTAGACATTGCTACAGCCTCTGTGCTTGTGTTTTCTGGATATTATCCACGGACTTTATTGTTTTGAATGTTTTTTATTGAGCTTGGATAAAGTTATTGGTTCCACATGGAGACACAACCACTACACATTCGTATTTTCCAAGGAGAAAGCTAGAGGAATTGCCACAAACAAACATGATATTTCTGTTTGTATCGATGATATTTTATGCACTTGCCTAACGAAAAGACTTTGCATTTCTCCAAAACCATTTTTACTGTGATTTTCTCGGTCCATTGCATACGAATTCCACACGACTTTTTCCAGATATGACTGGATGAAACCAGAAATATCCGGTTTTGTTTTGGCTAACTCAATCCCAGATATTGCTACAGCCTCTGTGTTTGTGTTTTCTGGATATTACAAACGGACTTTATTGTTTTGAATGTTTTATATCGGGGAGTGTTTAATGTTGAGCTTGGATACAGTTATTGGTTCCACATGGAGACACCAGCTCTACAAATTCGTATTTTCTAGGGAGAAATCTAGAGGAACTGTGGTAAACAAACTTGATATTTCTGTTTGTATCGATGACATTTCATGCACTTGCCTAACGTAAAGAATTTGCTTTTCTCCAAAACCATTTGTACTGTGATTTTTCTCGGTCCACTGCATACGAATACCACACCAGTTTGTCTGGATTATGACTGGCTGAAACCAGAAATATCCGGTTCTGTTCTGGCTAACTCAATCCCAGATATTGCTACAGCCTCTGTGTTTGTGTATTCCTGATATTATCCAAGGACCTTATTGTTTGAATGGTTTTTTTTTTATCAAGGGACATTTAATTTTGTGTTTGGAATCACGAATTGATTCCACATGGAGTCACCAGCTGTACACATTCGTATTTTCTAGGGAGAAAGCTAGAGGAACTGCGACAAACAAACATGATATTTATGTTTGTATCGATGACATTTTATGCAATTGCCTAACGAAGCGACTTTGCTTTTCTCCAAAACCTTTTTAGAGTGATTTTCTAGGTCCATTGCAAACGAATTCCACACCAGTTTGTACGGATATGACTGGATGAAACCGGAAATATCTGGTTGTGTTTTGGCTAACTCAATCCCACGTATTGCTACAGCCTCTGTGTTTGTGTATTCCTGATATTATCCACGGACTTTATTGTTTTGAATGTTTTTTATCAGGGAACATTTAATTTTGTTCTTTTAATCACTAATTGGATCCACATGGAGACACCAGCTCTACACATTCGTATTTTCTAGGGAGAAAGCTAGAGGAACTGCAGCAAACAAACTTGATATTTCTGTTTGTATAGGTGACGTTTTATGCAGTTGCCTAACGAAAAGACTTTGCTTTTCTCCAAAACCATTTTTACAGTAATTTTCTCGGTGCATTGCATATGAATTCCACACCACTTTGTCGGGATATGACTGATGAAAGCAGAAATATCCAGTCGTGTTTTGGCTAAGTCAATCCGAAATATTGTAAAATATCTGTGTTTGTTTTTTCTGGATATTATCGATGGACTTTATTGTTTTAAATGTTTTTATCAGGGAACATCTAATTTTTACCGTAGAAACACTAATTGGTTCATCATGGGGACACCAGCTCTACACATTCATATTTTCTAGGTAGAAAGATAGAGGAACTGCGGAAACAAACATGATATTTCTGTTTGTATAGATGACATTTTATGCACGTTCCTAACCTAAAGACTTTGCTTGTCTCCAAAACCATTTTTACTGTGATTATCTTGGTCCAATGCACACAAATTCCACACCACATTGTCCGGATATGACTGGATGAAACCAGATATCCAGTTGTGTTTTGGCTAACTCAATCCGAAATATCGTGAAAGCCTCTGTGTTGCTGTTTTCTGGATATTATCCATGGGCTTTATTGTTTTGAATGTTTTTATATGGGAACATTTAATTTTGTACCATTGAAACACTAATTTGTTCATCATGGTTTCACCAACTCTACACATTCATATTTTCTAGGGAGAAAGCTAGAGGAACTGCTACAAACAAACATGATATTTCTGTTTGTATAGATGACATTTTATGCACTTGTGTAACGAAAAGACTTTGCTTTTCTCCAAAACCATTTTTACTGGGATTTTCTTGGTCCATTCCATACGAATTCTGCACCAATTTGTCTGGATATGACTGGATGTAACTAGAAATATCCGGTTTTGTTTTGGCTGACTCATTCCCACATATTGTTACAGCCTCTGTGTTTGTGTTTTCTGGACTTTATCAACGGACTTTATTATTTTGAATAATTTTTTATCGGGGAACATTTTATTTTGAGCTTGGATACTGTAATTGGTTCCACATGGAGACACCAGCTTTACACATTCATATTTTCTAGGTAGAAAGCTAGACGGACTGCAGCAAACAAACATGATATTTCTGTTTGTATAGATGACATTTTATGCAGTTGCCTAACGAAAAGACATTGCTTTTCTCCAACATCATTTTTACTCTGATTTTTTCTTTCCATTACATACAAATTCCACACCAGTTTGTCCGGATTGTCTGGATGAAACCGGAAATATCCGGTTTTGTTCTGGCTACTGAATCCCAGATATTGCTACAGCCTCTTTGTTTGTGTTTTCCGGATATTATCCACGGACTTTATTGTTTTGAATGTTTTTTATTGAGCTTGGATACAGTTATTGGTTCCACATGGAGACACCAGCTCTACACATTCGTATTTTCCAAGGAGAAAGCTAGAGGAATTGCCACAAACAAACATGATATTTCTGTTTGTATCGATGATATTTTATGCACTTGCCTAACGAAAAGACTTTGCATTTCTCCAAAACCATTTTTACTGTGATTTTCTTGGTCCATTGCATACGAATTCCAAATGACTTTTTCCGGATATGACTGGATGAAACTGGAAATATTCGGTTTTGTTTTGGCTAACTCAATCCCATATATTGCTACAGCCTCTGTGTTTGTGTTTTCTGGATATTATAAACGGACTTTATTTTTTTGAATGTTTTATATCGGGGAATATTTTATGTTGAGCTTGGATACAGTTATTGGTTCCACATGGAGACACCAGCTCTACAAATTCGTATTTTCTAGGGACAAATCTAGAGGAACTGTGGTAAACAAACTTGATATTTCTGTTTGTATTGATGACATTTTATGCACTTGCCTAACGTAAAGAATTTGCTTTTCTCCAAAACCATTTGTACTGTGATTTTCTCGGTCCACTGCATACGAATACCACACCAGTTTGTCTGGATTATGACTGGCTGAAACCAGAAATATCCGGTTCTGTTCTGGCTAACTCAATCCCAGATATTGCTACAGCTTCTGTGTTTGTGTATTCCTGATATTATCCAAGGACCTTATTGTTTGAATGGTTTTTTTTTTATCAAGGGACATTTAATTTTGTGCTTGGAATCACGAATTGATTCCACATGGAGTCACCAGCTGTACACATTCGTATTTTCTAGGGAGAAAGCTAGAGGAACTGCGACAAACAAACATGATATTTATGTTTGTATCGATGACATTTTATGCACTTGCCTAACGAAGTGACTTTGCTTTTCTCCAAAACCTTTCTAGAGTAATTTTCTAGGTCCATTGCAAACAAATTCCACACCAGTTTGTACGGATATGACTGGATGAAACCGGAAATATCTGGTTGTGTTTTGGCTAACTCAATCCCACGTATTGCTACAGCCTCTGTGTTTGTGTATTCCTGATATTATCCACGGACTTTATTGTTTTGAATGTTTTTTATCAGGGAACATTTAATTTTGTTCTTTTAATCACTAATTGGATCCACATGGAGACACCAGCTCTACACATTCATATTTTCTAGGGAGAAAGCTAGAGGAACTGCAGCAAACAAACATGATATTTCTGTTTGTATAGGTGACATTTTATGCAGTTGCCTAACGAAAAGACTTTGCTTTTCTCCAAAACCATTTTTACAGTAATTTTCTCGGTGCATTGCATACGAATTCCACACCACTTTGTCGGGACATGACTGATGAAAGCAGAAATATCCAGTCGTGTTTTGGCTAAGTCAATCCGAAATATTGTAAAATATCTGTGTTTGTTTTTTCTGGATATTATCGATGGACTTTATTGTTTTAAATGTTTTTATCAGGGAACATCTAATTTTTACCGTAGAAACACTAATTGGTTCATCATGGGGACACCAGCTCTACACATTCATATTTTCTAGGTAGAAAGATAGAGGAACTGCGGAAACAAACATGATATTTCTGTTTGTATAGATGACATTTTATGAACGTTCCTAACGTAAAGACTTTGCTTGTCTCCAAAACCATTTTTACTGTGATTATCTCAGTCCAATGCACACGAATTCCAAACCACGTTGTCCGGATATGACTGGATGAAACCAGATATCCAGTTGTGTTTTGGCTAACTCAATCCGAAATATCGTGAAAGCCTCTGTGTTGCTGTTTTCTGGATATTATCCATGGACTTTATTGTTTTGAATGTTTTTATATGGGAACATTTAATTTTGTACCATTGAAACACTAATTTGTTCATCATGGTTTCACCTACTCTACACATTCATATTTTCTAGGGAGAAAGTTAGAGGAACTGCTACAAACAAACATGATATTTCTGTTTGTATAGATGACATTTTATGCACTTGCGTAACGAAAAGACTTTGCTTTTCTCCAAAACCATTTTTACTGGGATTTTCTTGGTCCATTCCATACGAATTCTGCACCAGTTTGTCTGGATATGACTGGATGTAACTAGAAATATAGGTTTTGTTTTGGCTGACTCATTCCCACATATTGTTACAGCCTCTGTGTTTGTGTTTTCTGGACTTTATCAACGGACTTTATTATTTTGAATATTTTTTTATCGGGGAACATTTTATTTTGAGCTTGGATACTGTAATTGGTTCCACATGGAGACACCAGCTTTACACATTCATATTTTCTAGGTAGAAAGCTAGACGGACTGCGGCAAACAAACATGATATTTCTGTTTGTATAGATGACATTTTATGCAGTTGCCTAACGAAAAGACATTGCTTTTCTCCAACATCATTTTTACTCTGATTTTTTCTTTCCATTACATACGAATTCCACACCAGTTTGTCCGGATTGTCTGGATGAAACCGGAAATATCTGGTTGTGTTTTGGCTAACTCAATCCCACGTATTGCTACAGCCTCTGTGTTTGTGTATTCCTGATATTATCCACGGACTTTATTGTTTTGAATGTTTTTATATGGGAACATTTAACTTTGTTCTTTTAATCACTAATTGGATCCACATGGAGACACCAGCTCTACACATTCGTATTTTCTAGGGAGAAAGCTAGAGGAACTGCTACAAACAAACATGATATTTCTGTTTGTATAGATGACATTTTATGCACTTGTGTAACAAAAAGATTTTGCTTTTCTCCAAAACTATTTTTACTGGGATTTTCTTGGTCCATTCCATACGAATTCCGCACCAGTTTGTCTGGATATGACTGGATGTAACCAGAAATATCTGGTTTTGTTTTGGCTGACTCATTCCCACATATTGTTACAGCCTCTGTGTTTGTGTTTTCTGGACTTTATCAACGGACTTTATTATTTTGAATAATTTTTTATCGGGGAACATTTTATTTTGAGCTTGGATACTGTAATTGGTTCCACATGGAGACACCAGCTTTACACATTCATATTTTCTAGGTAGAAAGCTAGACGGACTGCGGCAAACAAACATGATATTTCTGTTTGTATAGATGACATTTTATGCAGTTGCCTAACGAAAAGACATTGCTTTTCTCCAACATCATTTTTACTCTGATTTTTTCTTTCCATTACATACAAATTCCACACCAGTTTGTCCGGATTGTCTGGATGAAACCGGAAATATCCGGTTTTGTTCTGGCTACTGAATCCCAGATATTGCTACAGCCTCTTTGTTTGTGTTTTCCGGATATTATCCACGGACTTTATTGTTTTGAATGTTTTTTATTGAGCTTGGATACAGTTATTGGTTCCACATGGAGACACCAGCTCTACACATTCGTATTTTCCAAGGAGAAAGCTAGAGGAATTGCCACAAACAAACATGATATTTCTGTTTGTATCGATGATATTTTATGCACTTGCCTAACGAAAAGACTTTGCATTTCTCCAAAACCATTTTTACTGTGATTTTCTTGGTCCATTGCATACGAATTCCAAATGACTTTTTCCAGATATGACTGGATGAAACTGGAAATATTCGGTTTTGTTTTGGCTAACTCAATCCTATATATTGCTACAGCCTCTGTGTTTGTGTTTTCTGGATATTATAAACGGACTTTATTTTTTTGAATGTTTTATATCGGGGAATATTTTATGTTGAGCTTGGATACAGTTATTGGTTCCACATGGAGACACCAGCTCTACAAATTCGTATTTTCTAGGGACAAATCTAGAGGAACTGTGGTAAACAAACTTGATATTTCTGTTTGTATTGATGGCATTTTATGCACTTGCCTAACGTAAAGAATATGCTTTTCTCCAAAACCATTTGTACTGTGATTTTCTCGGTCCACTGCATACGAATACCACACCAGTTTGTCTGGATTATGACTGGCTGAAACCAGAAATATCCGGTTCTGTTCTGGCTAACTCAATCCCAGATATTGCTACAGCTTCTGTGTTTGTGTATTCCTGATATTATCCAAGGACCTTATTGTTTGAATGGTTTTTTTTTTATCAAGGGACATTTAATTTTGTGCTTGGAATCACGAATTGATTCCACATGGAGTCACCAGCTGTACACATTCGTATTTTCTAGGGAGAAAGCTAGAGGAACTGCGACAAACAAACATGATATTTATGTTTGTATCGATGATATTTTATGCACTTGCCTAACGAAGTGACTTTGCTTTTCTCCAAAACCTTTCTAGAGTAATTTTCTAGGTCCATTGCAAACAAATTCCACACCAGTTTGTACGGATATGACTGGATGAAACCGGAAATATCTGGTTGTGTTTTGGCTAACTCAATCCCACGTATTGCTACAGCCTCTGTGTTTGTGTATTCCTGATATTATCCACGGACTTTATTGTTTTGAATGTTTTTTATCAGGGAACATTTAATTTTGTTCTTTTAATCACTAATTGGATCCACATGGAGACACCAGCTCTACACATTCATATTTTCTAGGGAGAAAGCTAGAGGAACTGCAGCAAACAAACATGATATTTCTGTTTGTATAGGTGACATTTTATGCAGTTGCCTAACGAAAAGACTTTGCTTTTCTCCAAAACCATTTTTACAGTAATTTTCTCGGTGCATTGCATACGAATTCCACACCACTTTGTCGGGACATGACTGATGAAAGCAGAAATATCCAGTCGTGTTTTGGCTAAGTCAATCCGAAATATTGTAAAATATCTGTGTTTGTTTTTTCTGGATATTATCGATGGACTTTATTGTTTTAAATGTTTTTATCAGGGAACATCTAATTTTTACCGTAGAAACACTAATTGGTTCATCATGGGGACACCAGCTCTACACATTCATATTTTCTAGGTAGAAAGATAGAGGAACTGCGGAAACAAACATGATATTTCTGTTTGTATAGATGACATTTTATGAACGTTCCTAACGTAAAGACTTTGCTTGTCTCCAAAACCATTTTTACTGTGATTATCTCAGTCCAATGCACACGAATTCCAAACCACGTTGTCCGGATATGACTGGATGAAACCAGATATCCAGTTGTGTTTTGGCTAACTCAATCCGAAATATCGTGAAAGCCTCTGTGTTGCTGTTTTCTGGATATTATCCATGGACTTTATTGTTTTGAATGTTTTTATATGGGAACATTTAATTTTGTACCATTGAAACACTAATTTGTTCATCATGGTTTCACCAACTCTACACATTCATATTTTCTAGGGAGAAAGTTAGAGGAACTGCTACAAACAAACATGATATTTCTGTTTGTATAGATGACATTTTATGCACTTGCGTAACGAAAAGACTTTGCTTTTCTCCAAAACCATTTTTACTGGGATTTTCTTGGTCCATTCCATACGAATTCTGCACCAGTTTGTCTGGATATGACTGGATGTAACTAGAAATATAGGTTTTGTTTTGGCTGACTCATTCCCACATATTGTTACAGCCTCTGTGTTTGTGTTTTCTGGACTTTATCAACGGACTTTATTATTTTGAATATTTTTTTATCGGGGAACATTTTATTTTGAGCTTGGATACTGTAATTGGTTCCACATGGAGACACCAGCTTTACACATTCATATTTTCTAGGTAGAAAGCTAGACGGACTGCGGCAAACAAACATGATATTTCTGTTTGTATAGATGACATTTTATGCAGTTGCCTAACGAAAAGACATTGCTTTTCTCCAACATCATTTTTACTCTGATTTTTTCTTTCCATTACATACGAATTCCACACCAGTTTGTCCGGATTGTCTGGATGAAACCGGAAATATCTGGTTGTGTTTTGGCTAACTCAATCCCACGTATTGCTACAGCCTCTGTGTTTGTGTATTCCTGATATTATCCACGGACTTTATTGTTTTGAATGTTTTTATATGGGAACATTTAACTTTGTTCTTTTAATCACTAATTGGATCCACATGGAGACACCAGCTCTACACATTCGTATTTTCTAGGGAGAAAGCTAGAGGAACTGCTACAAACAAACATGATATTTCTGTTTGTATAGATGACATTTTATGCACTTGTGTAACAAAAAGATTTTGCTTTTCTCCAAAACTATTTTTACTGGGATTTTCTTGGTCCATTCCATACGAATTCCGCACCAGTTTGTCTGGATATGACTGGATGTAACCAGAAATATCTGGTTTTGTTTTGGCTGACTCATTCCCACATATTGTTACAGCCTCTGTGTTTGTGTTTTCTGGACTTTATCAACGGACTTTATTATTTTGAATAATTTTTTATCGGGGAACATTTTATTTTGAGCTTGGATACTGTAATTGGTTCCACATGGAGACACCAGCTTTACACATTCATATTTTCTAGGTAGAAAGCTAGACGGACTGCGGCAAACAAACATGATATTTCTGTTTGTATAGATGACATTTTATGCAGTTGCCTAACGAAAAGACATTGCTTTTCTCCAACATCATTTTTACTCTGATTTTTTCTTTCCATTACATACAAATTCCACACCAGTTTGTCCGGATTGTCTGGATGAAACCGGAAATATCCGGTTTTGTTCTGGCTACTGAATCCCAGATATTGCTACAGCCTCTTTGTTTGTGTTTTCCGGATATTATCCACGGACTTTATTGTTTTGAATGTTTTTTATTGAGCTTGGATACAGTTATTGGTTCCACATGGAGACACCAGCTCTACACATTCGTATTTTCCAAGGAGAAAGCTAGAGGAATTGCCACAAACAAACATGATATTTCTGTTTGTATCGATGATATTTTATGCACTTGCCTAACGAAAAGACTTTGCATTTCTCCAAAACCATTTTTACTGTGATTTTCTTGGTCCATTGCATACGAATTCCAAATGACTTTTTCCAGATATGACTGGATGAAACTGGAAATATTCGGTTTTGTTTTGGCTAACTCAAGCCTATATATTGCTACAGCCTCTGTGTTTGTGTTTTCTGGATATTATAAACGGACTTTATTTTTTTGAATGTTTTATATCGGGGAATATTTTATGTTGAGCTTGGATACAGTTATTGGTTCCACATGGAGACACCAGCTCTACAAATTCGTATTTTCTAGGGACAAATCTAGAGGAACTGTGGTAAACAAACTTGATATTTCTGTTTGTATTGATGGCATTTTATGCACTTGCCTAACGTAAAGAATATGCTTTTCTCCAAAACCATTTGTACTGTGATTTTCTCGGTCCACTGCATACGAATACCACACCAGTTTGTCTGGATTATGACTGGCTGAAACCAGAAATATCCGGTTCTGTTCTGGCTAACTCAATCCCAGATATTGCTACAGCCTCTGTGTTTGTGTATTCCTGATATTATCCAAGGACCTTATTGTTTGAATGGTTTTTTTTTATCAAGGGACATTTAATTTTGTGCTTGGAATCACGAATAGATTCCACATGGAGTCACCAGCTGTACACATTCGTATTTTCTAGGGAGAAAGCTAGAGGAACTGCGACAAACAAACATGATATTTATGTTTGTATCGATGACATTTTATGCACTTGCCTAACGAAGTGACTTTGCTTTTCTCCAAAACCTTTCTAGAGTAATTTTCTAGGTCCATTGCAAACAAATTCCACACCAGTTTGTACGGATATGACTGGATGAAACCGGAAATATCTGGTTGTGTTTTGGCTAACTCAATCCCACGTATTGCTACAGCCTCTGTGTTTGTGTATTCCTGATATTATCCACGGACTTTATTGTTTTGAATGTTTTTTATCAGGGAACATTTAATTTTGTTCTTTTAATCACTAATTGGATCCACATGGAGACACCAGCTCTACACATTCATATTTTCTAGGGAGAAAGCTAGAGGAACTGCAGCAAACAAACATGATATTTCTGTTTGTATAGGTGACATTTTATGCAGTTGCCTAACGAAAAGACTTTGCTTTTCTCCAAAACCATTTTTACAGTAATTTTCTCGGTGCATTGCATACGAATTCCACACCACTTTGTCGGGACATGACTGATGAAAGCAGAAATATCCAGTCGTGTTTTGGCTAAGTCAATCCGAAATATTGTAAAATATCTGTGTTTGTTTTTTCTGGATATTATCGATGGACTTTATTGTTTTAAATGTTTTTATCAGGGAACATCTAATTTTTACCGTAGAAACACTAATTGGTTCATCATGGGGACACCAGCTCTACACATTCATATTTTCTAGGTAGAAAGATAGAGGAACTGCGGAAACAAACATGATATTTCTGTTTGTATAGATGACATTTTATGAACGTTCCTAACGTAAAGACTTTGCTTGTCTCCAAAACCATTTTTACTGTGATTATCTCAGTCCAATGCACACGAATTCCAAACCACGTTGTCCGGATATGACTGGATGAAACCAGATATCCAGTTGTGTTTTGGCTAACTCAATCCGAAATATCGTGAAAGCCTCTGTGTTGCTGTTTTCTGGATATTATCCATGGACTTTATTGTTTTGAATGTTTTTATATGGGAACATTTAATTTTGTACCATTGAAACACTAATTTGTTCATCATGGTTTCACCTACTCTACACATTCATATTTTCTAGGGAGAAAGTTAGAGGAACTGCTACAAACAAACATGATATTTCTGTTTGTATAGATGACATTTTATGCACTTGCGTAACGAAAAGACTTTGCTTTTCTCCAAAACCATTTTTACTGGGATTTTCTTGGTCCATTCCATACGAATTCTGCACCAGTTTGTCTGGATATGACTGGATGTAACTAGAAATATAGGTTTTGTTTTGGCTGACTCATTCCCACATATTGTTACAGCCTCTGTGTTTGTGTTTTCTGGACTTTATCAACGGACTTTATTATTTTGAATATTTTTTTATCGGGGAACATTTTATTTTGAGCTTGGATACTGTAATTGGTTCCACATGGAGACACCAGCTTTACACATTCATATTTTCTAGGTAGAAAGCTAGACGGACTGCGGCAAACAAACATGATATTTCTGTTTGTATAGATGACATTTTATGCAGTTGCCTAACGAAAAGACATTGCTTTTCTCCAACATCATTTTTACTCTGATTTTTTCTTTCCATTACATACGAATTCCACACCAGTTTGTCCGGATTGTCTGGATGAAACCGGAAATATCTGGTTGTGTTTTGGCTAACTCAATCCCACGTATTGCTACAGCCTCTGTGTTTGTGTATTCCTGATATTATCCACGGACTTTATTGTTTTGAATGTTTTTATATGGGAACATTTAACTTTGTTCTTTTAATCACTAATTGGATCCACATGGAGACACCAGCTCTACACATTCGTATTTTCTAGGGAGAAAGCTAGAGGAACTGCTACAAACAAACATGATATTTCTGTTTGTATAGATGACATTTTATGCACTTGTGTAACAAAAAGATTTTGCTTTTCTCCAAAACTATTTTTACTGGGATTTTCTTGGTCCATTCCATACGAATTCCGCACCAGTTTGTCTGGATATGACTGGATGTAACCAGAAATATCTGGTTTTGTTTTGGCTGACTCATTCCCACATATTGTTACAGCCTCTGTGTTTGTGTTTTCTGGACTTTATCAACGGACTTTATTATTTTGAATAATTTTTTATCGGGGAACATTTTATTTTGAGCTTGGATACTGTAATTGGTTCCACATGGAGACACCAGCTTTACACATTCATATTTTCTAGGTAGAAAGCTAGACGGACTGCGGCAAACAAACATGATATTTCTGTTTGTATAGATGACATTTTATGCAGTTGCCTAACGAAAAGACATTGCTTTTCTCCAACATCATTTTTACTCTGATTTTTTCTTTCCATTACATACAAATTCCACACCAGTTTGTCCGGATTGTCTGGATGAAACCGGAAATATCCGGTTTTGTTCTGGCTACTGAATCCCAGATATTGCTACAGCCTCTTTGTTTGTGTTTTCCGGATATTATCCACGGACTTTATTGTTTTGAATGTTTTTTATTGAGCTTGGATACAGTTATTGGTTCCACATGGAGACACCAGCTCTACACATTCGTATTTTCCAAGGAGAAAGCTAGAGGAATTGCCACAAACAAACATGATATTTCTGTTTGTATCGATGATATTTTATGCACTTGCCTAACGAAAAGACTTTGCATTTCTCCAAAACCATTTTTACTGTGATTTTCTTGGTCCATTGCATACGAATTCCAAATGACTTTTTCCAGATATGACTGGATGAAACTGGAAATATTCGGTTTTGTTTTGGCTAACTCAAGCCTATATATTGCTACAGCCTCTGTGTTTGTGTTTTCTGGATATTATAAACGGACTTTATTTTTTTGAATGTTTTATATCGGGGAATATTTTATGTTGAGCTTGGATACAGTTATTGGTTCCACATGGAGACACCAGCTCTACAAATTCGTATTTTCTAGGGACAAATCTAGAGGAACTGTGGTAAACAAACTTGATATTTCTGTTTGTATTGATGGCATTTTATGCACTTGCCTAACGTAAAGAATATGCTTTTCTCCAAAACCATTTGTACTGTGATTTTCTCGGTCCACTGCATACGAATACCACACCAGTTTGTCTGGATTATGACTGGCTGAAACCAGAAATATCCGGTTCTGTTCTGGCTAACTCAATCCCAGATATTGCTACAGCTTCTGTGTTTGTGTATTCCTGATATTATCCAAGGACCTTATTGTTTGAATGGTTTTTTTTTATCAAGGGAGATTTAATTTTGTGCTTGGAATCACGAATTGATTCCACATGGAGTCACCAGCTGTACACATTCGTATTTTCTAGGGAGAAAGCTAGAGGAACTGCGACAAACAAACATGATATTTATGTTTGTATCGATGACATTTTATGCACTTGGCTAACGAAGTGACTTTGCTTTTCTCCAAAACCTTTCTAGAGTAATTTTCTAGGTCCATTGCAAACAAATTCCACACCAGTTTGTACGGATATGACTGGATGAAACCGGAAATATCTGGTTGTGTTTTGGCTAACTCAATCCCACGTATTGCTACAGCCTCTGTGTTTGTGTATTCCTGATATTATCCACGGACTTTATTGTTTTGAATGTTTTTTATCAGGGAACATTTAATTTTGTTCTTTTAATCACTAATTGGATCCACATGGAGACACCAGCTCTACACATTCGTATTTTCTAGGGAGAAAGCTAGAGGAACTGCAGCAAACAAACTTGATATTTCTGTTTGTATAGGTGACGTTTTATGCAGTTGCCTAACGAAAAGACTTTGCTTTTCTCCAAAACCATTTTTACAGTAATTTTCTCGGTGCATTGCATACGAATTCCACACCACTTTGTCGGGATATGACTGATGAAAGCAGAAATATCCAGTCGTGTTTTGGCTAAGTCAATCCGAAATATTGTAAAATATCTGTGTTTGTTTTTTCTGGATATTATCGATGGACTTTATTGTTTTAAATGTTTTTATCAGGGAACATCTAATTTTTACCGTAGAAACACTAATTGGTTCATCATGGGGACACCAGCTCTACACATTCATATTTTCTAGGTAGAAAGATAGAGGAACTGCGGAAACAAACATGATATTTCTGTTTGTATAGATGACATTTTATGAACGTTCCTAACGTAAAGACTTTGCTTGTCTCCAAAACCATTTTTACTGTGATTATCTCAGTCCAATGCACACGAATTCCACACCACGTTGTCCGGATATGACTGGATGAAACCAGATATCCAGTTGTGTTTTGGCTAACTCAATCCGAAATATCGTGAATGCCTCTGTGTTGCTGTTTTCTGGATATTATCCATGGGCTTTATTGTTTTGAATGTTTTTATATGGGAACATTTAATTTTGTACCATTGAAACACTAATTTGTTCATCATGGTTTCACCAACTCTACACATTCATATTTTCTAGGGAGAAAGTTAGAGGAACTGCTACAAACAAACATGATATTTCTGTTTGTATAGATGACATTTTATGCACTTGTGTAACAAAAAGATTTTGCTTTTCTCCAAAACCATTTTTACTGTGATTTTCTTGGTCCATTCCATACGAATTCCGCACCAGTTTGTCTGGATATGACTGGATGTAACCAGAAATATCTGGTTTTGTTTTGGCTGACTCATTCCCACATATTGTTACAGCCTCTGTGTTTGTGTTTTCTGGACTTTATCAACGGACTTTATTATTTTGAATATTTTTTTATCGGGGAACATTTTATTTTGAGCTTGGATACTGTAATTGGTTCCACATGGAGACACCAGCTTTACACATTCATATTTTCTAGGTAGAAAGCTAGACGGACTGCGGCAAACAAACATGATATTTCTGTTTGTATAGATGACATTTTATGCAGTTGCCTAACGAAAAGACATTGCTTTTCTCCAACATCATTTTTACTCTGATTTTTTCTTTCCATTACATACAAATTCCACACCAGTTTGTCCGGATTGTCTGGATGAAACCGGAAATATCCGGTTTTGTTCTGGCTACTGAATCCCAGATATTGCTACAGCCTCTTTGTTTGTGTTTTCCGGATATTATCCACGGACTTTATTGTTTTGAATGTTTTTTATTGAGCTTGGATACAGTTATTGGTTCCACATGGAGACACCAGCTCTATACATTCGTATTTTCCAAGGAGAAAGCTAGAGGAATTGCCACAAACAAACATGATATTTCTGTTTGTATCGATGATATTTTATGCACTTGCCTAACGAAAAGACTTTGCATTTCTCCAAAACCATTTTTACTGTGATTTTCTTGGTCCATTGCATACGAATTCCAAATGACTTTTTCCGGATATGACTGGATGAAACTGGAAATATTCGGTTTTGTTTTGGCTAACTCATTCCTATATATTGCTACAGCCTCTGTGTTTGTGTTTTCTGGATATTATAAACGGACTTTATTTTTTTGAATGTTTTATATCGGGGAATATTTTATGTTGAGCTTGGATACAGTTATTGGTTCCACATGGAGACACCAGCTCTACAAATTCGTATTTTCTAGGGACAAATCTAGAGGAACTGTGGTAAACAAACTTGATATTTCTGTTTGTATTGATGACATTTTATGCACTTGCCTAACGTAAAGAATTTGCTTTTCTCCAAAACCATTTGTACTGTGATTTTTCTCGGTCCACTGCATACGAATACCACACCAGTTTGTCTGGATTATGACTGGCTGAAACCAGAAATATCCGGTTCTGTTCTGGCTAACTCAATCCCAGATATTGCTACAGCTTCTGTGTTTGTGTATTCCTGATATTATCCAAGGACCTTATTGTTTGAATGGTTTTTTTTTATCAAGGGACATTTAATTTTGTGCTTGGAATCACGAATTGATTCCACATGGAGTCACCAGCTGTACACATTCGTATTTTCTAGGGAGAAAGCTAGAGGAACTGCGACAAACAAACATGATATTTATGTTTGTATCGATGACATTTTATGCACTTGGCTAACGAAGTGACTTTGCTTTTCTCCAAAACCTTTTTAGAGTGATTTTCTAGTTCCATTGCAAACGAATTCCACACCAGTTTGTACGGATATGACTGGATGAAACCGGAAATATCTGGTTGTGTTTTGGCTAACTCAATCCCACGTATTGCTACAGCCTCTGTGTTTGTGTATTCCTGATATTATCCACGGACTTTATTGTTTTGAATGTTTTTTATCAGGGAACATTTAATTTTGTTCTTTTAATCACTAATTGGATCCACATGGAGACACCAGCTCTACACATTCGTATTTTCTAGGGAGAAAGCTAGAGGAACTGCAGCAAACAAACTTGATATTTCTGTTTGTATAGGTGACGTTTTATGCAGTTGCCTAACGAAAAGACTTTGCTTTTCTCCAAAACCATTTTTACAGTAATTTTCTCGGTGCATTGCATACGAATTCCACACCACTTTGTCGGGATATGACTGATGAAAGCAGAAATATCCAGTCGTGTTTTGGCTAAGTCAATCCGAAATATTGTAAAATATCTGTGTTTGTTTTTTCTGGATATTATCGATGGACTTTATTTTTTTAAATGTTTTTATCAGGGAACATCTAATTTTTACCGTAGAAACACTAATTGGTTCATCATGGGGACACCAGCTCTACACATTCATATTTTCTAGGTAGAAAGATAGAGGAACTGCGGAAACAAACATGATATTTCTGTTTGTATAGATGACATTTTATGCACGTTCCTAACGTAAAGACTTTGCTTGTCTCCAAAACCATTTTTACTGTGATTATCTCAGTCCAATGCACACAAATTCCACACCACGTTGTCCGGATATGACTGGATGAAACCAGATATCCAGTTGTGTTTTGGCTAACTCAATCCGAAATATCGTGAATGCCTCTGTGTTGCTGTTTTCTGGATATTATCCATGGGCTTTATTGTTTTGAATGTTTTTATATGGGAACATTTAATTTTGTACCATTGAAACACTAATTTGTTCATCATGGTTTCACCAACTCTACACATTCATATTTTCTAGGGAGAAAGTTAGTGGAACTGCTACAAACAAACATGATATTTCTGTTTGTATAGATGACATTTTATGCACTTGTGTAACAAAAAGATTTTGCTTTTCTCCAAAACCATTTTTACTGTGATTTTCTTGGTCCATTCCATACGAATTCCGCACCAGTTTGTCTGGATATGACTGGATGTAACCAGAAATATCTGGTTTTGTTTTGGCTGACTCATTCCCACATATTGTTACAGCCTCTGTGTTTGTGTTTTCTGGACTTTATCAACGGACTTTATTATTTTGAATATTTTTTTATCGGGGAACATTTTATTTTGAGCTTGGATACTGTAATTGGTTCCACATGGAGACACCAGCTTTACACATTCATATTTTCTAGGTAGAAAGCTAGACGGACTGCGGCAAACAAACATGATATTTCTGTTTGTATAGATGACATTTTATGCAGTTGCCTAACGAAAAGACATTGCTTTTCTCCAACATCATTTTTACTCTGATTTTTTCTTTCCATTACATACAAATTCCACACCAGTTTGTCCGGATTGTCTGGATGAAACCGGAAATATCCGGTTTTGTTCTGGCTACTGAATCCCAGATATTGCTACAGCCTCTTTGTTTGTGTTTTCCGGATATTATCCACGGACTTTATTGTTTTGAATGTTTTTTATTGAGCTTGGATACAGTTATTGGTTCCACATGGAGACACCAGCTCTATACATTCGTATTTTCCAAGGAGAAAGCTAGAGGAATTGCCACAAACAAACATGATATTTCTGTTTGTATCGATGATATTTTATGCACTTGCCTAACGAAAAGACTTTGCATTTCTCCAAAACCATTTTTACTGTGATTTTCTTGGTCCATTGCATACGAATTCCAAATGACTTTTTCCGGATATGACTGGATGAAACTGGAAATATTCGGTTTTGTTTTGGCTAACTCATTCCTATATATTGCTACAGCCTCTGTGTTTGTGTTTTCTGGATATTATAAACGGACTTTATTTTTTTGAATGTTTTATATCGGGGAATATTTTATGTTGAGCTTGGATACAGTTATTGGTTCCACATGGAGACACCAGCTCTACAAATTCGTATTTTCTAGGGACAAATCTAGAGGAACTGTGGTAAACAAACTTGATATTTCTGTTTGTATTGATGACATTTTATGCACTTGCCTAACATAAAGAATTTGCTTTTCTCCAAAACCATTTGTACTGTGATTTTTCTCGGTCCACTGCATACGAATACCACACCAGTTTGTCTGGATTATGACTGGCTGAAACCAGAAATATCCGGTTCTGTTCTGGCTAACTCAATCCCAGATATTGCTACAGCTTCTGTGTTTGTGTATTCCTGATATTATCCAAGGACCTTATTGTTTGAATGGTTTTTTTTTTTTATCAAGGGACATTTAATTTTGTGCTTGGAATCACGAATTGATTCCACATGGAGTCACCAGCTGTACACATTCGTATTTTCTAGGGAGAAAGCTAGAGGAACTGCGACAAACAAACATGATATTTATGTTTGTATCGATGACATTTTATGCACTTGGCTAACGAAGTGACTTTGCTTTTCTCCAAAACCTTTTTAGAGTGATTTTCTAGTTCCATTGCAAACGAATTCCACACCAGTTTGTACGGATATGACTGGATGAAACCGGAAATATCTGGTTGTGTTTTGGCTAACTCAATCCCACGTATTGCTACAGCCTCTGTGTTTGTGTATTCCTGATATTATCCACGGACTTTATTGTTTTGAATGTTTTTTATCAGGGAACATTTAATTTTGTTCTTTTAATCACTAATTGGATCCACATGGAGACACCAGCTCTACACATTCGTATTTTCTAGGGAGAAAGCTAGAGGAACTGCAGCAAACAAACTTGATATTTCTGTTTGTATAGGTTACGTTTTATGCAGTTGCCTAACGAAAAGACTTTGCTTTTCTCCAAAACCATTTTTACAGTAATTTTCTCGGTGCATTGCATACGAATTCCACACCACTTTGTCGGGATATGACTGATGAAAGCAGAAATATCCAGTCGTGTTTTGGCTAAGTCAATCCGAAATATTGTAAAATATCTGTGTTTGTTTTTTCTGGATATTATCGATGGACTTTATTTTTTTAAATGTTTTTATCAGGGAACATCTAATTTTTACCGTAGAAACACTAATTGGTTCATCATGGGGACACCAGCTCTACACATTCATATTTTCTAGGTAGAAAGATAGAGGAACTGCGGAAACAAACATGATATTTCTGTTTGTATAGATGACATTTTATGCACGTTCCTAACGTAAAGACTTTGCTTGTCTCCAAAACCATTTTTACTGTGATTATCTCAGTCCAATGCACACAAATTCCACACCACGTTGTCCGGATATGACTGGATGAAACCAGATATCCAGTTGTGTTTTGGCTAACTCAATCCGAAATATCGTGAATGCCTCTGTGTTGCTGTTTTCTGGATATTATCCATGGGCTTTATTGTTTTGAATGTTTTTATATGGGAACATTTAATTTTGTACCATTGAAACACTAATTTGTTCATCATGGTTTCACCAACTCTACACATTCATATTTTCTAGGGAGAAAGTTAGTGGAACTGCTACAAACAAACATGATATTTCTGTTTGTATAGATGACATTTTATGCACTTGTGTAACAAAAAGATTTTGCTTTTCTCCAAAACCATTTTTACTGTGATTTTCTTGGTCCATTCCATACGAATTCCGCACCAGTTTGTCTGGATATGACTGGATGTAACCAGAAATATCTGGTTTTGTTTTGGCTGACTCATTCCCACATATTGTTACAGCCTCTGTGTTTGTGTTTTCTGGACTTTATCAACGGACTTTATTATTTTGAATATTTTTTTATCGGGGAACATTTTATTTTGAGCTTGGATACTGTAATTGGTTCCACATGGAGACACCAGCTTTACACATTCATATTTTCTAGGTAGAAAGCTAGACGGACTGCGGCAAACAAACATGATATTTCTGTTTGTATAGATGACATTTTATGCAGTTGCCTAACGAAAAGACATTGCTTTTCTCCAACATCATTTTTACTCTGATTTTTTCTTTCCATTACATACAAATTCCACACCAGTTTGTCCGGATTGTCTGGATGAAACCGGAAATATCCGGTTTTGTTCTGGCTACTGAATCCCAGATATTGCTACAGCCTCTTTGTTTGTGTTTTCCGGATATTATCCACGGACTTTATTGTTTTGAATGTTTTTTATTGAGCTTGGATACAGTTATTGGTTCCACATGGAGACACCAGCTCTACAAATTCGTATTTTCTAGGGACAAATCTAGAGGAACTGTGGTAAACAAACTTGATATTTCTGTTTGTATTGATGACATTTTATGCACTTGCCTAACGTAAAGAATTTGCTTTTCTCCAAAACCATTTGTACTGTGATTTTCTCGGTCCACTGCATATGAATACCACACCAGTTTGTCTGGATTATGACTGGCTGAAACCAGAAATATCCGGTTCTGTTCTGGCTAACTCAATCCCAGATATTGCTACAGCTTCTGTGTTTGTGTATTCCTGATATTATCCAAGGACCTTATTGTTTGAATGGTTTTTTTTTTATCAAGGGACATTTAATTTTGTGCTTGGAATCACGAATTGATTCCACATGGAGTCACCAGCTGTACACATTCGTATTTTCTAGGGAGAAAGCTAGAGGAACTGCGACAAACAAACATGATATTTATGTTTGTATCGATGACATTTTATGCACTTGCCTAACGAAGTGACTTTGCTTTTCTCCAAAACCTTTCTAGAGTAATTTTCTAGGTCCATTGCAAACAAATTCCACACCAGTTTGTACGGATATGACTGGATGAAACCGGAAATATCTGGTTGTGTTTTGGCTAACTCAATCCCACGTATTGCTACAGCCTCTGTGTTTGTGTATTCCTGATATTATCCACGGACTTTATTGTTTTGAATGTTTTTTATCAGGGAACATTTAATTTTGTTCTTTTAATCACTAATTGGATCCACATGGAGACACCAGCTCTACACATTCATATTTTCTAGGGAGAAAGCTAGAGGAACTGCAGCAAACAAACATGATATTTCTGTTTGTATAGGTGACGTTTTATGCAGTTGCCTAACGAAAAGACTTTGCTTTTCTCCAAAACCATTTTTACAGTAATTTTCTCGGTGCATTGCATACGAATTCCACACCACTTTGTCGGGACATGACTGATGAAAGCAGAAATATCCAGTCGTGTTTTGGCTAAGTCAATCCGAAATATTGTAAAATATCTGTGTTTGTTTTTTCTGGATATTATCGATGGACTTTATTGTTTTAAATGTTTTTATCAGGGAACATCTAATTTTTACCGTAGAAACACTAATTGGTTCATCATGGGGACACCAGCTCTACACATTCATATTTTCTAGGTAGAAAGATAGAGGAACTGCGGAAACAAACATGATATTTCTGTTTGTATAGATGACATTTTATGAACGTTCCTAACGTAAAGACTTTGCTTGTCTCCAAAACCATTTTTACTGTGATTATCTCAGTCCAATGCACACGAATTCCACACCACGTTGTCCGGATATGACTGGATGAAACCAGATATCCAGTTGTGTTTTGGCTAACTCAATCCGAAATATCGTGAAAGCCTCTGTGTTGCTGTTTTCTGGATATTATCCATGGACTTTATTGTTTTGAATGTTTTTATATGGGAACATTTAATTTTGTACCATTGAAACACTAATTTGTTCATCATGGTTTCACCTACTCTACACATTCATATTTTCCAGGGAGAAAGTTAGAGGAACTGCTACAAACAAACATGATATTTCTGTTTGTATAGATGACATTTTATGCACTTGCGTAACGAAAAGACTTTGCTTTTCTCCAAAACCATTTTTACTGGGATTTTCTTGGTCCATTCCATACGAATTCTGCACCAATTTGTCTGGATATGACTGGATGTAACTAGAAATATCCGGTTTTGTTTTGGCTGACTCATTCCCACATATTGTTACAGCCTCTGTGTTTGTGTTTTCTGGACTTTATCAACGGACTTTATTATTTTGAATATTTTTTTATCGGGGAACATTTTATTTTGAGCTTGGATACTGTAATTGGTTCCACATGGAGACACCAGCTTTACACATTCATGTTTTCTAGGTAGAAAGCTAGACGGACTGCGGCAAACAAACATGATATTTCTGTTTGTATAGATGACATTTTATGCAGTTGCCTAACGAAAAGACATTGCTTTTCTCCAACATCATTTTTACTCTGATTTTTTCTTTACATTACATACAAATTCCACACCAGTTTGTCCGGATTGTCTGGATGAAACCGGAAATATCTGGTTGTGTTTTGGCTAACTCAATCCCACGTATTGCTACAGCCTCTGTATTTGTGTATTCCTGATATTATCCACGGACTTTATTGTTTTGAATGTCTTTTATCAGGGAACATTTAACTTTGTTCTTTTAATCACTAATTGGATCCACATGGAGACACCAGCTCTACACATTCGTATTTTCTAGGGAGAAAGCTAGTGGAACTGCTACAAACAAACATGATATTTCTGTTTGTATAGATGACATTTTATGCACTTGTGTAACAAAAAGATTTTGCTTTTCTCCAAAACCATTTTTACTGTGATTTTCTTGGTCCATTCCATACGAATTCCGCACCAGTTTGTCTGGATATGACTGGATGTAACCAGAAATATCTGGTTTTGTTTTGGCTGACTCATTCCCACATATTGTTACAGCCTCTGTGTTTGTGTTTTCTGGACTTTATCAACGGACTTTATTATTTTGAATAATTTTTTATCGGGGAACATTTTATTTTGAGCTTGGATACTGTAATTGGTTCCACATGGAGACACCAGCTTTACACATTCATATTTTCTAGGTAGAAAGCTAGACGGACTGCGGCAAACAAACATGATATTTCTGTTTGTATAGATGACATTTTATGCAGTTGCCTAACGAAAAGACATTGCTTTTCTCCAACATCATTTTTACTCTGATTTTTTCTTTCCATTACATACTTATTCCTCACCAGTTTGTCCGGATTGTCTGGATGAAACCGGAAATATACGGTTTTGTTCTGGCTACTGAATCCCAGATATTGCTACAGCCTCTTTGTTTGTGTTTTCCGGATATTATCCACGGACTTTATTGTTTTGAATGTTTTTTATTGAGCTTGGATACAGTTATTGGTTCCACATGGAGACACCAGCTCTACACATTCGTATTTTCCAAGGAGAAAGCTAGAGGAATTGCCACAAACAAACATGATATTTCTGTTTGTATCGATGATATTTTATGCACTTGCCTAACGAAAAGCCTTTGCATTTCTCCAAAACCATTTTTACTGTGATTTTCTTGGTCCATTGCATACGAATTCCAAATGACTTTTTCCGGATATGACTGGATGAAACTGGAAATATTCGGTTTTGTTTTGGCTAACTCAATCCCATATATTGCTACAGCCTCTGTGTTTGTGTTTTCTGGATATTATAAACGGACTTTATTTTTTTGAATGTTTTATATCGGGGAATATTTTATGTTGAGCTTGGATACAGTTATTGGTTCCACATGGAGACACCAGCTCTACAAATTCGTATTTTCTAGGGACAAATCTAGAGGAACTGTGGTAAACAAACTTGATATTTCTGTTTGTATCGATGACATTTTATGCACTTGCCTAACGTAAAGAATTTGCTTTTCTCCAAAACCATTTGTACTGTGATTTTCTCGGTCCACTGCATACGAATACCACACCAGTTTGTCTGGATTATGACTGGCTGAAACCAGAAATATCCGGTTCTGTTCTGGCTAACTCAATCCCAGATATCGCTACAGCTTCTGTGTTTGTGTATTCCTGATATTATCCAAGGACCTTATTGTTTGAATGGTTTTTTTTTTATCAAGGGACATTTAATTTTGTGCTTGGAATCACGAATTGATTCCACATGGAGTCACCAGCTGTACACATTCGTATTTTCTAGGGAGAAAGCTAGAGGAACTGCGACAAACAAACATGATATTTATGTTTGTATCGATGACATTTTATGCACTTGCCTAACGAAGTGACTTTGCTTTTCTCCAAAACCTTTCTAGAGTAATTTTCTAGGTCCATTGCAAACAAATTCCACACCAGTTTGTACGGATATGACTGGATGAAACCGGAAATATCTGGTTGTGTTTTGGCTAACTCAATCCCACGTATTGCTACAGCCTCTGTGTTTGTGTATTCCTGATATTATCCACGGACTTTATTGTTTTGAATGTTTTTTATCAGGGAACATTTAATTTTGTTCTTTTAATCACTAATTGGATCCACATGGAGACACCAGCTCTACACATTCATATTTTCTAGGGAGAAAGCTAGAGGAACTGCAGCAAACAAACATGATATTTCTGTTTGTATAGGTGACATTTTATGCAGTTGCCTAACGAAAAGACTTTGCTTTTCTCCAAAACCATTTTTACAGTAATTTTCTCGGTGCATTGCATACGAATTCCACACCACTTTGTCGGGACATGACTGATGAAAGCAGAAATATCCAGTCGTGTTTTGGCTAAGTCAATCCGAAATATTGTAAAATATCTGTGTTTGTTTTTTCTGGATATTATCGATGGACTTTATTGTTTTAAATGTTTTTATCAGGGAACATCTAATTTTTACCGTAGAAACACTAATTGGTTCATCATGGGGACACCAGCTCTACACATTCATATTTTCTAGGTAGAAAGATAGAGGAACTGCGGAAACAAACATGATATTTCTGTTTGTATAGATGACATTTTATGAACGTTCCTAACGTAAAGACTTTGCTTGTCTCCAAAACCATTTTTACTGTGATTATCTCAGTCCAATGCACACGAATTCCACACCACGTTGTCCGGATATGACTGGATGAAACCAGATATCCAGTTGTGTTTTGGCTAACTCAATCCGAAATATCGTGAAAGCCTCTGTGTTGCTGTTTTCTGGATATTATCCATGGACTTTATTGTTTTGAATGTTTTTATATGGGAACATTTAATTTTGTACCATTGAAACACTAATTTGTTCATCATGGTTTCACCTACTCTACACATTCATATTTTCTAGGGAGAAAGTTAGAGGAACTGCTACAAACAAACATGATATTTCTGTTTGTATAGATGACATTTTATGCACTTGCGTAACGAAAAGACTTTGCTTTTCTCCAAAACCATTTTTACTGGGATTTTCTTGGTCCATTCCATACGAATTCTGCACCAATTTGTCTGGATATGACTGGATGTAACTAGAAATATCCGGTTTTGTTTTGGCTGACTCATTCCCACATATTGTTACAGCCTCTGTGTTTGTGTTTTCTGGACTTTATCAACGGACTTTATTATTTTGAATATTTTTTTATCGGGGAACATTTTATTTTGAGCTTGGATACTGTAATTGGTTCCACATGGAGACACCAGCTTTACACATTCATATTTTCTAGGTAGAAAGCTAGACGGACTGCGGCAAACAAACATGATATTTCTGTTTGTATAGATGACATTTTATGCAGTTGCCTAACGAAAAGACATTGCTTTTCTCCAACATCATTTTTACTCTGATTTTTTCTTTACATTACATACGAATTCCACACCAGTTTGTCCGGATTGTCTGGATGAAACCGGAAATATCTGGTTGTGTTTTGGCTAACTCAATCCCACGTATTGCTACAGCCGCTGTGTTTGTGTATTCCTGATGTTATCCACGGACTTTATTGTTTTGAATGTTTTTTATCAGGGAACATTTAACTTTGTTCTTTTAATCACTATTTGGATCCACATGGAGACACCAGCTCTACACATTCGTATTTTCTAGGGAGAAAGCTAGAGGAACTGCTACAAACAAACATGATATTTCTCTTTGTATAGATGACATTTTATGCACTTGCGTAACGAAAAGACTTTCCTTTTTTCCAAAACCATTTTTACTGTGATTTTCTTGGTCCATTCCATACGAATTCTGCACCAGTTTGTCTGGATATGACTGGATGTAACCAGAAATATCCGGTGCTGTTTTGGCTGACTCATTCCCACGTATTGCTACAGCCTCTATGTTTGTGTTTTCTGGACTTTATCAACGGACTTTATTACCTTGAATACCTTTTTATCGGGGAACATTTTATTTTGAGCTTGGATACTGTAATTGGTTCCACATGGAGACACCAGCTCTACACATTCATATTTTCTAGGGAGAACGCAAGACGGACTGCAGCAAACAAAATGATATTTCTGTTTGTATAGATGACATTTTATTCAGTTGCCTAACGAAAAGACATTGCTTTTCTCCAACACCATTTTTACTCTGATTTTTTTTCTTTCCATTACATACAAATTCCACACCAGTTTGTCCGGATATGACTGGATGAAAATGGAAATATCCGGTTGTGTTTTGGCTAACTCAATCCCAGATATTGCTACAGCATCTGTGTTTGTGTATTCCTGATATTATCCACGGACTTTATTGTTTTGAATGTTTTTTACAAGGGAACATTTAATTTTGTTCTTAGAAACACTAATTGGTTCCACATGGAGACACCAGCTCTACACATTCGTATTATCTAGGGAGAAAGCTATTTGAATTGCCACAAACAAACATGATATTTCTGTTTGTATAGATGACATTTTATGCATTGCCTAACGAAAAGGCTTTGTTTTTATCCAAAACCATTTTTACTGTGATTTTCTCGGTCCATTGCATAAGAATTCCACACCAGATTGTCCGGATATGAATGGATGAAACCAGAAATATCTGGTTTTGTTTTGCTTAACTCAATCCCAGATATTGCTACAGCCTCTGTGTTTGATTTTTGTAGATATTATCCACAGACTTTATTGTTTTGAATGTTTTATATCGGGGAACATTTTATTTTGAGCTTGGATACAGGTAGTCGTTCCACATGGAGACACTAGCTCTACACATTCCTATTTTCTACGGAGAAAACTAGAGGAACTCCTGCAAACAAACATGATATCTCTGTTTGTATCGATGATATTTTATGCACTTGCCTAACGTAAAGACTTTGATTTCTACAAAACCATTTTTACTCTGATTTTCTCAGCCCATAGCATACGAATTCCACACCACTTTGTCCAGATATGACTATATGAAAACAGAAATATCTGCTTGTGTTTTGGCTAACTCAATCCGAAATATTGTGAAAGCCACTGTGTTTGTGTTTTCTTGATATTATCTATGGACTTTATTGTTTTGAATGTTTTTATCAGGGGATACTTAATTTTGTGCTTGGAATCACTAATTGGTTCCATATGGAGACACCAGCTCTACACATTCGTATTTTCTAGGGAGAAAGCTAGAGGAACTGCGGCAAACAAACATGATATTTCTGTTATTATAGATGACATTTTATGCACTTGCCTAACGAAAAGACTTTGCTTTTCTCCAAAACCATTTTTACTGTGATTTTCTCCGTCCATTGCATCTGAATTCCGAACCACTTTGTCCAGATATGACTATATGAAACCAGAAATATCCGGTTGTGTTTTGGCTAACTCAATCCGAAATATTGTGAAAGCCTCTGTGTTTTCTGTGTTCTGTGTTTCTGGATATTCTCTATGGACTTTATTGTTTTGAATATTTTTATCAGGGAACATTTCATTTTGTACTTTAGATACTCTAATTGGTTCATCATGAGACACCAGCTCTACATATTCCTATTTTCTAGGGAGTAAGCCAGAGGAACTGCGGCAGACAAATGTGATATTTCTGTATGTATAGATGACATTTTATGTACTTGCCTAAAGAAAAGTCTTTGCTTTTCTGCAAAGCCATTTTTAATGTGATTTTCTGGGTCCATGGCATACGAATTCCACACCAGTTTGTCCGGATTGTCTGCATGAAACTGGAAATATCCGGTTTTGTTCTGGCTAACTCAATCCTAGACATTGCCACAGCCTCTGTGCTTGTGTTTTCCGGGTATTATCCACGGACTTTATTGTTTTGAATGTTTTTTATTGAGCTTGGATACAGTTATTGGTTCCACATGGAGACACAACCTCTACACATTCGTATTTTCCAAGGAGAAAGCTAGAGGAATTGCCACAAACAAACATGATATTTCTGTTTGTATCGATGATATTTTATGCACTTGCCTAACGAAAAGACTTTGCATTTCTCCAAAACTAATTTTACTGTGATTTTCTCGGTCCATTGCATACGAATTCCACACGACTTTTTCCAGATATGACTGGATGAAACCAGAAATATCCGGTTTTGTTTTGGCTAACTCAATCCCATATATTGCTACAGCCTCTGTGTTTGTGTTTTCTGGATATTACAAACGGGCTTTATTGTTTTGAATGTTTTATATCGGGGAGTGTTTAATGTTGAGCTTGGATACAGTTATTGGTTCCACATGGAGACACCAGCTCTACAAATTCGTATTTTCTAGGGAGAAATCTAGAGGAACTGTGGTAAACAAACTTGATATTTCTGTTTGTATCGATGACATTTCATGCACTTGCCTAACGTAAAGAATTTGCTTTTCTCCAAAACCATTTGTACTGTGATTTTTCTCGGTCCACTGCATACGAATACCACACCAGTTTGTCTGGATTATGACTGGCTGAAACCAGAAATATCCGGTTCTCTTCTGGCTAACTCAATCCCAGATATTGCTACAGCCTCTGTGTTTGTGTATTCCTGATATTATCCAAGGACCTTATTGTTTGAATGGTTTTTTTTTTTTATCAAGGGACATTTAATTTTGTGCTTGGAATCACGAATTGATTCCACATGGAGTCACCAGCTGTACACATTCGTATTTTCTAGGGAGAAAGCTAGAGGAACTGCGACAAACAAACATGATATTTATGTTTGTATCGATGACATTTTATGCACTTGCCTAACGAAGCGACTTTGCTTTTCTCCAAAACCTTTTTAGAGTGATTTTCTAGGTCCATTGCAAATGAATTCCACACCAGTTTGTACGGATATGACTGGATGAAACCGGAAATATCTGGTTGTGTTTTGGCTAACTCAATCCCACGTATTGCTACAGCCTCTGTGTTTGTGTATTCCTGATATTATCCACGGACTTTATTGTTTTGAATGTTTTTTATCAGGGAACATTTAATTTTGTTCTTTTAATCACTAATTGGATCCACATGGAGACACCAGCTCTACACATTCGTATTTTCTAGGGAGAAAGCTAGAGGAACTGCAGCAAACAAACTTGATATTTCTGTTTGTATAGGTGACGTTTTATGCAGTTGCCTAACGAAAAGACTTTGCTTTTCTCCAAAACCATTTTTACAGTAATTTTCTCGGTGCATTGCATATGAATTCCACACCACTTTGTCGGGACATGACTGATGAAAGCAGAAATATCCAGTCGTGTTTTGGCTAAGTCAATCCGAAATATTGTAAAATATCTGTGTTTGTTTTTTCTGGATATTATCGATGGACTTTATTGTTTTAAATGTTTTTATCAGGGAACATCTAATTTTTACCGTAGAAACACTAATTGGTTCATCATGGGGACACCAGCTCTACACATTCATATTTTCTAGGTAGAAAGATAGAGGAACTGCGGAAACAAACATGATATTTCTGTTTGTATAGATGACATTTTATGAACGTTCCTAACGTAAAGACTTTGCTTGTCTCCAAAACCATTTTTACTGTGATTATCTCGGTCCAATGCACACGAATTCCACACCACGTTGTCCAGATATGACTGGATGAAACCAGATATCCAGTTGTGTTTTGGCTAACTCAATCCGAAATATCGTGAAAGCCTCTGTGTTGCTGTTTTCTGGATATTATCCATGGGCTTTATTGTTTTGAATGTTTTTATATGGGAACATTTAATTTTGTACCATTGAAACACTAATTTGTTCATCATGGTTTCACCTACTCTACACATTCATATTTTCTAGGGAGAAAGTTAGAGGAACTGCTACAAACAAACATGATATTTCTGTTTGTATAGATGACATTTTATGCACTTGTGTAACAAAAAGATTTTGCTTTTCTCCAAAACCATTTTTACTGTGGTTTTCTTGGTCCATTCCATACGAATTCCGCACCAGTTTGTCTGGATATGACTGGATGTAACCAGAAATATCTGGTTTTGTTTTGGCTGACTCATTCCCACATATTGTTACAGCCTCTGTGTTTGTGTTTTCTGGACTTTATCAACGGACTTTATTATTTTGAATATTTTTTTATCGGGGAACATTTTATTTTGAGCTTGGATACTGTAATTGGTTCCACATGGAGACACCAGCTTTACACATTCATATTTTCTAGGTAGAAAGCTAGACGGACTGCGGCAAACAAACATGATATTTCTGTTTGTATAGATGACATTTTATGCAGTTGCCTAACGAAAAGACATTGCTTTTCTCCAACATCATTTTTACTCTGATTTTTTCTTTCCATTACATACAAATTCCACACCAGTTTGTCCGGATTGTCTGGATGAAACCGGAAATATCCGGTTTTGTTCTGGCTACTGAATCCCAGATATTGCTACAGCCTCTTTGTTTGTGTTTTCCGGATATTATCCACGGACTTTATTGTTTTGAATGTTTTTTATTGAGCTTGGATACAGTTATTGGTTCCACATGGAGACACCAGCTCTACACATTCATATTTTCCAAGGAGAAAGCTAGAGGAATTGCCACAAACAAACATGATATTTCTGTTTGTATCGATGATATTTTATGCACTTGCCTAACGAAAAGACTTTGCATTTCTCCAAAACCATTTTTACTGTGATTTTCTTGGTCCATTGCATACGAATTCCAAATGACTTTTTCCGGATATGACTGGATGAAACTGGAAATATTCGGTTTTGTTTTGGCTAACTCAATCCCATATATTGCTACAGCCTCTGTGTTTGTGTTTTCTGGATATTATAAACGGACTTTATTTTATGAATGTTTTATATCGGGGAATATTTTATGTTGAGCTTGGATACAGTTATTGGTTCCACATGGAGACACCAGCTCTACAAATTCGTATTTTCTAGGGACAAATCTAGAGGAACTGTGGTAAACAAACTTGATATTTCTGTTTGTATTGATGACATTTTATGCACTTGCCTAACGTAAAGAATTTGCTTTTCTCCAAAACCATTTGTACTGTGATTTTCTCGGTCCACTGCATACGAATACCACACCAGTTTGTCTGGATTATGACTGGCTGAAACCAGAAATATCCGGTTCTCTTCTGGCTAACTCAATCCCAGATATTGCTACAGCCTCTGTGTTTGTGTATTCCTGATATTATCCAAGGACCTTATTGTTTGAATGGTTTTTTTTTTTATCAAGGGACATTTAATTTTGTGCTTGGAATCACGAATTGATTCCACATGGAGTCACCAGCTGTACACATTCGTATTTTCTAGGGAGAAAGCTAGAGGAACTGCGACAAACAAACATGATATTTATGTTTGTATCGATGACATTTTATGCACTTGCCTAACGAAGCGACTTTGCTTTTCTCCAAAACCTTTTTAGAGTGATTTTCTAGGTCCATTGCAAATGAATTCCACACCAGTTTGTACGGATATGACTGGATGAAACCGGAAATATCTGGTTGTGTTTTGGCTAACTCAATCCCACGTATTGCTACAGCCTCTGTGTTTGTGTATTCCTGATATTATCCACGGACTTTATTGTTTTGAATGTTTTTTATCAGGGAACATTTAATTTTGTTCTTTTAATCACTAATTGGATCCACATGGAGACACCAGCTCTACACATTCGTATTTTCTAGGGAGAAAGCTAGAGGAACTGCAGCAAACAAACTTGATATTTCTGTTTGTATAGGTGACGTTTTATGCAGTTGCCTAACGAAAAGACTTTGCTTTTCTCCAAAACCATTTTTACAGTAATTTTCTCGGTGCATTGCATATGAATTCCACACCACTTTGTCGGGACATGACTGATGAAAGCAGAAATATCCAGTCGTGTTTTGGCTAAGTCAATCCGAAATATTGTAAAATATCTGTGTTTGTTTTTTCTGGATATTATCGATGGACTTTATTGTTTTAAATGTTTTTATCAGGGAACATCTAATTTTTACCGTAGAAACACTAATTGGTTCATCATGGGGACACCAGCTCTACACATTCATATTTTCTAGGTAGAAAGATAGAGGAACTGCGGAAACAAACATGATATTTCTGTTTGTATAGATGACATTTTATGAACGTTCCTAACGTAAAGACTTTGCTTGTCTCCAAAACCATTTTTACTGTGATTATCTCGGTCCAATGCACACAAATTCCACACCACGTTGTCCAGATATGACTGGATGAAACCAGATATCCAGTTGTGTTTTGGCTAACTCAATCCGAAATATCGTGAAAGCCTCTGTGTTGCTGTTTTCTGGATATTATCCATGGGCTTTATTGTTTTGAATGTTTTTATATGGGAACATTTAATTTTGTACCATTGAAACACTAATTTGTTCATCATGGTTTCACCTACTCTACACATTCATATTTTCTAGGGAGAAAGTTAGAGGAACTGCTACAAACAAACATGATATTTCTGTTTGTATAGATGACATTTTATGCACTTGTGTAACAAAAAGATTTTGCTTTTCTCCAAAACCATTTTTACTGTGGTTTTCTTGGTCCATTCCATACGAATTCCGCACCAGTTTGTCTGGATATGACTGGATGTAACCAGAAATATCTGGTTTTGTTTTGGCTGACTCATTCCCACATATTGTTACAGCCTCTGTGTTTGTGTTTTCTGGACTTTATCAACGGACTTTATTATTTTGAATATTTTTTTATCGGGGAACATTTTATTTTGAGCTTGGATACTGTAATTGGTTCCACATGGAGACACCAGCTTTACACATTCATATTTTCTAGGTAGAAAGCTAGACGGACTGCGGCAAACAAACATGATATTTCTGTTTGTATAGATGACATTTTATGCAGTTGCCTAACGAAAAGACATTGCTTTTCTCCAACATCATTTTTACTCTGATTTTTTCTTTCCATTACATACAAATTCCACACCAGTTTGTCCGGATTGTCTGGATGAAACCGGAAATATCCGGTTTTGTTCTGGCTACTGAATCCCAGATATTGCTACAGCCTCTTTGTTTGTGTTTTCCGGATATTATCCACGGACTTTATTGTTTTGAATGTTTTTTATTGAGCTTGGATACAGTTATTGGTTCCACATGGAGACACCAGCTCTACACATTCATATTTTCCAAGGAGAAAGCTAGAGGAATTGCCACAAACAAACATGATATTTCTGTTTGTATCGATGATATTTTATGCACTTGCCTAACGAAAAGACTTTGCATTTCTCCAAAACCATTTTTACTGTGATTTTCTTGGTCCATTGCATACGAATTCCAAATGACTTTTTCCGGATATGACTGGATGAAACTGGAAATATTCGGTTTTGTTTTGGCTAACTCAATCCCATATATTGCTACAGCCTCTGTGTTTGTGTTTTCTGGATATTATAAACGGACTTTATTTTATGAATGTTTTATATCGGGGAATATTTTATGTTGAGCTTGGATACAGTTATTGGTTCCACATGGAGACACCAGCTCTACAAATTCGTATTTTCTAGGGACAAATCTAGAGGAACTGTGGTAAACAAACTTGATATTTCTGTTTGTATTGATGACATTTTATGCACTTGCCTAACGTAAAGAATTTGCTTTTCTCCAAAACCATTTGTACTGTGATTTTCTCGGTCCACTGCATACGAATACCACACCAGTTTGTCTGGATTATGACTGGCTGAAACCAGAAATATCCGGTTCTCTTCTGGCTAACTCAATCCCAGATATTGCTACAGCTTCTGTGTTTGTGTATTCCTGATATTATCCAAGGACCTTATTGTTTGAATGGTTTTTTTTTATCAAGGGACATTTAATTTTGTGCTTGGAATCACGAATTGATTCCACATGGAGTCACCAGCTGTACACATTCGTATTTTCTAGGGAGAAAGCTAGAGGAACTGCGACAAACAAACATGATATTTATGTTTGTATCGATGACATTTTATGCACTTGGCTAACGAAGTGACTTTGCTTTTCTCCAAAACCTTTCTAGAGTAATTTTCTAGGTCCATTGCAAACAAATTCCACACCAGTTTGTACGGATATGACTGGATGAAACCGGAAATATCTGGTTGTGTTTTGGCTAACTCAATCCCACGTATTGCTACAGCCTCTGTGTTTGTGTATTCCTGATATTATCCACGGACTTTATTGTTTTGAATGTTTTTTATCAGGGAACATTTAATTTTGTTCTTTTAATCACTAATTGGATCCACATGGAGACACCAGCTCTACACATTCATATTTTCTAGGGAGAAAGCTAGAGGAACTGCAGCAAACAAACATGATATTTCTGTTTGTATAGGTGACATTTTATGCAGTTGCCTAACGAAAAGACTTTGCTTTTCTCCAAAACCATTTTTACAGTAATTTTCTCGGTGCATTGCATACGAATTCCACACCACTTTGTCGGGACATGACTGATGAAAGCAGAAATATCCAGTCGTGTTTTGGCTAAGTCAATCCGAAATATTGTAAAATATCTGTGTTTGTTTTTTCTGGATATTATCGATGGACTTTATTGTTTTAAATGTTTTTATCAGGGAACATCTAATTTTTACCGTAGAAACACTAATTGGTTCATCATGGGGACACCAGCTCTACACATTCATATTTTCTAGGTAGAAAGATAGAGGAACTGCGGAAACAAACATGATATTTCTGTTTGTATAGATGACATTTTATGAACGTTCCTAACGTAAAGACTTTGCTTGTCTCCAAAACCATTTTTACTGTGATTATCTCAGTCCAATGCACACGAATTCCACACCACGTTGTCCGGATATGACTGGATGAAACCAGATATCCAGTTGTGTTTTGGCTAACTCAATCCGAAATATCGTGAAAGCCTCTGTGTTGCTGTTTTCTGGATATTATCCATGGACTTTATTGTTTTGAATGTTTTTATATGGGAACATTTAATTTTGTACCATTGAAACACTAATTTGTTCATCATGGTTTCACCTACTCTACACATTCATATTTTCTAGGGAGAAAGTTAGAGGAACTGCTACAAACAAACATGATATTTCTGTTTGTATAGATGACATTTTATGCACTTGCGTAACGAAAAGACTTTGCTTTTCTCCAAAACCATTTTTACTGGGATTTTCTTGGTCCATTCCATACGAATTCTGCACCAGTTTGTCTGGATATGACTGGATGTAACTAGAAATATCCGGTTTTGTTTTGGCTGACTCATTCCTACATATTGTTACAGCCTCTGTGTTTGTGTTTTCTGGACTTTATCAACGGACTTTATTATTTTGAATATTTTTTTATCGGGGAACATTTTATTTTGAGCTTGGATACTGTAATTGGTTCCACATGGAGACACCAGCTTTACACATTCATATTTTCTAGGTAGAAAGCTAGACGGACTGCGGCAAACAAACATGATATTTCTGTTTGTATAGATGACATTTTATGCAGTTGCCTAATGAAAAGACATTGCTTTTCTCCAACATCATTTTTACTCTGATTTTTTCTTTACATTACATACGAATTCCACACCAGTTTGTCCGGATTGTCTGTATGAAACCGGAAATATCTGGTTGTGTTTTGGCTAACTCAATCCCATGTATTGCTACAGCCTCTGTGTTTGTATATTCCTGATATTATCCACGGACTTTATTGTTTTGAATGTTTTTTATCAGGGAACATTTAACTTTGTTCTTTTAATCACTAATTGGATCCACATGGAGACACCAGCTCTACACATTCGTATTTTCTAGGGAGAAAGCTAGAGGAACTGCTACAAACAAACATGATATTTCTGTTTGTATAGATGACATTTTATGCACTTGCGTAATGAAAAGACTTTCCTTTTTTCCAAAACCATTTTTACTGTGATTTTCTTGGTCCATTCCATACGAATTCCGCACCAGTTTGTCTGGATATGACTGGATGTAACCAGAAATATCCGGTGCTGTTTTGGCTGACTCATTCCCACGTATTGCTACAGCCTCTGTGTTTGTGTTTTCTGGTTTATTAATGGACTTTATTACTTTGAATACCTTTTTATCTGGGAACATTTTATTTTGAGCTTGGATACTGTAATTGGTTCCACATGGAGACACCAGCTCTACACATTCATATTTTCTAGGGAGAACGCAAGACGGACTGCAGCAAACAAAATGATATTTCTGTTTGTATAGATGACATTTTATGCAGTTGCCTAACGAAAAGACATTGCTTTTCTCCAACACCATTTTTACTCTGATTTTTTTTCTTTCCATTACATACAAATTCTACACCAGTTTGTCCGGATATGACTGGATGAAAATAGAAATATCCGGTTGTGATTTGGCTAACTCAATCCCAGATATTGCTACAGCATCTGTGTTTGTGTATTCCTGATATTATCCACACCAGTTTGTCCGGAAATGACTGGATGAAACCATAAATTTCTAGTTGTGTTTTGGCTAACTCAATCCGAAATATTGTGAAAGCCTCTGTGTTTGTGTTTTCTGGATATTATCCACGGACTTTATTGTTTTGAATATATTTATAAGGGAATATTTAATTTTGTACCATTGAAACAGTAATTGGTTCATCATAGGGACAACAACTCTATATTTTCGTATTTTATAGGGAGAAAGCTAGAGGAACTGCGGCAAAGGAACATGATATTTCTCTTTGTATCGATGATATTTTATGCACTTGCCTAACAAAAAAAGACTTTGCTTTTCTCCAAAACCATTTTTACTGTGATATTCTCGTTCCGTTGCTTCCGAATTCCAAATGATTTTTCCGGATATGACAGGATGAAACCATAAATATTCGTTTGTTTTTGGTTCATTGAATACGAATTCCACACTACTTTGTCCGGATATGACTGGATGAAAACAGAAATATCTGGTTGTGTTTTGGCTAACTCAATCCGAAATATTGTGGAAGCCTCTGTATTTGTGTTTTCTGGATATTATCGATGGACTTTATTGTTTTGAATATTTTTATCAGGGAACATTTAATTTTGTACTTTAGATACTCTAATTGGTTGATCATGGGGTCACCAGCTCTACACATTCTTATTTTCCAAGGAGAAAGCTAGTGGAACTGCGGCAAACAAACATGATATGTCTGTTTGTATAGATGACATTTTATGCACTTGCCTAACAAAAAGACTTTGCTTTTCTCCAAAACCATTTTACTGTGATTTCTCGGTACTCTTCATAAGAATTCCATACCATTTTGTCCGGATATGAGTATATGAAACCGGAAATATCCGGTTTTGTTTTGGCTAACTCAATCGCAGATATTGCTACAGCCTCTGTGTTTGTGTATTCCTGATATTATCAACGGACTTTATTGTTTTAAATGTTTTTTTATCAGGTAAATTTTAATTTTGTTTATGGAAACACTAATTGGTTCATCATGGGGACACCAGATCAGCATATTTGTATTGTCTAGGGAGACTGCTGGAGGAACTGCGGCAAACAAACCTGATATTTCTGTTTGTATAGATGACATTTTATGCACTTGCCTAATGAAAAGACTTTGCTTTTCTCCAAAACCATTTTTACTGTGATTTTCTCGGTCCATTGCATACGAATTCCACACCACTCTGTTCGGATATGACTCCATGATACCTGAAATATCCAGTTGTGTTTTGGCTAACTCAATCCGAAATATTGTGAAAGCCTCTGTGTTTGTGTTTGCTGGACATTATCGATGGACTTTATTGTTTTGAATATTTTTATCAGGGAACATTTAATTTTGTACCATAGAAACACTAATTGGTTCATCATGGGGACACATGCTATACACATTCGTATTTTCTAGGGAGAAAGCTAGAGGAACTGCGGCAAATGAACATGATATTTCTGTTTGTATAGATGACATTTTATGCACTTGCCTAACGAAAAGACTGCTTTTCTCCAAAACCATTTTACTTGGTTTTCTCGGTCCATTGCATATGAATTCCACACCAGTTTGTCCGGATATGACTGGATGAAACCAGTAACTCAATTTGTGTTTGGGGTAACTCAATCTGAATTATTGTGAAAGCCTATGTGTTGGAGTTTTCTGGATATTATTGATGCAATTTATTGTTTTGAATGTTTTTATCAGGGAACATTTACTTTTGTGATTGGAATCACTAATTGGTACCACATGGAGACACCAGCTCTACACATTCGTATTATCTAGGGAGAAAGCTAGAGGAACTGCGGCAAACAAACATGATATATTTTTTTTTAAGTGGGAGGTAAAATAGCAAGGTTTATTAAGAAGGAACATCTGTAAGGACGGATGGGCACCTCTCCAGACAGGACCTGAGACAGTGCCCAGTCCCTCAGGCTGGGGGAGTGGGGGGCTGCATGGGTGAGTGGAGAGTACACCTGGCCAGGCCAGGCCAGGCCAGTCCAGGCGGGCAACTGAGCAAAGATGCAGAGAGCTGAGCACGCAGTCCAGTTGAGGCTGGGGGTTTTAAGGAGATGGGTCTTGCTTCCCCACCTCTGCTCCTCTTGGAACAAAGGGCTTTTTGGATGTAAATAGAAAAACTTCTCTTGAAGGTCTGAAACAAAGGACTTTATGGAAGCAAATGTTATCAGACCTGAGGAAGGGAGCAGGGTGTTTGAGATGCAGATATTGGGCTGCACCTGGGAGATTGTGGTTTGTATAGATGACATTTAATGCACCTGCCTAATGAAAAGATTTTGCTTTTCTCCAAAACCATTTTTACTGTGATTTTCTCGGTCCATTGCATACGAATTCCACACCAGTTTATCCAGATATGACTGGATGAAACCGGAAATATCTGGTTTTGCTTTACTTAACTCAATCCCAGATATTGCTACAGCCTCTGTGTTTGATTTTTCTAGATATTATACACAGACTTTATTGTTTTGAATGTTTTTTATTGGGGAACATTTTATGTTGAGCTTGGATACAGCAAGTCGTTCCACATGGAGACACTAGCTCTACACATTCCTATTTTCTACGGAGAAAGCTAGAGGAACTGTGGCAAACAAACATGATATTTCTGTTTGTATCGATGACATTATATGCACTTGCCTAATATAAAGAATTTGCTTTTCTCCAAAACCATTTGTACTGTGATTTTCTCGGTCCACTGCATACGAATACCACACCAGTTTGTCTGGATTATGACTGGCTGAAACCAGAAATACCAGGTTCTGTTCTGGCTAACTCAATCCCAGATATTGCTACAGCCTCTGTGTTTCTGTATTCCTGATATTATCCAAGGACCTTATTGTTTGAATGTATTTTTTATCAAGGGACATTTAATTTTGTGCTTGGAATCACGAATTGATTCCACATGGAGTCACCAGCTCTACACATTCGTATTTTCTAGGGAGAAAGCTAGAGGAACTGGGACAAACAAACACGATATTTATGTTTGTATCGATGACATTTTGTGCACTTGCCTAACCAAGCGACTTTGCTTTTCTCCAAAACCATTTTTACTGTGATTTTCTTGGTCCATTGCATACGAATTCCACACCAGTTTGTCCGGATTGTCTGGATGAAACCGGAAATATCCGGTTTTGTTCTGGCTAACTCAATCCCAGATATTGCTACAACCACTGTGTTTGTGTTTTCCGGATATTATCCAGGGACTTTATTGTTTTGAATGGTTTTTATTGAGCTTGGATACAGTTATTGGTTCCACATGGAGACACCAGCTCTACGCAATAGTATATTACAGGGAGAAAGCAAGAGGAACTGCCACAAACAAACATGATATTTCTGTTTGTATCGATGATATTTTATGCACTGGCCTAACGAAAAGACTTTGAATTTCTCCGAAACCATTTTTACTGTGTTTTTCTCGGTCCATTGCATACGAATAACTAACCACTTGTTCCGCATATGACTGGATGAAACGGAAATTTTCGGTTTTTTTTGGCTAACTCAATCCCAGATATTGCTACAGCCTCTGTGTTTGTGTATTCCTGATATTATCCACGGACTTTATTTTTTTGAATGTTTCATATCGGGGAATATTTTATGTTGAGCTTGGATACAGTTATTGGTTCCACATGGAGACACCAGCTGTACATATTTCTATTTTCTTGGGAGAAAGCTAGAGGAACTGTGGCAAACAAACATGATATTTCTGTTTGTATAGATGACATTTTATGCACTTGCCTAACGTAAAGACTTTGGTCTTCTCCAAAACCTTTTGTACTGTGATTTTCTCGGTCCATTGCATACCTTTTCCACACCAGTTTGTCCGGATATGACTGGATGAAACTGGAAATATCCGTTTTTTTTTTGGCTAACTCAATCCCAGAATTTGCTACACCCTCTGTGTTTCTGTTTTCTGCATATTACCGATGGACTTGATTGTTTTGTATATTTTTATCAGAAAACATTTAATTTTGTAGAGTAGAAATACTAATTCGTTCATCATGGTGACACCAGCTCTACGCATTCCTATTTTCTAGGTAGAAAGCTAGAGAAACTGTGGCAAACAAACATGATATTTATTTTAGTGTAGATGACATTTTATGCACTTGCCTAATGAAAAGACTTTGTTTTTATCCTAAACCATTTTTACTGTGATTTTCTCGGTGCATTACATACGAATTCCACACCACTTTGTCCGGATAAGACTGGATGAAACCGGAAATATCCTGTTTTGTTTGGCGAACTCAATCCCAGATATTGCTACAGCCTCTATGTTTGTTTTTTCTGGATATTATCAATGGACTTTATTGTTTTGCATGCTTTTTATCGGGAACATTTTATTTTCAGCTTGGATACAGTAATTGGTTGCACATGGATACACCAGCTCTTCATATTCGTATTTTCAAGGGAGAATGCTACAGGAACTGCGACAAACCAGCATGATATTTCGGTTTGTATAGATGACATTTTATGCACTTGCCTAACGAAAAGACTGTGCTTTCCTCCAAAACCATTTTTACTGTGATTTTCTCCTTCCATTTCCTACGAATTCCACACCAGTTTTCCGGATATGACTGGATAAAACCAGAAAAATCCGGTTTTGTTTTGTCTAACTCAATCCCAGATATTGCTACAGAGTCTATGTTTGTGTATTCCTGATATTACCCATGGGCTTTATTTTTTTGAATGTTTTTTTTTCAGGGAAAATTTAATTTTGTGCTTGGAAACACTAATTGGTTGCACATGGAGACACCAGCTCCTCATATTTGTATTTTCTAGGGAGAATGCTACAGGAACTGCGACAAACCAGCATGATATTTCGGTTTGTATAGATGACATTTTATGCACTTGCCTAACAAAAAGACTTTGCTTTTCTCCAAAACCATTTTTACTGTGATTTTCTCGGTCCATTGCATATGAATTCGACACCACTTTGTCCAGATATGACTGGATGAAACCGGAAATATCCGGTTTTGTTTTGGCTAACTCTATCCGAAAAATAGTGAAAGACTCTGTTTGTGTATTCCTGATATTATGCATGGACTTTATATTTTTCAATGTTTTTTTTTCAGGGAACATTTAATTTTTTGCTTGAAAACACTAATTGGTTCCACATGGAGACACCAGCTCTACACATTCATATTTTCCAGGGAGAAACTTAGAAGAACTGCGGCAAACAAACATGATATTTCTGTTTGTCTAGATGACATTCTATGCACTTGCCTAACAAAAAGACTTTGCTTTTCTCCAAAACCATTTTTACTGTGATTTTCTCGGTCCATTGCATATGAATTCCACACGAGTTTGTCCGGATATAACTGCATGAAACCGGAAATATCCGGGTTTTTTTGCCTAACTGAATCCCAGATATTGCTACAGCCTCTGTGTTTGTGTATTCTTGATATTATCCACAGACTTTATCATTTTGAATGTTTTTTTTCAGGGAACATGTAATTTTGTGCTTGGAAACACTAATTGGTTCCACTTGGAGACACCAGCTCTACACATTCGTATTTTCTATGGAGAAAGCTAGAGGAACTGCGTAAAACAAACATCATATTTCTGTTTGTATAGATGACATTTTATGCACTTGCCTAACGAAAAGACTTTGCTTTTCTCCAAAACCATTTGTACTGTGATTTTCTCGGTCCATTGCATACGAATTCCACACCAGTTTGTCCGGATATGACTGGATGAAACCTGAAATATCCGGTTGTGTTTTGGCTAACTCAATCCCAGATATTACTACAGATTCTGTGTTTGTGTATTTCTGATATTTTCCATGGACTTTATTGTTTTTAATTTTTTTACCAGGGAACATTTAAATTTGTGCTTGGAAACAGTAATTGGTTCCACATGGAGACACCAGCTCTACATATTTGTATTTTCTAGGGAGAATGCTAGAGGAACTGCGACAAACAAGCATGATATTTCTGTTTGTATAGATGACATTTTATCTACTTGCCTAATGAAAAGTCTTTGCTTTTCTCCAAAACTATTCTTACTGTGATTTTCTCGGTCCATTGCATATGATTTCCACACCACTTTGTCTCGATATGACTGGATGGAACCAGAAATATCCGGTTGTATTTTGGCTAACTCAATCCGAAACATTGTGAAAGCCTCTGTGTTTGTGTATTCCTGATATTATCCATGGACTTTATATTTTTCAATGTTTTTTTTCAGGGAACATTTTATTTTGTTCTTGGAAACACTAATTGGTTCCACACGGGAAACCAGCTCTACACATTCGTATTTTCCAGGGGGAAACCTAGAAGAACTGCGGCAAAAAAAGATGATATTTCTGTTTGTCTAGATGACATTTTATGCACTTGCCTAACGAAAAGACTTTGCTTTTCTCCAAAACCATTTGTACTGTGATTTTCTCGGTCCACTGAATACGAATTCCACACCAGTTTGTCCGGATATGACTGGATGAAAGAAGAAATATTTATTTTGTTTCAGCTTAGTCAATCCCAGATATGGCTACAGCCTCTGTGTTTGTGTATTCCTGATATTATCCACAGACTTTATTGTTTTGAATGTTTTTAATCAGAGAACATTTAATTTTGTTCTTGGAAACACTAATTGGTTCATCATGGGAAACCAGCTCTACACATTCTTATTTTCTAGGGAGAAGGGTAGAAGAATTGCGGCAAACAAACATGATATTTCTGTTTGTATAGATGACATTTTATGCACTTGCCTCACGAAAAGACTTTGCTTTTCTCCAAAACCATTTTTACTGTGATTTTCTAAGTCCATTGCATACGAATTCCACACCACTTTGTCCAGTTATGACTGGATGAAACCAGAAATATCCGGTTATGTTTTGGCTAACTCAATCCGAAATATTGCTACAGACTCTGTGTTTGTGTTTTCAGGATATTATCGATGGAAGTATTGTTTTGAATGTTTTTATCAGGGAACATTTATTTTTGTACCGTAGAAACAATAATTGGCTCATCATGGGCACACCAGCTCTACACATTCGTATTTTCTAGGGAGAAAGCTATAGGAACTGCGGCAAACAAACATGATATTTCTGTTTGTATAGATGACATTTTATGCACTTTCCTAATGAAAGACTTTGCTTTTCTCCAAAACCATTTGTACTGTGATTTTCTTGGAACATTGCATACGAATTCCACACCAGTTAGTCCGGATATGACTGGATGAAACCGGAAATATCTGGTTTTATGTTGGCTAATGCAATCGCAGATGTTGCTACAGCCTATGTGTTTGTGTTTTCTGGATATTATCGATGGACTTAAGTGTTTTGAATGTTTTTTTTCAGGGAACATTTAATTTGGTACCGTAGAAACACTAATTTGTTCCACATGGGCACTCCAGCTCAACACATTCATATTTTCTAGAGAGAAATCTATGGGAACTGTGGCAAACAAACATGATATTTGTATTTGTATAGATTACATTTTATGCACTTGCCTAACGAAAAGACTTTGCTTTTCCAAAACCATTTGCACTGTGATTTTCTCGGTCCATTGCTTACGAATTCCACACCAGTTTGTCCGGTTATGACTGGTTGAAACCAGAAATATCTGGTTGTCCTTTGCCTAACTCAATCCGAAATATTGTGAAAGCCTCTGTGTTTGTGTATTCCTGATATTTTCCACGGACTTTATTGTTTTGAATGGTCTTTAACAGGGAAAATTTAATTTTCTGCTGTGAAACACTAATTGTTTCCACATGGAGACACCAGCTCTACACATTCGTATTTTCTAGGGAGAAAGCTAGAGGAACTGCGACAAACAAACATGATATTTCTGTTTGTATCGATAACATTTTATGCACTTGACGAATGAAAAGACTTTGCTTTTCTCCAAAGCCATTTTTACTGTGATTTTCTCAGTCCATTGCATACGAATTAAACACCAGTTTGTCCGGATATGACTGGATGAAACCAGAAATATCCGGTTGTGTTTTGGCTAACTGAATCCCATACATTGTTACCGTCGTTGTGTTTGTATTCCTGATATTATCCACAGACTTTATTGTTTTGAATGTTTTTTTTCAGGGAATATTTAATTTTATACTGTGAAACACTGATTGTTTCCACATTGAGACTACAGCTCTACACATTCTTTTTTTCTAGGGAGAAGGCTAGAGGCACTTCGGCAAACAAACATGATATTTCTGTTTGTATAGATGACATTTTATGCACTTGCCTTATGAAAAGACTTTACTTTTCTCCAAAACCGTTTTTACTGTGATATTCTCAGTCCATTGCATATGAATTCCACACCAGTTTGTCCGGATATGACTGCATGAAACCGGAAATATCTGGTTGTGTTTTGCCTTAGTCAATCCCAGATATTGCTACAACCTCTGTGTTTGTGTATTCCTGATATTATCCACACACTTTATTGTTTTGAATGTTTTTTATCAGGGAACATTTAATTTTGTACCGTTGAAACACTAATTGTTTCCACATGGAGACACCAGCTCTGCACATTCGTAATTTCTTTTTTTTATTAAACTTTTATTTAATGAATATAAATTTCCAAAGTACAGCTCATGGGTTACAATGGGTTCCCTCTCCCAAAACTTCCCTCCCACCCACAACCCTCCCCTTTCCCGCTCCCTTTCCCCTTCCAATCACATCATGATTCATTTTCAATTCTCTTTATATACAAAAGATCATTTTAGTATAAATTAGGTAACGATTTCAACAGTTTGCCCCCATATAGCAACACAAAGTGAAAAAAATACTGTTGGAGTACTAGTTAAAGCATTAAATAAGAGTGTACAGCACATTAAAGGCAGAGATCCTACATAATATTTTTTTTAAAATTAATTTTCTATGCCATTTCCAATTTAACACCAGGTTTTTTTTTCATTTCCAATTATCTTTATATACAGAAGATCGATTCAATATATAATTAGTAAAGATCTCATCAGTTTGTACACCTGCAGAAAGACAAAGTGTAAAAATACTATTTCAGTACTTGTTATAGCATCACTGCACATTAGAAAACACATTAAGGACAGATCCCACATGGCATGTAAGTACACAGTGTCTCCTGTTGCTGACTTAACAATTTGACACTCTTGTTCATGGCGTCAGTAATTACATTCGTAATTTCTACAGAGAAACCTAGAGGAACTGCGACAAACAAACATGATATTTCTGTTTGTATCGATAACATTTTATGCACTTGCCGAATGAAAAGACTTTGCTTTTCTCCAAAACCATTTTTACTGTGATTTTCTCGGTCCATTGCATACGAATTCCACACCACTTTTTCCGGATATGACTGGATGAAACCAGAAATATCTGGTTTTATTTTGGCTAACTCAATCCTAGATATTACTACAGCCTCTGTGTTTCTGTATTTCTATATTATCCACGGACTTTATTGTTTTGAATGTTTTTTATCAGGGAACATTTAATTTTGTACGTTGAAAAACTAATTGTTTCCACATGGAGACACCAGCTCTACACATTCGTATTTTCTAGGGAGAAAGCTAGAGGAACTGCGACAAACAAACATGATATTTCTGTTTGTATAGATGACTTTGTATGCAATTGCCTAATGAAAATAATTTGCTTTTCTCCAAAACTATTTTTCCTGTGATTTTTCTCTAACCATTTCATACGAATTCCAAAGCATTTTTTCCGGAATGACTGGATGAAACCAGAAATATCCGGTTTTGTTTTGGCTAACTGAAACCCAGATATGGCTACAGCTCCTGTGTTTGTGTTTTCTGGATATTATCAATGGAGTTTATTTTTTTGAATGTTTTTTATTAGGGAACATTTAAGTTTGAGCTTGGAAACAGTAATTGTTTCCACATGAAGACACCAGGTCTACACATTCGTATTTTCTAGGGAGAAAGCTAGAAGAACTGCAGCAAGAAAAACATGATATTGCTGTTTGTATAGATGACATTTTATGCACTTGCCTAAAGAAATGACTTTGCTTTTCTCCAAAACCATTTTTACTGTGATTTTCTCGGTCCATTGCATCCGAATTCCACACCAGTTTGTCCGGATATGACTGGATGAAACCGGAAATATCTGGTTTTGTTTTGCCTAACTCAATCCCAAATATTGCTAAAGCCTCTGTGTTTGTGTTTTCTGGATATTATCAATGGACTTTATTGTTTTGAATATTTTTATCAGGAACATTTAATTTTGTACCGTAGAGAGACTAATTGGTTCCAAATGAGGACACCAGCTCTACACATTCGTATTTTCTAGGGAGAAAGCTTGAGGAACTGCGGCAAAGAAACATGATGTTTCTGTTTGTACAGATGACATTTTATGCACTTGCCTAACGAAAAGACTTTGCTTTTCTCCAAACAATTTTTACTGTGATTTTCTCGGTCCATTGCATACGAATTCCACACCACTTTGTCCGGATATGACTGGATGAAAACAGAAACATCTGGTTGTGTTTTTACTAGCCCAATCCCAGATATTGCTATAGCCTCTATGTGTGTTTTTTTCTGGATAGTACCAATGGACTTTATTGTTTTGAATGCTTTTTATCGGAGAACATTTTAGTTTGAGCTTGGATACAGTAATTGGTTCCACATGGAGACACCAGCTCTACATATTCGTATTTTCTATGTAGAAAGCTAGAGGAAAGCCGGCGCCCCGGCTCACTAGGCTAATCCTCTGTCTTGCGGCGCCGGCACACCGGGTTCTAGTCCCGGTCGGGGCACCAATCCTGTCCCGGTTGCCCCTCTTCCAGGCCAGCTCTCTGCGTGGCCAGGGAGTGCAGTGGAGGATGGCCCAAGTCCTTGGGCCCTGCACCCCATGGGAGACCAGGCGAAGCACCTGGCTCCTGCCATCGGATCAGCACGATGCGCAGGTCGCAGCGCGCCTACCGCGGCGGCCATTGGAGGGTAAACCAACGGCAAAAGGAAGACCTTTCTCTCTGTCTCTCTCTCTCTCACTATCCACTCTGCCTGTCAAAAAAAAAAAAAAGAAAGCTAGAGGAACTGTGGCAAACAAACATGATATTTCTGTTTGTATAGATGACATTTTATGCACTTGCCTAACGAAAAGACTTTGCTTTTCTCCAAAACCATTTTCACTGTGATTTTCTTGGGCTATTACATACGACTTCCACACCAGTTTGTGTGGATATGACTGGATGAAAACAAAAATATCCAGCATTGTTTTGGCTCACTTAATCCTAGATATTGCTGCAGCCTCTATGTTTGTTTTTTCTGGATATTATCCACAGACTTTATTTTTTTGAATTTTTCTTTTCAGGGAACATTTGATTTTTGCTTGGAAACACTAATTGGTTCCACATGGAGACACCAGCTCTACGTATTCATTTTTTCTAGGTCAAAGCTAGAGGAACTGCGGCAAACAAACATGATATTTCTATTTGTATAGATGACATTTTATGCACTTGCCTAATGAAAAGACTTTGCTTTTCTCCAAAACCATTTGTACTGTGATTTTCTCAGTCCATTGCACACGAATTCAACACCACTTTGTCCAGATATGACTGGATGAAACCGGAAATATCCCGCTTTGTTTTGGCTAACTCAATCCCAGATATTGCTGCAGCATCTATGTTTGTTTTTCCTGGATATTATCCACAGAGTTTATTGTTTTGAATGTTTTTTATCAGGGAACATTGAATTTTGTACCGTTGAAACACTAATTGTTTCCACATGTAGACACCTGCTCTACACATTCGCATTTTCTAGGGAGAAAGCTAGAGGAACTGTGGCAAACAAACATGATATTTATGTTTGTCTAGATGACATTTTATGCACTTGCCTAACAAAAAGACTTTGCTTTAATCCAAACCATTTTTACTGTAATTTTCTCGGTCCATTGCATACGAATTCCACACCTGTTTGTCCGGATATGACTGGATGAAACCAGAAATATATGGTTGTGTTTTGGCTAAATCAATTCCAGATATTGCTACAGCCTCTGTCTTTTTGTATTCCTGATATTATGCATGGACTTTATATTTTTCAATGTTTTTTTTCAGGGAACACTTAATTTTGTGCTTGGAAACACTAATTGGTTGCACATGGAGATACCAGCTCTTCACATTCGTATTTTGTAGTGAGAAAGCTAGAGGAACTGTGGCAAACAAACATGATATTTCTGTTTGTTTAGATGACCTTTTATGCACTTGCCTAACGTAAAGACTTTGCTTTTCTCCAAAACCATTTTTACTGTGATTTTCTCGGTCCATTGCATACGAATTCCACACAACTTTGTCTGGATATGACTGGATGAAACCAGAAATATCCGGTTGTGTTTTGGTTAACTCAATCCGAAATATTACTACAGCCTCTGTGTTTGTGTATACCTGAAAGTATCCACAGACTTTATTTTTTTGAATTATTTTTTCAAAGAACATTTAATTTTGTACCGTACAAACACTAATTGCTTCCACATGGAGATACCAGCTCTACACATTCGTATTTTCCAGGGAGAAACCTAGAGGAACTGTGGCAAACAAACATGATATTTATGTTTGTTTAGATGACCATTTATGCACTTGCCTAATGAAAAGACTTTGCTTTTCTCCAAAACCATTTTTACTGTGATTTTCTCGGTCCATTGCATACGAATTCCTCACCAGTTTGTCCCGATATGACTGGATGAAACCAGAAATATCTGGTTGTGTTTTGGCTAACTCAATCCGAAATATTGTGAAAGCCTCTGTGTTTGTGTTTTCTGGATTTATCCATGGACTTTATTGTTTTGAATGTTTTTATCAGGGAACTTTCAATTTTGTGCTTTGAAACACTAATTGGTTCATCATGGGGACACCAGCCCTACACATTCGTATTTTCTAGGGAGAAAGCTAGAGGAACTGCGGCAAACAAACATGATATTTCTGTTTGTATACATGACATTTTATGCACTTGCCTAACAAAAAGACTTTGCTTTTCTCCAAAACCATTTTTACTCTGATTTTCTCAAATCAATTCATATGAGTTCCACACCAGTTTGTCCGGATATGACTGGATGAAACCGGAAATATCCGGTTGTGTTTGGCTAACTCAATCCGAAATATTGTGAAAGCCTCTGTGTTTGTGTTTTCTGGATATTATCAATGGACTTTATTTTTTTCTTTTTTTAAGCTTTTATTTAATGAATATAAATTTCCAGTGTACAGCTTATGGATTACAATGGCTTCCCCCTCCCATAACTTCTCTCCCACCCGCAACCCTCCTTTCTCGCTCCCTCTCCCCTTTCATTTGCATCAAGATTCATTTTCAATTCTCTGTATATACAGAAGATCTCTTTAGTATATATGAAGTAAAGATTTCAAAACTTTGCACCCACATAGAAACACAAAGTGAAACATACTGTTTGAGTACTAGTTATAGCATTAAATCACAATGTACAGCACATTAAGGACAGAGATCCCACATGAGGAGCAAGTGCACAGTGGCTCCTGTTGTTGGCCCAACAAATTGACACTCTAGTTTATGGTGCCAGTAACCATCCTAGGCTGTCATCATGAGTTGCCAAGGCTATGGAAGCCTTCCTAGTTTACCGACTCTGATCATATTTAGACAAGGTCATAAAAGACAGAGTGAGGATAGTAACCAATGATCCTAAGAGTGGCATTTACCAGGTCTGAACAATTGTACAGCATTAAGTGGGGAAGAGGACCATCAGTACACACAGGTTGGGAGTAGAGCCATTGGTGGTAGAGTAGAGGTTATGATTACAAAGGAATGAGGCCCAAGTGCACTAGACAGGGCCTAGAACAAAGGACAGAGTCATTATTAGAGGAGCTAAGAAAGGTGCTGTCTAAGCTACAAGTAATTTTTCTGATTGAGAGGCAAATAGAACCTGATAGAAGGGGCTTGATAATAATCTGGTGGGCTTTAGGCCTTGTAAATTCAGAGGCCCAGACCTATCTATCTCTTCACATAGGGTAAATCCTAAGGGAGGTGTGAACCTCCTAGGGGAAGGCACTCTGTTGACTTTCATTACTTGGCTGGCCTGGGAGGAGCACTGGCCAGGTAAATGCAGGGGGCATCTCTAACAAGAAATTTACAGTTCTGCCTGCAATGTTGCTGACCCTACTTGACCAAACCCTCAGCTGCAGTGGTCACTTTGGAAGTTGGGCTGAGTGAAGGGCTTTTCAGCTTAGAGCCAATAAGATCTGTGGCTCTGACCTGGGCATCCTTCGACTCCAGGGCAGGTCCATTTCCAGTGATCCAACTCTTGGCAGAGCTACCAGGGCTCTTCACAAGCTGACTTCTGCTGAAGCCCAGGCTTACCACATTGAAAGCCACTGCAGTGGACTGGCCTGTTGGGTCTCCTTGAGGGCAGATCACTGTACAGATCAGCCATTAATAGGCCTGCCACCCATTGCTTCTGATGCCGAGCTTTCTTTTCCTCCTGGTTTGTGTTAAAGCAGACCAGAGGATGCAAGTCAAGGGAGTGCCCGAGTCCCAACTCTAATCTTCTGCAGCCTGAACTACAAGTCTATAGTCACAGGCATGTTCTGCAGTAGGTTTTCTAAGGTAGTCAATGCCCATGAGGAAAATTATATTCTCACTTTAAAACTTTCTTTCCCTTTGGTCTGAAAGGGAGGTTTTTTTCTACTTACTGTATACTTCGCTGATGGCAAAGTGAATCTACTATGAGATTATTATTTAAGTTCTTATTTTGGCTATGCTATTACAGAAAAATGTTAGCCATCTCTTTTATAAGGTCTAAAGATTAAATTGTGCATCCTACAGATTCCTTTATAATAGAATTAGTTTCCTACCTTGAAGAGAATAGAGCAATGAAAGAACAAGTTGGGCTGAGAATAGAGAAATGAGGGAGCAAGTCCTAGATCGCTTACTGACAATAGCAATATTACATGAATACTTAGCAAACCATTTCAACCATTAGATAACAACTTAAGAAAACATTTACCATAAGGTCCAATGCCTTCTATAAATTTTAAGAATCATGTAATTGAAAACACCTCTTAAATATCTAACATGGTGTAGTTTGTTTAGCCAGTAAACTTAAGCACAACCATCTAAAATGTCTTTAGTTTCTTTCTACCAACAAGTATAAAACATATGATACAGAGATTCAGGTCACACCAATTAAAATGTATCTTTGATTGATTTTAGCAGCTTAAATTTATGGACAATCTTATCCATAAGCCATTTAAAATAAAACTCTTAATAAACTTTCCCCATGTGGACATACAATATGTACACACACATAACATAGCATAATAGACCAATATAGCAACTTTAATAATAGCTTTTAAAATCTTTAACTCTTTTTCTAGATTGCCAATGGATTTGAATTGCTTTTTGTTTTTAGTAACCTCAGTTAACCATACTTTCTCTCAGTTGGTACTGTTAATACATTATTGGCTTCATCTGTTTGCAGAGCCATCCCAAAGTACTGAATACACTAAAAGTAGCTGGAAAAAGTCCATAGGAACCTATAGGAGGACAGCTAAACACAGAACCAACAACGCTTTAGTTTTATGAGCAGCACATCATATATAACTATGGATGACAAAAGACTTTAAGTCACCATGTTTAAAATTGTAAACTCATCAACCAACAAGAGGCACTTGCTTACTTCACAGTATTTTTGAAAGCACCTGTAGGATGTTACAAGTATTTAACCCTTTAGGCCTCTGGGGCTTTCTCATTAAGATAACTATCATGTCTAGTAACACAAGATCATTAGACTTTTTAATTCTCAAACATTTGTATTAATAGCATTTTCCATTATAGAAACTTAAAGTCTGGTACCACATCACATCCTGACAGTCCTTCTAATATAATCCAGATAGCCTGCTTAGTTGGTGTCTCTATAAGATGAGAGACATAGGTCCTTCGATTTTTTCAGTTGGGCCCAAACTGGAAAAACCAAACTCCAGGATTTACTGGAAATTTTAGAGACCAGATTGTTTGGAACTTTGATTTTTTGAATGCCTGTCAAGAATGCCAAGAAGGCTCAAAATCCAAAATATCTGGTTGAAATAAGATTCCTTAAGATCATGACATAACATAGACCAAATTTGATCATTGTTACAAGGTGGCTATTCAAATCTTTGCAAATAAGCACATATTTAAATAATCCATAGCTCTTAATAAAAATTCAGCTGTTTTTGAACAATTAGAATTTAACAGACATCAAGAGCACATAATAGATTACTTTAACGCATTGCTTTAACAGAGCATCAGAGTTTAATTCTATGTCAAAGAGAAATTGAGCTTCATGTGATCTTTTGCTGTGAGGTTTCCTTCCTTTACCTTCTTTCATATTGGTGACCATGTTTCTGTGTTTCTGTGTGCAACACATCTTTAAGCATCTTTTGCAGGGCAGGATGAGTGGCAACAAATTCTTTGTTTCTGTTTGCTATGAAAAGTCTTAATTTCACCTTCATTCACAAATGAGAGCTTTGCAGGATATAGAATTCTGGGCTGGCATTTTTTCTCTCTTAATACCTGGGCTATGTCTCGCCATTCCCTTCTAGCTTGTAGGGTTTCTGATGAGAAGTCTGCTGTGAGTCTAATTGGAGATCCTCTAAGAGTAATCTGACGTTTCTCTCTTGCACATTTTAGGATCTTCTCTTTATGTTTCACTGTGGTGAGTTTGATTACAAGATGTCGTGGTGAGGATCTCTTTTGGTCATGTTTATTAGGGGTTCTATAAGCTTCCTGTACTAAGATGCCTCTGTCCTTCTCCAAACCTGGGAAATTTTCTGCTAGTATCTCACTGAAAATGCCTTCTAGTCCTTTCTCCCTCTCCATGCCTTCAGGAACTCCTAGAACCCGAATGTTGGGTTTTTTAATAGTATCCTGTAGATTCCTGACAATATTTTTTAGATTTCTGATTTCTTCTTCTTTTCTTTGGTTTGCCTGTTTCCTTTCCTGTTCTCCGTCTTCTAAGTCTGATATTCTCTCTTCTGCTTCACCCATTCTGTTTTTAAGGCTCTCTAATGTGTTTGTCATTTGATCTATTGAATTCTTCATTTCATTATGATTTCTCGTCACTATCACAGTTTCTTGTTCCACTAGTTGTTTCATTTCATTTTGATTCCTCCTTAATATTTCATTTTCACGAGAGAGATTTTCTATCTTGTCCATTAAGGATTTCTGTAGTTCAAGAATTTGTTTTTGAGAACTTCTTAATGTTCTTATCAATTTTTTGAGATCCGCTTCTTGCATTTCTTCGATCTCATCATCTTCATAATCTTGAATTGGCCTGTCTTTTTCATTTGGGGGCGTCATAGTGTCTTCCTTGTTCTTGTTAGCTTGGTTTTTGAGTTAGTTGTTTGGCATGTTGGAGATATTTGGTTTCTTCACTGTGGTGTTTTTTCTTGTTACACTATGGCTCTATATTAAGTGGACTGTCTGCTTTCAGTGGAGACTTAGAGGCTTGAGATGAGTGTGGACTGAGAGCTGTGTTTGGTCCCTCAGGGTTGAGGGTGTGTCAAAGATGACACTCCCAGGTTAGATGTAGTAAATGTCTCTTTCTTTTTTTGATTCAAAAGGGAAGTAATTCTGCATAGCTGAACGTAATTGGAGGTAGTTAGCAGGCAAATGATAAGCCCACAGGAGCCAGAGATCAGAAGCTCTTTCCCAAGGACCACACAGGAAATCTGTGCTGCCCTCAGTGTGGGCTCCAATTCTCCTGCAGTCTCCCACTGGGTTGCCAAGTTAGATCCTAACCTCCTGTTATTTCACCCCTTCTCCCAGAGTCAGGTGTTTCTGCTAGGCTCAGGGCCGGTGCAGACCTGAGGTCGCCCTGCTTATGACGTATGTCCAAAATGCCGCCTTCTCTATCTTGCTCACCTTCGAGAGGTGAGCGGAGAGAGAAACTTGTGTCCGTATCGTTCACTTTTTTTTTACTTTTTTACTCTCTCTCTTCTATTAGAATGGTGAATTTTTCCCCACTGAGTTTCAAGCCTCGTTACCTCTGGCCTCCTCTTTCCACTTGCCCGCTGGTGTTTCGGGCTATTAAGGTTCGGCTCACCTCACGTTCCAGCGCTGGTGTGTTGAGTCTACCGCTGGTGTCCTGAACTTGGGCTTCCACGCACTCCAGGCTGGTACACTGTGAATCACGAGTTCCGGAACTGTTTCCTCTACTGTTTCATCCCCTACTCTTCCTTGACCATGCAGTACCTTCACTTATATTAAACTGTCTCTCCCCCATACTAATAGTGTGCTCCATGCCTGTTCTGCCATCTTGCCGCTCTCCTAATTTCCTATCCGGATTTTAATCTTTAGAATGATTTTTATCGGGGAACATTTTATTTTGAGCTTGGATACAGCAATTGGTTCCACATGGGGACACCAGCAGAAGATATTCGTATTTTCTAGGGAGAAAGCTAGAGGAACTGCGGCAACAAACATGATATTTCTGTTTGTATAGATGACATTTTATGCACTTGCCTAACGAAAAGACTTTGCTTTTCTGCAAAACCATTTTTACTGTGATTTTCTCAGTCCATTGCATACGAATTCCAAAAGTCTTTTTCCGGAAATAACTGGATGAAACCAGAAATATCCGGTTGTGTTTTGGCTAACTCAATCCGAAATATTGTGAAAGCCTCTGTGTTTGTGTTTTCTGGACATTATTGATGGACTTTATTGTTTTGAATGTTTTTATCAGGGAACATTTAATTTTGTACCATTCAAACACTAATTGGTTCATATTGGGGACACCAGCTCTAAACATTCGTATTTTCTAGGGAGAAAGCTAGAGGAACTGCAACAAACAAACATGATATTTCTGTTTGTACAGATGACATTTTATGCACTTGCCTAACAAAAAGCCTTTGCTTTTCTACAAAACCATTTTTACTCTGATTGTCTCGGTCCATTGCATACGAATTCCATACCACTTTGTCGAGATATGACTGGGTGAAACCAGAAATATCCGGTTTTGCTTTGGCTAACTCAATCCTATATATTGCTACAGCCGCTGTGTTTGTGTTTTCCGGATATTATCCACGGACTTTATTGTTTGAATATTTTTTATCGGGGAATATTTTATTTTGAGCTTGGATACAGTACTGGTTCCACATGGAGACACAAGCAGGAAATACTCGTATTTTCTAGGAGGAAAGCTGGAGGAACTGCGGCAAAAAACCCTGATATTTCTGTTTGTATCGATCATATTTTATGCACTTGCCTAACGTAAAGAATTTGCTTTCCTCCAAAACCATTTTTACTGTGATTTTCAGAGTCCATTGCATACGAATTCCACACCAGTTTGTCCGGATATGACTGGATGAAACCGGAAATATCCAGTTGTGTTTTGGCTAACTCAATCCCAGATATTGCTACATCAACTGTGTTTGTGTTTTCCAGATATTATCCATGGACTTTATTGTTTTGAATGTTGTTTACCGGGGAATATTTAATTTTGTTCTTGGAATCACTAATTAGTTCCACATGGCAACACCAGGTCTACACATTCATATTTTCTAGGTAGAAAGCTAGAGGAACTGCGGCAAACTAACATTTCTTTTTGTATAGATGACATTTTATGAACTTGCCTAACGAAAATACTTTACTTTTCTCCAAAACCATTTTTACTGTGAATATCGCGGTCCATTGCATACGAATTCCACACTAGTTTACCAGATATGATTGGATGAAACCCGAAATATCCGGTTTTGTTTTGGCTAACTCAATCCCAGATATTACTACAGCATCTGTGTTTGTGTATTCCTGATATTATCCACGGACTTTATTGTTTTGAATGTTTTTTATCAGAGAACATTTAATTTTGTGCTTGGAAACACTAACTGGTTCCACATGGAGACACCAGCTCTACATATTCGTAATTTCTAGGGAGAAAGCTAGAGGAACTGCGGCAAACAAACAGGATATTTCTGTTTGTATAGATGACATTTTTACACTTGCCTAACGAAAAGACTTTGCTATTCTCCAAAACCATTTGTACTGTGATTTTCTCAGTCTGTTGCATATGAATTCCATACCAGTTTGTCCGGATATGACTGGAAGAAAACAGAAATATCCGGTTTTATTTTGGCTAACTCAATCCGAAATATTGTGAAAGCCTCTGTGTTTGCGTTTTCCGGATATTATCAACTGACTTCATTGTTTTAAATGTTTTTATCAGCCAACATTTAATTTTTTACCATTGAAACACTACTTGCTTCATCATGGAGACACCAGCTCTACGTATTTGTATTTTCTAGGGAGAAAGCTAGAGGAACTGCGGCAAACAAACATGATATTTCTGTTTGTATAGATGACATTTTATGCACTTGACTAACGAAAAGACGTTGCTTTTCTCCAAAACCATTTGTAATGTGATTTTCTCGGTCTATTGAATACTAATTCCACACCACTTTGTCCGGATATGAATGGATGAAACCAGAAATATCTGGTTTTGTTTTGGCTAACTGAATCCGAAATATTGCTAAAGCCTCTATTTTGGTTTTTTGTGGATATTATACTCAGACTTTATTTTTTTGAATGCTTTTTATGGGGAAAATTTTATTTTGAGCTTGGATACAGAAATTGGTTCCACATGGAGACACCAGCTCTACACATTAGTATTTTCTAGGGAGAAAGCTAGAGGAACTGCGGCAAACAAATATATTTCTGTTTGTATAGATGACATTTTATGCAATTGCCTAAAGAAAAGACTTTGCTTTTCTCCAAAACCATATTTACGGTGATTTTTTCATTCCATTGCGTACGAATTCCACACCAGTTTGTCCGGATATGACTGCATGAAACCGGAAATATCCGGTTGTGTTTTGGCTAACTCAATCATAAGTTGTGAAAGCCTCTGTGTTTGTGTTTTCCGCAATTATCCACGGACTTTATTGTTTTGAATGTTTTTATCAGGGAACATTGAATTTTGTACCGTTGAAACACTAATTGCTTCATCATGGGGACACCAGTTCTACACATTCGTATTTTCTAGGGAGAAAGCTAGAGGAACTGTGGCAAACAAACATGATATTTCTGTAGGTATAGTTGACATTTTATTCACTTGTTTAACGAAAAGACTCTGCTTTTCTCCAAAACCATTTGTACTGTGATTTTCTCGGTCCGTTGCATACGAATTCCACACCACTTTGTCCGGATATGAGTGGATGAAACTGGAAATATCCGGTTGTGTTTTGGCTAACGCAATCCGGAATATTGCTACAGCCTCTATTTTTGTTATTTGTGGATATTATACTCAGACTTTATTTTTTTGAATTTTTTTTTCAGAAAATATTTAATTTTTTGCTTGGAAACACTAATTGGTTCCTCATGGGGACACCAGCTCTACACATTGTTTTTTCAAGGGAGAAAGCTAGAGGAACTGTGGCAAAGAAACATATTTCTGTTTGTATAGATGACATTTTATGCGCTTGCCTAATGAAGACTTTGCTTTTCTCCAAAACCATTTTTACTGTCATTTTCTTGGTCCATTGCATACGAATTCCACACCGCTTTGTCCGGATATGACTGGATGAAACCGGAAATATCCGGTATTATTTTGGCTAACTCTATCCCAGTTATTGCTACAGCCTCTGTGTTTCTGTTTTCTGGATATTATCGATGGACTTTAGTGTTTTGAATGTTTTTTATCAGGGAACATTTAATTTTGTACCGTAGAAACACTAATTGGTTCCACATGGGGACACCAGCTCCACAAATTTACATTTTCTAGGGAGAAAGCTAGAGGTACTGAGGCAAACAAACATGATATTTCTGTTTGTATAGATGACATTTTATGAACTTGCTTAACGAAAAGACTTTGCTTTTCTACAAAACCATTTTTACTATGATTCCTGGGTCCATTGCATTCGAATTCCACACCATTTTGTCCAGATATGACTGGAGGAAAAAAGAAATATCTGGTTGTGTTTTGGCGAACTCAATCGCAGATATTGCTACAGCCTCTGTGTTTGTGTATTCCTGATATTATGCATGGACTTTATATTTTTCAATGTTTTTTTTTTCAGGGAACATTTAATTTTGTGCTGTGAAACACTATTGGTTCCACATGGAGACACAAGCTCTACACATTTGTATTTTCCAGGGAGAAACCTAGAGGTACTGCGGCAAACAAACAGTATATTTCTGTTTGTATAGATGACATTTTATGCACTAGCCTAACAAAAAGACTTTGCTTTTCTCCAAAACCATTTTTACTGTGATTTTCTCGGTCAATTGAATACGAATTCCACACCAGTTTCAGGTTATGACTGGAAGAAACCTGAAATATCCGGTTTTGTTTTGGCTAACTCAATCCCAGATATTGCTACAGCCCATGTGTTAGTGTATTCCTGATATTATCCACAGAATTTATTGTTTTGAATGTTTTTTACCAGGGAACATTTAATTTTGCTGTGAAACACTAATTACTTCCACATGGAGACACCAGCTCTACACATTCGTATTTTCTAGGGAGAAAGCTAGAGGAACTGCGGCAAACAAACATGATATTTCTGTTTGTATCGATGACATGTTATGCACTTGCCTAATGAAACGACTTTGCTTTTCTCCAAAACCATTTGTACTGTGATTTTCTCGGTCCATTGCATACGAATTCCACACCAGTTTTTCCGGATATGACTGGATGAAACCAGAAATATCTGGTTATATTTTGGCTAACTCAATCCGAAATATTGCTACAGCCTCTGTGTTTGTGTTTTCAGGATAATATCAACGGACTTTATTGTTTTGAATATTTTTTATAGAGGAACATTTTATTTTGAGCTTTCATACAGGAATTGGTTCATCATGGGGACACCAGCTCTAAACATTCTTATTTTGTAGGGAGAAAGCTAGAGGAACTGCGGAAAACAAACAGTATATTTATGTTTGTATAGATACCATTTTATGCACTTACCTAACGAAAAGATGCTGCTTTTCTCCAAAACCATTTCTACTGTGATTTTCTCGGTCCATTGAATACAAATTCCACACCACTTTGTCTGGATATGACTTGATGAATCCAGAAATATCTGGTTGTGTTTTGGCTAACTCAATGCAAAATATTGCTACATCATATGAGTTTGGGTATTCCTGATATTATCCACAGACTTTTTTTTTGAATGTTTTTTGTCAGGGAACATTTAATTTTGTGCTTGGGAACACTAAATGGTTCCACATGGAGACACCAGCTCTACACATTCGTATTTTCTAGGGAGAAAGCTAGAGGAACTGCGGCAAACAAACTTGATATTTCTGTTTGTATCGATGATATTTTATGCTCTTGCCTAACGAAAAGACTTTGCTTTTCTCCAAAACAGTTTGTACTGTGATTTTCTCGGTCCATTGCATACGAATTCCACACCAGTTTGTCGGGATATGACCAGATGAAACCAGAAATATCTGGTTGTGTTTTGGCTAACTCAATCCGAAATATTGCTACAGCCTATGAGTTTGTGTATTCCTGATATTATCCACGGACTTTATTTTTTTAATTTTTTTTCAGGGAACACTAAATTTTGTGCTTGGAAACACTGATTGGTTCCACATGGAGACACCCGCTCTACACATTCGTATTTTCGTGGTAGGAACCTAGAGGAATTGCGGCAAACAAACATGATATTTCTGTTTGTATAGATGACATTTTTTGCACCTGCCTAACGAAAATATGTTGCTTTTCTCCAAAACCATATGTACTATGATTTCCTCCTTCTATTGCATATGAATTCCACACCAGTTTGTCCAGATATGACTTGATGAATCCAGAAATACTCGTGTTTTTTTTTTTTGCCAACTCAATCAGAAATATTGTGAAAGCCTCTGTGTTTGTGCATACCTGATTTTCCACAGACTTTATTGTTTTCAATGTTTTTTATCAGGGAACATTAAATATTTTGCTCAGAAACACTAATTGGTTGCACATGGAGACACAGGCTCTACACATTTGTTTATTCTAGGGAGAAAGCTAGAGAAACTGCGGCAAACAAACATGATATTTCTGTTTGTATAGTTGAAGTTTTATGCACTTGCATAACGAAAAGACTTTGCTTTTCTCCAAAACCATTTTTACTGTAATTTTCTCGGTCCACTGCATACGAATTCCACACCAGCTTGTCCGGGTATGACTGGATGAAACAGCTAATATCTGGTTTTGTTTTTGATACCTCAATCCCAGATATTGCTACAGATTGTGTGTTTGTGTATTCCTGATATGATCCACGGACTTTATTGGTTTTTATGTTTTTATCAGGGAACATTTAATTTTGCACTGTTGAAACACTAATTTGTTCATCATGGGGACACCAGCTCTACACATTCATATTTTCTAGGGAGAAAGCTAGAGAAACTGCGGCAAACAAACATGATATTTCTGTTTGTCTAGATGACATTTTATGCACTTGCCTGACGTAAAAACTTTACTTTTCTCCAATACCATTTGTTGTGATTTTCTCAGTCCATTGCATACGAATTCCACACCACTTTCTACGGATATGACTGGATGAATCCAGAAATATCTGGTTTTCTTTTGGCTAACTCAATCCCAGATATTGCTACAGCTTCTGTGTTTGTGTATTCCTGATATGATCCACGGACTTTATTGGTTTGAATGTTTTTATCAGGGAACATTTAATTTTGCACCATTGAAACACTAATTTGTTCATCATGGGGACACCAGCTCTACACATTTGTATTTTCTAGGGAGAAAGCTAGAGGAACTGCGGCAAACAAACATGATGTTTCTGTTTGTCTAGATGACATTTTATGCACTTGCCTAACGTAAAAACTTTACTTTTCTCCAATACCATTTGTTGTGATTTTCTCAGTCCATTGCATACGAATTCCACACCACTTTCTACAGATATGACTGGATGAATCCAGAAATATCTGATTGTGATTTGGCTAACTCAATCCCAGATATTGCTACAACCTCTGTGTTTATGTATTCCTGATATTATCCACAGACTTTATTGTTTTGAATGTTTTTTATCAGGGAACATTTAATTTTGTGCATGGAAACACTAATTGTTTCCACATGGAGACACCAGTTCTAACATTCATAATATCTAGAGAGCATGCTAGAGGAACTGCCACAAACAAACATGATATTTCTGTTTCTATTGATGACATTTTAAACACTTGCCTAATGAAAAGACTTTTCTTTGCTCCAAAACCATTTGTCCTGTGATTTTCTCGTCCATTGCAGGACGAATTCCACACCAGATTGTCTGGATATGACTGGATGAAACCGGAAATATCTGGTTGTGTTTTGGCTAACTCAATCCCAGATATTGCCTCAGTCTCAGTGTTTGTGTTTTCCTGATATTATCAACGTACAATATTGTTTTGAATGTTTTTTTAATTAGGGAACATTTAATTTTGTGCTTGGAAACACTAATTGGTTCCACATGGAGCCACCAGCTCTATACATTCCTTTATTCTAGGGAGAAAGCTAGAGGAACTGCGGCACAAAACCCTTATATTTCTGTTTGTATAGATGACATTTTATGTTCTTTCCTAACGTAAAAAACTTTGCTCTTCTCCAAAACCATTTTTACTGTGATTTTCTCGGTCCATTGCATACGGATTCCACACCAGTTTGTCCGATATGACTCGATGAAACAGGAAATATCCGGTTGTGTTTTGGTTATCTCAATCCCAGATATTGCTACAGCCTCTGTGTTTGTGTATTCCTGATATTATCCACAGACTTTATTGTTTTGAATGTTCTTTATCAGTGACATTTAATTTTGTTCTTTGAAACACTAATTGTTTTCTCATGGAGACACCAGCTCTACACATTCGTATTTTCTAGGGAGAAAGCTAGAGGAACTGCGGCAAACAAACATGATATTTCTGTTTGTCTAGATGACATTTATATGCACTTGCCTAACGTAAAGACTTTGCTCTTCTCCAAAAGCATTTTTCCTGTGATTTTCTCAGTCCATTGCATACCAATTCCTCACGAGTTTGTCTGGATACGAGTGGATGAAACCGGAAATATCTGGTTTTGTTTTGGCTAACTCAATCCCAGATATTGCTACAGCCTCTGTGTTTGTGTATTCCTGATATTATCCATGGAATTTATTTTTTTGAATGTTTTTTATCAAGGAACATTTAATTTTTGTACCGTTGAAACACTAATTGTTTCCACATGGAGACACCAGCTCTACACATTCGTATTTTCTAGGGAGTAAGCTAGAAGACCTGTGGCAAACAAACATGATATTTCTGTTTGTCTAGATGAAATTTTATGCACTTGCCTAACGAAACGACTTTGCTTTTCCCCAAAACGATTTGTACTGTGATTTTCTCGGTCCATTGCATACGAATTCCACACCACTTTGTCCGGATATGACTGGATGAAACTAGAAATATCCGGCTCTGTTTTGGCTAACTCAATCCGAAATATTGCTACAGCCTCTGTGTTTGTGTTTTCTGGATATTATCAATGGCCTATTGTTTTGAATGTTTTTATCAGGGAACATTTAAATTTTGTACGGTTGAAACACTACTTCTTTCATAATGGAATCACCAGCTCTACACATTCGTATTTTCTAGGGAGAAAGCTAGAGGAACTGTGGCAAACAAAAATGATATTTCTGTTTGTATCGATGACATTTTATGCACTTGCCTAACAAAAAGACTTTGCTTTTCTCCAAAACCATTTGTACTGTGATTTTCTCGGTCCATTGCATACGAATTCCACACCACTTTTGTCCAGATATGACTGGATGAAACCGGAAATATCTGGTTGTGTTTTGGCTAACTCAATCCGAAATATTGCTACAGCCCCTGTGTTTGTGTTTTCTGGATACTATCGATGGACTAATTGTTTTGAATGTTTTTTATCAGGGAACATTTAATTTTGGTGCTTGGAAACACTAATTTTTTCCACATGGAGTCACCAGCTCTACACATTCGTATTTTCTACAGAGAAAGCTAGAGTAACTGCGGCAAACAAAGATGATATTTCTGTTTGTATAAATGACATTTTATGCCCTTGCCTAACGAAAAGACTTTGCTATTCTGCAATACCATTTTCACTGTGATTTTCTCGGTCCATTGCATATGAATTCCACACCACTTTGTCCAGATATGACTGGATGAAACGAAAAATATCCAGCTGTGTTTTGGCTAACTCAATCCAAAATATTGCTACAGACTCTGTGTTTGTGTATTCCTGACTTTATCCACGGATTTATTGTTATCATTTTTTTTTCCGTGAACATTTAATTTTGTGCTTGGAAACACTAATTGGTTCCACATGGAGACACCAGCGCTACATATTCATATTTTCTAGGGAGAAAGCTAGAGGAACTGTGGCAAACAAACATGATATTTCTGTTTGTATCAATGATATTTTATGCATTTGCATAACATAAAGACTTTGCTTTTCTCCAAAATCAGTTTTACTGTGAATTTCTCGGTCCATTGCAAACGAATTCCACACCACTTTGTCCGGATATGACTGCATGAAACCGGAAAATCCGGTTTTGTTTTGGCTGACTCAATCCCAGATTTTGCTACAGCCAATGTGTTTGTGTATTCCTGATATTATCCACGGACTTTATTGTTTTCAATTTTTTTTTCAGGAAACATTTAATTTTGTACCGTTGAAACACTAATTGTTTCAACATGGAGACACCAGCTGTACACATTCATATTTTCTCTAGGGAGAAAAGCTAGAGGAACTGCGACAAACAAACATGATATTTCTTTTTGTATCAATGACATTTTATGCACTTACCTAACAAAAAAGACTTTGCTTTTCTCCAAAACCATTTGTACTGTGATTTTGTGGGTCCATTGCATACGAATTCCACAGCACTTTGTCCGGATATGACTGGATGAAACCGGAAATGTCCGGTTGTGTTTTGGCTAACTCAATCCCAGATATTGCTGCAGCCTCTATGTTTGTTTTTTCTGGATATTATCAATGGACTTTATCATTTTGAATGTTATTTATCAGGGAACATTGAATTTGTGCTTGGAATCACTAATTGGTTCCACGTGGAGACACCAGCTCTACACATTCGTATTTTCTAGGGAGAAAGCTAGAGGAACTGCGGCAAACAAACATGATATTTCTGTTTGTATCAATGATATTTTATGCATTTGCATAACGTAAAGACTTTGCTTTTCTCCAAAACCATTTGTACTGTGATTTTCTCGGTCCATTGCATACGAATTCCACACCAGTTTGTCCGGATATGACTGGATGAAACCAGAAATATCGGGTTGTGTTTTGGCTAACTCAATCCGAAATATTGCTACAGCCCCTGTGTTTGTGTTTTCTGGATACTATCGATGGACTAATTGTTTTGAATGTTTTTTATCAGGGAACATTTAATTTTGTGCTTGGAAACACTAATTTTTCCACATGGAGTCACCAGCTCTACACATTCGTATTTTCTACAGAGAAAGCTAGAGTAACTGCGGCAAAGATGATATTTCTGTTTGTATAAATGACATTTTATGCCCTTGCCTAACGAAAAGACTTTGCTATTCTGCAATACCATTTTCACTGTGATTTTCTCGGTCCATTGCATATGAATTCCACACCACTTTGTCCGGATATGACTGGATGAAACGAAAAATATCCAGCTGTGTTTTGGCTAACTCAATCCAATATATTGCTACAGACTCTGTGTTTGTGTATTCCTGACTTTATCCACGGACTTTATTGTTATCATTTTTTTTTTCCGTGAACATTTAATTTTGTGCTTGGAAACACTAATTGGTTCCACATGGAGACACCAGCGCTACATATTCATATTTTCTAGGGAGAAAGCTAGAGGAACTCTGGCAAACTAACATGATATTTCTGTTTGTATCAATGATATTTTATGCATTTGCATAACATAAAGACTTTGCTTTTCTCCAAAATCAGTTTTACTGTGAATTTCTCGGTCCATTGCAAACGAATTCCACACCACTTTGTCCGGATATGACTGCATGAAACCGGAAAATCCGGTTTTGTTTTGGCTGACTCAATCCCAGATTTTGCTACAGCCAATGTGTTTGTGTATTCCTGATATTATCCACGGACTTTATTGTTTTGAATTTTTTTTTTTCAGGAAACATTTAATTTTGTACCGTTGAAACACTAATTGTTTCAACATGGAGACACCAGCTGTACACATTCATATTTTCTAGGGAGAAAGCTAGAGGAACTGCGACAAACAAACATGATATTTCTTTTTGTATCAATGACATTTTATGCACTTACCTAACAAAAAGACTTTGCTTTTCTCCAAAACCATTTGTACTGTGATTTTGTGGGTCCATTGCATACGAATTCCACAGCACTTTGTCCGGATATGACTGGATGAAACCGGAAATGTCCGGTTGTGTTTTGGCTAACTCAATCCCAGATATTGCTGCAGCCTCTATGTTTGTTTTTTCTGGATATTATCAATGGACTTTATCATTTTGAATGTTATTTATCAGGGAACATTGAATTTGTGCTTGGAATCACTAATTGGTTCCACGTGGAGACACCAGCTCTACACATTCGTATTTTCTTGGGAGAAAGCCTAGAGGAACTGTGGGCAAACAAACATTATATTTCTGTTTGTATAGATGACATTTTATGCGCTTGCCTAATGAAGACTTTGCTTTTCTCCAAAACCATTTGTACTGTCATTTTCTCGGTCCATTGCATACGAATTCCACACCGCTTTGTCGGGATATGACTGGATGTAACCGGAAATATCTGGTATTATTTTGGCTAACTCTATCCCAGATATTGCTACAGCCTCTGTGTTTGTGTTTTCTGGATATTATCGATGGACTTTAGTGTTTTGAATGTTTTTTATCAGGGAACATTTAATTTTGTACCGTAGAAACACTAATTGGGTCCACATGGGGACACCAACTCCACATATTCGTATTAACTAGGGAGAAAGTTAGGTGAACTGCGGCAAACAAACATGATATTTCTGTGTGTATAGATGACATTTTATGCACTTGCCTAACGAAAAGACTTTGGTTTTCTGCAAAACCATTTTTACTGTGATTTTCTAGGTCCATTGCACACGAATTCCACACCAATTTGTCCGGACATGCCTGGATGAAACCGGAAATATGCGGTTTTGTTTTGGCTAACTCAATCCCAGAGATTGCTACTGCTAATGTTTTAGTGTATCCTGATATTAACCACAGACTTTATTGTTTTCAATGTTCTTTATCAGGGAGCATTTAATTTTGTGCTTTGAAACACTAATTGTTTCCACATGGAGACTCCAGCTGTACACATTCGTATTTTCTAGGGAGAAAGGTAGAGGAACTGTGCAAACAAACATGATATTTCTGTTTGTATTGATGACATTTTATGCACTTGCCTAATGAAAAGACTTTGCTTTCTCCAAAATCATTTTTACTGTGATTTTCGGTCCATTGCATATGAATTCCACACGACTTTGTCCAGATATGACTGGATGATACCGGAAATATCCAGTTTTATTTTGGCTAACTCAATCCCAGATATTGCTACAGCCTCTGTGTTTGTGTTTTTCTGGATATTATCGATGGACTTTAGTGTTTTGAATGTTTTTTATCAGAGAACATTTAATTTTGTACCGTAGAAACACTAATTGGTTCCACATGGGGACACCAGCTCCACATATTCGTAATTTCTAGGGAGAAATTTAGGTGAACTGCTGCAAACAAACATGATATATCTGTTGGTATAGATGATATTTTATGCACTTGCCTAACAAAAAGAATTTGCTTTTCTCCAAAACCAATTGTACTGTGATTTTCTCGGTCCATTGCATACGAATTTCTCACCAGTTGGTCCGGATATGACTGCTAGAAACCGGAAATATACAGTTTTGTTTTGGCTAACGCAATCCCAGATATTGCTACAGCCAAAGTGTTTGTGTTTTCTGAATATTATCAATGGAATTTATTGTTTTGAATATTTTTTATAGGAAAACATTTTATTTTTGAACTTCGATACAGTAATTGGTTCCACATGGAGACACCAGCTGGACATATTAAAATTTTCTAGAGAGAAAGCTAGAGGAACTGCCGCAAATAAACATGATATTTCTGTTAGTATAGATGACATTTTATGCACTTGCCTAACATAAAGACTTTGCTTTTCTCCAAAAACCATTTTTTTCTGTGATTTTCTCGGTCCATTGCATACGAATTCCACACCAATTTGTCCGGATATGACTGGATGAAACAGAAAATATCCGGTTATATTTTGGCTAACTAAATCCCAGATATTGCTACAGCCAATGTGTTAGTGTATTCCTGATATTATCCACAGACTTTATTGTTTTGAATGTTCTTTATCAGTGACATTTAATTTTGTTCTTTGAAACACTAATTGTTTTCTCATGGAGACACCAGCTCTACACATTCGTATTTTCTAGGGAGAAAGCTAGAGGAACTGCGGCAAACAAACATGATATTTCTGTTTCTATAGATGACATTTTATGCACTTGCCTATTGAAAAGACTTGGCTTTTCTCCAAACCATTTTAACTGTGATATTTTCGGTCCATTGCACAGGAATTCCACACCAGTTTTTCCGGATATGACTGCAAGTAACCGGAAATATCCGGTTTTGTTTTGGCTAACTCAATCCCAGATATTGCTGCAGCCAATGTGTTTGTGTTTTCTGGATATTATTGATGGACTTTAGTGTTTTGAATGTTTTTATCAGGGAACGTTTAATTTTGTACCATGGAAATATTAATCGGTTCATCTTGGGGACACCAGCTCTACACATTCGTATTTTCTAGGGAGAAAGCTAGAGGAAATTCCGCAAATAAACATGATATTTCTGTTTGTATAGATGACATTTTATGCACTTGCCTAACGAAAAGACTTTGCTTTTCTCCAAACAATTTTTACTGTGATATTTTCGGTCCATTGCATACGAATTCCACACCACATTGTCAGGATATGACTGCATGAAACCGGAGATATCTGCTTGTATTTTGGCTAACTCCATCTGAAATATTGCTACAGCCTCTGTGTTTGTGTATTCCTGATATTATCCATGGACTTATTTTTTTTCAATTTTTTTTAGGGATCATTTAATTTTGTGCTTATAATCACATCATGATTCATTTTCAATTCTCTTTATATACAAAAGATCATTTTAGTATAAATTAGGTAATGATTTCAACAGTTTGCCCCCATATAGCAACACAAATTGAAAAAAAAAATACTGTTGGAGTACTTGTTATAGCATTAAATATGATTGTACAGCACATGAAAGGCAGAGAATCTACATAATATTTATAATTAATTGATTTTCTATGCCATTTCCAATTTAACACCAGGTTTTTTTTTTATTTCCAATTATCTTTATATACAGAAGATCGATTCAGTATATAATTAGTAAAGATCTCATTAGTTAGTACCCATGCAGAAACACAAAGTGTAAAAATACTGTTTCAGTACTAGTTATATCATCACTGCACATTAGACAACACATTAAGGACAGATCCCACATGGGATGTAAGTACACAGTGACTCCTGTTGCTGACTTAACAATTTGACACTCTTGTTCATGGCATCAGTAATTACATTTGTATTTTTCTACGGAGAAACCTATAGGTATTGCTGTAAACAAACATGATATTTCTGTTTATCTAGATGACATTTCATGCACTTGCCTAATGAAAATACTTGCTTTTCTCCAAAACCATTTGTACTGTTATTTTCTCGGTCCATTGCATACGAATTCCACACCACGTTGTCCGGATACGACTGGATGAAACCAGAAATATCTGGTTGTGTTTTGGCTAACTCAATCCCAGATATTGCTGCAGCCAATGTGTTAGTGTATTCCTGATATTATCCACAGACTGTATTGTTTTGAATGTCTTTTATCAGGGAACATTTAATTTTTTGCTTGGAAACACTAATTCTTTACACATGGAGACACAAGCTCTACACATTCGTATTTTCTAGGGAGAAAGCTAGAGGAACTGTGGAAACAAACATGATATTTCTGTTTGTTTAGATGACATTTTATGCACTTGCCTAACGAAACGATTTTGCTTTTCTCCTAAACCATTTTTACTCTGATTTTCTCCGTCCATTGCATACGAATTCCACACCAGTTTACTGGATGGGACGGGATGAAACCAGAAATATCCGGTTGTGTTTTGGCTAACTCAATCCGAAATATTGTTAAAGCCTCTGTATTTGTGTTCCTGATATTATCCACGGACGTTATTGGTTTGAAAGTTTTTTATCAGGGAACATTTAATTTTGTACCATTGAAACACCATTTTCTTCATCATGGGGACACCAGCTCTACACATTCGTTTTTCCTAGGGAGAAAGCTCGAGGAACTGCGGCAAACAAACATGATATTTCTGTTTGTATAGGTGACATTTTATGCACTTGCCTAACGTAAAGACTTTGCTTTTCTCCAAAACCATTTTTACCTTGATTTTCTCAGTCCATTGCATACGAATTCCACACCAGGTTGTCCGGATATGACAGGACGAAACCAGAAATATCCGGTTTTGTTTTGGCTAACTCAATCCCAGATATTGCTACAGCCAATGTGTTTGTGTATTCCCGATATTATGCATGGACTTTATATTTTTCAATGTTTTTTTTCAGGGAACATTTAATTTTGTGCTTGGAAACACTAATTGGATCCACATGGAGACACCAGCTCTACACTTTCGTATTTTCTAGGGAGAAAGCTAGAGGAACTGCGGCAAACAAAGACGATATTTCTGTTTGTATAGATGACATTTTATGCGCTTGCCTAATGAAATGACATTGCTTTTCTCCAAAACCATTTGTACTGTGATTTTCTCGGTACATTGCATACGAATTCCACACCAGTTTTTCCGGATATGACTGGATGAAACCAGAAATATCTGGTTGTGTTTTGGCTAACTCAATCCCAGATACTGCTACAGCCTCTGTGTTTGTGTATTCCCGATATTATGCATGGACTTTATATTTTTTAATGTTTTTTTTCAGGGAACATTTAATTTTGTGCTGTGAAACTCTAATTGTTTCCACATGGAGACATCAGCTGTACACATTCATATTTTCTAGGTAGAAAGCTAGAGGAACTGCGGCAAACAAACATGATATTTCTATTTGTATCGATGACATTTTATGCACTTCCCTAACGAAACGACATTGCTTTTCTCCAAAACCATTTGTACTGTGATTTTCTCGGTACATTGCATACGAATTCCACACCAGTTTCTGAATATTACAGGATGAAACCAGAAATATCTGGTTTTGTTTTGGCTAACTCAATCCCAGATATTGCTACAGCCTCTGTGTTTGTGTATTCCCGATATTATGCATGGACTTTATATTTTTCAAAGTTTATTTTCAGGTTACATTTAATTTTGTGCTTGGAAATGCTAATTGGTTCCACATGGGGACACCAGCTCCACACATTCGTATTTTCTAGGGAGAAAGCTAGAGGAACTTCCGCAAATAAACATGATATTTTTATTTGTATAGATAACATTTTATGCACTTGCCTAACGAAAAGACTTTGCTTTTCTCCAAATCCATTTTTACTGTGATTTTCTCAGTCCATTGCACACAAATTCCTCCCTAATTTGTCCGGATATGCCTGGATGAAACCGGAAATATCCAGTTTTGTTTTGGCTAACTCAATCCCAGATATTGCTACAGCCAATGTGTTAGTGTATTCCTGATATTATCCACAGACTTTATTGTTTTGAATGTTCTTTATCAGGGAACATTTAATTTTGTGCTGTGAAACACTAATTGTTTCCACATGGAGACTCCAGCTCTACACATTCGTATTTTCTAGGGAGAAAGCTAGAGGAACTGTGGCAAACAAACATGATATTTCTGTTTGTGTCGATGACATGTTATGCACTTGCCTAACGAAACGACTTTGCTTTTCTCCATAATCAGTTTTACTGTGATTTTCTTGGTCCATTGCATACGAATTCCACACCACTTTCTCCGGAAATGAGCGGATGAAACTGGAAATATCCGGTTGTGTTTTGGCTAACTCAATCCGAAATATTGCTACAGCTTCTGTGTTTGTGTATTCCTGATATTATGCATGGACTTTATATTTTTCAATGTTTTTTTTCAGGGAACATTTAATTTTGTGCTTGGAAACACTAATTGGTTCCACATGGAGACACCAGCTCTACACCTTCGTATTTTCTAGGGAGAAAGCTAGAGGAACTGCGGCAAACATACATGATATTTCCGTTTGTATCGATGACATGTTATGCACTAGCCTAACGAAACGACTTTGCTTTTCTCCAAAACCATTTGTACTGTGATTTTCTCGGTCCATTGCATAGGAATTCCACACCAGTTTGTCAGGATATGAGTGGATGAAACCAGAAATATCTAGTTGTGTTTTGGCTAACTCAATCCCAGATATTGCTACAGCCTCTGTGTTTGTGTATTCCCGATATTATGCATGGACTTCATATTTTTCAATGTTTTTTTTCAGGGAACATTTAATTTTGTTCTTGGAACGCTAATTGGTTCCACATGGAGACACCAGCTCTACACTTTCATATTTTCTAGGGAGAAAGCTAGAGGAACTGCAGCAAACAAACATGATATTTCTGTTTGTATAAATGACATTTTATGCGCTTGCGTAATGAAAAGACTTTGATTTTCTCCAAAACCATTTCTACTGGGATTTTCTAGCTCCATTGCATACGAATTTCACACCAGGTTGTCCGGATATGACAGGACGAAACCAGAAATATCCGGTTTTGTTTTGGCTAACTCAATCACAGATATTGCTACAGCCAATATGTTTGTGATTTCCTGATATTATCCACAGACTTTATTGTTTTGAATGTTCTTTATCAGGGAACATTTAATTTTGTGCTGTGAAACACTAATTGTTTCCACATGGAGACACCAGCTCTACACATTCGTATTTTCTAGGGAGAAAGCTACAGGAACTGCAGGAAACAAACATGATATTTCTGTTTGTATCGATGACATGTTATGCACTTGCCTAACGAAACGACTTTGCTTTTCTCCAAAACCTTTTTTACTGTGATTGTCTCGGTCCATGGCATACGAATTCCACACCACTTTGTCCGGATATGACAGGATGAAACCGGAAATATCCGGTTCTATTTTGGCTAACTCAATCCCAGATATTGCTACAGCCTCTGCATTTGTGTTTTCTGGATATTATCGATGGACTTTAGTGTTTTGAATGTTTTTATCCGGGAACATTTAATTTTGTTCTGTGAAACACTAATTGGTTCCACATGGGGACACCAGCTCCACACATTCGTATTTTCTAGGGAGAAAGCTAGAGGAACTGCGGCAAACAAACATGATATTTCTGTTTCTATAGATGACATTTTATGCACTTGCCTAACGAAAAGACTTTGCTTTTCTCCAAAACCATTTGTACTGTTATTTTCGTTCCATTGCATATGAATTCCACACCAGTTGTCCGGAAATGACTGCAAAAAACCGGAAATATCCGGTTTTGTTTTTTCTAACTCAATCCCTGATACTGCTACAGCCAATGTGTTTGTGTTTTCTGGATATTATCGATGGACTTTAGTGTTTTGAATGTTTTTATCAGGGAACATTTAATTTTGTACCATTGAAACACTAATTGGTTCCACATGGGGACACCAGCTCTACACATTTGTGTTTTCTAGGGAGAAAGCTAGAGGAACTTCCGCAAATAAACATGATATTTCTTTTTGTATAGATGACATTTTATGCACTTGCCTAACGAAAAGACTTTGTTTTTCTCCAAAACCATTTTTATTGTGATTTTCTCGGTCCAAGGCACACGAATTCCACATCAATTTGCCCGGATATGCCTGGATGAAACCGGAAATATCCCGTTTTGTTTTGGCTAACTCAATCCCAGATATTGCTACATGCAATGTTTTAGTGTATTCCTGATAGTATCCACAGACTTTATTGTTTTGAATGTTCTTTATCAGGGAGCATTTAATTTTGTGCTGTGAAACACTAATTGTTTCCACATGGGGACACCAGCTCTACACATTCCTATTTTCTAGGGAGAAAGCTATAGGAACTGTGGCAAACATACATGATATTTCTGTTTGTATCGATGACATGTTATGCACTTGCCTAACGAAACGACTTTGCTTTTCTCCAAAACCATTTGTACTGTGATTTTCTCGGTCCATTGCACACAAATTCCACACCACTTTGTCCGGATATGAGTGGATGAAACCAGAAATATCTGGTTGTGTTTTGGCTAACTCAATCCCAGATATTGCTACAGCCTCTGTGTTTGTGTATTCCCGATATTATGCATGGACTTTATATTTTTCAATGTCTTTTTTCAGGGAACATTAAATTTTGTGCTGTGAAGCACTAATTGTTTCCACATGTAGACTCCAGCTTTACACTTTTGTATTTTCTAAGGAGAAAGCTAGAGGAACTGCGGCAAACAAACATGATATTTCTGTTTGTATCGATGACATTTTATGCACTTGCCTAACGAAACGACTTTGCTTTTCTCCAAAACCATTTTTACTGTGATTGTCTCGGTCCATTGCATACGAATTCCACAACACTTTGTCCGGATATGACAGGATGAAACCGGAAATATCCGGTTCTATTTTGGCTAACTCAGTCCCAGATATTGCTACAGCCTCTGTGTTTGTGTTTTCTGGATATTATCGATGGACTTTAGTGTTTTGAATGTTTTTTATCAGAGAACATTTAATTTTGTACCGTAGAAACACTAATTGGTTCCACATGGGGACACCAGCTCCACACATTCGTATTTTCAAGGAAGAAAGCTAGAGGAACTTCCGCAAATAAACATGATATTTTTGTTTGTATAGATGACATTTTATGCACTTGTGTAACGAAAAGTCTTTCTCCAAAACCATTTTTACTGTGATTTTCTCAGTCCATTGCACACAAATTCCACCCTAATTTGTCCGGATATGCCTGGATGAAACCGGAAATATCCAGTTTTGTTTTGGCTACCTCAATCCCAGATATTGCTACAGCCAATGTGTTAGTGTATTCCTGATATTATCCACAGACTTTATTGTTTTGAATGTTCTTTATCAGGGAGCATTTAATTTTGTGCTGTGAAACACTAATTGTTTCCACATGGAGACTCTCTCTACACATTCGTATTTTCTAGGGAGAAAGGTAGAGGAACTGTGGCAGACAAACATGATATTTCTGTTTGTATCGATGACATGTTATGCACTTGCCTAACGAAACGACTTTGCTTTTCTCCAAAACCAGTTTTACTGTGATTTTCTCGGTCCATTGCATATGAATTCCACACCACTTTCTCCGGATATGAGCGGATGAAACTGGAAATATCCGGTTGTGTTTTGGCTTACTCAATCCGAAATATTGAGAAAGCCTCTGTGCTTGGGTTTTCTGGATTCATCGATGGACTTTATTGTTTTGAATATTCTTATCAGGGAACATTTAATTTTGTACCATAGAAGCACTAATTTGTTCATCATGGGGACACCAGCTCTACGCATTAGTATTTTCTAGCGATAAAGCTAGAGGAACTGCGGCAAACACACATGATATTTCTGTTTCTATCGATGAGATTTTATGCACTTGCCTAATGAAAAGACTTTGCTTTTCTCCAAAACCATTTTACTCTGATTTTCTCTGTGCAATACATAAGAATTCCACACCACTTTCTCCGGATATGACTGGATGAAATCAGAAATATCCGGTAGTGTTTTGGCTAACTCAATCCGAAATTTTGTGAAAGCTTCTGTGTTTGTGTATTTCTGATATTATCCACGGACTTCATTGCTTTGAATGTTTTTATCAGGGAACATTTAATTTTGTGCTTGGAATCACTAATTGGTTCCACATGGAAACACCAGCTGAACATATTCGTATTTTCTGGGGAGAAAGCTAGAGGAACTGAGGCAAACAAAGATGATATTTATGTTTCTATCGATGACATTTAATGCACTTGCGTAAGGAAAAGACTTTGCTTTTCTTCAAAAATTTTTTTACTGTGATTTTCTCGGTGCATTGCATATGAATTCCACACCAGTTTGTCCGGATATGACTGGATGAAACCGGAAATATCCGGTTGTGTTTTGAGTAACTCAATCCCACGTATTGCTACAGCCTCTGTGTTTGTATTTTCTACATATTATAAACGGACTTTATTGTCTTTAATGTTTTTTATCAGGGAACATTTAATTTTGTGGTTGGAATCACTAATTTGATCCACATGGAGACACCAGCTCATTCGTATTTTCTAGGGAGAAAGCTAGAGGAATTGCGACAAACAACATGATATTTCTGTTTGTATAGATGACATTTTATGCACTTGCCTAACGAAAAGACTTTGCTTTTCTCCAAAACCATTTGTACTGTGATTTTCTCAGTGCATTGCATACGAATTCCACACCACTTTGTCGGGATATGACTGGATGAAACCAGAAATATCCAGTTGTGTTTTGGCTAACTCCATCCCAGATATTGTTACTTCCTCTGTGTTTGTGTTTTCTGAATATTATCGATGGACTTTATTGTTTTGAATGTTGTTATCAGTGAACATTTAATTTTGTACCGTAGAAACACTAATTGCTTCATCATGGGAACACCAGACCTACACATTCGTATTTTCTAGGGAGAAAGATAGAGGAACTGCGGCAAACAAACATGATAGTTTTTTAAACTTTTATTTAATGAATATAAATTTCCAAAGTACAACTCATGTGTTACAATGGCTTCCCCCTCCCAAAACTTCCCTCCCACCCACAACCCTCCCCTTTCCCGCTCCCTCTCCCCTTCCAATCACATCATGATTCATTTTCAATTCTCTTTATATACAAAAGATCAGTTTAGTGTAAATTAGGTAACGATTTCAACAGTTTGCCCACATATAGCAACACAAAGTGAAAAAAATACTGTTGGTGTACTAGTTATAGTATTAAATAAGAGTGTACAGCACATTAAAGGCAGAGATCCTACATATTATTTTTTTAAAAAAATTAATTAATTTTCTATGCCATTTCCAATTTAACACCAGGTTTTTTTTTCATTTCCAATTATCTTTATATACAGGAGATCGATTCAGTATATAATTAGTAAAGATCTCATCAGTTTTTACCCACGCAGAAACACAAAGTGTAAAAATACTGTTTCAGTTCTAATTATAGCATCACTGCACATTAGACAACACATTAAGGACAGATCCCACATGGGATGTAAGTACACAGTGACTCCTGTTGCTGACTTAACAATTTGACACTCTTGTTCATGGCGTCAGTAATCTCCCTAGGCTCTAGTCATGAGTTGCCAGGGCTATGGAAGCCTTTAGGGTTCGCTGACTTTGATCTTATTCCGATAGGGTCACAGTCAAAGTGGAAGTTCTCTCCTCCCTTCAGAGAAAGGTACCTCCTTCTTTGATGTCCCCGTTCTTTCCACCGGGATCTCACTCACAGAGATCTTTCATTTAGGTCTTCTTCTTTTTTTCTTTCCCATGGTATCTTGGCTTTCCATGCCTACAATGCTCTCATGGGCTCTTCAGCCAGATCCGAAAGCCTTAAGGGCTGATTCTGAGGCCAGAGTGTCATCTAGGACATCTGCCATTCTATGAGTCTGCTGTGTATCCTACTTCCCATGCTGGATCCTTCTCTCCCTCCTTGATTCTATCAGATAGTATTAGCAGACAGCAGTCTTGTTTGTGTGATCCCTTTGTTTCTTAGACCTATCCAAGCCATCCAATGTGAACTGAAATTGATCACTTGGACTAGTGAGATGGCATTGGTACATGCCTCCTTGATGGGATTGTATTGGAATCCCCTGGCACATTACTATCTCCATCATTTGGGGCAAGACTGATTGTGCATGTCCCAAACTGTGCATCTCCTCCCTCTCTTTTCCCACTCTGAAATTTAACAGGGATCACTTTTCAGTTAAAATTTAAACACCTAAGAATAATTGTGAGTTAATTACAGAGTTCAACCACTAGTACTAGGACAACAACAACAACAACAACAACAAATACTAAAACGGATAAAGTATTACAGTGTACATCTAGAGTCAGGACCAAAGCTGATCAGGTCATTGTTTCTTATAGTGTCCATTTCACTTCAACAGGTTTCCCCTTTGGTGCTCAATTGTCGCCGATCAGGGAAAACAAATGATATTTGTCTCTTTAGGACTGGCTTAATTCACTCAGCATGATGCTTTCCAGATCCCTCCATCTTGTTGCAAATGTCTGGGTTTCATTGTTCCTTACTGCTGTATAGTATTCTATGGAGTACATGTCCCAAAATATCTTTATCCAGTATACTGTTGATGGGCATTTGGTTTGGATCCAGGTCTTAGCTATTGTGAATTGGGCTGCAATAAACCTTAATGTGCAGATGGCTTTTTTATTAGCCAAATTAATTTCTTTGGGTAAATTCCAAGGAGTGGGATGGCTGTGTTTTGCCTAACTCAATCCCAGATAAGGCTACAGACTCTGTGTTTGTGTATTCCTGATATTATGAAGGGAATTTGTTGTTTTGAATGTTTTCTAACAGGGAACTTTTAATTTTGTACCGTTGAAACACTAATTGTTTTCACATGGAGACACCAGCTCTACGCATTCGTATTTTCTACGGAGAAAGCTAGAGGAACTGCGGCAAACAAACATGATATTTCTGTTTGTCTAGATGACATTTTATGCACTTGCCTAACGAAACGACTTTGCTTTTCTCCAAAACCATTTCTACTGTGATTTTCTCGGTCCATTGCATACGAATTCCAAACCAGTTTGTCCGGATATGACTGGATGAAACCAGAAATATCTGCTTGTGTTTTGACTAACTCAATCCGAAATATTGCTACAGCCTCTGTGTTGTGTATTCCTGATATTATCCATGGACTTTATTTTTTTTTTTGAATCTTTTTTTTTATCAGGGAACTTTAATTTTTTGCTTGGAAATACAATTGGTTCCACATGGAGACACTAGCTCTACACATTTGTATTTTCTTGGGAGAAAGCTAGAGGAACTGCGGCACACAAACATGATATTTCTGATTCTATAGATGACATTTTATGTACTTGCCTAACATAAAGACTTTGCTTTTCTTCAAAACCATTTAATGTGATTTTCTCGGTCCATTGCATACGGATTCCACACCACTTTGTCAGGATATGACTGGATGAAACCAGAAATATCCGGTTGTGTTTTGGCTAACTCAATCCGAGATATTGTGAAAGCTTCTGTGTTTGTGTTTTCTGGATATTATCCACAGACTTTATTGTTTTGAATATTTTTTATCGGGGAACATTTTATTTGGAGCTTGGATAAAGCAATTCATTCCACATGGAGATACTAGCTCTACATATTCGTATTTTCTAGGGAGAAAGCTATAGGAACTGTGGCAAACAAACATGATATTTCTGTTTGTATAGATGACATTTTATGCACTTGACTAACAAAAAGACTATGCTTTTCTGCAAAACCATTTTTACTGTGATTTTCCCCGCCCATTGCATACGAACTCCAAACCAGTTTGTCCGGATATGACTGGATGAAACCCGAAATACCCGGTTGTATTTTGGCTAACTCAATCCGAAATATTTTTAAAGCCTCTGTGTTGGTCTTTTCTTGATATTATCGATGGACTTTCTTGTTTTGAATAATTGATCAGGGAACATTTAATTTTGTACCGTAGAAACACTAATTGTTTCCACATGGCGACACCAGCTCTAAACAGTCGTATTTTCTAGGGAGAAAGCTAGAGGAACTGCGGCAAACAAACATGATTTTTCTGCTTGTATCGATGACATTTTATGCACTTGCCTAACGAAAAGACTTTGCTTTTCTCCAAAACCATTTGTACTGTGATTTTCTCGGTCCATTGCATACGAATTCCACACCAGTTTGTCCAGATTGACTGGATGAAACCGGAAAATCCGGTTTTGTTTTGGCTAACTCAATCCCAGATATTGCTACAGCCTCTGTGTTTGTGTTTTCTGGATATTATCGATGGACTTTAGGGTTTTGAATGTTTTTATCAGGGAACATTTAATTTTGTGCTTGGAATCACTAATTGGTTCCACATGGAAACACCAGCTGAACATATTCGTATTTTCTGGGGAGAAAGCTAGAGGAAATGCGGCAAACAAACATGATATATCTGTTTGTATCGATGATATTTTATACATTTGCCTAACGAAAAGACTTTATTTTCTCAAAAACCATTTTACTCTAATTTTCTCAGCCCAATACATACGAATTCCACACCACTTTGTCCGGATATGACTGGATAAAACCAGAAATATCCGGTTGTGTTTTGGCTAACTCACACTGAAATTTTGTGAAAGCCTCTGTGTTTGTGTATTCCTGATATTATCAACGGACTTCATTGTTTGAAAGTTTTTTATAAGGGAACATTTAATTTTGTGCTTGGAATCACTAATAGCTTCCACAGGGAGACATTAGCTCTACACATTTGTATTTTCTAGGGAGAAAGCTAGAGGAACTGTGACAAACAAACATGATATTTCTGTTTGTATCAATGACATTTTATGGACTTGCCTAACGAAAAGATTTGCTTTTCTACAAAACCATTTTTACTGTGATTTTCTCGGTCCATTGCATCTGAAACCCAAACGACTTTTTCCGGATATGACTGGATGAAACCAGAAATATCCGGTTGTGTTTTGGCTTACTCAATCCGAAATATTGAGAAAGCCTCTGTGCTTGGGTTTTCTGGAATCATCGATGGACTTTATTGTTTTGAATATTCTTATCAGGAAACATTTAATTTTGTACCATAGAAGCACTAATTGGTTCATCATGGGGATACCAGCTCTAAACATTCGTATTTTCTAGGGAGAAAGCTAGAGGAACTGCGGCATACACACATGATATTTCTGTTTCTATCGATGAGATTTTAAGCACTTGCCTAATGAAAAGACTTTGCTTTTCTCCAAAACCATTTTACTCTGATTTTCTCTGTGCAATACATAAGAATTCCACTCCACTTTCCGGATATGACTGGATGAAACCAGAAATATCTGGTAGTGTTTTGGCTAACTCAATCCGAAATTTTGTGAAAGCTTCTGTGTTTGTGTATTCCTGATATTATCCACGGACTTTATTGCTTTGAATGTTTTTATCAGGGAACATTTAATTTTGTGCTTGGAATCACTAATTGGTTCCACATGGAAACACCAGCTGAACATATTCGTATTTTCTGGGGAGAAAGCTAGAGGAACTGAGGCAAACAAACATGATATTTATGTTTCTATCGATGAGATTTAATGCACTTGCATAAGGAAAAGACTTTGCTTTTCTTCAAAAAAAATTTTACTGTGATTTTCTCTGTCCATTGCATACGAATTCCACACCAGTTTGTCCGGATATGACTGGATAAAACCGGAAATATCCGGTTGTGTTTTGAGTAACTCAATCCCACGTATTGCTACAGCCTCTGTGTTTGTATTTTCTAGATATTATAAACGGACTTTATTGTCTTTAATGTTTTTTATCAGGGATAATTTAATTTTGTGCTTGAAAACACTAATTGGTTCCACATGTAGACACCAGCTCTGCACATTCGTATTTTCTAGGGAGAAAGCTACAGGAACTGCAGCAAACATACATGACAATTCTGTTTCCATAGATGACATTTTATGCACTTTCCGAAGTAAAAGACATTGCTTTTCTCCAAAACCATTTTTACTGTGATTTTCTCAGTCCATTGCATACAGATGCCACACCAGTTTGTCCGGATATGACTGGATGAAACCAGAAATATCTGCTTTTTTTTTGTATAACAAATCACAGGTATTGCTACTGCCTCTGTGTTTCTGTTTTTCGGATATTATCAATGGACTTTCTTGTTTTCAATGTTTTTTATCGGGGAACATTTAGTTTTGAACTTAGATACACTAAATGGTTCCACAAGGAGACACCAGCTGAACATATTCATATTTTTTAGGGAGAAAGCAGGAGGAACTGTGGCAAACAAACATGATATTTCTGTTTGTATAGATGACATTTTATGCACTTGCCTAACGAAAAGACTTTACATTTCTCCAAAACCATTTTTACATTGATATTTTGGTCCATTACATAGAAATTCCAAACGCCTTTTCTCGGATATGACTGGTTGAAACCGGAAATATCCGGTTCTGTTTTGGCTAACTCAATGCGAAATATTTTGAAAGTTTCTGTGTTTGTGTTTTCTGGATATTATCGATGGACTTTATTGTTTTGAATGTTTTTATCAGGGAACATTGAATTTTGTACCGTAGAAACACTAATTGGTTCCACATGGAGACACCAGCTGTACACTTTCGTATTTTCTAGGGAGAAAGCTAGAGGAACTGTGGCAAACAAACATGATATTTCTGTTTGTATAAATGACATTTTATGCGCTTGCCTAATGAAAAGACTTTGCTTTTCTCCAGAACCAGTTTTACTCTGATTTCCTCAGTCCATTGTGTACGAATTCCACACCACTTTTTTATGATATGACTGGTCGAAACCAGAAATATCCGGTTGTTCTTTGGCTAACTCAATCCGAAATATTGTGAAAGTGTCTGTGCTTGTGTTTTCTGGATATCAGAGTGGATTTTCTTGTTTTGAATGTTTTTATCAGGGAACATTTTATTTTGTACTCTAGAAACACTAATTGGCACCACATGGGGACACAAGCTCTACACATTCGTATTTTCTAGGGAGCAAGCTAGAGGAACTGTGGCAAACAAACATGATATTTCTGTTTGTATAGATGACATTTTATGCACTTGCATAACGAAAAGGCTTTCATTTTCTCCAAAACCATTTTTACTGTGATTTTCTCGGTCCATTGCATACGAATTCCACACCACTTTATCCGGATATGACTGGATGAAACCAGAAATATCTGGTTGTGTTTTGGATAACTCAATCAGAAATATTGCTACATCCCCTCTGTTTGTGTATTCCTGGTATTATCCATGGACTTTATTTTTTTGAATGTTTTTTTTCCAGGGAACATTTAATTTTGTGCTTGCAAACACTAATTGGTTCCACATGGAGACACCAGCTCTACACATTCGTGTTTTCTAGGGAGAAAGCTAGACGAAATGCGGCAATCAAACCTGATATTTCTGTTTGTACAGATGACATTTTATGCACTTGCCTAACGAAAAGACTTTGCTTTTCTCCAAAACCATTTGTACTTTGATTTTCTCGGCCCATTGCATACGAGTTAAACACCACTTTGTACGGATATGAGTGGATGAAACCGGAAATATCCGGTTCTTTTGCTTAACTCAATCCCAGATATTTTTACCGCCTCTGTGTTTGTGTATTCCTGATATTATCCACAGACTTTATTTTTTTGAAAGTTTTTTTATCAGGGAACATTTAATTTTGTGCTTGAAAACACTAATTGGTTCAACATGGAGACACCAGCTCTACACATTCGTATTTTCTAGGGAGAAAACTAGAGGAACGGTGGCAAACAAACATGATATTTCTGTTTGTATCAATGACATTTTATGCACTTGCCTGACGAATAGACTTTGCTTTTCTCCAATACCGTTTTTACAGTGATTTTCTCGGTCCATTGCATACGAATTCCACAGCACTTTGTCCGGATATGACTGGACGAAACCAGAAATATCTGGTTGTGTTTTGGCTCACTCAATCCGAAATATTGCTACAGCCTATGAGTTTGTTTATTCCTGATATTATCCACGGACTTTATTTTTTTAATTTTTTTTTCAGGGAACACTTAATTTTGTGCTTGGAAACACTGATTGGTTCCACATGGAGACACCCGCTCTACACATTCGTATTTTCTTGGTAGGAACCTAGAGGAACTGCGGCAAACAAACATGGTATTTCTGGTTGTATGGATGACATTTTATGCACTTGCCTAATGAAAAGACTTTGCTTTTCTCCAAAGCCATTTGTACTGTGATTTTCTCGGGCCATTGCATATGAATTCCACACCAGTTTGTCAGGATATTTGTGGATGAAACCGGAAATATCCGGTTTTGTTTTGGCTAACTGAATCCGAAATATTGCTACAGCCTCTGTGTTTGTGTATTCCTGATATTATCCATGGACTTTATATATTTCAAGGTTTTTTTTTTCAGTGAACATTTAATTGTGTGCTTGGAAACACTAACTGGTTCCACATGGAGACACCAGCTCTACACATTCGTATTTTCTAGGAAGATAGCTAGATGAACTGCGCAAAACAAACATGATATTTCTGTTTTTATAGTTGACAATTTAAGCACTTGCATAACGAAATACTTTGCTTTTCTCCATAACCATTTGTACTGTGATTTTTTCAGTCTATTGCATACGAATTCAACACAAGTTTGTCCGGATATGACTGGATGAAACCGGAAATATCCGGTTTAGTTTTGTGTAACTCAATCAGATATATTGTGAAAGCTTCTGTGTTTGTGTTTTCCGGATATTATCCACGGACTTTATTGTTTTGAATGTTTTTATCAGGGAACATTTCACTTTGGGCTTGGAAACACTAATTGGTCCCACATGGAGACACCAGCACTACACATTCGTATTTTCTAGGGAGAAAGCTAGAGGAACTGCGGCAAACAAACATGATATTTCTGTTTGTATAGATGACATTTTATGCACTTGCGCAACGAAAAGACTGTGCTTTAATCCAAAACCATTTGTACTGTGATTTTCTCGGTCCATTGCATACGAATTCCACACCAGTTTGTCTGGATATGACTGCATGAAACCAGAAATATCTGGTTGTGTTTTGGCTCACTCAATCCGAAATATTGCTACAGTCTCTGTGTTTGTGTATTCCTGATATTATCAACGGAGTTTATTTTTTTGAAAGTTTTTTTTTCAGGGAACACTTAATTTTGTGCTTGGGAACACTAATTGGTCGCACATGGAGACACCAGCTCTACACATTCATATTTTCTAGGGAGAAAGTTAGAGGAACTGCGGCAACAAACATGATATTTCTGTTTGTATCAATGACATTTTATGCACTTGCCTAATGAAATGACTTTGCTTTTCTCCAAAACCAATTTTACTGTGATTTTCTCGGTCCATTGCATACGAATTCCCCACCTGTTTGTCCAGATATGACTGGAAGAAACCGTAAATATCTGGTTTTGTTTCGCTAACTCAATCCGAAATATTGCTACCGCCTCTTTGTTTGTGTATTCGCAATATTATCCACAGACTTTATTGTTTTGAATGTTTTTTATCAGGGTACATTTAATTTTGTGCTTGAAAACACTAATTGGTCCCACATGGAGACACCCACTCTACACATTCTTATTTTCTAGGGAAAAAGCTAGAGGAACTGTGGCAAAGAAACCTGATATTTCTGTTTGTATAGATGACATTTTATGCACTTGCATAACGAAAAGGCTTTCATTTTCTCCAAAACCATTTTTACTGTGATTTTCTCTGTCCATTGCATACGAATTCCACACCACTTTATCCGGATATGACTGGATAAAACCGGAAATATCCAGTTGTGTTTTGACTAACTCAATCCCACGTATTGCTACAGCCTCTGTGTTTGTATTTTCTAGATATTATAAACGGACTTTATTGTCTTTAATGTTTTTTATCAGGGATAATTTAATTTTGTGCTTGAAAACACTAATTGGTTCCACATGGAGACACCAGCTCTGCACATTCGTATTTTCTAGGGAGAAAGCTACAGGAACTGCAGCAAACATACATGACAATTCTGTTTCCATAGATGACATTTTATGCACTTTCCGAAGTAAAAGACATTGCTTTTCTCCAAAACCATTTTTACTGTGATTTTCTCAGTCCATTGCATACAGATGCCACACCAGTTTGTCCGGATATGACTGGATGAAACCAGAAATATCTGCTTTTTTTTTGTATAACAAATCACAGGTATTGCTACTGCCTCTGTGTTTCTGTTTTTCGGATATTATCAATGGACTTTCTTGTTTTCAATGTTTTTTATCGGGGAACATTTAGTTTTGAACTTAGATACACTAAATGGTTCCACAAGGAGACACCAGCTGAACATATTCATATTTTTTAGGGAGAAAGCAAGAGGAACTGTGGCAAACAAACATGATATTTCTGTTTGTATAGATGACATTTTATGCACTTGCCTAACGAAAAGACTTTACATTTCTCCAAAACCATTTTTACATTGATATTTTGGTCCATTACGTAGAAATTCCAAACGCCTTTTCTCGGATATGACTGGTTGAAACCGGAAATATCCGGTTCTGTTTTGGCTAACTCAATGCGAAATATTTTGAAAGTTTCTGTGTTTGTGTTTTCTGGATATTATCGATGGACTTTATTGTTTTGAATGTTTTTATCAGGGAACATTGAATTTTGTACCGTAGAAACACTAATTGGTTCCACATGGAGACACCAGCTGTACACTTTCGTATTTTCTAGGGAGAAAGCTAGAGGAACTGTGGCAAACAAACATGATATTTCTGTTTGTATAAATGACATTTTATGCGCTTGCCTAATGAAAAGACTTTGCTTTTCTCCAGAACCAGTTTTACTCTGATTTCCTCAGTCCATTGTGTACGAATTCCACACCACTTTTTTATGATATGACTGGTCGAAACCAGAAATATCCGGTTGTTCTTTGGCTAACTCAATCCGAAATATTGTGAAAGTGTCTGTGCTTGTGTTTTCTGGATATCAGAGTGGATTTTCTTGTTTTGAATGTTTTTATCAGGGAACATTTTATTTTGTACTCTAGAAACACTAATTGGCACCACATGGGGACACAAGCTCTACACATTCGTATTTTCTAGGGAGCAAGCTAGAGGAACTGTGGCAAACAAACATGATATTTCTGTTTGTATAGATGACATTTTATGCACTTGCATAACGAAAAGGCTTTCATTTTCTCCAAAACCATTTTTACTGTGATTTTCTCGGTCCATTGCATACGAATTCCACACCACTTTATCCGGATATGACTGGATGAAACCAGAAATATCTGGTTGTGTTTTGGATAACTCAATCAGAAATACTGCTACATCCCCTCTGTTTGTGTATTCCTGGTATTATCCACGGACTTTATTTTTTTGAATGTTTTTTTTCGGGGAACATTTAATTTTGTGCTTGCAAACACTAATTGGTTCCACATGGAGACACCAGCTCTACACATTCGTGTTTTCTAGGGAGAAAGCTAGAGGAAATGCGGCAATCAAACCTGATATTTCTGTTTGTACAGATGACATTTTATGCACTTGCCTAACGAAAAGACTTTGCTTTTCTCCAAAACCATTTGTACTTTGATTTTCTCGGCCCATTGCATACGAGTTAAACACCACTTTGTCCGGATATGAGTGGATGAAACCGGAAATATCTGGTTGTGTTTTGGCTCACTCAATCCGAAATATTGCTACAGCCTATGAGTTTGTTTATTCCTGATATTATCCACGGACTTTATTTTTTTAATTTTTTTTTCAGGGAACACTTAATTTTGTGCTTGGAAACACTGATTGGTTCCACATGGAGACACCCGCTCTACACATTCGTATTTTCTTGGTAGGAACCTAGAGGAACTGCGGAAAACAAACATGGTATTTCTGGTTGTATGGATGACATTTTATGCACTTGCCTAATGAAAACACTTTGCTTTTCTCCAAAGCCATTTGTACTGTGATTTTCTCGGGCCATTGCATATGAATTCCACACCAGTTTGTCAGGATATGAGTGGATGAAACCGGAAATATCCGGTTTTGTTTTGGCTAACTGAATCCGAAATATTGCTACAGCCTCTGTGTTTGTGTATTCCTGATATTATCCATGGACTTTATATATTTCAAGGTTTTTTTTTTTTTCAGTGAACATTTAATTGTGTGCTTGGAAACACTAACTGGTTCCACATGGAGACACCAGCTCTACACATTCGTATTTTCTAGGAAGATAGCTAGATGAACTGCGCAAAACAAACATGATATTTCTGTTTTTATAGTTGACAATTTAAGCACTTGCATAACGAAATACTTTGCTTTTCTCCATAACCATTTGTACTGTGATTTTTTCAGTCTATTGCATACGAATTCCACACCAGTTTGGATATGACTGCATGAAACCAGAAATATCCGGTTTTGTTTTGGCTAACTCAATCCGAAATATTGCTACAGCCTCTGTGTTTGTGTATTCCTGATATTATCCATGGACTTTATTTTTTTGAATGTTTTTTTTTTTTAGGGAACATTTCACTTTGTGCTTGGAAACACTAATTGTTTCCACATGGAGACACAAGCACTACACATCATGATTTCTAGGGAGAAATCAAGAGGAACTGTGGCAAACAAACATGATATTTCCGTTTGTATAGATGACATTTTATGCACTTGCCTAAGGGAAAGACTGTGCTTTTCTCCAAAACCATTTTTACTCTGAGTTTTCGTTCCATTGCATACGAATTAAACACGAGTTTGTCCGGATATGACTGGATGAAACCGGAAATATCCGGTTTTGTTTTGGCTAACTCAATCCGAAATATTGTGAAAGCCTCTGTGTTTGTCTTTTCTGGATATTATAGATGGACTTTATTGTTTTGAATGTTTTTATCAGGGAACATTTAATTTTGTACCGTTGAAACACTAATTGGTTCATCATGGGGACACCAGCTCTACACATTCGAATTTTCTAGGGAGAAAGCTAGAGGAACTGCGGCAAACAAACATGATATTTCTCTTTGTATAGATGACATTTTGTGCACTTTCCTAACAAAAAGACTTTGCTTTTCTCCAAAACCATTTGTACTGTGATTTTCTCGGTCCATTGCTTACGTATTCCACACAAGTTTGTCCGTATATGACTAGAGGAAACCGGAAATAGCCGGTATTGTTTTGTCTAACTCAATTCCAGATATTGCTACAGCCTCTGTGTTTGTGTATTCCTGATATTATCCATGGACTTTATTGTTTCGAATGATTGTATCAGGGAACATTTAATTTTGTGCTTGGAAACACTAATTGGTTCCACATGGAGACACCAGCTCTACATATTTGTAGTTTCTAGGAAGAAAGTTAGAGGAACTGCGGCAACAAACATGATATTTCTGTTTGTATCAATGACATTTTATGCACTTGCCTAATGAAATGACTTTGCTTTTCTCCAAAACCAATTTTACTGTGATTTTCTCGGTCCATTGCATACGAATTCCCCACCTGTTTGTCCAGATATGACTGGAAGAAACCGTAAATATCTGGTTTTGTTTCGCTAACTCAATCCGAAATATTGCTACCGCCTCTTTGTTTGTGTATTCCCAATATTATCCACAGACTTTATTGTTTTGAATGTTTTTTATCAGGGTACATTTAATTTTGTGCTTGAAAACACTAATTGGTCCCACATGGAGACACCCACTCTACACATTCTTATTTTCTAGGGAAAAAGCTAGAGGAACTGTGGCAAAGAAACCTGATATTTCTGTTTGTATAGATGACATTTTATGCACTTGCATAACGAAAAGGCTTTCATTTTCTCCAAAACCATTTTTACTGTGATTTTCTCTGTCCATTGCATACGAATTCCACACCACTTTATCCAGATATGACTGGATAAAACCAGAAATATATGGTTGTGTTTTAGATAACTCAATCTGAAATATTGCTACATCCCCTCTGTTTGTGTATTCCTGGTATTATCCATGGACTTTATTTTTTTGAATGTTTTTTTTTCAGGGAACATTTAATTTTGTGCTTGCAAACACTAATTGGTTCCACAATGAGACACCTGCTCTACACATTCGTGTTTTCTAGGGAGAAAGCTAGAGGAAATGCGGCAATCAAACCTGATATTTCTGTTTGTACAGATGACATTTTATGCACTTGCCTAACGAAAAGACTTTGCTTTTCTCCAAAACCATTTGTACTTTGATTTTCTCGGCCCATTGCATACGAGTTAAACACCACTTTGTCCGGATATGAGTGGATGAAACCGGAAATATCCGGTTTTTTTTGCTTATCTCAATCCCAGATATTTTTACCGCCTCTCTGTTTGTGTATTCCTGATATTATACACAGACTTTATTGTTTTGAAAGTTTTAATCAGGGAACATTTAATTTTCTCCTTGGAAACACTAATTGGTTCAACATGGAGACACCAGCTCTACACATTCGTATTTTCTAGGGAGAAAACTAGAGGAACGGTGGCAAACAAACATGATATTTCTGTTTGTATCAATGACATTTTATGCACTTGCCTGACGAATAGACTTTGCTTTTCTCTAATACCGTTTTTACAGTGATTTTCTCGGTCCATTGCATACGAATTCCACAGCACTTTGTCCGGATATGACTGGACGAAACCAGAAATATCTGGTTGTGTTTTGGCTCACTCAATCCGAAATATTGCTACAGCCTATGAGTTTGTTTATTCCTGATATTATCCACGGACTTTATTTTTTTAATTTTTTTTTCAGGGAACACTTAATTTTGTGCTTGGAAACACTGATTGGTTCCACATGGAGACACCCGCTCTACACATTCGTATTTTCTTGGTAGGAACCTAGAGGAACTGCAGAAAACAAACATGATATTTCTGTTTGTATGGATGACAATTTATGCACTTGCCTAACGAAAAGACGTTGCTTTTCTCCAAAATCCTTTTACACTGATTTTCTCGGTCCATTGCATATGAATTCCACACCAGTTTGTCAGGATATGAGTGGATGAAACCGGAAATATCCGGTTTTGTTTTGGCTAACTGAATCCGAAATATTGCTACAGCCTCTGTGTTTGTGTATTCCTGATATTATCCATGGACTTTATATATTTCAAGGTTTTTTTTTTTTTTCAGTGAACATTTAATTGTGTGCTTGGAAACACTAACTGGTTCCACATGGAGACACCAGCTCTACACATTCGTATTTTCTAGGAAGATAGCTAGATGAACTGCGCAAAACAAACATGATATTTCTGTTTTTATAGTTGACAATTTAAGCACTTGCATAACGAAATACTTTGCTTTTCTCCATAACCATTTGTACTGTGATTTTCTCAGTCCATTGCATACGAATTCAACACAAGTTTGTCCGGATATGCCTGGATGAAACCGGAAATATCCAGGTTTGTTTTGTGTAACTCAATCAGAAATATTGTGAAAGCCTCTGTGTTTGTGTTTTCCGGATATTATCCACGGACTTTATTGTTTTGAATGTTTTTATCAGGGAACATTTCACTTTGGGCTTGGAAACACTAATTGGTCCCACATGGAGACACCAGCATTACACATTCGTATTTTCTAGGGAGAAAGCTAGAGGAACTGCGGCAAACAAACATGATATTTCTGTTTGTATAGATGACATTTTATGCACTTGCGTAAGGAAAAGACTGTGCTTTAATCCAAAACCATTTGTACTGTGATTTTCTCGGTCCATTGCATACGAATTCCACACCAGTTTGTCTAGATATGACTGCATGAAACCAGAAATATCTGGTTGTGTTTTGGCTCACTCAATCCGAAATATTGCTACAGTCTCTGTGTTTGTGTATTCCTGATATTATCAACGGAGTTTATTTTTTTGAATGTTTTTTTTCAGGGAACTCTTAATTTTGTGCTTGGAAACACTAATTGGTCGCACATGGAGACACCAGCTCTACACATTCATATTTTCTAGGGAGAAAGCTAGAGGACCTGCGGCAAGCAAACATGATATTTCTTTTTGTATAGATGACATTTTATGTGCTTGCCTAATGAAAAGACTTTGCTTTTCTCCAAAACCATTTGAACTGTGATTTTCTCGGTCTATTGCATACGAATTCCACACCACTTTGTCCGGATATGACTGGACAAAACCAGAAATATCTGGTTGTGTTTTGGCTAACTCAATCGGAAATATTGCTACAGCCTATGATTTTGTGTATTCCTGATATTATCCACGGACTTTATTTTTTAAATTTTTTTTTCAGGGAACACTTAATTTTGTGCTTGGAAACACTGATTGGTTCCACATGGAGACACCAGCTCTACAAATTCGTATTTTCTTTGTAGGAACCTAGAAGAACTGCGGAAAACAAACATGATATTTCTGTTTGTATGGATGACATTTTATGCACTTACCTAATGAAAAGATTTGCTTTTCTCCAAAACTGTTATTACTGTGATTTTCCCGGTCCATTGCATACGAATTCCATAACAGTTTGTCAGGATTTGACTGGATGAAAGCAGAAATATCTGGTTGTGTTTTGGATAACTCAATCCGAATAATTGCTACAGCCTCTGTGTTTGTGTATTCCTGCTATTATCCATGGACTTTATATCTTTGAATTTTTTTTTTCAGGGAACATTTAATTTTGTGCTTGAAAACATTAATTTGTTCCACATGGAGACACCAGCTCTACACATTCGTATTTTCTAAGGAGAAAGCTAGAGGAACTGCGGCAAACAAACATGATATTTCTGTATCTATAGATGACATTTTATGCACTTGCCTAATGAAAAGACTTTGCTTTTCTCCAAAACCATTTTTACTGTGAAGATCTCCGTCCATTGCATACGAATTCCACACCAGTTTGTCTGGATATGACTGGATGAAAACAGAAATATCCGGTTTTTTTTGACTACCTCAATCTGAAATATTGTGAAAGCCTCTGTTTTTGTGTTTTCTGGATATTATCAATGGACTTTATTTTTTTAATTTTTTTATCAGGGAACATTTAATTTTGTACCGTTGAAACACTAATTGGTTCTTCATGGGGAGCTGCTCTACACATTCGTATTTTCTAGGGAGAAAGCTAGAGGAACTGCAGCAAACAAACATGATATTTTATTTGGTATAGATGACATTTTATGCACTTGCCTAATGAAAAGCCTTTGCTATTCTCCAAAATGAATTTTACTATGAATATCTCAGACCATTGCTTACGAATTCCACACCTGTTTACTGGATATGATGGATGAAACCGGAAATATCCGGTTGTGTTTTGGCTAACACAATCCCAGGTATTGCTGCAGCCTCTGTTTTTGTGTATTCCTGATATTATCCACGGACTTTATTTTTTGAATGTTTTTTTTTTCAGGGAACGTTAAATTTTTTGCTTGGATATAGTAATTGGTTGCACATGGAGACACCAGGTGAACATATTCATATTTTCTAGGTAGAAAGCTAGAGGAAATGCAACAAACAAACATGATATTTTTGTTTGTATAGATGACATTTTATGCACTTGCCTAACGAAAAGACTTTGCTTTTCTCCAAAACCATTTGTACTGTGATTTTTGGTCCATTGCATACGAATTCCTCAACAGTTTGTCCAGATATGACTGCAAAAAACCGGAAATATCCGGTTTTGTTTTGGCTAACTCAATCCCAGATATTGCTACAGCCAATGTGTCTGTTTTCTGCATATTATCGATGGACTTTAGTGTTTTGAATATTTTTATCAGGGAATATTTAATTTTGTACCAATGAAACACTAATTGGTTCATCATGGGGACACCAGCTCTACACATTCGTATTTTCTAGGGTAGAAAGCTAGAGGAACTGCGGCAAACAAACATGATATTTCTGTTTGTATCGATGACATGTTATGCACTTGCCTAACGAAACGACTTTGCTTTTCTCCAAAACCAGTTTTACTGTGATTTTCTCGGTCCATTGCATACGAATTGCACACCAGTTTGTCCGGATATCTATGGATGAAACCGGAAATATCCGGTTGTGTTTTGGCTAACTCAATCCAGATATTGCTACAGCCTCTGTGTTTGTGTATTCCCGATAGTATGCATGGACTTTATATTTTTCAAAGTTTATTTTCAGGGAACATTTAATTTTGTGCTTGGAAACGCTAATTGGTTCCACATGGAGACACCAGCTCTACACTTTCGTATTTTCTAGGGAGAAAGCTAGAGGAACTGTGGCAAACAAACATGATATTTCTGTTTGTATAAATGAGAGTTTATGCGCTTGCCTAACGAAACGACTTTGCTTTTCTCCAGAACCAGGTTTACTGTGATTTTCTCGGTCCATTGCATACGAATTCCACTCCAGGTTTTCGGATATGACAGGACGAAACCAGAAATATCCGGTTTTGTTTTGGCTAACTCAATCCCAGGTATTGCTACAGCCTCTGTGTTTGTGTATTCCCGATATTATGCATGGACTTTATATTTTTCAATGTTTTTTTTCAGGGAACATTTAATTTTGTGCTGTGAAACACTAATTGTTTCCACATGGAGACTCCAACTCTACACATTCGTATTTTCTAGGGAGAAAGCTAGAGGAACTGCGGCAAACAGACATGATATATCTGTTTGTATCGATGACATGTTATGCACTTGCCTAACGAAACGACTTTGCTTTTCTCCAAAACCATTGCTACTGTGATTGTCTCGGTCCATTGCATACGAATTGTACACCAGTTTATCCGGATATAACTGGATGTAACCGGAAATATCTGGTTGTGTTTTGGCTAACTCAATCCCAGATATTACTACAGCCTCTGTGTTTCTGTATTCCCTATATTATGCATGGACTTTATATTTTTCAAAGTTTTTTTCAGGGAACATTTAATTTTCAGCTTGGAAACACTAATTGGCTCATCATGGTGACACCAGCTCTACACATTCGAATTTTCTATGGAGAAAGCTAGAGGAACTGCGGCAAACAAGCATGATATTTCTGTTTGTATAGATGACATTTTATGGGCTTGCCTAATGAAAATACTTTGCTTTTCTCCAAAACCATTTTTACTGTGATTGTCTCTGTCCATTGCATACGAATTCCACACCACTTTGTCCAGATATGACAGGATGAAACGGGAAATACCCGGTTGTGTTTTGGCTACCTCAATCCCAAATAAGGCTACAGCCTCTGTGTTTGTGTATTCCTGATATTATGAAGTGAATTTGTTGTTTTGAATGTTCTTTATCAGGGAACATTTAATTTTGTACCATTGAAACACTAATTGTTTCCACATGGAGACACCAGCTCTACACATTCGTATTTTCTAGGGAGAAAGCTAGATGAACTGCGGCAAACAAACATGATATTTCTGTTTGTTTCGATGACATGTTATGCACTTGCCTAACGAAACGACTATGCTTTTCTCCAAAACCATTTGTACTGTGCTTTTCTCGGTCCATTGCATACAAATTCCACATCATTTTGTCCGGATATGAGTGGATGAAACTGGAAATATCCGGTTGTGTTTTGGCTAACTCAATCCCAGATATTGCTACAGCCTCTGTGTTTGTGTATTCCCGATATTATGCATGGACTTTATATTTTTCAATGTTTTTTTTTTCAGGGAACATTTAATTTTGTGCTTGGAAACACTAATTGCTTCCACATGGAGACACCAGCTCTACACTTTCGTATTTTCTAGGGAGAAAGCTAGAGGAACTGCGGCAAACAAACATGATATTTCTGTTTGTATCGATGACATGTTATCCACTTGCCTAACGAAACGACTTTGCTTTTCTCCAAAATCAGTTTTACTGTGATTTTCTCGTTCCATTGCATACGAATTCCACACCACTTTGTCTGGATATGAGTGGATGAAACTGGAAATATCCGGTTGTGTTTTGGCTAACTCAATCCGAAACATTGCGACAGCCTCTGTGTTTGTGTATTCCTGATATTATGCATGGACTTTATATTTTTCAATGTTTTTTTTTTCAGGGAACATTTAATTTTGTGCTTGAAACACTAATTGGTTACACATTGAACACCAGCTCTACACATTCGCATTTTCTAGGAGAAAGCTAGAAGAACTGCGGCAAACAAACATGGTATTTCTGTTTGTATAGATGACATTTTATGCGCTTGCCTAATGAAAAGACTTTGCTTTTCTCCAAAACTATTTTTACTCTGATTTTCTCCATCCATAGCACACGAATTCCACATCAATTTGTCCGGATATGCCTGGATGAAACCGGAAATATCCGGTTTTGTTTTCCCTAACTCAATCCCAGATATTGCTACAGCCTCTGTGTTTGTGTTTTCTGGATATAATCGATGGACTTTAGTGTTTTGAATGATTTTATCCGGGAACATTTAATTTTGTACCATTGAAACACTAATTGGTTCATCATGGGGACACCAGCTCTACACATTCGTATTTTCTAGGGAGGAAGCTAGAGGAACTTCCGCAAATAAACATGATATTTCTGTTTGTATAGATGACATTTTATGCACTTCCCTAACGAAAAGACTTTTCTTTTTCCCAAAACAATTTTTACTTTGATTTTCTCTGTCCATTGCACACGAATTCCACATCAATTTGTCCGGATATGCCTGGATGAAACCGGAAATATCCGGTTTTGTTTTGGCTAACTCAATCCCAGATATTGCTACAGCCAATGTATTAGTGTATTCCTGATATTATCCACAGACTTTATTGTTTTGAATGTTCTTTATCAGGGAGCATTTAATTTTGTGCTGTGAAACACTAATTGTTTCCACATGGAGACACCAGCTCTACGCATTCGTATTTTCTAGGGAGAAAGCTAGAGGAACTGCGGCAAACGAACATGATATTTCTGTTTGTATCGATGACATGTTATGTACTTGCCTAACGAAATGACTTTGCTTTTCTCCAAAACCATTTGTACTGTGATTTTCTCGGTCCATTGCATACGAATTCCACACCAGTTTGTCCGGATATGAGTGGATGAAACTGGAAATATCCGGTTTGTTTTGGCTAACTCAATCCCAGATATTGCTACAGCCTCTGTGTTTGTGTATTCCCGATATTATGCATGGACTTTATATTTTTCAATGTTTTTTTTTTCAGGGAACATTTAATTTTGTGCTTGGAAACACTAATTGCTTCCACATGGAGACACCAGCTCTACACTTTCGTATTTTCTAGGGAGAAAGCTAGAGGAACTGCGGCAAACAAACATGATATTTCTGTTTGTATCGATGACATGTTATCAACTTGCCTAACGAAACGACTTTGCTTTTCTCCAAAATCAGTTTTACTGTGATTTTCTCGTTCCATTGCATACGAATTCCACACCACTTTGTCTGGATATGAGTGGATGAAACTGGAAATATCCGGTTGTGTTTTGGCTAACTCAATCCGAAACATTGCGACAGCCTCTGTGTTTGTGTATTCCTGATATTATGCATGGACTTTATATTTTTCAATGTTTTTTTTTTTCAGGGAACATTTAATTTTGTGCTTGAAACACTAATTGGTTCCACATTGAACACCAGCTCTACACATTCGCATTTTCTAGGAGAAAGCTAGAAGAACTGCGGCAAACAAACATGGTATTTCTGTTTGTATAGATGACATTTTATGCGCTTGCCTAATGAAAAGACTTTGCTTTTCTCCAAAACTATTTTTACTCTGATTTTCTCCATCCATAGCACACGAATTCCACATCAATTTGTCCGGATATGCCTGGATGAAACCGGAAATATCCGGTTTTGTTTTCCCTAACTCAATCCCAGATATTGCTACAGCCTCTGTGTTTGTGTTTTCTGGATATAATCGATGGACTTTAGTGTTTTGAATGTTTTTATCCGGGAACATTTAATTTTGTACCATTGAAACACTAATTGGTTCATCATGGGGACACCAGCTCTACACATTCGTATTTTCTAGGGAGGAAGCTAGAGGAACTTCCGCAAATAAACATGATATTTCTGTTTGTATAGATGACATTTTATGCACTTCCCTAACGAAAAGACTTTTCTTTTTCCCAAAACAATTTTTACTTTGATTTTCTCTGTCCATTGCACACGAATTCCACATCAATTTGTCCGGATATGCCTGGATGAAACCGGAAATATCCGGTTTTGTTTTGGCTAACTCAATCCCAGATATTGCTACAGCCAATGTATTAGTGTATTCCTGATATTATCCACAGACTTTATTGTTTTGAATGTTCTTTATCAGGGAGCATTTAATTTTGTGCTGTGAAACACTAATTGTTTCCACATGGAGACACCAGCTCTACGCATTCGTATTTTCTAGGGAGAAAGCTAGAGGAACTGCGGCAAACGAACATGATATTTCTGTTTGTATCGATGACATGTTATGTACTTGCCTAACGAAATGACTTTGCTTTTCTCCAAAACCATTTGTACTGTGATTTTCTCGGTCCATTGCATACGAATTCCACACCAGTTTGTCCGGATATGAGTGGATGTAACCAGAAATATCTGGTTGTGTTTTGGCTAACTCAATCCCAGATATTGCTACAGCCTCTGTGTTTGTGTATTCCCGATATTATGCATGGACTTTATATTTTTCAATGTTTATTTTCAGGGAACATTTAATTTTGTGCTTGGAAATGCTAATTGGTTCCACATGGAGACACCAGCTCTACACTTTTGTATTTTCTAGGGAGAAAGCTAGATGAACTGCGGCAGACAAACATGATATTTCTGTTTGTATCGATGACATGTTATGCACTTGCCTAACGAAACGACTTTGCTTTTCTCCAAAACCATTTGTACTGTGATTTTTTCGGTCAATTGCATACGAATTCCACACCACTTTGTCCGGATATGACAGGATGAAACCGGAAATATCCGGTTTTGTTTTGGCTAACTCAATCCCAGATATTGCTACAGGCTCTGTGTTTGTGTTTTCTGGATATTATCGATGGACTTAATGTTTTGAATGTTTTTATCAGGGAACATTTAATTTTGTACCATTGAAACACTAATTGTTTCCACATGGAGACTCCAGCTCTACACATTCGTATTTTCTAGGGAGAAAGCTAGAGGAACTGCGGCAGACAAACATGATATTTCTGTTTGTATTGATGACATGTTATGCACTTGCCTAATGAAACGACTTTGCTTTTCTCCAAAACCATTTGTACTGTGATTTTCTCGGTGCATTGCATACGAATTCCACACCACTTTGTCCGGATATGACAGGATGAAACCGGAAATATCCGGTTGTGTTTTGGCTAACTCAATCCCAGATATTGCTACAGCCTCTGTGTTTGTGTTTTCTGGATATTATCGATGGACTTTAGTGTTTTGAATATTTTTATCCGGGAACATTTAATTTTGTTCTGTGAAACACTAATTGGTTCCACATGGGGACACCAGCTCCACACATTCGTATTTTCTAGGGAGAAAGCTAGAGGAACTGCGGCAAACAAACATGATATTTCTGTTTGTATAAATGACATTTTTTGCGCTTGCCTAATGAAAAGACTTTGCTTTTCACCAAAACCATTTTTACTGTGATTGTCTCGGTCCATTGCATACGAATTCCACACCACTTTGTCCGGATATGACAGGATGAAACCGGAAATATCCGGTTCTATTTTGGCTAACTCAATCCCAGATATTGCTACAGCCTCTGTGTTTGTGTTTTCTGGATATTATCGATGGACTTTAGTGTTTTGAATGATTTTATCAGGGAACATTTAATTTTGTACCGTAGAAACACTAATTGGTTCCACATGGGGACACCAGCTCCACACATTCGTATTTTCTAGGGAGAGAGCTAGAGGAACTGCGGCAAACAAACAGGATATTTCTGGTGTATAGACGACATTTTATGCACTTGCCTAACGAAAAGACTTTGCTTTTCTCCAAAACCATTTGTACTGTGATTTTCGTTCCATTGCATATGAATTCCACACCACTTTGTCCAGAAATGACTGCAAAAAACTGGAAATATCCGGTTTTGTCTTGGCTAACTCAATCCCAGATATTGCTACAGCCTCTGTGTTTGTGTTTTCTGGATATTATCGATGGACTTTAGTGTTTTGAATGTATTTATCAGGGAACATTTAATTTTGTACCATTGAAACACTAATTGGTTCCACATGGGGACACCAGCTCTACACATTCGTATTTTCTAGGGAGAAAGCTAGAGGAACTTCCGCAAATAAACATGATATTTCTGTTTGTATAGATGACATTTTATGCACTTGCCTCACGAAAAGACTTTGCTTTTCTCCAAAACCATTTTTACTGTGATTTTCTCGGTCCATTGCATATGAATTCCACACCAGTTTGTCTGGATATAACTGGGTGAAACCAGAAATGTCTGGTTGTGTTTTTGCTAACACATTCCGAAGAATTGCTACAGCCTCTGTGTTGTGTTTTGTGGATATTATCGATGGATTTATTGTTTTGAATGTTTTTTTATCGGGGAACATTTTATTTTCTACCGTTGAAACACAAATTGGTTCATCATGGATACAACAGCTCTACACATTCGTATTTTCAAGAGAGAAACTGGAGGAGCTGCGGCAAACAAACATGATATTTCTGTTTTTTATAGATGACAATTTATGCACTTGCCTAACGTAAAGACTTTGTTTTTCTCCAAAACCATTTTTACTGTGATTTTCTCGGTACACTTCATACAAATTCCAAACCACTTTGTCCGGATATGACAGGATGGAACCTGAAACATCCGGTTGTGTTTTGGCGAACTCAATCCGAAATATTGCTACAGCCTCTGTGTTGTGTTTTGTGGATATTATCAATGGATTTATTGTTTTGAATGTTTTTTTTCGGGGAACATTTTATTTTGAGCTTGGATACAGTAATTGGTTCCACATGGAGACACCAGCTCAAATATATTCGTATTTTCTAGGGAGAAAGCTAGAGGAACAAACATGATATTTCTGTTTGTATAGATGACATTTTATGCACTTGCCTAACAAAAAGACTTTGTTTTTCTCCAAAGCCATTTTTACTGTGATTTTCTCGGTGCATTGCATACGAATTCTACACCAGTTTGTCCGGATATGACTGGATGAAACCAGAAATATCCGGTTGTGTTTTGGCTAACTGAATCCCTGATATTGCTACAGCCTCTGTGTTTGTGTATCCCTGATATTATCCACAGACTTTATTGTTTTGAATGTCTTTTATAAGGGAACATTTAATTTGTCCTGCGAAACACTAATTGGTTCCACATGGAGATACCAGCTCTACACATTCACATTTTCTAGGGAGAAATCTATTATCGCGGGACTTTATTGTTTTGAATGATTTTATCAGGGAACATTTCATTATGTACCGTAGAAACACGAATTGGTTCATCATGGTGACACCAGCTCTACACATTCGTATTTTCTAGGGAGAAAGCTAGAGGAACTGTGACAAACAAACATGATATTTCTGTTTGTATAGATGACATTTTATGCAATTGCCTAACGAAAAGACTTTGCTTTTCTCCAACACCAGTTTTACTGTGATTTTCTCGGTCCATTGCATACAAATTCCACACGAGTTTGTCCGGAAGTGACTGGAGGACAACAGAAATATCCGGTTTTGTTTTGGCAAACTCAATCCCAAATATTGTGAAAGCATCTGTGTTTGTGTTTTCCGGATATTATCCACGGACTTTATTGTTATGAAAATTTTTTATCGGGGAACATTTTATTTTCAGCTTGGATACAATAATTGGTTCCACATGGAGACACCACCTGTACATATTTGTATTTTCTAGGTAGAAAGCTAGAGGAACTGCGGCAAACAAACATGATATTTCTGTTTTTCTCCATAACCATTTCTACTTCGATTTTCTCGCTACATTGCATACGAATTCCACAGCAGTTTGTCCAGATATGACTGGATGAATCCGGAAATATCCGGTTTTGTTTTGGCTAACTCAATCCCAGATATTGCTACAGCCTCTGTGTTTGTGTATTCCTGATATTATCCATGGACTTTATTGTTTTGAATGTTTTTCTTATCAGGGAACATTTAATTTTGTGCTTGGAAACACTAATTGTTTCCACAAGAAGAAACAAGCTCTAAATATTTGTATTTTCTAGGATAAAAGCTAGAGGAACTACGCAAACAAACAGGATATTTCTGTTTGTATAGATGAGATTTTATCTACTTGCCTAATTAAAAGATTTTACTTTTCTCCAAAACCATTTTTACTGTGATTTTCTGGGTCGACTGCATACGAATTCCAAATGACTTTGTCCGGATATCACTGGATGAAACCAGAAATATCCAGTTGTGTTTTGGCTAACTAAATCCCAGTTATTGGTACAGCCTCTGTGTTTCTGTTTTCTGGATATTATCGATGGACTTTAGTGTTTTGAATGTTTTTATCAGGGAACATTTAATTTTGTACCATTGAAACACGAATTGTTTCATAATGGGAACACCAGCTCTACACATTTGTATTTTCCAAGGAGAAACCTAGAGGAACTGTGGCAAACAAACATGATATTTCTGTTTGTATAGATGACATTTTATGCACTTGCCTAACGAAAAAGACTTTGCTTTTCTCCAAAACCATTTTTACTGTGAATATTTCGGTCCATTGCATACGAATTCCATACCAGTGTGTCCGGATATGACCGGATGAAACCGGAAATATCCCGTTTTGTTTTCGCTAACTCAATCCCAGATATTGTGACAGCCTCTGTGTTTGTGTATTCCTGATATTATCCATGGAATATATTGTTCTGAATGTTTTTTTTCAGGGAACATTTAATATAGTTCTTGGAAAAACTACTTGGTTCCCCAAGGAGACACCAGCTCTACACATTCGTAATTTCTAGGGAGAAAGCTAGAGGAACTGCGGCAAAAAAACATGACATTTCTGTTTGTCTAGATGACATTTTATGGACTTCCCCAACGAAAAGAGTTTGCTTTTCTCCAAATCCATTTGTACTGTGATTTTCTCAGTCCACTGCATATGAATTCCACACCACCACTTTGTCCAGATATGACTGGATGAAACCAGAAATATCCGGTTGGGTTTTAGCTAACTCAATCCAAAATATTGCTACAGCCTCTGTGTTTGTGTTTTCCGGATATTATCGATGGAATTATTGTTTTGAATGTTTTTATCAGAAAACATTTAGTTTTGAACGATTGAAACACTAATTGGTTCAACATGGAGACACCAGCTCTACACATTCGTATTTTCTAGAGAGAAAGCTAGAGGAACTGCGGCAAAAAACATGATATTTCTGCTTGTATAGATGACATTTTATGCACTTGCTAACGAAAAGACTTTGCTTTTCTGCAAAACCATTTATACTGTGTTTTTCTTGGTCCATTGCATAGGAATTCTTCACCAGTTTGTGCGGATATGAATGGATGAAACCGGAAATATCTGGTTTTGTTTTGGCTAACTAAATACCAGATATTGCTACAGCCACTGTGTTTGTGTATTCCTGATATTATCCACAGACTTTGCGGTTTTGAATGTTTTTTATCAGGGAACATTTAAATTTTTCCTGCGAAACACTAATTGTTGCTACATGGAGACACCAGCTCTACACATTCACATTTTCTAGGGAGAAAGCTTGAGGAACTGGGGTAAAGAAACATGATATTTCTGTTTTATAGATGACATTTTATGCACTTGCCTAACGAAAAGACTCTGTTTTTCTCCAAAACCATTTTTACTGTGGTTTTCTCGGTCCATTGCATACGAATTCCACACCACTTTGTCCGGATTTGACTGGATGAAACCGGAAATATCTGGTTTTGTTTTGGCTAAGTCAATACCAGATATTGCTACAGCCTCTGTGTTTGTGTTTTCTGGATATTATCCACAGTCTTTATTGTTTTGAATTATTTTTACCCGGGAACATTATATTTTGAGCTTGGACACAGTAAATGTTTCCACATGGAGACCCCAGCTCTACATATTCGTATTTTCTAGGGATAAAGCTAGAGGAACTGCGGCAAACAAACATGATATTTCTGTTTGTATAGATGACATTTTATGCACTTCCCTAAGGAGAAGACTTTGCTTTTCTCCAAAACCATTTTTAATGTGATTTTCTCGCTCCATTGCATACGAATTCCACACCACTTTGTCCGGATATGACTGGATGAAAGCAGAAATATCCGGTTTTGTTTTGGCTAACTCAATCCCAGATATTGCTACAGCCTCTGTTTTTCCTCATTCCTGATATTATCCACAGAGTTTATTGTTTTTAATATTTATCATCAGGGAACATTTAATTTTGTACTGTTGAAACACTAATTGTTTCCACATGGATACACCAGCTCTACACATTCGTATTTTCCAAGGAGAAACCTAGAGGAACTACGGCAAACAAACATGATATTTCTGTTTGTATCGATGACATTTTATGCACTTGCCTAACGAAAAGACTTTGCTTTTCTCCAAAACCATTTTTACTGTGATTTTCTCAGTCCATTGTATACGAATTCCACACCACTCTGTCCGGATATGACTGCATGAAACCGGAAAGAAGCAGTTGTCTTTTGGCTAAATCAATACGAAATATTGCTACAGCCTCTGTGTTTGTGTGTTCTGGATATTATCCACGGACTTTACTGTTTTGGATGTTTTGTTTCAGGGAACATTTAATTTTGCGCTTGGAAACCCTAATTGGTTCCACATGGAGACACCAGCTCTACATATTTGTATTTTCTAAGGAGAAAGGTAGAGGAACTGGGGAAAACAAACATGATGTATCTGTTTGTATCGATGATATTTTATCTACTGGCCTAATGAAAAGACTTTGCTTTTCTCCAAAACCATTTGTAATGAGATTTTCTTGGTCCATTGCATACAAATTCGACACCAGTTTGTCCGGATATGACTGGATGAAAGCAGAAATATCTGGTTGTGTTTTGGCTAACTCAATCCCAGATATTGCTACAGCCTCTGTGTTTGTGTATTCCTGATATTATCCACGGACTTTATTGTTTTGAATGTTTTTTTTCAGGGAACATTCAATTTTGTGCTTGGAAACTCTAATTGGTTGCACATGGAGACACCAGCTCTACACATTTGTATTTTCTAGGGAGAAATCTAGAGGAACTGCGGCAAACAAACATGATATTTCTGTTTGTATAGGTGACATTATATGCACTTGGCTAACAAAAAGACCTTGCCTTTCTCCAATACCATTTATAATGTGATTTTCTCGGTCAATTGCATACGAATTCCACACCACTTTGTCCGGATATGACTGGATGAAACCGGAGATATCCGGTATGTTTTGGCTAACTCAATCCCAGATATTGTTACCGCCTCTGTGCTTGTGTATTCCTGATATTATCCACAGACTTTATTGTTTTGAATGTTCTTTATCAGGTAACATTTAACTCTGTGCTGTGAAACACTAATTGTTTCCACATGGAGACACCAGCTCTACACATACGTATTTTCTAGGGAGAAAGCTAGATGAACTGCGGCAGACAAACATGATATTTCTGTTTGTATCGATGACATGTTATGCACTTGCCTAACGAAACGACTTTGCTTTTCTCCAAAACCATTTGTACTGTGATTTTTTCGGTCCATTGCATACGAATTCCACACCACTTTGTCCGGATATGACAGGATGAAACCGGAAATATCCGGTTTTGTTTTGGCTAACTCAATCCCAGATATTGCTACAGGCTCTGTGTTTGTGTTTTCTGGATATTATCGATGGACTTTAGTGTTTTGAATGTTTTTATCAGGGAACATTTAATTTTGTACCATTGAAACACTAATTGTTTCCACATGGAGACTCCAGCTCTACACATTCGTATTTTCTAGGGAGAAAGCTAGAGGAACTGCGGCAGACAAACATGATATTTCTGTTTGTATTGATGACATGTTATGCACTTGCCTAATGAAACGACTTTGCTTTTCTCCAAAACCATTTGTACTGTGATTTTCTTGGTGCATTGCATACGAATTCCACACCACTTTGTCCGGATATGACAGGATGAAACCGGAAATATCCGGTTGTGTTTTGGCTAACTCAATCCCAGATATTGCTACAGCCTCTGTGTTTGTGTTTTCTGGATATTATCGATGGACTTTAGTGTTTTGAATATTTTTATCCGGGAACATTTAATTTTGTTCTGTGAAACACTAATTGGTTCCACATGGGGACACCAGCTCCACACATTCGTATTTTCTAGGGAGAGAGCTAGAGGAACTGCGGCAAACAAACATGATATTTCTGTTTGTATAAATGACATTTTTTGCGCTTGCCTAATGAAAAGACTTTGCTTTTCACCAAAACCATTTTTACTGTGATTGTCTCGGTCCATTGCATACGAATTCCACACCACTTTGTCCGGATATGACAGGATGAAACCGGAAATATCCGGTTCTATTTTGGCTAACTCAATCCCAGATATTGCTACAGCCTCTGTGTTTGTGTTTTCTGGATATTATCGATGGACTTTAGTGTTTTGAATGATTTTATCAGGGAACATTTAATTTTGTACCGTAGAAACACTAATTGGTTCCACATGGGGACACCAGCTCCACACATTCGTATTTTCTAGGGAGAGAGCTAGAGGAACTGCGGCAAACAAACAGGATATTTCTGGTGTATAGACGACATTTTATGCACTTGCCTAACGAAAAGACTTTGCTTTTCTCCAAAACCATTTGTACTGTGATTTTCGTTCCATTGCATATGAATTCCACACCACTTTGTCCAGAAATGACTGCAAAAAACTGGAAATATCCGGTTTTGTCTTGGCTAACTCAATCCCAGATATTGCTACAGCCTCTGTGTTTGTGTTTTCTGGATATTATCGATGGACTTTAGTGTTTTGAATGTATTTATCAGGGAACATTTAATTTTGTACCATTGAAACACTAATTGGTTCCACATGGGGACACCAGCTCTACACATTCGTATTTTCTAGGGAGAAAGCTAGAGGAACTTCCGCAAATAAACATGATATTTCTGTTTGTATAGATGACATTTTATGCACTTGCCTCACGAAAAGACTTTGCTTTTCTCCAAAACCATTTTTACTGTGATTTTCTCGGTCCATTGCATATGAATTCCACACCAGTTTGTCTGGATATAACTGGGTGAAACCAGAAATGTCTGGTTGTGTTTTTGCTAACACATTCCGAAGAATTGCTACAGCCTCTGTGTTGTGTTTTGTGGATATTATCGATGGATTTATTGTTTTGAATGTTTTTTTATCGGGGAACATTTTATTTTCTACCGTTGAAACACAAATTGGTTCATCATGGATACAACAGCTCTACACATTCGTATTTTCAAGAGAGAAACTGGAGGAGCTGCGGCAAACAAACATGATATTTCTGTTTTTTATAGATGACAATTTATGCACTTGCCTAACGTAAAGACTTTGTTTTTCTCCAAAACCATTTTTACTGTGATTTTCTCGGTACACTTCATACAAATTCCAAACCACTTTGTCCGGATATGACAGGATGGAACCTGAAACATCCGGTTGTGTTTTGGCGAACTCAATCCGAAATATTGCTACAGCCTCTGTGTTGTGTTTTGTGGATATTATCAATGGATTTATTGTTTTGAATGTTTTTTTTCGGGGAACATTTTATTTTGAGCTTGGATACAGTAATTGGTTCCACATGGAGACACCAGCTCAAATATATTCGTATTTTCTAGGGAGAAAGCTAGAGGAACAAACATGATATTTCTGTTTGTATAGATGACATTTTATGCACTTGCCTAACAAAAAGACTTTGTTTTTCTCCAAAGCCATTTTTACTGTGATTTTCTCGGTGCATTGCATACGAATTCTACACCAGTTTGTCCGGATATGACTGGATGAAACCAGAAATATCCGGTTGTGTTTTGGCTAACTGAATCCCTGATATTGCTACAGCCTCTGTGTTTGTGTATCCCTGATATTATCCACAGACTTTATTGTTTTGAATGTCTTTTATAAGGGAACATTTAATTTGTCCTGCGAAACACTAATTGGTTCCACATGGAGATACCAGCTCTACACATTCACATTTTCTAGGGAGAAATCTATTATCGCGGGACTTTATTGTTTTGAATGATTTTATCAGGGAACATTTCATTATGTACCGTAGAAACACGAATTGGTTCATCATGGTGACACCAGCTCTACACATTCGTATTTTCTAGGGAGAAAGCTAGAGGAACTGTGACAAACAAACATGATATTTCTGTTTGTATAGATGACATTTTATGCAATTGCCTAACGAAAAGACTTTGCTTTTCTCCAAAACCAGTTTTACTGTGATTTTCTCGGTCCATTGCATACAAATTCCACACGAGTTTGTCCGGAAGTGACTGGAGGACAACAGAAATATCCGGTTTTGTTTTGGCAAACTCAATCCCAAATATTGTGAAAGCATCTGTGTTTGTGTTTTCCGGATATTATCCACGGACTTTATTGTTATGAAAATTTTTTATCGGGGAACATTTTATTTTCAGCTTGGATACAATAATTGGTTCCACATGGAGACACCACCTGTACATATTTGTATTTTCTAGGTAGAAAGCTAGAGGAACTGCGGCAAACAAACATGATATTTCTGTTTTTCTCCATAACCATTTCTACTTCGATTTTCTCGCTACATTGCATACGAATTCCACAGCAGTTTGTCCAGATATGACTGGATGAATCCGGAAATATCCGGTTTTGTTTTGGCTAACTCAATCCCAGATATTGCTACAGCCTCTGTGTTTGTGTATTCCTGATATTATCCATGGACTTTATTGTTTTGAATGTTTTTCTTATCAGGGAACATTTAATTTTGTGCTTGGAAACACTAATTGTTTCCACAAGAAGAAACAAGCTCTAAATATTTGTATTTTCTAGGATAAAAGCTAGAGGAACTACGCAAACAAACAGGATATTTCTGTTTGTATAGATGAGATTTTATCTACTTGCCTAATTAAAAGATTTTACTTTTCTCCAAAACCATTTTTACTGTGATTTTCTGGGTCGACTGCATACGAATTCCAAATGACTTTGTCCGGATATCACTGGATGAAACCAGAAATATCCGGTTGTGTTTTGGCTAACTAAATCCCAGTTATTGGTACAGCCTCTGTGTTTCTGTTTTCTGGATATTATCGATGGACTTTATTGTTTTGAATGTTTTTATCAGGGAACATTTAATTTTGTACCATTGAAACACGAATTGTTTCATAATGGGAACACCAGCTCTACACATTTGTATTTTCCAAGGAGAAACCTAGAGGAACTGTGGCAAACAAACATGATATTTCTGTTTGTATAGATGACATTTTATGCACTTGCCTAACGAAAAAGACTTTGCTTTTCTCCAAAACCATTTTTACTGTGAATATTTCGGTCCATTGCATACGAATTCCATACCAGTGTGTCCGGATATGACCGGATGAAACCGGAAATATCCCGTTTTGTTTTCGCTAACTCAATCCCAGATATTGTGACAGCCTCTGTGTTTGTGTATTCCTGATATTATCCATGGAATATATTGTTCTGAATGTTTTTTTTCAGGGAACATTTAATATAGTTCTTGGAAAAACTACTTGGTTCCCCAAGGAGACACCAGCTCTACACATTCGTAATTTCTAGGGAGAAAGCTAGAGGAACTGCGGCAAAAAAACATGACATTTCTGTTTGTCTAGATGACATTTTATGGACTTCCCCAACGAAAAGAGTTTGCTTTTCTCCAAATCCATTTGTACTGTGATTTTCTCAGTCCACTGCATATGAATTCCACACCACCACTTTGTCCAGATATGACTGGATGAAACCAGAAATATCCGGTTGGGTTTTAGCTAACTCAATCCAAAATATTGCTACAGCCTCTGTGTTTGTGTTTTCCGGATATTATCGATGGAATTATTGTTTTGAATGTTTTTATCAGAAAACATTTAGTTTTGAACGATTGAAACACTAATTGGTTCAACATGGAGACACCAGCTCTACACATTCGTATTTTCTAGAGAGAAAGCTAGAGGAACTGCGGCAAAAAACATGATATTTCTGCTTGTATAGATGACATTTTATGCACTTGCTAACGAAAAGACTTTGCTTTTCTGCAAAACCATTTATACTGTGTTTTTCTTGGTCCATTGCATAGGAATTCTTCACCAGTTTGTGCGGATATGAATGGATGAAACCGGAAATATCTGGTTTTGTTTTGGCTAACTAAATACCAGATATTGCTACAGCCACTGTGTTTGTGTATTCCTGATATTATCCACAGACTTTGCGGTTTTGAATGTTTTTTATCAGGGAACATTTAAATTTTTCCTGCGAAACACTAATTGTTGCTACATGGAGACACCAGCTCTACACATTCACATTTTCTAGGGAGAAAGCTTGAGGAACTGGGGTAAAGAAACATGATATTTCTGTTTTATAGATGACATTTTATGCACTTGCCTAACGAAAAGACTCTGTTTTTCTCCAAAACCATTTTTACTGTGGTTTTCTCGGTCCATTGCATACGAATTCCACACCACTTTGTCCGGATTTGACTGGATGAAACCGGAAATATCTGGTTTTGTTTTGGCTAAGTCAATACCAGATATTGCTACAGCCTCTGTGTTTGTGTTTTCTGGATATTATCCACAGTCTTTATTGTTTTGAATTATTTTTACCCGGGAACATTATATTTTGAGCTTGGACACAGTAAATGTTTCCACATGGAGACCCCAGCTCTACATATTCGTATTTTCTAGGGATAAAGCTAGAGGAACTGCGGCAAACAAACATGATATTTCTGTTTGTATAGATGACATTTTATGCACTTCCCTAAGGAGAAGACTTTGCTTTTCTCCAAAACCATTTTTAATGTGATTTTCTCGCTCCATTGCATACGAATTCCACACCACTTTGTCCGGATATGACTGGATGAAAGCAGAAATATCCGGTTTTGTTTTGGCTAACTCAATCCCAGATATTGCTACAGCCTCTGTTTTTCCTCATTCCTGATATTATCCACAGAGTTTATTGTTTTTAATATTTATCATCAGGGAACATTTAATTTTGTACTGTTGAAACACTAATTGTTTCCACATGGATACACCAGCTCTACACATTCGTATTTTCCAAGGAGAAACCTAGAGGAACTACGGCAAACAAACATGATATTTCTGTTTGTATCGATGACATTTTATGCACTTGCCTAACGAAAAGACTTTGCTTTTCTCCAAAACCATTTTTACTGTGATTTTCTCAGTCCATTGTATACGAATTCCACACCACTCTGTCCGGATATGACTGCATGAAACCGGAAAGAAGCAGTTGTCTTTTGGCTAAATCAATACGAAATATTGCTACAGCCTCTGTGTTTGTGTGTTCTGGATATTATCCACGGACTTTACTGTTTTGGATGTTTTGTTTCAGGGAACATTTAATTTTGCGCTTGGAAACCCTAATTGGTTCCACATGGAGACACCAGCTCTACATATTTGTATTTTCTAAGGAGAAAGGTAGAGGAACTGGGGAAAACAAACATGATGTATCTGTTTGTATCGATGATATTTTATCTACTGGCCTAATGAAAAGACTTTGCTTTTCTCCAAAACCATTTGTAATGAGATTTTCTTGGTCCATTGCATACAAATTCGACACCAGTTTGTCCGGATATGACTGGATGAAAGCAGAAATATCTGGTTGTGTTTTGGCTAACTCAATCCCAGATATTGCTACAGCCTCTGTGTTTGTGTATTCCTGATATTATCCACGGACTTTATTGTTTTGAATGTTTTTTTTCAGGGAACATTCAATTTTGTGCTTGGAAACTCTAATTGGTTGCACATGGAGACACCAGCTCTACACATTTGTATTTTCTAGGGAGAAATCTAGAGGAACTGCGGCAAACAAACATGATATTTCTGTTTGTATAGGTGACATTATATGCACTTGGCTAACAAAAAGACCTTGCCTTTCTCCAATACCATTTATAATGTGATTTTCTCGGTCAATTGCATACGAATTCCACACCACTTTGTCCGGATATGACTGGATGAAACCGGAGATATCCGGTATGTTTTGGCTAACTCAATCCCAGATATTGTTACCGCCTCTGTGCTTGTGTATTCCTGATATTATCCACAGACTTTATTGTTTTGAATGTTCTTTATCAGGTAACATTTAACTCTGTGCTGTGAAACACTAATTGTTTCCACATGGAGACACCAGCTCTACACATACGTATTTTCTAGGGAGAAAGCTAGAGGAACTGCGGCAAACATGATATTTCTGTTTGTATCGATGACATTTTATGCACTTGCCTAACGAAAAGACTTTGCTGTTCTCCAAAACAATTTTTACTGTGGTTTTCTCGGACCATTGCATACGAATTCCACACCAGTTTGTCCAGATATGACTGGATGAAAACAGAAATATCCGGCTTTTTTTTGGCTAACTCAATCCTAAATATTGTGATAGCTACTGTGTTTTCGATTTCTGGATATTATCAATTGTCTTTATAGTTTTGAATGTTTTTTATCAGGGAACATTTAATTTTGTGCTTGGATACAGTAATTGTTTCCACATGGAGACACCAGCTCTACACATTCGTGTTTTCTAAGGAGAAAGCTGTAGGAACGGCGGCAAATAAACATGTTATTTCTGTTTGTATAGATGACATTTTATGCACTTGCCTAATGAAATGAATGCATTTCTCCAAAACTATTTTTACTGTGATTTTCTCAGTCCATTGCATGTGAATTCCACACCAGTTTGTCCGGATATGACTTGAAGAAAGCAGAAATATCCGGTTGTGTTTTGGCTAACTCAATCCGAAATATTGCGAAAACATCTGTGTTTGTGTTTTCTGGATATTATCGATGGACTTTATTGTTTTGAATATTTTTATTAGGGAAGATTTAATTTTGTATCGTAGAAACAATAATTGGTTCCACATGGAGACACCAGCTCTACACATTCGTATTTTCTAGGGAGAAATCTAGAGGAACTATAGCAAAAATATGATATTTCTGTTTGTAAAGATAACAATTTATGCACTTGCCTAACGAAAAGATTCTGCTATTCTCCAAAACCATTTTAACTGTGATTTCCTTGGTCCATTGCATACGAATTCCACATCAGTTTGTCCGGATATGACTGGATGAACCCGGAAATATCCGGTTATGATTTGGCTAACTCAATCCGAAATATTGCTACAGACTCTGTGTTTGTGTTTTCTGGATATTATCGATGGACTTATTGTTTTGAAAGTTTTTTATTGGAAAACATTTTATTTTCTGCTTGGACACAGTAAATGGATCCACATGGAGACACCAGCTCTACACATTCGTATTTTCTAGGGAGAAAGCTAGAGGAACTGTGGAAAACAAACATGATATTTCTGGTGTATAGACGACATTTTATGCACTTGCCTAATGAAAAGACTTTGCTGTTCTTCAAAATCATTTGTACTGTGATTTTCTCGGTCCATTGTATACAAATTCCACACCAGTTTGTCCGAATATGACTGGATGAAACCAGAAGTATCTGGTTGTGTATTGGCTAACTCAATCCGAAATATTGCTAGAGCCTCTGTGTTTGTCTATTCCTGATATTATCCACGGACTTTATATTTTTGAATGTTTTTTTTTCAGGGAACATTTAATATTGTGCTTGGAAACACTAATTGCTTCCACATGGAGACACCAGCTCTACACATTCGTATTTTCTAGGGAGAAAGCTAGAGGAACTGCGGCAAACAAACATGATATTTCTGTTTGTATAGATGACATTTTATGCACTTGCCTAACGAAAAGACTTTGCTTTTCTCCAAAACCATTTGTACTGTGATTCTCTCGGTCCATTGCATACGAATTCCACACCAGTTTTTCTGGATATGACTGGAAGAAAAGATAAATATCCTGTTTTGTTTTGGCTATCTCAATCAGAAATACTGTGAAAACCTCTGTGTTTGTGTTTTCCGCATATTATCCATGGACTTTATTGTTTTGAATGTTTTTTATCAGGGAACATTTAATTTTGTACCGTAGAAACACTAATTGGTTCCACATGGGGACACCAGCTCTACACATTCATATTTTCTACGGAGAATGTTAGAGAAACGGTGGCAAACAAACATGATATTTCTGTTTGTATAGATGACATTTCATGCTTTTGCCTAACGAAAAGACTTTTCTTTTCTCCAAAACAATTTGTACTGTGATTTTCGTGGTACATTGCATACCAATTCTACTCCAGTTTGTCCTGTTATGACTGGATGAAACCGGAAATATCTGGTTTTCTTTTAGCTAACTCAATCCCAGATATTGCTACAGCCTCTGTGTTTGTGTGTTCTGGATATTATCCACGGACTTTACTGTTTTGGATGTTTTGTTTCAGGGAACATTTAATTTTGCGCTTGGAAACCCTAATTGGTTCCACATGGAGACACCAGCTCTACATATTTGTATTTTCTAAGGAGAAAGGTAGAGGAACTGCGGAAAACAAACATGATGTTTCTGTTTGTATCGATGATATTTTATCTACTGGCCTAATGAAAAGACTTTGCTTTTCTCCAAAACCATTTGTAATGTGATTTTCTTGGTCCATTGCATACAAATTCGACACCAGTTTGTCCGGATATGACTGGATGAAAGCAGAAATATCTGGTTGTGTTTTGGCTAACTCAATCCCAGATATTGCTACAGCCTCTGTGTTTGTGTGTTCTGGATATTATCCACGGACTTTACTGTTTTGGATGTTTTTTTTCAGGGAACATTCAATTTTGTGCTTGGAAACTCTAATTGGTTGCACATGGAGACACCAGCTCTACACATTTGTATTTTCTACGGAGAAAGCTAGAGGAACTGCGGCAAACAAACATGATATTTCTGTTTGTATAGATGATATTTTATGCACTTGCCTAACGAAAAGACTTTCCTTTTCTCCAAAACCATATTTACTGTGATTTTCTCGGTCCATTGCATACGAATTCCACACCACTTTGTCCAGATATGACCTGTGAAACCGGAAATATCCGATTTTGTTTTAGCTAACTCAATCCCAGATATTGCTACAGCTTCTATGTTTGTTTTTTCTGGATATTATCAACGGACTTTATTTTTTTGAATGCTTTTTATCGGGGAACATTATATTTTGAGCTTGGATACAGTAATTGGTTCCACATGGAGACACCAGCTCCAGATATTCGTATTTTCTAGGGAGAAAGCTAGAGGAACTGCGGCAAACAAACATGATATTTCTGTTTGTATAGATGACATTTTATGCACTTGCCTAACGAAAAGACTTTCCTTTTCTCCAAAACCATATTTAATGTGACTTTCTCGGTCCATTGCACACGAATTCCACACCAGTTTGTCCGGATATGACTGGATGAAACCGGAAATATCTGGTTTTTTTTTTGGCTAACAAAACCCCAGATATTGCTGCAGCCTCTATGTTTGTTTTTTCTGGATGTTATCCACAGACTTTATTGTTTTGAATGATTTTTATCGGCGAACATTTTATTTTGAGCTTGGATACAGTAATGGTTCCACATGGAGACACCAGCTCTACATATTCATATTTTATAGGGAGAAAGCTAGAGGAACTGCGACAAACAAACATGATATTTCTGTTTGTATCGATGAGATTTTATGCACTTGCCTAACAAAAAGACTTTCTTTTCTCCAAAACCATATTTACAGTGATATTCTCGGTCCATTGCATATGAATTCCACACCAGTTGTCCGGATATGACTGGATGAATCCAGAAATATCCGGTTATGTTTTGGCTAGCTCAATCCGAAATACTGTTAAAGCTTCTGTGTTTGTGTTTTCTGGATATTATCAATGGACTTTATTGATTTGATTGTTTTTATCAGGGAACATTTAATTTTGTACTGTAGAAACAATAATTGGTTCATCATGGGGACACCAGCTCTACACATTCGTATTTTCTAGGGAGAAAGCTAGAGGAACCGTGCAAACAAACATGATATTTCTGTTTGTATCAATGACATTTTATCTACTTGCCTAATGAAAAGACTTTGCTTTTCTCCAAAACCCTTTGTACTGTGATTTTCTCGGTCCACTGCATAGGCATTCAACACCACTTTTCCGGATATGACTGGATGAAACCAGAAATATCCGGTTGTGTTTTGGCTAACTGAATCCCTGATATTGCTACAGCCTCGGTGTATGTGTATTCCTGATATTATCCACAGACTTTATTGTTTTGAATGTCTTTATCAGGGAACATTTAATTTGTCCTGCGAAACACTAATTGTTTCCACATGGACACACCAGCTCTACACATTCGCATTTTCTAGGGAGAAAGCTAGAGGAACTGCGGCAAACAAACCTGATAATTCTGTTTTTATAGAGACAATTTATGCACTTGACTAAAGAATATATGTTGCTTTTCTCCAAAACCATTTTTAATGTGATCATCTCGGTCCATTGCTTGCGAATTCCACACCACTTTTCCGCATATGACTGGATGAAACCAGAAATATCCAGTTGTGTTTTGGATAACTCAAGCCGAAATATTGTAAAAGCCTCTTTGTTTGTGTATTCCTGATATTATCCACGGGCTTTACTTTTTTGAATGTTTTTTACCAGGTAACATTTACTTTTGTGCTTCGAAACACTAATTGGTTCCACATGGGGACACCAGCTCTACACATTCGTATTTTCCAGGGAGAAACCTAGAGGTACTGCGGCAAACAAACATGATATTTCTGTTTGTATTGATGACATTTTATGCACTTGCCTAACGAAAAGACTTTGCTGTTCTCCAAAACAATTTTTACTGTGGTTTTCTCGGTCCATTGCATAGGAATTCCACACCAGTTTTTCCAGATATGACTGGATGTAAACAGAAATATCCGGCTTTTTTTTTGGCTAACTAAATCCGAAATATTATGAAAGCCTCTGTGTTTTCGATTTCTGGATATTATCGATGGTCTTTATTGTTTTGAATGTTTTTTATCAGGGAACATTTAATTTTCTGCTTGGATACAGTAATTGTTTCCACATGGAGACACCAGCTCTACACATTCGTATTTTCTAGGGAGAAAGCTAGAGGAACTGCAGCAAATAAACATGTTATTTCTGTTTGTATAGATGACATTTTATGCACTTGCCTAATGAAATGAATGCATTTCTCCAAAACCTTTTTTACTGTGATTTTCTCAGTCCGTTGCATATGAATTCCACACCAGTTTGTCCGGATATGACTTGAAGAAATCAGAAATATCCGGTTTTGTTTTGGTTAACTCAATCCGAAATATTGCTACAGACTCTGTGTTTGTGTTTTCTGGATAGTATCGATGGACTTTATTGTTTTGAATGTTTTTATTAGGGAAGATTTAATTTTGTACCGTAGAAACAATAATTGGTTCCACATGGAGACACCAGCTCTACACATTCGTATTTTCTAGGAAGAAAGCTAGAGGAACTGTAGCAAACAAACATGATATTTCTGTTTGTATAGATGACAATTTATGCACTTGCCTAAAGAAAAGACTCTGCTATTCTCCAAAACCATTTTCATTGTGATTTTCTTGGTCCATTGCATACGAATTCCACATCAGTTTGTCCGGATATGACTGGATGAACCCGGAAATATCCGGTTTTATTTTGGCTAACTTAATCCCTGATATTGCTACAGCATCTGTGTTTGTGTTTCCTGGATATTATCCACGGACTTTATTGTTTTGAATGTTTTTTATCGGAGAACATTTTATTTTGAGATTGGATACAGCAATTGGTTCCACATGGAGACACCAGCTCTACGTATTTGTATTTTCTATGGAGAAAGCTAGAGGAACTGCGGCAAACAAACATGATATTTCTGTTTGTATACATGACATTTTATGCACTTGCCTAACAAAAATATTTTGCTTTTCTCCAAAACAATTTGCACTGTGATTTTCTTGGTCCATTGCAGATGAATTCCACACCAGTTTGTCAGATATGACTAGATGAAACCGGAAATATCTGGTTTTGTTTTTGCTAACTCAATCCGAAATATTGCTAGAGCCTCTGTTTTGTTTTTTCTGGATATTAACAACGGACTTTATTGTTTTGAATGTTTTTTATCAGGGAACATTTAGTTTTATGCTTGGAATCACTAATTAGTTCCACATGGAGACACCAGCTCTACACATTCGTATTTTCTAGGGAGAAAGTTGGAGGAACTGCGGCAAACAAACATGATATTTCTGTTTGTATAGATGACATTTTATGCATAGCCTAATGAAAAGACTTTTGCTTCTCCAGAACCATTTTTACTGTGATTTTCTCGGTCCATTGCATACTTATTCCAGACCAGTTTGTACGGATATGACTGGATGAAACCAGAAATATCCGGTTTTATTTTGGCTAACACAACCTGAAATATTTTGAAAGCCTCTGTGTTGTGTTTTCTGGATATTATCGATGGACTTTATTTTTTTGAACGTTTTTATCAGGGGATTGGACACAGAAATTGGTTCCACATGGAGACACCAGCTCTACACATTCGTATTTTGTAGGGAGAAAGCTAGAGGAACTGCCACAAAGAAACATGATATTTCTTTTTGTATCGATGACATTTTATACACTTGACTAACGAAAAGACTTTGCTTTTCTCCAAAACCATTTTTACTGTGATTTTCTCTGTCCATTGCATATGAATTCCATACAAGTTTGTCCAGATATGACTGGATGAACCCGGAAACAACCGGTTTTGTTTTGGCTTACTCAAAACCAGATATTGCTAATGCCTCTGTGTTTGTGTATTCTGGATATTATAGATGGACTTATTGTTTTGAATGTTTTTTATCGGAAAACATTGTATTTTCTGCTTGGACACAGTAAATGGATCCACATGGAGACACCAGCTCTACACATTCAAATTTTCTAGGGAGAAAACTAGAGGAACTTTGGAAAACAAACATGATATTTCTGTTTGTATACATGACATTTTATGCAATTGCCTAAGGAAAAGACTTTGCTTTTCTCCAAAACCATTTTAACTGTGATTTTCTCGGTCTTTTGCATGCGAATTCCACATCAGTTTGTCCGGATATGACTGGATGAACCCGGAAATATCCGGTTTTATTTTGGCTAACTCAATCCCTGATATTGCTACAGACTCTGTGTTAGTGTTTCCTGGATATTATCCACGGACTTTATTGTTTTGAATGTTTTTTTATCAGGGAACATTTAATTTTGTGATTGGAAACACTAATTGGTTCCATATGGAGACAGCAGCTCTACACATTCGTATTTTATACGGAGAAAGCAAGAGGAACTGCGGCAAACAAACATGATATTTCTGGTGTATAGAGGACATTTTATGCACTTGCCTAACAAAAAGACTTTGCTGTTCTTCAAAATCATTTGTACTGTGATTTTCTCGGTCCATTGTATACAAATTCCACACCAGTTTGTCCGGATATGACTGGATGAAACCGGAAATATCTGGTTGTGTATTGGCTAACTCAATCCGAAATATTGCTAGAGCCTCTGTGTTTGTGTATTCCTGATATTATCCACGGACTTTATTTTTTTGAATGTTTTTTTTTCAGGGAACATTTAATTTTGTGCTTGGAAACACTAATTGCTTCCACATGGAGACACCAGCTCTACACATTCGTATTTTCTAGGTAGAAAGCTAGAGGAACTGCGGAAAGCAAATATGATATTTCTGTTTGTCTAGATGACATTTTATGCACTTCCCTGACGTAAAGACTTTGCTTTTCTCCAAAACCATTTTTACTGTGATTTTCTCGGTCCATTGCATATGAATTCCACACCAGTTTTTCCGGATATGACTGGAAGAAAACATAAATATATTGTTTTGTTTTGGCTAACTCAATCAGAAATACTGTTAAAGCTTCTGTGTTTGTGTTTTCCGCATATTATCCATGGACTTTATTGTTTTGAATGCTTTTAACAGGGAACATTTAATTTTGTACCATAGAAACACTTATTGGTTCATCATGGGGACACCTGCTCTGCATATTCTTATTTTCCAAGGAGAAAGCTAGAGGAACTGCGGCAAACAAAGATGATATTTCTGTTTGTATAGATGACATTTTATGCGCTTGCCTAACGAAAAGACTTTGCTTTTCTCCAAAACCATTTTTACTGTGATTTTCTCGGTCCATTGCATACGAATTCCACACCACGTTGTCCGGATGTGACTGGTTGAAAACAGAAATATCAGGTTGTGTTTTGGCTAACTTAATCCCAAATATTGTGAAAGCATATGTGTTTGTGTTTTCCGGAAATATCCACGGACTTAATTGTTTTGAAAAATTTTTCTCGGGGAACATTTTATTTTCAGCTTGGATACAGTAATTGGTTCCACATGGAGAGAACACCTCTACATATTTGTATTTTCGAGGGAGAAAGCTAGAGTAACTGTGGCAAACAAACATGATATTTCTGTTTGTGTAGATGACATTTGAAGCACTCGCCTAACGAAAAGACTTTGCATTCCTCCAAAACTATTTTTACTGTGATTTTCTCGGTCCTTAGCATACGAATTCCACAGGAGTTTTTCCGGATATGACTGGATGAAACCAGAAATATCTGGTCGTGTTTTGGCTAACTCAATCCCAGATATCGCCAAAGCCTCTGTGTGTGTGTATACCTGATATTATTCACGGACTTTATTTTTTTAAATGATTTTTTTTTAGGGAACATTATTTTTGTACTTGGAAACACTAATTGGTTCCAATGGAGACACCAGCACTACACATTCCTATTTTCCAGGGAGAAAGCTAGAAGAACTGCGGCAAACAAGCATGATATTTCTGTTTGTCTAGATGACATTTTATGCACTTGCCTAACGAAAAGGCTTTGCTTTTCTCCAAAAAAATTTTTAAACTGTGATTTTCTCAGTCCATTGCATACGAATTCCACACCAGTTTGTCCGGATATGACTGGATGAAACCTGAAATATCTGGTTTCGTTATGGCTGACTCAATCCGAAATATTGCTACAGGCTCTGTGTTTGTGTATTCCTGATATTATTAACAGACTTTATTTTTTTGAATGTTTTTTTTTTCAGGGAACATTTAATTTTGTACTTGGAAACACTAATTGGTTCCACATGGAGACACCAGCTCTACACATTCGTATTTTCTAGGGAGAAAGCTAGAGGATCTGCGGCAAACAAACATGATATTTCTGTTTGTATAGGTGACATTTTATGCACTTGCCTAACGAAAAGACTTTGCTGTTCTCCAATACCATTTATACTGTGATTTTCTCGGTCCATTGCATACGAATTCCACACCACTTTGTCCGGATATGACAGGATGAAACCGGAAAAATCCGGTATTGTATTGGCTAACTCAATCCCAGATATTGTTACCGCCTCTGTGCGTGTGTATTCCTGATATTATCCACAGACTTTATTGTTTTGAATGTCTTTTATCAGGAAACATTTAATTCTGTGCTGTGAAACACTAATTGTTTCCACATGGAGACTCCAGCTCTACACATTCGTATTTTCTAGGGAGAAAGCTAGAGGAACTGCGGCAAACAAACATGATATTTCTGTTTGTATCGATGACATTTTATGCACTTGCCTAACGAAAAGACTTTGCTGTTCTCAAAAACAATTTTTACTGTGGTTTTCTCGGTCCATTGCATAGGAATTCCACACCAGTTTGTCCAGATATGACTGGATGTATACCGAAATATCCGGTTGTGTTTTGGCTAACTCAATCCGAAATATTGTGAAAGACTCTGTGTTTTCGATTTCTGGGTATTATCGATGGTCTTTATTGTTTTGAATGTTTTTAATCAGGGAACATTTAATTTTGTGCTTGGATACAGTAATTGTTTCCACATGGAAACACCAGCTCTACACATTCGTATTTTCTAGGGAGAAAGCTGGAGGACCTGCGGCAAACAAACATGTTATTTCTGTTTGTATAGATGACATTTTATGCACTTGGCTAATGAAATGAATGCATTTCTCCAAAACCATATTTGCTGTGATTTTCTCAGTCCATTGCATATGAATTCCATACCAGTTTTTCCGGATATGACTTGAAGAAAACAGAAATATCTGGTTGTGTTTTGGCTAACTCAATCCCTGATATTGCTACAGCCTCTGTGTTTGTGTTTCCTGGATATTATACACGGACTTTATTGTTTTGAATGTTTTTTATCGGGGAACATTTAATTTTGAGCTTGGATACAGTAATTGGTTCCACATGGAGACACCAGCTCTGCACATTCATATTTTCTAGGGAGAAAGCTAGAGGAACTGCGGCAAACAAACATGATATTTTTGTTTGTATGGATGACATTTTATGCACTTCCTAATGAAAAGAATTCGCTTTTCTCCAAAACCATTTTTACAGTGATCTTCTCAGCCCATTGCATATGAATTCCACATCAATTTGTCCGGATATGACTGGATGAAACTGGAAATATCCGGTTTTGTTTTGGCTAACTCAATCCCAGATATTGCTACAGACTCTGTGTTTGTGTATTCCTGATATTATCCATGGACTTTATTGTTCTGAATGTTTTCTAACAAGGAACATTTAATTTTGTGCTGGAATCACTAATTGGTTCTACATGGAGACACCAGCTCTACACAATCGCAATTTCTAGGGAGAAAGCTAGAGGAGCTGCGGCAAACAAACATGATATTTCTGTTTGTATCGATGACATTTTATGCACTTGTCTAACAAACAGACTTTGCTCTTCTCCAAAACCATTTGTACTGTTATTTTCTCGGTGCATTGCATACGAATTCCACACCAGTTTGTCCGGATATGGCTGGATGAAACCGGAAATATCCGGTTATATTTTGGCTAACTCAATCCGAAATATTGCTAAAGACTCTGTGTTTGTGTTTTGTGGACATTATCGATGGACTTATTGTTTTGAATGTTTTTTATCGCAAAACATTTTATTTTCTGCTTGGACACAGTAAATGGATCCACATGGAGACACCAGCTCTACACATTCGTATTTTCTAGGGAGAAAGCTAGAGGAACTGTGGAAAACAAACATGATATTTCTGTTTGTATACATGACATTTTATGCACTTGCCTAACGAAAAGACTTTGCTTTTCTACAAAAGCATTTTTAATGTGATTTTCTCGGTCCATTGCATACGAATTCCACACCACTTTGTCCGGATATTACTGGATGAAACCAGAAATATCTTGTTCTGTTTTGGCTAACTCAATCTGAAATATTGCTACAGCCTCTGTGTTTGTGTATTCCTGATATTATCCACGGACTTTATTTTTTTCAATGTTTTTCATCAGGGAACATTTAATTTTGTACCGTTGAAACTATAATTGGTTCCACATGGAGACACCAGCTCTACTCATTCGTATTTTCTAGGGAGAAAGCTGGAGGAACTGCGGCAAACAAACATGATATTTCTGTTTGTATCGATGGCATTTTATGCACTTCCCTAACGAAATGACTTTGCTTTTCTCCAAATCCATTTGTACTGTGATTTTCTCGATCCATTGCATACGAATTCCACACCAGTTTCTCCGGATATGACAGGATAAAAACAGAAATATCCGGTTGTGTTTTGGGTAACTCAATCTGAAATATTGTGAAAGCCTCTGTGTCTGTGTTTTCTGGATATTATCGATGTACTTTATTGTTTGAATGTTTTTATCAGGGAACATTTAATTTTGTACTGTTGAATCACTAATTGGTTCATCATGGGGATACCAGCTCTACACATTCGTATTTTCTAGGGAGAAAGCTAGAGGAACTGTGGCAAACAAACACGATATTTCTGTTTGCATCGAGGACATTTGATGCACTTGCCTAATGAAAAGACTTTGCTTTTCTCCAAAACCATTTTTACTGTGATTTTCTCCATCTATTGCATACGAATTCCACTCCAGTTTACCGGATATGACTGGATGAAACCGGAAATATCCGGTTTTGTTTTGGCTAACTCAATCCCAGATATTGCAACAGCCTCTGTGTTTGTTTTTTCTGGATATTATCAATGGATTTCATTGTTTTGAATGTTTTTTATCACGGAACATTTTATTTTCAGCTTCGATACAGTAAATGGTTGCACATGGAGACACCAGCTCTACATATTTGTATTTTCTAGGGAGAAAGATAGAGGAACTGCGGCAAACAAACATGATATTTCTGTTTGTATCGATGACATTTTATGCACTTGCCTAACCAAAAGACTCTGCTTTTCTCCAAAACCATTCTTACTGTGATTTTCTCGGTCCATTGCATACGAATTCTAAAACACTTTGTCCGGATATGACTGGATGAAAACAGAAATATCCGGTTTTGTTTTGGCTAACTCAATCTGAAATAATTTGAAAGGCTCTGTGTTAGTTTTTTCTGGATATTATCGATGGATTTCATTTTTTTGAATGTTTTTTTATCAGGGAACATTTTATTTTCAGCTTGGATACAGTAAATGGTTGCCCATGGAAACACCAGCTCTACACATTCTTATTTTCTAGGGAGAAAGCTAGAATACCTGCGGAAAACAAACATGATATTTCTGTTTGTATAGATGACATTTTATGCCCTTGCCTAACGAAAACACTTTGCTTTTCTCCTAAACCATTTGTACTGTGATTTTCTCAGTCCATTGCATACGAATTCCACACCATTTGTCCGGATATGACTGGATGAAACCATTAATATCTTGTTCTGTTTTGGCTAACTCAATCTGAAATATTGCTACAGCCTCTGTGTTTGTGTATTGCTGATATTTTCAACGGACTTTATTGTTTTGAATGTTTTTTTATCGAGGAACATTTTATTTTGAGCTTGGATACAGTAATTGGTTCCACATGGAGACACCAGCTCTACATACTAGTATTATCTAGGGAGAAAGCTAGAGGAACTGCGAGATAAAAACATGATATCTCACTTTGTATTGATGACATTTTATGCACTTGCCTAATGAAAAGTCTTTGCTTTTCTCCAAAACCATTTTTACTGTGATTTTCTCTGTCCATTGCATACGAATTCCACACCATTTAGTCCGGATATGGCTGGATGAGACCAGAAATATCCGGTTGTGTTTTGGCTAACTCAATCCGAAATATTGTGAAAGCCTCTGTGTTTGTGTTTTCTGGATATTATCGATGGACTTTATTGTTTTGAATGTTTTTATCAGGGAACATTCAATTTTGTACCGTTGAAATACTAATTGGTTCATCATGGGGACACCAGCTCTACACATTCGTATTTTCTAGGGAGAAAGCTAGAGCAATTGTGGCAAAAAAACATGATATTTCTGTTTGTATAGATGATATTTTATGCACTTTCCTAATGAAACGACTTTGCTTTTCAACAAAACCATTAGTACTGCGATATTCTCGGTCCATTGCATACGAATTCCACAGGAGATTGTCTGGATATGACTGGATGAAACCGGAAATATCCGATTTTGTTTTGGCTAACTCAATCCCAGATATTGCTACAGCCTCTATGTTTGTTTTTTCTGGACATTATCAACGGACTTTATTGTTTTGAATGCTTTTTATCGGGGAACATTATATTTTGAGCTTGGATACAGTAATTGGTTCCACATGGAGACACCAGCTCCAGATATTTCTATTTTCTAGGGAGAAAGCTAGAGGAACTGCGGCAAACAAACATGATATTTCTGTTTGCATCGATGACATTTTATGCACTTGGTTAATGAAAAGACTTTGCTTTTCTCCAAACCATTTGTACTGTGATTTTCTCCGTCCATTGCACACGAATTCCACACCAGTTTGTCCGGATATCACTGCAGGAAACCGGAAATATCCAGTTTTGTTTGGCTAACTCAATCCCAGATATTGCTACATCCTCTGTGTTGTGTATTCCTGATATTATCCACAGACTTTATGGTTTTTAATATTTTTATAAGGGAACATTTAATTTTGTACCATTGAAACACTAATTGTTTCCACATGGAAACACCAGCTCTACACATTCGTAATTTCTTTTTTTATTAAACTTTTATTTCATGAATATAAATTTCCAAAGTACAACTCATGGGTTATAATGGCTTCCCTCTCCCAAAACTTCCCTCCCACCCATAACCCTCCCCTTTCCCACTCCCTCTCCCATTCCAATCACATCATGATTCATTTTCATTTCTTTTTATATACAAAAGATCCTTTTAGTATAAATTAGGTAACGATTTCAACAGTTTGCCCCCATATAGCAACACAAAGTGAAAAAGAAAATACTGTTGGAGTACTAGTTATAGCATTAAATAAGAGTGTACAGCACATTAAAGGCAGAGATCCTACATAATATTTTTTAAATATTAATTAATTTTCTATGCCATCTGCAATTTAACAACAGGTTTTTTTTTTCATTTCCAATTATCTTTATATACAGAAGATTGATTCAGTATATAATTAGTAAAGATCTCATCAGTTTGTACCCATGCAGAAACACAAAGTGTAAAAATACTGTTTCAGTACTAGTTATAGCATCACTGCACATTAGACAACACATTAAGGACAGATCCCACATGGGATGTAAGTACATAGTGACTCCTGTTGCTGCCTTAACAATTTGACACTCTTGTTCATGGCGTCATTAATTACATTGGTAATTTCTACGGAGAAACCTATAGGAATTGCGGCAAACAAACATGATATTTCTGATTGTGTAGATGACATTTTATGCAATTGCCTAACGAAAATACTTGCAATTCTCCAAAACAATTTTTACTGTGATTTTCTCGGTCCATTGCATACGAATACCACACCGCTTTGTCCGGATATGACTGGATGAAACGAGAAATATCTGGTTGTGTTTGGCTAACTGAATCCTAGATATTGCTACAGCCTCTGTGTTTGCGTATTCCTGATATTATCCACGGACTTTATTGTTCTGAATGTTTTTTATCAAGGAACATTTAATTTTGTGCTTGGAAACACTAATTGGTTCCACATGGGGACACCAGCGCTACACATTCGTATTTTCTAGGGAGATAGCGATGGGAACTGCGGCAAACAAACATGATATTTCTGTTTGTATGGATGACATTTTATGCACTTGCCTAACGAAAGGACTTTGCTGTTCTCCAAAACCATTTGTACGTTGATTTTCTCATTCCATTGCATACGAATTCCACACCAGTTTGTCCGGATATAACTGGATGAAACCGGAAATATCCGGGGTTTTTTTTGCTAACTCAATCCCAGATATTGCTGCAGCCTCTATGTTTGTTTTTTCTGGATATTATCCACAGATTTTATTGTTTTGAATGATTTTTATCGGGGAACATTTTATTTTGAGCTTGGATACAGTAATGGTTCCACATGGAGACTCCAGCTCTACATATTCGTATTTTATACGGAGAAAGCTAGAGGAACTGCGGCAAACAAACATGATAGTTCTGTTTGTATCGATGACATTTTATGCACTTGCCTAACAAAAAGACTTTGCTTTTCTCCAAAACCATATTTACAGTGATTTTCTCGGTCCATTGCATATGAATTCCACACCAGTTGTCCGGATATGACTGGATGAAACCAGAAATATCCGGTTGTGTTTTGGCTAGCTCAATCCAAAATACTGTTAAAGCTTCTGTGTTTGTGTTTTCTGGATATTATCGATGGACTTTTTGATTTGAATGTTTTTATCAGGGAACATTTAATTTTGTACTGTAGAAACAATAATTGGTTCATCATGGGGACACCAGCTCTACACATTCGTATTTTCTAGGGAGAAAACTAGAGGAACTGCGCAAACAAACATGATATTTCTGTTTGTATCGATGACATTTTATCTACTTGCCTAATGAAAAGACTTTGCTTTTCTCCAAAACCCTTTGTACTGTGATTTTCTCGGTCTATTGCCTACGAATTCCACACCACTTTGTCCGGATATGACTGGATGAAACCAGAAATATCCGGTTGTGTTTTGGCTAACTGAATCCCTGATATTGCTACAGCCTCGGTGTTTGTGTATTCCTGATATTATCCACAGACTTTATTGTTTTGAATGTCTTTATCAGGGAACATTTAATTTGTCCTGCAGAACACTAATTGTTTCCACATGGACACACCAGCTCTACACATTCGCATTTTCTAGGGAGAAAGCTAGAGGAACTGTTGCAAACAAACCTGATATTTCTGTTTTTATAGAGACATTTTATGCACTTGCCTAAAGAAAATATGTTGCTTTTCTCCAAAGCCATTTTTATTGTGATCATCTCGGTCCATTGCTTACGAATTCCACACCACTTTTCCGGATATGACTGGATGAAACCAGAAATATCCAGTTGTGTTTTGGATAACTCAATCCGAAATATTGTGAAAGCCTCTGTATTTGTGTATTCCTGATAATATCCATGGGCTTTATTATTTTGAATGTTTTTTTATCTGGTAACATTTAATTTTCTGCTTGGAAACATTAATTGGGTCTACATGGAGACACCAGCTCTAAACATTCATATTTTCTAGGGAGAAAGCTAGAGGAACTGCAGCAAACAAACATGATATTTCTGTTTGTCTAGATGACATTTTATGCACTTGCCTAATGAAAAGACTTTGCTTTTCTCCAAAACCATTTTTACTGTGATTTTCTCGGTCCATTGCATACGAATTCCACACCACGTTGTCCGGATGTGACTGGTTGAAAACAGAAATATCAGGTTGTGTTTTGGCTAACTCAATCCCAAATATTGTGAAAGCATATGTGTTTGTGTTTTCCGGATATTATCCATGGACTTTATTGTTTTGAAAATTTTTTCTCGGAACATTTTATTTTCAGCTTGGATACAGTAATTGGTTCCACATGGAGACAACACCTCTACATATTTGTATTTTCTAGGGAGAAAGCTAGAGTAACTGTGGCAAGCAAACATGATATTTCTGTTTGTTGTAAGACCCCCGACAGGTGTCTCACACTTTTACCGACCCCAGAAACACGAATTCCAGTCCAATCGCTGCAAGTGCATAAGGAAGTTTATTACATCTGCGCAGATGAGCCAACTCTTAAGCACAACAACACCCTCTGGTGGAGTGCGAGAAGAGAGGCGCCGATCATCAACTGCACAGCGTATTTAAGATTGAAAACCACAACATTAGCATATCTCCACATCATTGCCAAGAATCACAAGATAAACCACAGCATGACGAATACAAGGGTTTTTCCAGAGTGAGGGGACAAAAACCTTGAGCAAGCATAAACATGGGGTCATCATAACCAAAAACTTAACATAGCTCCTAAAATAATTGTCACATGCTCCATTATCTCATAAAAGCATTAGCACAATCATCACATGTTACAAGGTCAGCTAAAGTCTAGTTATTTTAAACAAAATGCATTTTGCAAGCCAAAGCATTTTGTACAAAAGCAGAACAATATGCAGTTAGCTCACAAGCAACTCCAATTTAACCCCATCCTGCCTCAATTTCACATTCCCCCCTTTTCTTTTTGGTCAAATTTTAATCTTAAAATTTTAGGAATTACTTTTTAAATTTTGTAAAGGCCTAAAATAAAAAAAAGGAAGCAGGGTGTTTAAAATATCAGTTGCATACCCCGAGGAGCAGGCCCTATCTTACTAAGGGTCCTGCAATGGCTAAGATTTTCTTCGAAAGAAATTAAAAATCCCACATTGGTAACAATTAGAATTAAGAGGTAATTAAGTATACGCTTCCGCCCGGTCCTTTGTTTTATAGGGGAGTCTGATCATAAAACAGGCCGGAGATGTCCCAGGTGTCTTTTTTTTTTTACAACCAATTAACAAACATTGGGGTGCAAGGAGGGCCACCATATCCCAGAAGGGGCCACGCGGGCCACACAACCTCAGCGGTACCAGATATTACCTCCCACGTGATCTTCATTGGGATATGTGGGCTGCCCATCACCGGGGTAAAACAAAATAAAAGTATTGCAAGCACATCTCTGTGTCTTACAGCCAATCTTATGAGCACAGAAGCAAGTCCGCAGGGTAGGGGAAGTATGCCCCGCCCCGCAAAATAAAGAAGTTACAAAAAGGCATCAAAATTCAAAAACAAAAAATACAACAGAGACAAAAACAGAAAACACATCCCTAAAGAAGTCATACAAATTTGGGTTAATACCTGGTGCCTGTCCAGCTGAATTGACCCAAATACTTTTCATGACTTTCACACACCCTCTTCGACTTACTTTAAACATTTTACCACTTCCATTTCAGTCTAGAGTAAACTAGCCATCTGGATCATTTTTACAAACCATGTCCTTTCCTTATATAAAAAGCTCTTTTTTTCTCTTTAGCCCTTCTCACCAACAATACTCTTTTCTTTTATGTCCTTTATTTTTAAACTTTGGCACTGCTGGGTCAGGACCAAGGCGTGGGTGATAAACAATTTTACTTTTATTACTAAGGGTCAGCAATATTTCTTTTTTAGCAATGACAATATCACACAAATTTGTTTGGTAACTTCCAGAAAAATCTTTTAACCAGAATTATGTATAAAGCAGAGCCTCTTTCACTTCTTGCTGGATGGAAAAGGTGACGTTCTGCAGCACTCTGGACGTCTTGCTCAATCCCAGTCCAGGCTGCGGCATCTTCAGGATATACAGCAAATAGTCCTAAGCCAGCATATGCACATAGGCAAACTCGCAGTCACTCATCTTCTGCTGCTCGGAGAGCAGAGCCAGGGACTGCTTCTTCAGAAAGTCTTTAAAGCCCTAAAAGGCAAACATCTAAGCAGAGCCTGGCAAATAGGGAAGTTGCAAAAGTGTAGCAGCATATAAAAGATATGTAGCATTATAAAAATGTGTAGCAGCAATTTGACCCAGTCTCCAGTGCCAGTCTCCACCATTAATCATACGTTTTACCTAACTATATCCCTAGTACCTTGGCCACCGCTACCACCATCTGACTTACCCTATAAACACAATGTAACTTTCTATTTCCAACACCTGTGCCACCATCTGACTTACCCTGGAGACTAAAGCCGGCCCAGTGTCTGACCCCAGTACCTTTGGTAGTCCAAATCAGGGAAACATAGGTGCAAGTCTTCTTCCTGGTTGATAAAGCCTCTGTCCATTGTAAGTTTCCCCGTGGGTAGTGGCGAGAGCGTACCTGCTGTTCTCGTGCATTGCCACCCGCTCCTTTTTCTTAGCTGCACGGAGTGCATGGTCCATAGCGATCAGCCCTGCCTGCCGAGCAGAGTCCTCGGGGGGTTGAAGGTGGAAACCCAGACGTGTCCCAATGAGGGAGGGGCCGAGGGGCCGCTGTCGCCCAGTCTCACCACTCCGCTGCTGTCATCTTTTCTCTTGTCGTCTTGCAGGGGTCAGTTCAGTCTCGTGTGGCAGTCGTACACCACTTGACTCTCGTTGTTAGTCGGACCTTAGGCAGACTTGTCCTTTTGGGCACTTTTCTGTGCTTTTGCCAGTCTCTCGGGGTCCCTGCCTATTCTGATTCTCCCTTACTTCTGCTTTCTTTTAACTGTGGTGGCCAGGATCCTAGTTAGTTCCTTTTTCTTAGCCCATTTTAAACTTCCCCTTTTTTAACTAAAAAACTTTAACCCCTTCAGCTAAACTCCTCAGGGGAGTCTGGCAGTAGAGACTGAGTCTTTTACAAAGTTCCATTCAAATGTAGTAAAATTAATGTTAGTAAAACAGGCCCTGCAAGTCCTGTCAGGGCTTGTTTTCCCAGTTATATGGAGGAGGAGGACGGCCAGTTAGAACGGGCCAGGGGTCCTCCCTCCTCTGCTTCATCCTCCTCTGTTTTATCGGATTTTTCCTTCTCCACTTCTCTTCTGGTTTCCAAAAAGGGCACCAATGTCAGGAGCATAAAAAAAACAGTACCATTTCAATAAACAGACATGTTGAGGCGCACACAGTCCAATTAACAAATGAGCTAACATGTTGCATTAACCATTTAATTATTACATTTTTGTAGGTTTGTACAATCTTAACTATTTGTTTCCCTTTTGGCTAGACCTCCCGTTTGATCCACATTTGAACTAGCAATACATTTGAACTAGCAACGCCTGGTTGTTTAGCGTTAGCTGAACGGAGACTTTATCGGTCCCTCTTTAAAGGATCTGGCTTCTGAGCCAGAGACTGGAGCAGCTAGAAAGAAACATGTTTATAGCTGAAGTTTAGCATCATTTTACATCTTGGCACCACTTTTAATTTAAACAGCCGATTGGTTATTATCTCTGCAAGATGAGAGATCTCTTTTTGACATCTCCAGGGGCCCTCTGGGGGTGTCAAAAGTTCGGATAATTTAGAACTTGGATTTTTAAAAAGTCTGTTAAAGGTGCCAAGAGAACTTAGAGTATCTGGTCAAAATAGAATTTCTTAACATCCTGAAATGATAGCCATTTATTAGTTAGGGTGATTTTTACACTTTTAAACCAGATTTGACCATAATACTTAACAATGCTTTTTATTAATTTAAACTTAACAGAAACAGTAGAGTACACAATAGATCACTTTGGTAAAACATGAATTTTATGTCTGTTGTTGAATAAACCAGAAATAAAAACCTTGAACATAAGGGTTTACATAATTTAGAACTACTTAACAGAGTCAAAAAGAGCTTATAGGACCTAACTCTAAAAATGGCAAAGTAACTGATTCAGCAGACACTGTTAAAATAGACATTACAATTTTTGCAAAAACAGATTTTAAAACTTAGACCATTTTTAGGTATTTTGTTGTAACAGAAGATCAGACTTTAACTTTAGGTCAATGTAATTTTGGCATTAGCACTTAACTTAAAGAAAGCTCTGTAAACAATTTTAAAGTTGTAAACCTTTTAAAACTTTTTATGACTTGCTCACATTTTCTGAAACTTTATACCTGTAGTTACTTTTACATAGTCTTGAATTGTTATGTATAGACAATCTATAAAAATACATGTTAACAAACTCAAACAGTCTCTCCTATTGAATTTAAGATGTGAAAAGTACAATACATTTTTTTTTTACATTTTGCTTAGCATTGATGCCTAGATGGCTTAAGACACTGAGTTCTGAATTAAAAGTCAAAATTACATTTCCATGCTTTTAAGTAACATAAGAATAACTCCTCCTGGACAGCAAACATGGACATAACCTTGAAAAGATCTTTATCGTTAAGAGAAACATGTCTAAAGCATTTTAATATATTTTACTTTAACAAATTTTAGAGTCTCATCCTTTGAGAGTTCCAGGGATCCGACTGGAAGCCCAAAGTTGGAAGACTCAGTTTAGAATTTAAGCTGTCAGAGTCAAGCGGTTTGGCCAACAATTAGTACACTTCTGATCAGTTGGGTAATCACTCAAACACTGAAAACAGATAAACAACATAAACAACTTTGCGTTGCAGTTTTCCCAATTAAGATTCATAAAGTAAGACTCAAAGGTGTAGTTAATTCCTGTCCCATATTGAAGGGGAAAGGCAGATAAGGAAAGTATATTAAAACACAAATAACAATTACAAAACTCACAAAAACACTGCACACAACAATGGAACAAGACCTGCGCGCCCTAATAAAACAAGACCTGCGCGCAACAAAACAGAAACCAAAACTACCGATGGGAGTGGCTGCTGCCACCAGCCCTTCTCCCGGGGAAAAAACCTTTCCCTAACCAGAACTCCCGATGGGAGCGAAGCAGCTGCCACCCGCCAGGCTCCCCAGAATACCGCCAATGGAGCGTCCTCCAAGGCCTGAGCCAGGGGTCTTGACACGTCTGTCCTGCCTACTACTGGCTCTTTTCAGATACAGGTCCTGTACAGGCACAATCTCAGTAAAACATGAACCTCCGGTACGTCAAGCGCCCCGGGAAAAAATAAAAAAATCAACAAAACACACAAAAACACTTAAAACAGCAAAAACTTACCTCCGATTGGAAAATGGAGTGTGGGTCTGGGGTCTCGAATCCTGGACGAGCCCCCAGGAATGTAAGACCCCCGACAGGTGTCTCACACTTTTACCGACCCCAGAAACACGAATTCCAGTCCAATCGCTGCAAGTGCATGAGGAAGTTTATTACATCTGCGCAGATGGGCCAACTCTTAAGCACAACAACACCCTCTGGTGGAGTGCGAGAAGAGAGGCGCCGATCATCAACTGCACAGCGTATTTAAGATTGAAAACCACAACATTAGCATATCTCCACATCATTGCCAAGAATCACAAGATAAACCACAGCATGACGAATACAAGGGTTTTTCCAGAGTGAGGGGACAAAAACCTTGAGCAAGCATAAACATGGGGTCATCATAACCAAAAACTTAACATAGCTCCTAAAATAATTGTCACATGCTCCATTATCTCATAAAAGCATTAGCACAATCATCACATGTTACAAGGTCAGCTAAAGTCTAGTTATTTTAAACAAAATGCATTTTGCAAGCCAAAGCATTTTGTACAAAAGCAGAACAATATGCAGTTAGCTCACAAGCAACTCCAATTTAACCCCATCCTGCCTCAATTTCACATTGTGTAGATGACATTTGATGCACTCGCCTAACGAAAAGACTTTGCTTTCCTCCAAAACCATTTTTACTGCGATTTTCTCGGTCCATTGCATACGAATTCCACAGGAGTTTTTCCGGATATGACTGGATGAAACCAGAAATATCTGGTCGTGTTTTGGCTAACTCAATCCCAGATATCGCTACAGCCTCTGTGTTTGTGTATCCCTGATATTATTCACGGACTTTATTTTTTTTAATTTTTATTTTTTTTTTTAGGGAACATTTAATTTTGTACTTGGAAACACTAATTGGTTCCACATGGAGACACCAGCTCTACACATTCCTATTTTCCAGGGAGAAAGGTAGAAGAACTGCGGCAAACAAGCATGATATTTCTGTTTTTCTAGATGACATTTTATGCACTTGCCTAACGAAATGACTTTGCTTTTCTCCAAAACCATTTTTCTTGTGATTCTCTGGGTCGACTGCATATGAATTCCACACCACTTTGTCCGGATATGACTGGATGAAACCAGAAATATCCGGTTGTGTTTTGGCTAACTCAATTCCAGATATTGCTACAGCCTCCGTGTTTATGTTTTCTGGATATTATCGATGGACTTTTGTAGTGGAATGAGAATGCCATGCCAAGGTAGCCACTGGCAAGCGAGCGTCAGTTAGTCAGGAATGGCTTTGAAACTGCCTGGCGACAGGCTGTGATTGGATGGCTCTGGAAACTGCCTGGCAACAGGCTGTGATTGGATGGATTTGAAACTGCCTGGCGACAGGCTGTGATTGGATGGCTGTGGAAACTGCCTGGCAACAGGCTGTGATTGGTTGGGGTATGGACCGCCCCTTGACCAGATTGGTTGGTCTTGGCTATATAAGCTGTTGTACCAACTGTAATAAATGAGTCTGCAGGCTGCTTGCCTCAAGCCTGCTCTCACCGGACTCCCGGGGTCTGTGTATTGACTCCACGCCTCTTGCCCCCACCACGCTGCTCTTCTCAGAAACAAACCCACTGCTACATTGTGGAGAAATCAACAACAACATCTGGCGCGCCAACGTGACTGAGAAAGAAACAGTGTGTCGGACTCGGCGAGGTCCCCCCTGGATTTCGGCAAGTAGGCCCCTCGGTGTTTGGTGTGCTGTTTGGTTCTGTGAGGGTGAGCACAGAACCCCCTCCTACACCCCTTTCCTTGTCCTTGTCCTCGGTCTAAGTGACCCCAGGTTAGCACACTCCACCCTGAAGCGTACATCGCTTCTCGGCTCCTCCTTTTACTTTCGGTTCGCCTGGCGAATTCACATAAGGGACTGATCATCCCAGAATTCGGAACCAAGTCATCTTCCCTCACTTGAGAGAGGTGATGCTCCGGAGACACCGTGTGGGCATACAGCCTTGACCTAACGAATCAAGGAAGTCCCCCACTAAGCACAGGACATACGTACGATCTGATACACCACTATCTGTTTGTCTAGCATAGGGAAACCTCCTATAAAATGCCATCCACAGTTGAGGTGCTAGGAATTTGCTTTGTTATGGTAGCAGTGCTATACGTGTCTTTCCTCTGGCTAGAGTTGGCGTACCGTGCCGCTCTTAAGCGCTCAGACATGGGAAAGATACCCCCCTCTCAGAATCCTGTGCAGATTATCAAAGATAGTGATTCTGTGAGTGATAGGAGCCTGACACTCCAGGTCCCTGTCTCACAGACAACGGTTGCTGACTTAGGGAGAGAGAACTCCAACAGTGAAAAAAACAACGTAGCAAACAAGGTAGCAATGCCTAGTCAGCCACCCCCCACATACCCGTGGGATGAACTAAGAGGACCTCTACACAATAACTCATGCGAGGTCATCCCATCCGCACCCAGTGAGGATCCCCACATTTATGGCAGTCCTCGGGCACCCCAAGCTCTCAGGACAGCTGCTAGATCCCATGCCATCAGCATGTTTGCTGCTAATGTCAAAGTGTACGCAAAATTCAGGCCCTGGATTTCAACGCCTGTAAAAAGGCTTCTATTAACCAAGGGTCGAGGATATGCTTGTGTCTTTCCAGAGAATGCGGAACAGCCCATTTGGGTACCAGCCAGAAACATCAAGCCTGCAACTGACAGCCAACCAGAACCAGCTGAACAAGACCAAGACTCCGCCTTGTTAGCAGACGCACCTGCCCTATCATCCTACCCTGAGAAACTGCCAAAAGCCATATCTGTTACTGTTGTGTACCCCACTAGCTCTGGTCAGCCACTCAAATGGCCCACAGCCCGAGTGTGGTCATGCCATTCCTGATAACCATTATTCCTCATTCCTACCCCTATCTGAGCAAGCAATCCTGTGGTCTCTCGATTTGAGCGCTGGTTAGTCAATGACGGGTAAGATCCCCTGGGGGACAACCTAAGACAGGCACAGCTGCGTACGGAGACCACATAGAAATGGGGTCAACAATGGTATGGCCAAGAATCATGCCTCCCGTTGCTCAAAAATAAACGAAAAGGGGGAAATGTAGTGGAATGAGAAGGCCATGCCAAGGTAGCCACTGGCAAGCGAGCGTCAGTTAGTCAGGAATGGCTTTGAAACTGCCTGGCGACAGGCTGTGATTGGATGGCTCTGGAAACTGCCTGGCAGCAGGCTGTGATTGGATGGATTTGAAACTGCCAGGCGACAGGCTATGATTGGATGGCTGTGGAAACTGCCTGGCAACAGGCTGTGATTGGTTGGGGTATGGACCGCCCCTTGACCAGATTGGTTGGTCTTGGCTATATAAGCTGTTGTACCAACTGTAATAAACGAGTCTGCAGGCTGCTCGCCTCAAGCCTGCTCTCACCGGACTCCCGGGATCTGTGTGTTGACTCCGCGCCTCTTGCCCCCACCACGCTGCTCTTCTCAGAAACGAAAACACTGCTACATTGTGGAGAAATCAACTGCAACAGACTTTAGTGTTTTGAATGTTTTTATCAGGGAACATTTAATTTTGTACCGTAGAAACACTAATTGGTTCATCATGGGGACACCAGCTCTACACATTCGTATTTTCTAGGGAGAAAGCTAGAGGGACTGCGGTAAACAAACATGATATTTCTGTTTGTATAGAACATTTTATGCACTTGCCTAACGAAAAGACTTTGCTTTTCTCCAAAACCATTTTTACTGTGATTTTCTCGGTCCATTGCATAAGAATTCCACACCAGTTTGTCCGTATATGACTGCATGAAGCCAGAAATATCCAGTTGTGTTTTGCCTAACCCAATCCAAAATACTGTGAAAGTTTCTGTGTTTGTATATTCTGGATATTTTCAATGGACTTTATTGTTTTTAATGTTTTTATCAGGAAACATTTAATTTTGTACCGTTGAAACACTAATTGGTTCCACATGGGGACACCAGCGCTACACATTCATATTTTCTAGTGAGAAAACTAGAGGAACTGCGACAGACAAACATGATATTTCTGTTTGTATCGAAGAGATTTTATGCACTTGCCTGACATAAAGACTTTTTTTTTCTCCAAAACCATATTTACAGTGATTTTCTCTGTCCATTGCATACGAATTCCACACCATTTTGTCGGGATATGACTGGATGAACCCTGAAATATCCGGTTTTGTTTTGGCTAACTCAATCCCAGATATTGCTACAGCCTCTGTGTTTTTGTTTTCTGGTTATTATCAACGGATTTTATTGTTCTGAATGTTTTTTATCAGGGAACATTTAATTTTGTACCATTGTAACACTGATTGTTTCCACATGGAGACACCAGTTCTACACATTCGTAATTTCTTTTTTTATTAAGGTTTTATTTCATGAATATAAATTTCCAAAGTACAGCTCATGGGTTACAATGGGTTCCCTCTCCCAAAACTTCCCTCCCACCCACAACCCTCCCCTTTCCCACTCCCTCTCCCCTTCCAATCACATCATGATTCATTTTCAATTCTCTTTATATACAAAAGATGATTTTAGTATAAATTAGCTAACAATTTCAACAGTTTGCCCCCATATAGCAACACAAAGTGAAAAAAAAATACTGTTGGAGTACTAGTTATAGCATTAAATAAGACTGTACCGCACATTAAAGGCAGAGATCCTACATAATTTTTTTTAAATATTAATTAATTTTCTATGCCATCTGCAATTTAAAACCAGTTTTTTTTCATTTCCAATTATCTTTATATACAGAAGATTGATTCAGTATATAATTAGTAAAGATCTCATCAATTTGTACCCATGCAGAAACACAAAGTGCAAAAATACTGTTTCAGTACTAGTTATAGCATCACTGCACATTAGACAACCCATTAAGGACAGATCCCACATGGGATGTAAGTACACAGTGACTCCTGTTGCTGACATAACAAATTGACACTCTTGTTCATGGCGTCAGTAATTACATTCGTAATTTCTATGGAGAAACCTATAGGTATTGCCACAAACAAACATGATATTTCAGTTTGTATAGATGACATTTTATGCACTTGCCTAACGAAAAGACTTTGCTTTTCTCCAAAACCATTTGTACTGTGATTTTCTCGGTCCATTGCATACGAATTCCAAACCACTTTGTCCGGATATGACTGGATGAAACCAGAAATATCTGGTTGTGTTTTGGCTAACTCAATCCGAAATATTGCTACAGCCTATGAGTTTGTGTATTCCTGATATTATCCACGGACTTTATTTTTTTGAATGTTTTTTTTTAAGGAACATTTAATTTTGTGCTTGGAAACACTCATTTGTTCCACATGGAGACACCGGCTCTAAATATTCGTATTTTCTAGGGAGAAAGCTAGAGGAACTGTGGCAAACAAACATGATATTTCTGTTTGTATAGATGACATTTTATGCACTTGCCTAATGAAAAGACTTTGCTTTTCTCCAAAACCATTTTTACTGTGAATATCTCAGTACATTGCTTATGAATTCCACACCAGTTTACCGGTTATGACTGGATGAAACCATAAATATCTGGTTGTCTTTTGGCTAACTCAATCCGAAATATTGCTACAGCCACTGTGTTTGTGTTTTCTGGATATTATCAATGGGCTTATTGTTTTGATAGTTTTTATCAGGGAACATTTAATTTTGTAGCACTGAAACACTAATTGGTTCCAAATGGGTTCTAGCCCTACACATTCATATTTGCTAAGGAAAAAGCTAGAGGAACTGCGGCAAACAAACATGATATTTCTGTTTGTATAGATGACATTTTATGCACTTGCCTAACGAAAAGACTTTGCTTTTCTCCAAAACCATTTGTACTGTGATTTTCTCGGTCCATTGCATACGAATTCCACACCACTTTGTCCGGATATGACTGGATGAAACCAGAAATATCTGGTTGTGTTTTGGCTAACTCAATCCGAAATATTGCTACAGCCACTATTTTTGTTTTTTGTGGATATTATCCTCAGACTTTACTTTTGTCAATGCTTTTTATCGGTGAACATTTTATTTTGAGCTTGGATACACTAATTGGATCCACATGGAGACACCAGCTCTGTACATGTTTATTTTCTAGGGAGAAAGCTAGAGGAACTGCGACAAATAAACTTGATATTTCTGTAAGTCTAGATGACATTTTATGCACTTGGCTAACGAAAAGACTTTGCTATTCTCCAAAACCATTTGTACTGAGATTTTCTCGGTCAATTGCATATGAATTCCACACCAGTTTGTCCAGATATGACTGGAAGAAAACAGAAATATCCGGTTGTGTTTTACTAACTCAATCAGAAATATTGTGAAAGCCTCTATATTTGTGTTTTCCGCATATTATCCACGGACTTTATAGTTTTGAATTTTTTTTTTTCAGGGAACATTTAATTTTGTGCTAGGAAACACTAATTGGTCCCACATGGAGACACCAGCTCTACACATTTGTATTTTCTAGGGAGAAAGCTAGAGGAACTGCGGCAAACAAACATGATATTTCTGTTTCTATAGATGACATTTTATGCCCTTGCCTAAGGAAAAGACTTTGCTTTTCTCCAAAACCATTTTTGCTGTGATTTTCTCGGACCATTGCATAAGAATTCCACACCAGTTTGTCCGGATATCACTGCATGAAAGCAGAAATATCCAGTTGTGTTTTGGCTAACTCAATCCCAGATATTGCTACAGCCTCTGTGTTTGTGTATTCCTGATATTATCCACAGACTTTATTGTTTTGAATGTTTTTATCTGGGAACATTTAATTTTGTGCTTGGAAACACTAATTGGTTCCACATGGAGACACCAGCTCTACACACTCGTTTTTTCTAGGGAGAAAGATAGAGGACCTCTGGCAAACAAACATGGTATTTCTGTTTGTATCGATGCCATTTTATGCACTTGCCTAACAAAAAGACTTTGGTTTTCTCCAAAACCATTTTTCCTGTGATTTTCTCAGTCTATTGCATACGAATTCCACACCACTTTGTCCAGATATGACTGGGTGAAACCTGAAATTTCAGGTTGTGTTTCGTCTAACTCAGTCAGAAATATTGCTATAGCCTCTGTGTTGTGTATTCCTGATATTATCCACAGACTTCATTTTTTTGAATTTTTTTTTATCAGGGAACATTTAATTTTGTGCTTGGAAACACTAATTGGTTCCACATGGAGACACCAGCTCTACACATTCGTATTTTCTAGGGAGAAAGCTAGAGAACTGTGGCAAACAAACATGATATTTCTGTTTGTCTAGATGACATTTTATGCACTTGCCTAATGAAAAGACTTTGCTTTTCTCCAAAACCATTTGTACTGTGATTTGCTCGGTCCATTGCATACGAATTCCACACCAGTTTGTCCGGATATGACTGCATGATTCCAGAAATATCTGGTTGTGTTTTGGCTAACTCATCCGAAATATTGTGAAAGCATCTGTGTTTCTATATTCCTGATATTATCCACGGACTTTATTGTTTTGAATGATTTTTATCAGGGAACATTTTATTTTGTGATGCGAAACACTAATTGTTTCCACATGGAGACACCAGTTCTACACATTCCTATTTTCTAGGGAGAAATCTAGAGGAACTGCAGCAAACAAACATGATATTTCTGTTGGTATAGATGACATTGCATGCATTTGCCTAATGAAAAGACTTTGCTTTTCTACAAAACCATTTGTACTGTGATTTTCTCCATCCATTGCATACGAATTTCACACCAGTTTGTCCGGATATGAATGGATGATTCCAGAAATATCTGGTTGTGTTTTGGCTAACTCAATCCGAAATACTGTGAAAGCCTCTGTGTTTGTGTTTTCTGGATATTATCTATGGACTTTATTGTTTTGAACCTTTTTATCAGGGAACATTTAATTTTGTACCGTTGAAAAGCTAATTGCTTCATCATGGGGACACCAGCTCTAAACATTCGTATTTTCTAGGGAGAAAGCTAGAGGAACTGCGCCAAACAAACATGATATTTCTGTTTGTATAGATGACATGTTATGCACTTGCCTAACGAAAAGACTTTGCTTTTCTCCAAAACTATTTTTCCTGTAATTTTCTTGGTCCATTGCATACGAATTCCACACCAGTTTGTCCGGATATTACTGGATGAAACCAGAAATATCTGGTTTTGTTTTGGCTAACTCAATACCAAATATTGCTACAGCCTATGTGTTTTTGTATTCCTGATATTATGCATGGACTTTATATTTTTCAATGTTTTTTTTTCAAGGAACATTTAATTTTGTGCTTGGAGACACTCATTGGTTCCACATGGAGACACCAGCTCTACACATTCGTATTTTCTAGGGAGAAAGCTAGAGGAACTGCCGCAAATAAACATGATATTTCTGTTTGTATAGATGAAATTTTATGCACTTGCCTAACGAAAAGACTTTGCTTTCTACAAAACCACTTGTACTGTGATTTTCTCAGTCCATTGCATACGAATTCCACACCAGTTTGTCCGGATATGACTGGATGAAACCAGAGATATCCTGTTGTGTTTTCGCTAACTCTATCCGAATTATTGTGAAAGCCTCTGTGTTTGTGTTTTCAGGATATTATCGATGTACTTTATTGTTTTGAAAGTTTTTTTTTAGGGAACATTTAATTATGTACCGTTGAAACACGAATTGGATCATCATGGAGACACCAGCTCTACATATTCGTATTTTCCAAGGAGAAAGCTACAGGTACTGTGGCAAACAAAGATGATATTTCTGTTTGTATAGTTGACATTTTATGCACTTGCCTAATGAAAATACTTTGCTTTTCTCCAAAACCATTTTTCCTGTGATTTCCTCGGTCCATTGCATTCAAATTCCACACCATTTTGTCCGGATATGACTGGTTGAAACCAGAAATATCCGGTTGTGTTTTGGCTAACTCTACCCGAAATATTGTGAAAGCATCTGTGTTTGTGTATTCCTGATATTATGCATGGACTTTATATTTTTCAATGTTTTTTTTTTCAGGTAACATTTACTTTTGTGCTTCGAAACACTAATTGGTTCCACATGGGGACACCAGCTCTACACATTCGTATTTTCCAGGGAGAAACGTAGAGATACTGCGGCAAACAAAAAGGATATTTCTTTTTGTATAGAGGGCATTTTATGCACTTGCCTAACAAAAAGACTTTGATTTTCTCCAAAACCATTTTTACTGTGATTTTTCTCTGTCCATTGCATACGAATTCCAAACCAGTTTGTCCGGATATGACTGGATGAAACCAGAAATATCCAGTTTTGTTTTGGCTAACTCAATCCCAGATATTGCTACATCCATTGTGTTTGTGTATTCCTGATATTATCCACAGGCTTTATTGTTTACAATGTTTTTTCTCAGGGAACATTTAATTTTGTGCTTGGAAACACTAACTGGTTCATCATGGGGACACCAGCTCTACACATTCGTATTTTCTAGGGAGAAAACTAGTGGAACTGCGGCAAACAAACATGATATTTCTGTTTGTATAGATGACATTTTATGCGATTGCCTAATGAAAAGACTTTGCTTTCCTCCAAAACCATTTTTACTGTGATTTTCTCGGTCCATTGCATACGAATTCCACACCAGTTTGTCCGGATATGACTGTATGAAACCGGAAATATCCGGTTTTATTTATGCTAACTCAATCCCAGATATTGCTACAGCCTCTGTGTTTGTTTCTTCTGGATATTATCAATGGACTTTAGTGTTTTGAATGTTTTTTATCAGGGAGCATTTAATTTTGTACCGTAGAAACACTAAATGGTTCCACATGGGGACACCAGCTCCACACATTCGTATTTTCTAGGGAGAAAGCTAGAGGAACTGCGGCAAACAAATATGATATTTTTGTTTGTATAGATGACATTTTATGCACTTGCCTAACAAAAAGACTTTGCTTTTCTCCAAAACAATTTTTACTGTGATTTTTTTGGTCCATTGCATTCGAATTCCACACCAGTTTGTCCGGATATGACTGGATGAACCCTGAAATATCCGGTTTTGTTTTGGCTAACTCAATCCCAGATATTGCTACAGCCTCTGTGTTTTTGTTTTCTGGATATTATCAACGGATTTTATTGTTCTGAATGTTTTTTATCAGGGAACATTTAATTTTGTACCATTGTAACACTGATTGTTTCCACATGGAGACACCAGTTCTACACATTCGTAATTTCTTTTTTTTATTAAGGTTTTATTTCATGAATATAAATTTCCAAAGTACAGCTCATGGGTTACAATGGGTTCCCTCTCCCAAAACTTCCCTCCCACCCACAACCCTCCCCTTTCCCACTCCCTCTGCCCTTCCAATCACATCATGATTCATTTTCAATTCTCTTTATATACAAAAGATGATTTTAGTATAAATTAGGTAACAATTTCAACAGTTTGCCCCCATATAGCAACACAAAGTGAAAAAAAATACTTTTGGAGTACTAGTTATAGCATTAAATAAGACTGTACAGCACATTAAAGGCAGAGATCCTACATAATATTTTTTTTAAATATTAATTAATTTTCTATGCCATCTGCAATTTAAAACCAGTTTTTTTTTTCATTTCCAATTATCTTTATATACAGAAGATTGATTCAGTATATAATTAGTAAAGATCTCATCAGTTTGTACCCATGTAGAAACACAAAGTGTAAAAATACTGTTTCAGTACTAGTTATAGCATCACTGCACATTAGACAACACATTAAGGACAGATCCCACATGGGATGTAAGTACACAGTGACTCCTGTTGCTGACATAACAATTTGACACTCTTGTTCATGGCGTCAGTAATTACATTCGTAATTTCTATGGAGAAACCTATAGGTATTGCTGCAAACAAACATGATATTTCAGTTTGTATAGATAACATTTTATGCACTTGCCTAACGAAAATACTTTCTTTTCTCCAAAACCATTTGTACTGTGATTTCCTCGGTCCATTGCATATGATTTTCACACCACTTTGTCCGGATATGACTGGATGAAACGAGAAATATCTGGTTGTGTTTTGGCTAACTCAATCCCAGAAATTGCTACAGCCTCTGTGTTTGTGTATTCCTGATATTATCCACAGACTGTATTGTTTTGAATATCTTTTATCAGGGAACATTTAATTTTTTGCTTGGAAACACTAATTGTTTACACATGGAGACACCAGATCTACACATTCGTATTTTCTAGGGAGAAAGCTAGAGGAGCTGTGGAAAACCAATATGATATTTCTGTTTGTATAGATGACATTTTATGCACTTGCCTAACAAAAAGACTTTGCTTTTCTCCAAAACCATTTTTACTGTGATTTTCTCGGTCCATTGCATATGACTTCCACACCAGTTTGTCCGGATATGACTGGATGAAACGGGAAATATCCGGGTTTCCTTTGGCTAACTCAATCCCAGATATTGCTACAGCCTCTGTGTTTGTGTATTCCTGATATTATCCATGGACTTTATTGTTTTGAAATTTTTTTTTCAGGGAACATTTAATTTTGTACCGTTGAAACACTAATTGGTTCATCATGGAGACACCAGCTCTACACATTCGTATTTTCCAGGGAGAAACCTAGATGTACTGCGGCAAACAAACAGGATATTTCTGTTTGTACAGATGACATTTTATGCACTTGCCTAACGAAAAGACTTTGCTTTTCTCCAAAACCATTTTTACTGTGATTTTCTTGGTCCATTGCATACGAATTCCACACCACTTTGTCAGGATATGACTGCATGAAAGCAGAAATATCCGGTTTTGTTTTGGCTAACTCAATCCCAGATATTGCTACAGCCTCTGTGTTTGTGTTTTCTGGATATTATCGATGGACTTTAGTGTTTTGAAAGTTTTTTATCTGGGAACATTTAATTTTGTACTGTAGAAACACTAATTGGTTCATCACGGGGACACTAGCTCCACACATTCGTATTTTCTAAGGTAGAAAACTAGATGAACTGCGGCAAACAAACATGATATTTCTGTTTGTATACATGACATTCTATGCACTTGCCTGACGAAAAGACTTTGCTTTTCTCCAAAACCATTTATACTGTGATTTTCTCGGTCCATTGCATACGAATTCCACACCACTTTATCCAGATATGACTGGATGAAATGGAAATATCCGGTTTTGTTTTGGCTAACTCAATCCCAGATACTGCTACAGCCTCTGTGTTTGTGTTTTCTAGATATTATCGATGGACTTTAGTGTTTTGAAAGTTTTTTATCAGGGAATATTTAATTTTGTACCATTGAAACACTAATTGGTTCCACATGGGGACACCAGCTCTACACATTCATATTTTCTAGGGAGAAAGCTAGAGGTACTGTGGCAAGCAAACATGATATTTGTGTTTGTGTAGAGGACGATATATGCACGTGCCTAACGAAATGACTTTGCTTTTCTCCAAAACCATTTTTACTGTGATTTTCTCCATCCATTGCATGTGAATTCCATACCAGTTTGTCCGGATATGACTGAATGAAACCCGATATATCCGGTTTTGTTTTGGCTAACTCAATCCCAGATATTGCTGCTGCCTCTGTGTTTATTTTTTCTGGATATTATAAATGGACTTTATTGTTTGGAATGTCTTTTATCAGGGAACATTTTATTTTGAGCTTTGGTACAGTAATTGATTACACATGTAGACACCAGCTCTACTGAAAGAATTAGGCAGGTTAGGTTTAAGATGGAGTTGCTTGAGCTAACTGCATATTGTTCTGCTTCTGTGCAATTTGGCTGGGCTTGCAATAATTTTTGCAAGAAATAAAAATGCTTTCATAAGATAGCTAAACTTTAGCTGAACTTGCAGTATGTAACCATTTTTGTAACTGTTTTCAGGAACTATAAAAACCAAAGTTAACAGAAAATGTACCCAACTTATATCCTGTTACAACACTACAAGTTATTACACACTACATTGACCCCTGCCCTTATTTGCTCAAGCTAAAAATGAAAACCACAAGGCATGTACAGCATGTAACTTCTTCCCTTTTACCCTGGAAACCCTCTTTTACCCTGTAATCCTTTAGGTTACCAAATGAAATTGTAATACTGTGGAAATATGCTAATGTTGTGGTTTTAAGCCTTAAATACCCTGTGAAATTGATGATCGCCGCCGCTCTCTCTGCACGACAATAGAGTGTGCTGTTGAGACGGACCATTTGCAAATGCAATAAACTTCCTCTTGCTCTTGCAGCGATTGGAGTGGAGTCTGTGTTTCTGGGGGTCCGGATTGTGGGACACCTGCTTAAGGGGTCTTACACTACACATTCATTTTATTTTGAGCATTGGTACAGTAATTGATTACACATGTAGACACCAGCTCTACACATTCATATTTTTTAAGGAGAAAGCTAGAGGAACTGCAACAAACGAACATGATATTTCTTTTTGTATCAATGATATTTTATGCACTTTCCTAACAAAAAGAATTTGCTTTTCTCAAAAACAATTTTTGTGATTTTCTCGGTCCATTGCATAGGAATTCCACACCAGTTTGCCCGGATATGACTGGATGAAACTGGAAATATCCAATTATGTTTTGGCTAACTCAATCCGAAAATTGTGAAAGCCTCTGTGTTTGTGTTTTCTGGATATTATCGATGGACTTTGCTGTTTTGAATGTTTTTATCAGGGAACATTTAATTTTGAACCATTGAAACAATAATTGGTTCATCATGGCGACACCAGCACTACACATTCGTATTTTCTAGGGAGAAAGCTAGAGGAACTGCGGCAAACTAACATGATATTTCTGTTTGTATAGATGACATTTTATTCACTTGCCTAACGAAAAGACTTTGCTTTTCTCCAAAACCATTTTTACTGTGATTTTCTCGGTCCATTGCATAGGAATTCCGCACCAGTTTGTCCGGATATGACTGGATGAAACCAGAAATATCCGGTTTTCTTTTGGCAAACTCAATCCCAGATATTCCTACAGCCTCTGTGTTTGTTTTGTGGATATTATAATTGGACTTTATTGTTTTGAATGTTTTTTATCAGGGAACATTTTATTTTGAGCTTTGATACAGTAATTGGTTCCACAGGGAGACACCAGCTCTACATATTCGTATTTTCCAGGCAGTAAGCTATAGGAACTGCGGCAATCAAACATGATATTTCTGTTTGTAGAAATGACATTTTATGCACTTGCCTAATGAGAAGACTTTGATTTTCTCCATAACCATTTGTACTGCGATTTTCTTAGTCCATTGCATAGGAATTCCACACCAGTTTGTCCGGATATGACTGGCTGAAACCAGCAATATCCGGTTGTTTTTGGCTAACTCAATTCTAAATACTGTGAAATTATCTGTGTATGTGTTTTATGGATATTCTCGATGGACTTTATTGTTTTGAATATTTTTATGAGGGAACATTTAATTTTGTTTTTGGAAACTCTAATTGGTTCATCATGGGGACACCAGCTCTACACATTCGTATTTTCTAGGTAGAAAGGTACAGCAACTGCGGGAAACAAACATGATATTTCTCTTTGTATAGATGACTCTTTATGCAGTTGCCTAACGAAAAGACTTTGCTTTTCTCCAAAACCATTTTTACTGTGATATTCTCGGTCCATTGCATATGTATTCCATACCAGTTTGACCAGATATGACTGGATGAAACCGGAAATATCCAATTTTGCTTTGGCTAACAAAATCCCAGATATTGCTACAAACTCTGTGTTTGTCTTTTCTGGATATTATCCACGGACTTTATTGTTTTGAATATTTTTTATCGGGGAACATTTTATTTTGAGCTTGGATACAGTAATTGGTTCATCATGGGGACACCAGCTCTACACATTCGTATTTTCTAGGGAGAAAGCTAGAGGAACTTCCGCAAATAAACATGATATTTCTGTTTGTATAGATGACATTTTATGCACTTGCCTAACGAAAAGACTTTGCTTTTCTCCAAAACCATTTTACTGTGATTTTCTCGGTCCATTGCATACGAATTCAACACCAGTTTGTCCGGATATGACTGGATGAAACCGGAAATATCCAGTTTTCATTGGTCGAACTCAATCCCAGATATTCCTACAGCCTCTGTGTTTGTTTTGTGGATATTATAATTGGACTTTATTGTTTTGAATATTTTTATTGCGGAACATTTAATTTTGAGCTTGGATACAGTAATTGGTTCCACATGGAGACACCAGCTCTAAACATTCGTATTTTCTAGGAAGAAAGCTAGAGGAACTGCAGCAAACAAACTTGATATTTTTGTTTGTATCGATGACATTTTATGCACTTGCCTAACGAAAAGACTTTGCTTTTCTCCAAAACCATTTTTACTGAGATTTTCTCAATCCATTGCATATGAATTCCACACCACTTTGTCCTGATATGACTGCATGAAACCAGAAATATCCGGTTGTGTTTTGGCTAACTCAATCCGAAATATTGTGAAAGCCTCTGTGTTTGTGTTTTCTGGATATTATCGATGGACTTTATTGTTTTGAATGTTTTTATCAGGGAACATTTATTTTTGTACCGTAGAAACATTAATTGGTTCATATTGGGGACACCAGCTCTACGCATTTGTATTTTCTTTGGAGAAAGCTAGAGGAACTGCGGCAAACAAACATGATATTTCTGTTTGTGTAGATGACGTTTTATGCACGTGCCTAACGAAAAGACTTTGCTTTTCTCCAAAACCACTTGTACTGTGATTTCCTCGGTCGATTGCATACGAATTCCACACCAGCTCGTCCGGATATGACTGGATGGAAGCAGAAATGTCCGGTTGTGTTTTGAATAACTCAAACCTAGATATGCTACAACTTCTGTGTTTGTGTATTCCTGATATTATCTACAGATTTTTTATTTTGAATGTTTTTCATCAGGGAACATTTAATTTTGTGCTGTGAAACACTAATTGTTTCCACATGGAGACACCAGCTCTACATATTCGTATTTTCTAGGGAGAAAGCTAGAGGAACTGCGGCAAACAAACATGATATTTCTGTTTCTATAGATGTCATTTTATGCACTTCCCTAATGAAAAGACTTTGCTTTTCTCCAAAACCATTTTTACTCTGATATACTCGGTCCATTGCATATGAATTCCACACCAGTTTTTCCGGATATGACTGGATGAAACCAGAAATATCGCGTTTGGTTTTGCCAGCTCACTACGAAATATTGTGAAAGCCTCTGTGTTTGTTTTCTCTGCATATTATCGATGGACTTTATTGCTTTGAATATTTTTTCAGGGAACATTTATTTTTGCACCCTAGAAACACTAATTGGTTCATCATGGGGACACCAGCTCTACACATTCTTATTTTCTAGGGAGAAAGCTAGAGGACCTGCGGGAAAGAAACATGATATTTCTGTTTGTATAGATGACATTTTATCTACTTGCCTAATGAAAAGACTTTGCCTTTCTCCAAAACCATTTTTACTGTGATTTGAAACCGGAAATATCCGATTTTGTTTTGCCTAACTCAGTCCCAGATATTGCAACAGCCTCTGTGTTTTATTCCTGAATTTCCACAGACTTTATAGTTTTGAATGTTTTCTATCAGGGAACATTTTATTTTGAGCTTGGATACAGTAATTGGTTCCACAGGGAGACACAGGCTCTACATATTCGTATTTTCCAGGCAGTAAGCTATAGGAACTGTGGCAATCAAACATGATATTTCTGTTTGTAGAAATTTCTGTTTTCTAAGCAGAAAGCTAGAGTAACTGCGACAAACAAAAATGATATTTCTCTTTGTATACATGACATTTTATGCACTTGCCTAACGAAAAGACTTTGCTTTTCTCCAAAACCATTTTCACGGTGATTTTCTCGGTCCATTGCATATGAATTCCACACCACTTTGTCCGGATATGACTGGATGAAACCGTAAATATCCGGTTATGTTTTGGCTACTCAATCCCAGATATTGCTACAGCCTCTGTGTTTGTGTTTTCTGAATATTATCAACAGACTTTATTGTTCTAAAGTTTTCTTCGGGGAACATTGTATTTTGAGCTTGGATACAGTAATTGGTTCCACTTTGAGACACCAGCTGAACACATTCGTATTTTCTATGGAGAAAGCTAGAGGAACTGTGGCAAACAAACTTGATATTTATGTTTGTATAGATGATATTTTATGCACTTGCCAAATGAAAAGAATTTTCTATTCTCCAAAACTTTTTTTACTGTGATTTTCTAGGTCCATTGTTTACGAATTCCACACAAGTATGTCCGGATATGACTGGATGAAACTGGAAATATCCGGTTTTGTTTTGGCTAACTCAATCCCATATTGCTCCAGCCTCTGGGTTTGTCTATTCCTGATATTATCCATGGATTTTATTGTTTTAAATGTATTTTATCTTGGAATATTTTATTTTCAGCTTGGATACAGTAATTCGTTCCACATGGAGACACCAGCTGAACATATTCGTATTTTCTATGGAGAAAGCTAGAGGATCTGCGGCAAACAAACATGATATTTCTGTTTGTATAGATGACATTTTATGCACTTGCCTAACGAAAAGACCTTGCTTTTCTCCAAAACAATTTGTATTGTGATTTTCTAAGTCCATTGCAAGCGAATTCCACAACACTTTGTTCGGATATGACTGGAAGAATCCAGAAATATCTGGGTGTGTTTTGGCTAACTCAGTCAGAAATTTTGCTACTGCCTCTGTGTTTGTATATTCCTGATATTATCTATGGATTTTTTTTCAATATTTTTTTCAGGGAATATTTAATTTTGTGCTTGGAAACACTAGCTGGTTCCACATGGAAACACCAGCTCTACACATTCGTATTTTCTAGGGAGAAAGCTAGAGGAACTGCGGCAAAAAAAACATGTTATTTCTGTTTGTGTAGATGATATTTTTTGCACTTGCCCAACGAAAGGACTTTGCTTATCTCCAAACCATTTGTACTGTGATTTTCTCGGTCCATTGCATATGAATTCAACACCAGTTTCTCCGGATATGACTGGATGCAACCGGAAGTATCAGGTTGTGTTTTCGCTAACTCAATCCGAAATATTGCTACAGCCTCTGTGTTTGTGTATTCCTGATATTATCCAAGGACTTTATAGTTTTGAATGTTTTTTATCAGGCAACATTTAATTTTGTCCTTTGAAACACTAGTTGGTTCCACAAGCAGACAGCAGCTCTACACATTCCTATTTTCTAGGGAGAAAGCTAGAGGAACTGCGACAAACAAACATGACATTTCTGTTTGTATAGATAACATTTTATGCACTTGCCTAACGTGACGACTTTACTTTTCTCCAAAAGCATTTTTACTGTGATTTTTCGGTCCATTACATAAGAATTCTACATCATTTTGTCTGGATATGACTGGATGAAAACAGAAATAACCGGATGTGTTTTGGCTAACTCAATCCGAAATATTGTGAAAGCCTCTTGTTTGTGTTTTCTGGATATTATCGATGGACTTTATTGTTTTGAATATTTTTATCAGAGAACATTTAATTTTGTACAGTTGAAAAACTAATTTTTTCAGGGAACATTTAATTTTGTGCTGTGAAATACTAATTGTTTTCACATGGAGACACCAGCTCTACACATTCGTATATTCTAGGGAGAAAGCTAGAGGAATTGCGGCAAACAAACATGATATTTCTCTTTTTATAGATGACATTTTATGCACTTGCCTAACGAAATGACTTTGCTGTTCTCCAAAACCATTTTAATGTGATTTTCTCAAGTATACTGCATACGAATTCCATACCAGAATGTCCAGACATGACTGGATGAAACCGGAAATATCCAGCTGAGTTTTGGCTAACTCAATCCCAGATATTGCTACAGTCTCTGTGTATTCCTGATATTATCCACGGACTTTATATTTTTGAATTTTTTTTTCAGGAACATTTAATTTTGTTCTTGCAAACACTAATTGGCTCCACATGGAGACACCAGCTCTACATATTTGTATTTTCTAGGGAGGAATCTAGAGAGACTGCGGCAAACAAACATGATGTTTCTGTTTGTATAGATGACATTTTATGCACTTGACTAACGAAAAGACTTTGCTTTTCTCCAAAACCATTTTTAGTGTGATTTTCTCGGTCCACTGCATACGAATTCCACACCAGTTTCACCAGATATGACTGGATGTAACCGGAATTATCCGGTTTTGTTTTGGCTAACTCAATCCCAGATATTGCTACAGCCTCTGTGTTTGTGTTTTTCGGATATTATCAACGGAGTTTATTGTTTCGAATGTTTTTTATCAGGGAACATTTAATTTTGTTCTTGGAAACACTAAATGGTTCGACATGGAGACACCAGCTCTACATATTTGTATTTTCTAGGGAGAAAGCTAGAGGAACGGCGGCAATCAAACATGATATTTCTGTTTGTATCAATGACATTTTATGCACTTGCCTAACGAAAAGCCTTTGCTTTTCTCCAAAACCATTTTTACTGTGATTTTCTCGGTCCATTGCTTACGAATGTGAAACCAGTTTGTCTGGATATGACTCGATGAAACCGGAAATATCCGGATGTGTTTTGGCTAACTCAATCCGAAATATTGTGAAATTTCTGTGTTTGTGTTTTCTGGATATTATCGATGGACTTTATTGTTTTGAATGTTTTATCAGGGTACATTTAATTTTGTACCCTAGAAACACTAAATGGTTCATCATGGGGACACGAGCTATACACTTTCGTATTTTCTAGGGAGAAAGCTCGAGGAACTGCGGCAAACAAACATGATATTTCTGTTTGTATAGTTGACGTTTTATGCACTTGCCTAACGAAAAGACTTTGCTTTTCTCCAAAACCATTTGTACTGTGATTTTCTCGGTCCATTGCATAGGAATTCCACACGAGTTTGTCCGGATATAACTGGATGAAACCAGAAATATCCGGTTTTCTTTTGGCTAACTCAATCACAGATATTGCTACAGCCTCTGTGTTTGTGTATTCCTGATATAATCCACACACTTTATTGTTTTGAATGTTCTTTATCAGTGTACATTTAATTTTGTGCTGTGAAACACTAACTGGTTCCACATGGAGACACCAGCTCTACACATTCGTATTTTCTAGGGTTAAAACTCCAGGAACTGTGGCAAACAAACATGATATTTCTCTTTGTATAGATGACATTTTATGCACTTGCCTAACAAAAAGACTTTGCTTTTCCCCAAAAGCATTTTTACTGTGAATATCTCGGTCCATTGCATACGAATTCCACACCACTTTTTCCGGATATGACTGCATGAAACCGGAAATATCCGGGTTTTTTTTTTGCTAACTCAATCCCAAATATTGTTACGGCCTCTGTGTTTGTGTATTCCTGATATTATCCACAGACTTTATTGCTCTGAATGTTCTTTATCAGGAAAAATTTAATTTTGTGCTTGGAAACACTAATTGGTTCATCATGGGAACACCAGCTCTACACATTCGTATTTTCCAGGGAGAAAGCTCGAGGAACTGTGGCAAACAAAGATGATATTTCTGTTTGTATAGATGACATTTTACGCACTTGCGTAACGAAAAGGTTTTGCTTTTCTCAAAAACCATTTTTACTGTGATTTTCTCGGTCCATTACATATGAATACCACACCAGTTTTTCCGGATATTACTGGATGAAACCAGAAATATGTGGTCGTCTTTTGGCTTACTGAATTTGAAATATTGCTACATCCTCTGTATTTGTGTATTCCTGATATAATCCACGGACTTTATTTTTTGAATGTTTTTTTTCAGGGAACATTTAATTTTGTGCTTGGAATCACTAATTGTTTTCACATGGAGACACCAGCTCTACACATTTATATTTTCTATGGAGAAAGCTTGAGGAACTGCAGCAAACAAACATGATATTTCTCTTTTTATAGATGACATTTTATGCACTTGTCTAACGAAAAGACTTTGCTTTTCCCCAAAACCATTTTTACTGTGAATATCTCAGTCCATTGCATAAGAACTCCACACCAGTTTGTCCGGATATGACTGGATGAAACTGGAAATATCCGGGTTTTTTTTTTCTAACTCAATCCCAGATATTGCTACAGCCTCTGTGTTTGTGTATTCCTGATATTATCCACGGACTTTATTGTTTTGAATGCTTTTTATCAGGGAACATTAATTTTGTACCATTGAAACACTAATTGGTTCATCATGGGGAGACCAGCTCTACACATTCGTATGTTCTAGGGAGAAAGCTAGAGGAACTGCGGCAAAGAAACATGATATTTCTCTTTCTATAGATGACATTTTATGCACTTGCCTAACGAGAAGACTTTGCTTTTCTCCAAAACCATTTTTACTGTGAATATCTCAGTACATTGCTTACGAATTCCACAGCAGTTTACCAGATATGACTGGATGAAACCGGAAATAACCGGTTTTGTTTTGGCTAACTAAATTGCAGATATTGTGACAGCCTCTGTGTTTGTGTATTCCTGATATTATCCACGTACTTTATTTTTTTGAATGTTTTTTATCAGGGAATATTTTATTTTATCTTGGAAACACTAATTGTTTCCACATGGAGACAGCAGATCTACACATTCCGATTATCTAGGGAGAAATCTAGAGGTACTGCGACACACAAACATGATATTTCTGTTTGTATAGATGACATTTTATGCACTTTCCTAACGAAAAGACTTTGCTTTTCTCCAAAACCATTTTTAGTGTGATTATTTTGGTTCATTGCAAACGAATTCCATACCACTTTTTCCGGATATGACTGGATGAAAACAGAAATCTATGGCTGAATTTTGGAAAACTCATTCCGAAATATTGTGAAAGCCTCTGTGTTTTTGTTTTATGGATATTATCAACGGACTTTATTTTTTTGATGTTTTTTTATCGGGGAACATTTTATTTTGAGGTTGGAATCACTAATTGGTTCCACATGGAGACACCAGCTCTAAACATTCGTATGTTCTAGGGAGAAAGCAAGAGGAACTGCGGCAAACAAACATGATATTTCTGTTTGTATAGATGACATTTTATGCACTTGCCTAACGAAAAGACTTTGCTTTTCTCCAAAACCATTTTTACTGTGATTTTTTTCGTTCATTGCATAAGAATTCCGCACCACTTTATCCGGATATGACTGGATGAAACCAGAAATATACGGTTGTGTTTTGGCTATCTCAATCTGAAATATTGTGAAAGCCACTTTGTTTGTGTTTTCTGGATATTGTCGATGGACTTTATTGTTTTGAATATTTTTATCCGGGAACATTTAATTTTGTACCGTAGATTCACTAATTGGTTCCACATGGAGACACCAGCTCTACACATTCGTATTTTCTAGGGAGAAAGCTAGAGGAACTGCGACAAACAAACATGATATTTCTGTTTGTATAGATGACATGTTATGCACTTGCCTAATGAAAAGACTTTGCTTTTCTCCAAAACCATTTTTTCTGTGATTTACTCTGTACACTTCATATGAATTCCACACAAGATTGTCTCGATATGACTGGATGAAACTGGAAATATCCGGTTTTGTTTTGGCTAACTCAACCCCAGATATTGCTACAGCCTCTGTGTTTGTGTATTCCTGATATTATCCAAGGACTTTATTTTTTTTGAATGCTTTTTATCAGGGAACATTAATTTTGTACCGTTGAAAAACTAATTGGTTCATTATGGGGAGACCAATTCTACATTCGTATTTTCTAGGGAGAAAGCTACAGGAACTGCGGGAAAGAATCATGATATTTCTCTTTGTATAGATGACATTTTATGCACTTCCCTAACGGAAAGACTTTGCTTTTCTCCAAAACCACTTTCACTGTGAATATCCCGGATCACTGCATACGAATTCCACAACAGTTGGTCCGGATATGACTGGATGAAACCGGAAATATCCGGTATTGTTTTGGCTAACTCAATCCCAAATATTGCTCCAGCCTCTGTGTTTGTGTATTCCTGATATTATCCAGGAACTTTATTGCTTTGAATGTTTTCTATCGGGAAACATTTTATTTTGTGCTTGGATACAGTAATTGGTTCCACATGGAGACACCAGCTCTACACATTCATATTTTCTATGGAGAAATCTAGAGGAACTGCGGCAAACAAACATGATATTTCTCTTTGTATAGATGACATTTTATGCACTTGCCTAACGAAAAGACTTTGCTTTTCTCCAAAACCATATTTACTGTGATATTTTTGTTTCATTGAATACGAATTCCACACTACTTTGTCTGGATATGACTGGATGAAAACAGAAATATCCGGTTGTGTTTTGGCTAACTCAAACCGAAATATTGTGAAAGCCTCTGTCTTTGTGTTTTCTGGATAGTATCAATGGACTTTATTTTTTTGAATGTTTTTTATTGGGGAACATTTTATTTTGAGCTTCGATACAGTAATCGGTTCCACATGGAGAAACCAGCTCAACATATTCGTAATTTCTAGGGAGAAAGCTAGAGGAACTGTGGCAAACAAACATGATATTTCTGTTTGTATAGATGACATTTTATGCACTTGCCTAAAGAAAAGCCTTTGGTTTTCTCCAAAACCATATTTCTGTGATTTACTCTGTACACTTCATATGAATTCCACAAAAGATTGTGTGCATATAACTGGATGAAACCGGAAATATCCGGTTTTGTTTTGGCTAACTCAATCCCAGATATTGCTACAGCCTCTGTGTTTGTGTATTCCTGATATTATCCACGGACTTTATAGTTTTGAATGCTTTTTATCAGGGAACATTTATTTTGTACCGTTGAAACACTAATTGGTTCATCATGGGGAGACCAGCTCTACACATTCGTATTTGCTAGGGAGAAATCTAGAGGAACTGTGGCAAACAAAGATGATATTTCTGTTTGTATAGATGACATTTTATGCACTTGCCTAACGAAAAGACTTTGCTTTTCTCCAAAACCATTTTTACTGTGAATATCTCGGACAATTGCATACAAATTCCACAACATTTTGTCCGTGTATGACTGGATGAAACTGGAAATATCCGGTATTGTTTTGGCTAACTCAATCCCAAATATTGCTCCAGCCTCTGTGTTAGTATATTCCTGATATTACCCATGGACTTTACTGCTTTGAATGTTTTCTATCGGAAAACATTTTATTTTGAGCTTGGATACAGTAATTGGTTCCACATGGAGACACCAGCTCTACACATTCGTATTTTCTAGGGAGAAAGCTTGAGGTACTGCGGCAAACAAACATGATATTTCTCTTTGTATAGATGACATTTTATGCACTTGCCTAACAAATAGACTTTGCTTTTCTCCAAAACTATTTGTACTGTGAATATCTCAGTCCGTTGCATATGAATTCCACACCAGTTTACCGGATATGACTGGATGTAACCGGAAATATCAGGTTTTGTTTTGGCTCATTAAATCCCAGATATTGCTACAGCCTCTGTGTTTGTGTATTCCTGATATTATCCACAGCCTTTATTGTTTTGAATGTTTTTTATCAGGGAACATTTAATTTTGTGCTTGGAATCACTAATTGGTTCCACATGGAGACACCAGCTCTACACAATCGTATTTTCTAGGGAGAAATCTAGAGGAACTGCGACAAACAATCATAATATTTCTGTTTTTATAGATGACTTTTTATGCACTTGCCTAAGGAAAAGACTTTGCTTTTCTCCAAAACCATTTTTAGTGTGATTACTTTGGTTCATTGCATACGAATTCCATACCACTTTTTCCAGATATGACTGGATGAAAACAGAAATCTATGGCTGAATTTTGGATAACTCATTCCGAAATATTGTGAAAGCCTCTGTGTTTTTGTTTTATGGATATTATCAACGGACTTTATTTTTTTGATGTTTTTTTATCAGGGAACATTTTATTTTGGGGTTGGAATCACTAATTGGTTCCACATGGAGACACCAGCTCTACACATTCGTATTTTCTAGGGAGAAAGCTAGAGGAACTGCGGCAAACAAACATGATATTTCTGTTTGTATAGATGACATTTTATGCACTTGCCTAAGAAAAAGACTTTGCTTTTCTCCAAAACCATTTTTAGTGTGATTTTCACGGTCCATTGCATAGGAATGCTGCACCACTTTGTCCGGATATGACTGGATGAAAACGGAAATATACGGTGTATTTGGCTAACTCAATCTGAAATATTGTGAAAGCCTCTGTGTTTGTGTTTTCTGGATATTGTCGATGGACTTTATTGTTTTGAATATTTTTATCAGGGAACATTAAATTTTGTACCTTAGATTCACTACTTGGTTCCACATGGAGACACCAGCTCTACACATTCCTATTTTCTAGGGAGAACGCTAGAGGAACTGCAGCAAAGAAACATGATATTTCTGTTTGTATAGATGATATTTTATGCAATTGCCTAATGAAAAGACTTTGCTTTTCTCCAAAACCATTTTTCTGTAATTTTCTCGGTACACTTCATATGAATTCCACACAAGTTTGTCTGGATATGACTGGATGAAACTGGAAATATACAGTTTTATTTTGGCTGACTCAATCCCAAATATTGCTCCAGCCTCTGTGTTTTTGTATTCCTGATACTATACACGGACTTCATTGTTTTGAATGTTTTTTATCGGGGAACATTTTGTTTTGAACTTGCATACAGTAATTGGTTCCACATGGAGACACCAGCTCTACACATTCGTATTTTCTAGGGAGAAAGCTAGAGGAACTACGGCAAACAAACATGATATTTCTGTTTGTATAGATGATATTTTATGTACTTGTCTTAAAAAAAGACTTTGCTATTCTCCAAAACTATTTTTACTTTGATTTTCTCAGTCCATTGCGTAGGAATTCCACACCAGTTTCTCCGGATATGACTGGATGAAACCGGAAATATCCGGTATTGTTTTGGCTAACTCAATCTCAGATATTGCTACAGCCTCTGTGTTTGTGTATTCCTGATATTATCCATGTACTATATTTTTTTGAATGTTTTTTTATCAGGGAATATTTTATTTTGACCTTGGAAACACTAATTGGTTCCACATGGAGACACCAGCTATACATATTCCTATTTTCTAGGGAAAAAGCTAGAGGAACTGCGGCAATCAAACATGATATTTCTGTTTGCATAGATGACATTTTATGCACTTGCCTAACGAAAAGAATTTGCTTTTCTCCAAAACCATTTTTATTATGATTTTCTTGTTCCATTGCATATGAATTCCACACCACTTTGTCCGGATATGACTGGATGAAAACAGAAGTATCCGGTAGTGTTTTCGCTAACTCAAACCCAAATATTCTGAAAGCCTCTGTGTTTGTTTTTTCTGCATATTATCGATGGACTATATTGTTTTGAATATTTTTGTAAGGGAACATTTAACTTTGTACCATAGAAACACTAATTGGTTCATCATGGGGACACCGGCTCTACACATTCGTATTTTCTAGGAAGACTGCTAGTGGAACTGTGGCAAACAAACACGATATTTCTGTTTGTATAGATGACATTTTATGCACTTGCCTAACGAAAATACTTTGCTTTTCAAAAGAACTATTTTTACTGTGAAATCTCGGTCCATTGCATATGAATTCTACCACAGTTTACCAGATATGACTGCATGAAAGCAAAATATCCGGTTTTGTTTTGGCTAACGCAATCCCAGATATTGCTACAGCTTCTGTGTTTGTTTATTCCTGATATCATCCACGGACTTTATTGCCTTGAATGTTTTTTATCAGGGAACATTTAATTTTGTGCTTGGAATCACTAATTGGTTCCACATGGGGACACCAGCTCTACACATTCATATTTTCTAGGGAGACAGCTAGAGGAACTGTGGCAAACAAACATGATATTTCCGTTTGTATAGATGAGATTTTATGCACTTGCCTAACGAAAAGACTTTGCTTTTCTCCAAAACCATTTTTACTGTGATTTTTTTTGGTCAATTGCATACGAATTCCACACCAGTTTGTCCGGATATGACTGCATGAAACCGGAAATATACGGTTTTGTTTTGGCTAACTCAATCCCAGATATTGCTACAGCCTCTGTGTTTGTGTTTTCTGGATATTACAAACGGACTTTATTGTTTTGAATGTTTTATATCGGGGAGTGTTTAATGTTGAGCTTGGATACAGTTATTGGTTCCACATGGAGACACCAGCTCTACAAATTCGTATTTTCTAGGGAGAAATCTAGAGGAACTGTGGTAAACAAACTTGATATTTCTGTTTTTATCGATGACATTTCATGCACTTGCCTAACGTAAAGAATTTGCTTTTCTCCAAAACCATTTGTACTGTGATTTTTCTCGGTCCAATGCATACGAATACCACACCAGTTTGTCTGGATTATGACTGGCTGAAACCAGAAATATCCGGTTCTGTTCTGGCTAACTCAATCCCAGATATTGCTACAGGCTCTGTGTTTGTGTATTCCTGATATTATCCATGGACTTTATTGGTTTGAATGTTTTCTATCGGGGAACATTTTATTTTGTGCTTGGATACAGTAATTTTTTCCACATGGAGACACCAGCTGAACATATTAGTATTTTCCAGGGAGAAAGCTAGAGGAACTGTGGGAAACAAACATGACATTTCTGTTTGTATAGATGACATTTTATGCACTTGCCTAACGAAAAGACTTTGCTTTTCTCCAAAAACATTTTTCTGTGATTTTCTCGGTACACTTCATATGAATTCCACACAAGTTTGTGTGGATATGACTGGATGAAACCGGTAATATCCGGTTTTGTTTTGGCTAACTCAATCCCAGATATTGCTCCAACCTCTGTGTTTGTGTATTCCTGATATTATCCAGGGACTTTATTGCTTTGAATGTTTTCTATCGGGAAACATTTTATTTTGAGCTTGTATACAGTAATTGGTTCCACATGGAGACACCAGCTGAACATATTCTTATTTTCTAGGGAGAAAGCTAGAGGAACTGCGGCAAAAAAAAAAAATGCTATTTCTGTTTGTATAGATGACATTTTATGCACTTTCCTAACAAAAAGACTTTGTTTTTCTCCAAAACCATTTTTCTGTGATTTTCTCGGTACACTTCATATGAATTCCCCACAAGTTTGTGTGGATAAGACTGGATGAAACCGGTAATATCCGGTTTTCTTTTGGATAACTCAATCCCAGATATTGCTACAGCCTCTGTATTTCTTTATTCCTGATATTATCCACGGAATTTATTGTTTTGAATGCTTTTTGTCAGGGAGCATTTAATTTTGTCCCGTTGAAACACTAATGGTTCATCATGGGGACACCAACTCAACACATTCGTATTTTCCAGGGAGAAATCTAGAGGAACTGCAGCAAACAAACTTGATATTTCTGTTTGTATCTTTGAGATTTTATGCACTTGCCTAATGAAATGACTTTGCTTTTCTCCAAAACTATTTTTACTGTGAATATCTCCGTCCATTGCATATGAATTCCACACCAGATTACCGGATATGACTGGATGAAACCAGAAATATCGGGTTTTGTGTTGGCTAACTAAATCCCAGATATTGCTACAGGATCTGTGTTTGTGTATTCCTGATATTATCCATGGACTTTATTGTTTTGAATGTTTTTATCAGGGAACATTTTATTTTTTGCTTGGAATCACTAATTGGTTCCACATAGGAGACTCCAGCTCTACACAATCGTATTTTCTATGGAGACAGCTAGAGGAACTGCGACAAACATACATAATATTTCTGTTTGTATAGATGACATTTTATGCACTTGCCTAACGAAAAGACTTTGCTTTTCTCCAAAACCATTTTTAGTGTGATTATTTTGGTTCATTGCATACGAATTCCGTACCACTTTTTCCGGATATGACTGGATGAAACCGGAAATCTACGGCTGAATTTTGGATAACCTCTGTGTTTTTGTTTTATGGATATTATCAACGGACTTTATTTTTTTGAATGTTTTTAATCGGGGAACATTTTATTTTGAGGTTGGAATCACTAATTGGTTCCACATGGAGACACCAGCTCTACACATTCGTATTTTCTAGGGAGAAAGCTAGAGGAACTGCGGCAAACAAACATGATATTTCTGTTTGCATGGATGATATTTTATGTACTTGCCTTACGAAAAAACTTTGCTTTTCTCCAAAACCATTTTTCTGTGATTTTCTCGGTACACTTCATATGAATTCCACACAAGTTTGTCTGGATATGACTGGATGAAACTGGAAATATCCGTTATTGTTTTGGCTAACTCAATCCCAGATATTGCTCCAGACTCTGTGTTTGTGTATTCCTGATATTATCCATGTACTTTTTTTTAATGTTTTTTATTAGGGAATATTTTATTTTGATCTTGGAAACACTAATTGGTTCCACATGGAGACACTAGCTCTACACATTCATATTGTCTAGGGAGACAGTAGAGGAACTGCCGCAAACAAACATCATATTTCTGTTATTATAAATGACATTTTATGCACTTGCCTAACGAAAAGACTTTGCTTTTCAACAGAACCATTTTTACTGTGATTTTCTCCGTCCATTTCATATGAATTCCACACCATTTTTTCCGGATATTCCTGGAAGAAACCAGGAATATCCGGTTTTGTTCTGCTAACTCAATCCCAGATATTGCTACAGTCTCTGTGTTTGTGTATTCCTGATATTATCCACAGACTTTATTTATTGGAATGCGTTTTATCAGGGAACATTTAGTTTTGTCCTTGGAAACACTAATTCGTTCCACATGGTGTCACGAGTTCTACACATTCGTATTTTCTAGGGAGAAAGCTAGAGGAAATGCGGCAAACAAACATGATATTTCTGTTTGCATCGATCATATTTTATGCACTTGCCTAACGAAAATACGTTGCTTTTCTCCAAAACCATTTTTGCTGTGATTTTCTCGGTCCATTGCATACGAATTCCACACCAGTTTGTCCGGATATGACTGCATGAAACTGGAAATATCTGGTTGTGTTTTGCCTAACTCAATCCCATATATTGCTACAGCCTCTGTGTTTGTGTATTCCTGATATTATCCACAGACTCTATTGTTTTGAATGTTTTTTATCAGGGAACATTTAATTTTGTACCATTGAAACAGTAACTGTTTCCACATGGAGACACCAGCTCTACACATTCGTAATTTCTTTTTTTATTAAACTTTTATTTCATGAATATAAATTTCCATAGTACAGCTCATGGGTTACAATGGGTTCCCTCTCCCAAAACTTCCCTCCCACCCACAACCCTCCCCTCTCCCGCTCCCTCTCCCCTTCCAATCACATCATGATTCATTTTCAATTCTCTTTATATACAAAAGATTAGTTTAGTATAAATTAGGTAACGATTTCTACAGTTTGCCCCCATATAGCAACACAAAGTGAAAAAAAATAGTGTTGGAGTACTAGTTATAGCATTAAATAAGAGTGCACAGCACATTAAAGCAGAGATCCTACATAATATTTTTTTTAAAAAATTAATTAATTTTCTATGCCATTTCCAATTTAACACCAGGTTTTTTTTTCATTTCCAATTATCTTTATATACAGAAGATCGATTCAGTATATAATTAGTAAAGATCTCATCAGTTTGTACCCATGCAGAAACACAAAGTGTAAAAATACTGTTTCAGTACTAGTTATAGCATCACTGCACATTAGACAACACATTAAGGACAGATCCCACATGGGATGTAAGTACACAGTGACTCCTGTTGCTCACTTAACAATTTGACACTCTTGTTCATGGCATCAGTAATTACATTCGTAATTTCTATGGAGAAACCTATAGGAATTGCGGCAAACAAACATGATATTTCTGTTTGTCTAGATGACATTTTATGCACTTGCCTAACGAAAAGACGTGCTTTTCTCCAAAACCATTTGTACTGTGATTTTCTCGGTCCATTGCATACGAATTCCACACCAGTTTGTCCGGATATTACTGGATGAAACGAGAAATACCTGGTTGCGTTTTGGCTAACTCAATCACAGATATTGCTACAGCCTCTGTGTTTGTGTATTCCTGATATTATCCACGGACTTTATTGTTTTGAATGTTTTTTTTTTCGGTGAACATTTAATTTTCTGCTGCGAAACACTAATTGGTTCATCATGGAGACACCAGCTCTACACATTCGTATTGTCTAGGGAGAAAGCTAGAGGAACTGGGGCAAACAAACATGATATTTCTGTTTGTATAGATGACATTTTATGCACTTGCCTAATGAAAAGACTTTGCTTTTCTCCAAAACCATTTGTACTGTGATTTTCTCGGTCCATTGCATATGAATTCCACACCAGTTTGTCCAGATATGACTGGATGAAACCGGAAATATCTGGTTTTGTTTTGGCTAACTCAATCTCAGATATTGCTGCAGCATCTATGTGTGTTTTTTCTGGATATTATCCACAGACTTCATTGTTTTCAATGTTTTTAATCGGGTAATATTTTATTTTGAGCTTGGATACAGTAATTGGTTCCACATGGAGACACCAGCTCTACATAATCGTATTTTCTAAGGAGAAAGCAAGAGGAGCAGTGGCAAACAAACATGATATTTCTGTTAGTATAGATGACATTTGTAATGTGATTTTCTCGGTCCATTGCATATGAATTCAACACCAGTTTGTCTGGATATGACTGGATGAAACCGGAAATATCCAGTTGTGTCCTGGCTAACACAATTCCAGATATTGCTACAGCCTCTGTGTTTGTGTTTTTTGGATATTATCGATGGACTTTATTGTTTTGAATGTTTTTTATCAGGGAACATTTAATTTTGTGCTGTGAAACAGTAATTGTTTCCACATGGAGACACCAGCTCTACACATTCATATGTTCTAGGGAGAAATCTAGAGGAACTGCGCAAACAAACATGATATTTCTGTTTGTATTGATGATATTTTATCTACTTGCCTAATGAAAAGACTTTGCTTTTCTCCAAAATCATTTTTACTGTGATTTTCTCCTTCCTTTGCATACGAATTCCACACGACTTTTTCCTGATATGACTGGATAAAACCGGAAATATCCGATTGTGTTTTGGCTAACTGAATCCCTGATATTGCTACAGCCTCGGTGTTTGTGTTTTCCTGATATTATCCACAGACTTTATTGTTTTGAATGTCTTCTATCATGGAACATTTAATTTGTCCTGCGAAACACTAATTGTTTCCACATGGAGACACCAGCTCTACACATTCGTATTTTCTAGGCAGAAACCTATAGGAACTGCGGCAAACAAACATGATATTTCTGTTTTTATAGATGATATTTTATGCACTTGCCTAACGAAAATATGCTGCTTTTCTCCAAAACCATTTTTAATGTGATTTTCTCAGTCCATTGCATACGAATTCCACACCACTTTGTCCGTATATGACTGGATGAAACAAGTAATATCGGTTTTTTTTTTTTTGGCTAACTCAATCCGAAATATTGTGAAAGCCTCTGTGTTTGTGTATTCCTGATATTATTCACAGACTATATTTTTTATGAATGTTTTTTTTTCAGGGTACATTTAATTTTGTTCTTGGAAACACGAATTGGTTCGACATCGAGAAAGCAGCTCTACACATTCGTATTTTCTAGGGAGAAAGCTAGAGGAACTGCGGGAAACAAACATGATATTCTGTTTTTATAGATGACATTTTATGCACTTGCCTAACGAAAAGACTTTGCTTTTCTGCATATCCATTTTTACTGTGATTTTCTCGGTCCATTGCATAGGAATTCCACACCAGTTTGTCCGGATATGACTGGATGAAAAAGAAATATCCGGTTTTGTTTTGGCTAAAACAATCCGAGATATTGCTACACCCTCTGTGTATGTGTATTCCTGATATTATCCACGGATTTTATTATTTTGAATGTTTTTTATCAGGGAACATTTAATTTTGTGCTTCGAAACACGAATTGGTTCCACATGGAGACATCAGCTCTACACATTCGTATTTTCTAGAGAGAAAGCCAGAGGAACTGTGGCACAGAAACATGATATTTTTGTTTGTATAGATGACATTTTATGCACTTGCCTATCAAAAAGACTTGCATTTCTCCAAAACCATTTTTACTGTGATTTTCTCGGTCCATTGCTTACGAATTCCACACCACTTTGTCCGGATATGACTGGATGAAACGAGAAATACCTGGTTGTGTTATGGCTAACTAAATCCCAGATATTGCTACAGACTCTGTGTTTGTGTATTCCTGATATTATCCACAGACTTTATTGTTTTGAATGTTTTTTATCAGGGAACATTTAATTTTGTACCATTGAAACACTAATTGTTTCCAAATGGAGACACCAGCTGTACACATTCGTAATTTCTTTTTTTATTAAACTTTTATTTCATGAATATAAATTTCCAAAGTACAGCTCCAAACCATTTTTACTGTGATTTTTTCTTCCATTGCATACGAATTCTACACGAGTTTGTGCGGATATGACTGGATAAAAAAAAGAAATATCTGGTTGTTATTGTCTAACTCAATCCGAAATATTGTGAAAGCCTCTGTGTTTGTGTTTTCTGGATATTATCAACGGACTTTATTTTTTTTCTTTTTTTTTAACTTTTATTTAATGAATATAAATTTCCAGTGTACAGCTTATGAATTACAATGGCTTCCCCCCTCCCATAACTCCCCTCCCACCTACAACCCTCCAATCTCCCGCTCCCTCTCTCCTTTCATTTGCATCAATATTCATTTTCAATTCTCTTTATATACAGAGGATCAATTTAGTGTATATTAAGTAAAGATTTCAACACTTTGCACCCACATAGAAACACAAAGTGAAACATACTGTTTGAGTACTAGTTATAGCATTAAATCACAATGTACAGCACATTAAGGACAGAGATCCCAAATGACGAACAAGTGAACAGTGGCTCCTGTTGTTGACCCAACAAATTGACACTCTAGTATATGGCGCCAGTAACCATCCTAGGCTGTCATCATGAGTTGCCAAGGCTATGGAAGCCTTCCAAGTTTACCGACTCTGATCATATTTAGACAAGGTCATAAAAGACAGAGTGAGGATAGTAACCAATGATCCTAAGAGTGGCATTTACCAGGTTTGAACAATTGTACAGCATTAAGTGGGGAAGAGGACCATCAGTACACACAGGTTGGGAGTAGAGCCATTGGTGGTAGAGTAGAGGTTATGATTACAAAGGAATGAGGCCCAAGCGCACTAGACAGGGCCTAGAGCAAAGGACAGAGTCATTATTAGAGGAGCTAAGAAAGGTGCTGTCTAAGCTACAAGTAATTTTTCTGATTGAGAGGCAAATAGAACCTGATAGAAGGGGCTTGATAATTATCTGGTGGGCTTTAGGCCTTGTAAATTCAGAGGCCCAGACCTATCTATCTCTTCACATGGGGTATATCCTAAGGGAGGTGTGAACCTCCTAGGGGAAGGCACTCTGTTGACTTTCATTACTTGGCTGGCCTGGGAGGAGAGCTGGCCAGGTAAATGCAGGGGGCATCTCTAACAAGAAATTTACAGTTCTGCCTGCAATGTTGCTGACCCTACTTGACCATACCCTCAGCTGCAGTGGTCACTTTGGAAGTTGGGCTGAGTAAAGGGCTTTTCAGCTTGGAGCCAATAAGATCTGTGGCTCTGACCTGGGCATCCTTCGACTCCAGGGCAGGTCCATTTCCAGTGATCCAACTCTTGGCAGAGCTACCAGGGCTCTTCACAAGCTGACTTCTGCTGAAGCCCAGGCTTACCACATTGAAAGCCACTGCAGTGGACTGGCCTGTTGGGTCTCCTTGAGGGCAGATCACTGTACAGATCAGCCATTAATAGGCCTGCCACCCATTGCTTCTGATGCCGAGCTTTCTTTTCCTCCTGGTTTGTGTTAAAGCAGACCAGAGGATGCAAGTCAAGGGAGTGCCCGAGTCCCAACTCTAATCTTCTGCAGCCTGAACTACAAGTCTATAGTCACAGGCATGTTCTGCAGTAGGTTTTCTAAGGTAGTCAATGCCCATGAGGAAAATTATATTCTCACTTTAAAACTTTCTTTCCCTTTGGTCTGAAAGGGAGGTTTTTTTCTACTTACTGTATACTTCGCTGATGGCAAAGTGAATCTACTATGAGATTATTATTTAAGTTCTTATTTTGGCTATGCTATTACAGAAAAATGTTAGCCATCTCTTTTATAAGGTCTAAAGATTAAATTGTGCATCCTACAGATTCCTTTAGAATAGAATTAGTTTCCTACCTTGAAGAGAATAGAGCAATGAAAGAACAAGTTGGGCTTAGAATAGAGAAATGAGGGAGCAAGTCCTAGATCGCTTACTGACAATAGCAATATTACATGAATACTTAGCAAACCGTTTCAACCATTAGATAACAACTTAAGAAAACATTTACCAGAAGGTCCAATGCCTTCTATAAATTTTAAGAATCATGTATTTGAAAACACCTCTTAAATATCTAACATGGTGTAGTTTGTTTAGCCAGTAAACTTAAGCACAACCATCTAAAATGTCTTTAGTTTCTTTCTACCAACAAGTATAAAACATATGATACAGAGATTCAGGTCACACCAATTAAAATGTATCTTTGATTGATTTTAGCAGCTTAAATTTATGGACAATCATATCCATAAGCCATTTAAAATAAAACTCTTAATAAACTTTCCCCATGTGGACATACAATATGTACAAACACATAACATAGCATAATAGACCAATATAGCAATTTTAATAATAGCTTTTAAAATCTTTAACTCTTTTTGTTGATTGCCAATGGATTTGAATTGCTTTTTGTTTTTAGTAACCTCAGTTAACCATACTTTCTCTCAGTTGGTACTGTTAATACATTATTGGCTTCATCTGTTTACAGAGCCATCCCAAAGTACTGAATGCAATAAAAGTAGCTGAAAAAAGTCCCTAGGAACCTATAGGAGGACAGCTAAACACAGAGCCAACAACGCTTTAGTTTTATGAGCAGCACATCATATATAACTATGGATGACAAAAGACTTTAAGTCACCGTGTTTAAAATTATAAACTCATCAACCAACAAGAGGCACTTGCTTACTTCACAGTATTTTTGAAAGCACATGTAGGATGTTACAAGTATTTAACCCTTTAGGCCTCTGGGGCTTTCTCATTAAGATAATTATCATGTCTAGTAACACAAGATCATTAGACTTTTTAATTCTCAAACATTTGTATTAATAGCATTTTCCATTATAGAAACTTAAAGTCTGGTACCACATCACATCCCGACAGTCCTTCTAATATAATCCAGATAGCCTGCTTAGTTGGTGTCTCTATAAGATGAGAGACATAGGTCCTTCAATTTTTTCAGTTGGGCCCAAACTGGAAAAACCAAAGTCCAGGATTTACTGGAAATTTTAGAGACCAGATTGTTTGAAGCTTTGATTTCTTGAATGCCTGTCAAGAATGCCAAGAAGGCTCAAAATCCAAAATATCTGGTTGAAATAAGATTCCTTAAAATCATGACATAACATAGACCAAATTTGATCATTGTTACAAGGTGGATATTCAAATCTTTGCAAATAAGCACATATTTAAATAATCCATAGCTCTTAATAAAAATTCAGCTGTTTTTGAACAATTAGAATTTAACAGACATCAAGAGCACATAATAGATTACTTTAACACATTGCTTTAACAGAGCATCAGAGTTTAATTCTATGTCAAAGAGAAATTGAGCTTCCTGTGATCTTTTGCTGTGAGGTTTCCTTCCTTTACCTTCTTTCATATTGGTGACCATGTTTCTGTGTTTCTGTGTGTAAGACATCTTTAAGCATCTTTTGCAGGGCAGGATGAGTGGCAACAAATTCTTTCAGTTTCTGTTTGCTATGAAAAGTCTTAATTTCACCTTCATTCACAAATGAGAGCTTTGCAGGATATAGAATTCTGGGCTGGCAGTTTTTCTCTCTTAATACCTGGGCTATGTCTCGCCATTCCCTTCTAGCTTGTAGGGTTTCTGATGAGAAGTCTGCTGTGAGTCTAATTGGAGATCCTCTAAGAGTAATCTGACGTTTCTCTCTTGCACATTTTAGGATCTTCTCTTTATGTTTCACTGTGGTGAGTTTGATTACAAGATGTCGTGGTGAGGATCTCTTTTGGTCATGTTTATTAGGGGTTCTATAAGCTTCCTGTACTAAGATGCCTCTGTCCTTCTCCAAACCTGGGAAATTTTCTGCTAGTATCTCACTGAAAATGCCTTCTAATCCTGTCTCCCTCTCCATGCCTTCAGGAACTCCTAGAACCCGAATGTTGGGTTTTTTAATAGTATCCTGTAGATTCCTGACAATATTTTTAGATTTCTGATTTCTTCTTTTCTTTGGTTTGCCTGTTTCCTTTCCTGTTCTCCGTCTTCTAAGTCTGATATTCTCTCTTCTGCTTCACCCATTCTGTTTTTAAGGCTCTCTAATGTGTTTGTCATTTGATCTATTGAATTCTTCATTTCATTATGATTTCTCGTCACTATCACAGTTTCTTGTTCCACTAGTTGTTTCATTTCATTTTGATTCCTCCTTAATATTTCATTTTCACGAGAGAGATTTTCTATCTTGTCCATGAAGGATTTCTGTAGTTCAAGAATTTGTTTTTGAGAACTTCTTAATGTTCTTATCAATTTTTTGAGATCCGCTTCTTGCATTTCTTCGATCTCATCATCTTCATAATCTTGAATTGGGGTGTCTTTTTCATTTGGGGGCGTCATAGTGTCTTCCTTGTTCTCATTAGCTTGGTTTTTGTGTTTGTTGTTTGGCATGTTGGAGATATTTGGGTTCTTCACTGTGGTGTTTTTTCTTGTTACACTATGGCTCTATATTAAGTGGACTGTCTGCTTTCAGTGGAGCCTTAGAGGCTTGAGATGAGTGTGGACTGAGAGCTGTGTTTGGTCCCTCAGGGTTGAGGGTGTGTCAAAGATGACACTCCCAGGTTAGATGTAGTAAATGTCTCTTTCTTTTTTTGATTCAAAAGGGAAGTAATTCTGCACAGCTAAACGTAATTGGAGGTAGTTAGCAGGCAAATGATATGCCCACAGGAGACAGAGATCGGAAGCTCTTTCCCAAGGACCACACAGGAAATCTGTGCTGCCCTCAGTGTGGGCTCCAATTCTCCTGCAGTCTCCCACTGGGTTGCCAAGTTAGATCCTAACCTCCTGTTATTTCACCCCTCCCCCCAGAGTCAGGTGTTTCTGCTAGGCTCAGGGCCAGTGCAGACCTGAGGTCGCCCTGCTTATGACATATGTCCAAAATGGCGCCTGCTCTGTCTTGCTCACCTTCGAGAGGTGAGCGGAGAGAGAAACTTGTGTCTGTATCGGTCACTTTTTTTTTAAATTTTTTACTCTCTCTCTTCTATTAGAGTGGTGAATATTTCCCCAAGGAGTTTCAAGCCTCGTTCCCTCTGGCCTCCTCTTTCCACTTGCCCACTGGTGTCTCAGGCTATTGAGGTTTGGCTCACCTCACGTTCCAGCGCTGGTGTGTTGAGTCTGCCTCTGGTGTCCTGAACTTGGGCTCCCACGCTCTCCAGGCTGGTACACTGTAAATCACTAGTTCCGGAAGTGTTTACTCTACTGTTTCATCCCCTACTCTTCCTTGACCATGCAGTACCTTCAATTATATTAAACCGTCTCTCCCCCAGACTAATAGTGTGCTCCATGCCTGTTCCACCATCTTGCCGCTCTCCTAATTTCCTATCCGGATTTTATTCTTTAGAATGATTTTTATCGGGGAACATTTTATTTTGAGCTTGGAAACAGTAATTGGTTCCACATGGGGACACCAGCTGAACATATTCGTATTTTCTAGGGAGAAAACTAGAGGAACTGCGGTAAACAAACATGATATTTCTGTTTGTATAGATGACATTTTATGCACTTGCCTAATGAAAAGACTATGCTTTTCTCTAAAACAATTTTTACTGTAATTTTCTCTGTCCGTTGCATAGGAATTCCACAACAGGTTGAACGGCTATGACTGGATGAAACCGGAAATATCCGGTATTCCTTTGGCTAACTCAATCCTATATATTGCTACAGCCGCTGTGTTTGTGTTTTCGGGATACCATCCACGGACTTTATTGTTTGAATATTTTTTATCGGGGAATATTTTATTTTGAGCTTGAATACAGTACTGGTTCCACATGGAGACACGAGCAGAAAATATTCGTATTTTCTAGGAGGAAAGCTGGAGGAACTGCGGCAAACAAACATGATGGTTCTGTTTATATCGATGATATTTTATGCACTTGCCTAACGTAAAGAATTTGCTTTCCTCCAAAACCATTTTTACTGTGATTTTCAGAGTCCATTTCATACGAATTCCACACCACCTTGTCCGGATATGACTAGATGAAACCCGAAATATCTGGTTTTGTTTTGGCTAACTCACTCCCAGATATTGCAACAGCCTCTGTGTTTGTTTATTCCTGATATTATCCACGGACTTTATTGTTTTGAATGTTTTTTATCAGAGAACATTGAATTTTGTCCTTGGAAACACTAACTCGTTCCACATGGAGACACCAGCTCTACATATTCATAATTTCTATGGAGAAAGCTAGAGGAACTGCGGAAAACAAACAGGATATTTCTGTTTGTATAGATGACATTTTTGCACTTGCCTAAGGAAAAGACGTTGCTTTCCTCCAAAACCATTTGTACTGTGATTTTCTCGGTCTGTTGCATATGAATTCCACACCAGTTTGTGCGGATATGACTGGAAGAAAACAGAAATATCCGGTTGTGTTTTGTCTAACTCAATCACAAATATTGTGAAAGCCTCTGTGTTTGTGTTTTCCGGATATTATCAACGGACTTTATTGTTTTGAATGTTTTTATCAGCCAACATTTAATTTTTTACCATTTAAACACTAATTGTTTCCACATGGAGACACCAGCTCTATACATGCGTATTTTCTAGGGAGAAAGCTAGAGGAACTGCAGCAAACAAACATCATATTTCTTATTTTATAGATGACATTTTAGGCACTTGCCTAACTTAAGGACGTTGCTTTTCTCCAAAACCATTTTTACTGTGATTTTCTCTGTCCGTTGCATGCGAATTCCACACCACTTTGTCCGGATATGACTGGGTGAAACCAGAAATATCTGGTTTTGTTTTCGCTAACTCAATCTCAGATATTGCTACAGCCCATGTGTTAGTGTATTCCTGATATTATCCACAGACTTTATTGTTTTGAATGTTTTTTTTTCAGGGAACATTTAATTTTGTTCTTGGAAACACTAATTGTTTCCACATGGAGACATCAGCTCTACACATTCTTATTTTTTAGGGAGAAAGCTAGAGGAACTGCGGCAAACAAACATGATATTTCTCTTTGTATCGATGACATGTTATGCACTTGCCTAACTAACCGACTTTGCTTTTCTCCAAAACCATTTGTACTGTGATTTTCTTGATCCATTGCATACGAATTCCACACCAGTTTTTCCGGATATGACTGGATGAAACCAGAAATATCTGGTTGTGTTTTGGCTAACTCAATCCGAAATATTGCTCCAGCCTCTGTGTTTGTGTATTCCAGATATTATGCATGGACTTTATATTTTTCAATGTTTTTTTTTTCAGGGAACATTTAATTTTGTGCTTGCAAACACTAATTGGTTCCTCATGGTGACACCAGCTCTACACATTCGTATTTTCAAGGGAGAAAGCTAGAGGAACTGTGGCAAATAAACATGATATTTCTGTTTGTATCGATGACATGTTATGCACTTCCGTAACGAAACGACTTTGCTTTTCTCCAAAACCATTTTTACTGTGATTTTCTCGGTCCATTTCATACGAATTCCACACCAGTTTATCCGGATATGACTAGATGAAACCAGAAATATCCGGTTGTGATTTGGCTAACTCTATCCCAGATATTGCTACAGCCTCTTTGTGTGTGCTTTCTGGATATTTTCGATGGACTTTAGTGTTTTGAAAGTTTTTTTATCAGGGAATATTTAATTTTGTACCGTAGAAACACTAATTGGTTCCACATGGGGACACCAGCTCCACACATTTACATTTTCTAGGGAGAATGCTAGAGGTACTGAGGCAAACAAACATGATATTTCTGTTTGTATAGATGACATTTGTGTATTGCTGATATTATCCATGGACTTTTTTTTTTGAATGTTTTTATTTCAGGGAACGTTTAATTTTGTGCTTGGAAATACTAATTTGTTCCACATGGAGACACCAGCTCTACACATTCGTATTTTCTAGGGAGAAAGCTGGAGGAACTGTGGGAAACAAACATGATATTTCTGTTTGTATCGATGAAATTTTATGCACTTGCCTAACGTAAAGACTTTGCTTTTCTCCAAAACCATTTTTACTGTGATATTCTCGGTCCATTGCATAAGAATTCCACACCAGTTTGTCCGGATATGACTGGATGAAAGCAGAAATATCCGTTTTTGTTTTGGCTATCGCAATCCCAGTTATTGCTACAGCTTCTGTGTTTGTGTATTCCTGATATTATCCACAGATTTATTGTTTTGAATGTTTTTTATCAGGGAACATTTAATTTTGATCTTGGAAACAGTACTTGGTTCCACATGGAGACACCAGCTCTACACATTCCTATTTTCTAGGGAGAAAGCTAGAGGAACTCGGGAAACAAACTTGATATTTTTGTTTGTATCGATGACATTTTATGCACTTTCCTAACGAAAAGACTTTGCTTTTCTCCTAAACCATTTTTACTGTGATTTTCTCGGTCCACTGCATATGAATTCCACACCACTGTGTCCAGATATGACTGGATGAAAACAGAAATATCTGGTTGTCTTTTGGCTACCTCAATCCAAAATATTGCTACAGCCTCTGTGTTTGTGTATTCCTGATATTATACATGGAATTTATTTTTTGAATGTTTTTTATCAAGGAACATTTAATTTTGTACCATTGAAACACTAATTGTTTCATCATGGAGACACCAGCTCTACACATTCGTATTTTCTAGGGAGAAAACTAGAGGAACTGCGGCAATCAAACATGATATTTCTGTTTGTATCGATTAAATTTTATGCACTTGCCTAACGTAAAGACTTTGCTTTTCTCCAAAACCATTTTTCCTGTGATTTTCTTGGTCCATTGCATACAAATTCCGCACGACTTTGTCCAGATATGACTGCATGTAACCAGAAATATCTGGTTGTGTTTTGGCTAAGTCATTCCAAAATATTGCTACAGACTCTGTGTTTGTGTATTCCTGATATTATCCACGGACTTTATTTTTTTGAATGTTTTTTTTCAGGGAACATTTAATTTTCTGCTGTGAAACACTAATTTGTTCCACATGGAGACACCAGCTCTACATATTTGTAATTTCTAGGGAGAAAGCTAGATGAACTGCGGCAAACAAACATAATGTTTCTGTTTGTATAGATGACATGTTATGCACTTGCCTAACAAAAAGACTTTGCTTTTCTCCAAAACCATTTGTACTGTGATTTTCTGGGTCCATTGCATACCAATTCCACACCACTTTGTCCAGATATGACTGGTTGAAACCAGAAATATCTGGTTTAGTTTTGGCTAACTCAATCTGAGATATTGATACAGATCATTTGTTTGTGTTTTCTGGATATTATCGATGGACTAATTGTATTGAATGTTTTTATCAGGGAACATTTAATTTTCTACGGTTGAAACACTAACTTTTTCATAATGGGAACACCCGCTCTACACATTCGTATTTTCTAGGGAGAAAGCTCGAGGAATTGCAGCAAATGACATTTTGTGCACTTTCCTAACGAAAAGACTTTGCTTTTCTCAAAACCGTTTTTACTGTGATTCTCTCGGTCCATTGCATACGAATTCCACACCACTTTGTCCGGATATGACTGGATGAAACCAGAAATATCTGCTTGTGTTTTGGCTAACTCAACCCCAGATATTGCTACAGCCTCTATGTTTGTTTTTTCTTTATATTTCCACAGACTTTATTGTTTTGAATGTTTTTTTATCAAGGAACATTTAATTTTGTACGTTGAAAAACCAATTGTTTCCACATGGAGACACCAGCTCTATAATTCGTATTTTCTAGGGAGACAGCTAGAGGAACTGCGGCAAAAAAACATGATATTTCTGTTTGTCTAGATGAAATTTTATGCACTTGACTAACGAAACGACTTTGCTTTTCTCCAAAACCATTTTTACTGTGATTTTCTCAATACAATTCATATGAGTTCAACACCTGTTTGTCCGGATATGACTGGAGGAAACCAGAAATATCTGTTTGTGTTTTGGCTAACTCAATCCGAAATATTGTGAAAGCCTCTGTGTTTGTGTTTTGTGGATATTATCAACAGACTTTTTTTGGGGAATGTGTTTTTATCGGGGAACATTTAATTTTGAGCTTGGATACAGTAATTGGTTCCACATGGAGACACCAGTTGAACATATTCATATTTTCTAGGGAGAAAGCTAGAGGAACTGCGGCAAACAAACATGATATTTCTGTTTATATAGATGACATTTTATGCACTTGCCTAACGAAAAGACTTTGCTTTTCTCCAGAACCATTTTTGCTATGATTTTCCAAGTCCATTGCATACGAATTCCATACCAGTTTGACCGGATATCACTGGATGAAAATAGAAATATCAAGTTTTGTTTTGGCTAACTCAATCCCAGATATTGCTACAAACTCTGTGGTTCTGCATTACTGATATTATCCACAGACTTCATTGTTTTGAATGTTTTTTATCAGGGAACATTTAATTTTGTGCTGCGAAACACTAATTGTTTCCACATAGAGACACTAGCGCTAAACATTCGTATTTTCTAGGGAGAAATCTAGAGGAACTGCGACAAAGAAACATGATATTTCTGTTTGTATAGATGACATTTTATGCCCTTACCTAACGAAAAGGCTTGGCTTTTCTCCAAAACCATTTGTACTGTGATTTTCTCGGTCAATTGCATACGAATTCCACACCACTTTGTCTGGATATGACCGGATGAAACCAGAAATATCTGGTTGTGTTTTGGCTAACTCAATCCAAAATATTGCTACATCCTATGAGTTTGTGTATTCCTGATATTATCCACGGACTTTATTTTTTTCAATGTTTTTTTTCAGGAAACATTTAATTTTGTGCTTGGAAACACTAATTGGTTCCACATGGAGACACCAGCTCTATACATTCGTATTTTCTAGGGAGAAATCTAGAGGAACTGCGGCAAACAAACAGGATATTTCTGTTTGCATAGATGACATTTTAAGCAATTGCCTAAGGAAAAGACTTTGCTTTTCTCCATAGCTATTTGTACGGTGATTTTCTCAGTCCATTGCATACGAATTCCACACCAGTTTGTCTGGATATGACTCGATGAAACCAGAAATAACAGGTTGTGTTTTGGCTAACTCAATCCGAAATGTTGCTACGGCCTCTGTGATTGTGTATTCCTGTTATTATCCATGGACTTTATATATTTCAATGTTTTTTTTTTCAGGGAACTTTTAATTTTGTGCTAGGAAACACTAATTGGTTCCACATGGAGACACCAGCTCTACACATTCATATTTTCTAGGGAGAAAGCTAGAGAAATTCCCGCAAAGAAACATGATATTTCTGTTTGTATAGTTGACATTTTATACACTTGCGTAAGGAAAAGACTTTGCTTTTCTCCAAAACCATTTGTACTCTGATTTTTCAGTCCATTGCATATGAATTCCACACCAGTTTGTCAGGATATGACTGGATGAAACCGGAAATATCTGGTTTTGTTTTGGCTAACTCAATCCCAGATATTGTTACCGCCTCTGTGTTTGTGTATTCCTGATATTATCCACAGACTTTATTGTTTTGAATGTTTCTTCTCAGGGAACATTTAATTTTGTGCTATGAAACACTAATTGTTTCCGCATGGAGACACCAGCTCTACACATTCGTGTTTTCTAGGGAGAAACCTAGAGGAACTGAGACAAACAAACATGATATTTCTGTTTGTATAGATGACATTTTATGCACTTGCCTCACAAAAAGACTTTGCTTTCTCCAAAACCATTTTTAAACTGTGATTTTTCTCGGTCCATTGAATACGAATTAAACACCAGTTTGTCCGGATATGACTGGATGAAACCAAAATTATCTGGTTGTGTTTTGGCTAAATCAATCCGAAATATTTTGAAATCCTCTGTGTTTCTGTATTCCTGATATGATCCCCGGACTTTATTGGTTTGAATGTTTTTATCAGGGAACATTTAATTTTGTACCGTTGAAACACTAATTGGTTCATCATGTGGACACCAGCTCTACACATTTCTACTCTGATTTTCTCGGTCCATTGCATACGAATTCCACATGAGTTTGTCTGGATATGGCTGGATGAAACTGGAAATATCCGGTTTTGTTTTGGTTAACTCAATCCCAGATATTGTTACCGACTCTGTGTTTGTGTATTCCTGATATTATCCACAGACTTTATTGTTTTGAATGTTTCTTATCAGGGAACATTTAATTTTGTGCTATGAAACACTAATTGTTTCCACAGACTTTATTGTTTTGAATGTTTTTATCAGGGAACATTTAATTTTGTACCGTTGAAACACTAATTTGTTCATCATGTGGACACCAGCTCTACACATTCATATTTTCTACGGAGAAAGCTAGAGGAACTGCGGCAAACAAACATGATATTTCTGTTTGTATAGATGACATTTTGTGCACTTGCCTAACGAAAGACGTGCTTTTCTCCAAAACCATTTTTACTGTGATTTTCTCGGTCCATTGCGCACAAATTCCACACCATTTTGTCTGGATATGACTGGATGAAACGGGAAATATCCAGGTTTCTTTTCGCTAACTCAATCCCAGATATTGCTACAGCCTCTGTGTTTGTGTATTCCTGATATTATGCATGGACTTTATTGTTTTGAATGTTTTTTTTTTCAGGGATCATTTAATTTTGTGCTTGGAAACACTAATTGTTTCCACATGGAGACAGCAGCTCTACACATTCGTATTTACTTGGGAGAAAGCTAGAGGAACTGCAGCAAACAAACATGATATTTCTGTTTGTATAGATGACATTTTATGCATTTGCCTAACGTAAATCTTTGCTTTTCTCCAAAACCATTTGTACTGTGATTTTCTCGGTCCATTGCATATCAATTCCACACCACTTTGTCCGGATGAGACTGGTTGAAACCAGAAATATCTGGTTTAGTTTTCGCTAACTCAATCCGAAATATTGCTACAGACCCTTTGTTTGTGTTTTCTGGATATTATCGATGGACTAATTGTATTGAATGTTTTTATCAGGGAACATTTAATTTTCTACGGTTTAAACACTAACTTTTTCATAATGGGAACACCCGCTCTACACATTCGTATTTTCTAGGGAGAAAGCTAGAGGAACTGTGGCAAACAAAAATCATATTTCTTATTCTATAAATGACATTTTATGCACTTACCTAACGAAAAGACTTTGCTTTTCTCCAAAACCATTTTTACTGTGATTTTCTTGGTCCATTGCATACGAATTCCACGCCACTTTGTCCGTATATGACTTGATGAAACCAGAAATATCTGCTTTTGTTTTGGCTAACTCAATCCCAGATATTGCTACAGGATCTATGTTTGTTTTTTCTTTATATTGTCCACAGACTCTACTGTTTTGAATGTTTTTTTTCTTGGAACATTTTATTTTGAGCTTGGGTGCAGTAATTGGTTTCACATGGAGACATCAGCTCTACACATTCGTATTTACTAGGGAGAAAGCTAGAGGAACTGTGGCAAACAAACATGATATTTCTGTTTGTATAGATGACATTTTATGCACTTGCCTAAGGAAAAGACTTTTCTTTTCTCAAAACCATTTTTACTGTGATTTCCTTAGTCCATTGCATATGAATTCCACAACAATTTGTCCTATATGACTGGAAGAAACCAGAAATATCCGGCTGTGTTTTGGCTTACGCAATCCGAAATATTGTGAAAGCATCTGTGTTTGTGTTTTCTGGATATTATCAATGGACTTTATTGTTTTGGATGTTTTTATCAGTGAACGTTTAATTTTGTACCGTAGAAACACTAATTGGTTCATCATGGGGACACCAGCTCCACACATTCGTATTTTCTAGGGAGAAAGATAGAGGAACTGCGGCAAAAAAACATGATATTTCTGTTTGTATCGATGACATGTTATGCACTTCTGTAACGAAACGACTTTGCTTTTCTCCAAAACCATTTTTACTGTGATTTTCTCGGTCTATTGCATACGAATTCCACACCAGTTTGTCCAGAAATGACTGGATGAAACCGGAATTATCTGGTATTTTCTTTTTGGCTAACGAAATCACAGATATTGCTACAGACTCTGTGTTTGTGTATTACTGATATTATGCATGGATTTTATATTTTTCTATGTTTTTTTTCAGGTTACACTTAATTTTGTGCTTGGAAACACTAATTGGTTCCACATGGAGACACCAGCTCTACGTATTCGTATTTTCTAGGAAGAAAGCTAGAGGAACTGCGGCTAACAAACCTGATATTTCTGTTTGTTTAGATGACCTTTTATGCTCTTGCCTAACGTAACGACTTTGCTTTTCTCCAAAACCATTTTTACTCTTATTTTCTTGGTCCATTGCATACGAATTCCACACCACTTTGTACGGATATGACTGAATGAAATCAGAAATATGTGGTTGTGTTTTGGCTAACTCAATCCGAAATATTACTATAGCCTCTGTGTTTGTGTATACCTGAAAGTATCCACAGACTTTATTTTTTTGAATTATTTTTTCAGGGAACATGAAATTTTGTACCGTAGAAACACGAATTGGTTCCACATGAAGACACCAGCTCTACACATTCGTATTTTCCAGGGAGAAAGCTAGAGGAACTGTGGCAAACAAACATGATATTTATGTTTGTTTAGATGACATTTATGCACTTGCCTCACGAAAAGACTTTGCTTTCTTCCGAACCATTTATACTGTGATTTTCTCGGTTCATTGCATACGAATTACAGACCACTTTGTGCGGATATGACTGGATGAAACCAGAAATATCCTGTTGTGTTTTGACTATCTCAATCCGAAATATTGTGAAAGCTTCAGTGTTTGTGTTCCTGAATATTATCGATGGAATTTATAGTTTTGAATGTTTTTATCAGGCAACATTTAATTTTGTGCTGCGAAACACTAATTGGTTCATCATGGGAACACCAGCTCTACACATTCATATTTTCTAAGGAGAAAGCTAGAGGAACTGTGGCAAACAAACATCATATTTCTGTTATTATACATGACATTTTATGCACTTGCCTAACGAAAAGACTTTGCTTTTCAACAAAACCATTTTTACTGTGATTTTCTAGGTCCATTGCATACGAATTCCACACTACTTTGTCTGGATACGACTGGATGAAACCGGAAATATCTGGTTGTGTTTTGGCGAACTCAATCCCAGATATTACTACAGCCTCTGGGTTTGTGTATTCCTGATATTATGCATGGTCTTTATATTTTCCAAAGTTTTTTTTTTCAAGTAACATTTAATTTTGTGCTTTGAAACACTCATTGGTTCCACATGGAGACACCAGCTCTACACATTCGTATTTTCCAGGGAGAAAGCTAGAGGCACTGCGGCAAACAAACATGATATTTCTGTTTGTATCGATGACATTTTATGCATTTGCCTAACGAAAAGACTTTGCTTTCTCCAAAACCATTTGTACTGTGATTTTCTCGGTCCATTGCATACGAATTCCATAACAGTTTGTCCGGATATGACTGGACATAACCAGAAATATCCGGTTGTCTTTTGGCTAACTCAAACCGAAATGTTGCTACAGCCTCTGTGTTTGTGTATTCCCGATATTATTCATGGACTTTATATTTTTCAATGTTTTTTTTCAGGGAACTTTTAATTTTGATCTTGCAAACAGTTATTGGTTCCACATGGGGACACCAGCTCTACACATTCTTATTTTCTAGGTAGAAATCTAGAGGAACTGCAGCAAACAAACATGATATTTCTGTTTGTATAGATGACATTTTATGTGCTTGCTAATGAAAAGACTTTGCTTTGCTCCAAACCATTTTTTCAGTGATTTACTCTGTACACTTCATATGAATTCCACACCAGTTTGTCCGGATATGACTGGATGTACTGGAAATATCCGGTTGTGTTTTGGCTAACTCAATCCCAGGTATTGTTACAACCACTGTGTTTGTGTTTTCTGGATATTATCGATGGACTTTTTGTTTTGAATGTTTTTTCATCAGGGAACATTTAATTTTGTACCGTAGCAACACGAATTGGTTCCACATGAGGACACCAGCTCCACACATTCGTATTTCCTAGGGATAAAGCTAGAGGAACTGCGACAAACAAACATGATATTTCTGTTTGTATAGATGACATTTTATGCACTTGCCTCACGAAAAGACTTTGCTTTCTCCAAAACCATTCTTAAACTGTGATTTTTCTCAGTCCATTGAATAGGAATTAAATACCATTTTGTCCAGATATGAATGGATGAAACCAGAAAAATCCGGTTGTGTTTTGGCTAACTCAATCCGAAATATTGTGAAAGCCTCTGTGTTTGTGTTTTCTGAATATTATCGAGGGACTTTATTGTTTTGAATTTTTTTATCAGGCAACATTTAATTTTGTACCATTGAAACACTAATTGGTTCCACATGGGGACAAGCTCTACACATTCATATTTTCTAAGGAGAAAGCTAGAGGAAATGTGGCAAACAAACATCATATTTCTGTTATTATAGATGACATTTTATCCACTTGCCTAACTAAAAGACTTTGCTTTTCAACAGAACCATTTTTACTGTGATTTTCTCCGTCCATTGCATACGAATTCCACACCATTTTTTCCGGATATTCCTGGAAGAAACCGGAAATATCCAGTTTTGTTCTGGCTAACTCAATCCCAGATATTGCTACAGCCTCTGTGTTTGTGTATTCCTGATATTATCCACAGACTTTATTTATTGGAATGTTTTTTATCAGGGAATATTTAGTTTTGTCCTTGGAAACACTAATTGGTTCCACATGGACACATCAGCTCTACACATTCGTATTTTCCAGGGAGAAAGCTAGAGGAACTGCGGCAAAGAAACATCATATTTCTGTTTGTATATATGAGATTTTATGCACTTGCCTAAGGAAAAGACTTCGCTATTCTCCAAAACCATTTTTACTGTGATTTTCTTGGTCGATTACATTCGAATTCCACACAAGTTTGTCCGGATATGACTGGATGAATGCAGAAATATCCGCTGTTGTTTTGGCTAACTCACTCCCAGATATTGCTACAGACTCTGTGTTTGTGTATTCCTGATATTATCCATGCACTTTATTGTTTTGAATGTTTTTTATCAGGGAACATTTAATTTTGCGCTTGGAATCACTAATTGGTTCCACATGGAGACACCAGCTCTACACATTCCTATTTTCTAGGGAGAAAGCTAGTGGAACTGCGGCAAACAAACATGATATTTCTATTTGTATAGATCACATTTTATGCACTTGCCTAACGAAAAGACTTTGCATTTCTCCAAAACCATTTTTACTGTATTTTTTCAGTTCATTGCTTACGAATTCCACACCAGTTTGTCAGGATATGACTGGAAGAAACCAGAAATATCCGGTTGTGTTTGGCTAACTCAATGCAAAATATTGTGAGATTCTGCTGTTCTCCAAATCCATTTTTCTGTGATTTCCTCCGTACACTTCATAGGAATTCCACACCAGTTTATCTGCATATGACTGGATGAAACTAGAAATATCCGGTTGAGTTTTGGCTAACTCAGTCCGAAACATTGTGAAAGCCTCTGTGTTTGTGTTTTAAGGATATTCTCGATGGACTTTGTTGTTTTGAATGTTTTTTATCAGGGAACATTTAATTTTGTGCTTTGAATCACTAATTGGTTCCGCATGGAGACACCAGTTCTGAACATTCGTATATTCTAGGGATAAAGCTAGAGGAACTGTGGCAAACAAACATGATATTTCTGTTTGTATAGATGACATTAAATCACTTGCCTAACGAAAAGACTTTGCTTTTCTCCAAAACCATTTTACTGTGATTTTTTTGGTTCATTGCATACGAATTGCACACCACTTTGTCCGGTTATGACTGGATGAAAACAGAATTACCCGGTTTTCCTTTGGCTAACTCAATCCCAATATTACTACAGCCTCTGTTTTGTGTATTCCTGATATTATCCACGGACTTTATTGTTTTGAATGCTTATTATCAGGGAATATTTAATTTTGTACCGTAGAAATACTAATTGGTTCATCATGGGGACACCAGCTCTACACATTCGTATTTTCTAGGGAGAAAGCTAGAGGAACTGTGGCAAACAAACATGATATTTCTGTTTGTATAGATGACATTTTATGCACTTGGCTAATGAAAAGACTTTGCTATTCTCCAAAACCATTTTTACTGTGATTTTCTCAGTCCATTTCATACGAATTCCACACCACCTTGTCCGGATATGACTGGATGTAATGGGAAATATCCAATTTTATTATGGCTAACTCAATCCTAGATATTGCTACAGCCTCTGTGTTTGTGTATTCCTGATATTATCAATGGACTTTATTGTTTTGAATGTTTTTTACCAGGGAACATTTAATTTTGATCTTGGACACACTAATTGGTTCCACATGCAGACACCAGCTCTACACATTCGTATTTTCTAGGTAGAAAGCTAGAGGTATTGTGGCAAACAAACATGATATTTCTGTATGTATCGATGACATTTTATGCACTTGGCTATCGAACAGAGTTTGCTTTTCTCCAAAACCATTTGTACTGTGATTTTCTCCGTCCATTGCATACGAATTCCACACCAGTTTACCTGATACAACTGGATGAAACCGGAAATACCCGGTTTTGTTTTGGCTAACACAATCCCAGTATTGCTACAGCCTCTGTATTTGTGTTTTCGGGATATTATTCATGCACTTTATTGTTTGAATGTTTTTTATCAGGGAACATTTCATTTTGTGCTTGTAATCAATAATTGGTTCCACATGGAGTAACCAGCTCTACACATTCTTATTTTCCAGGGAGAAAGCTAGAGGAACTGCGGCAAACAAACATGATATTTCTCTTTGTATAGATGACATTTTATGCACTTGCCTAACGAAAAGACTTTGCTTTTCTCCAGAATCATTTTTACTATGATTTTCTAAGTCCATTGCATAGGATTTCCATACCGGTTTGACCGGATATCACTGGATGAAAATAGAAATATCCGGTTTTCTTTTGGCTAACTCAATCCCAGATATTGCTACAGCCTCTGTGTTTGTGTTTTCTTGATATTATCCATGGAATCATTGTTTTGAATGTTTTTATCAGGGAACATTTAATTTTGTGCTTGGAAACACTAATTGGTTCCAAATGGAGACGCCAGCTCTACCCATTCGTATTTTCTAGGTAGAAAGCTAGAGGAACTGCGACAAACAAACATGATATTTCTGTTTGTATCGATGATATTTTATCTACTTCACTTAGGAAAAGACTTTGCTTTTCTCCAAAAAAATTTTTACTGTGAATTTCTCAGTCGATTGCATAAGAATTCCACACCAGTTTGTCCGGATATGACTGGATGAAACCAGAAATATTGGATTGTATTTTGGCTAAGTCAATGCAAAATATTGCTACAGTCTCTGTGTTTGTGTTTTCTGGATATTATCGATGGACTTTATTGTTTTGAATGTTTTTATCAGGGAACATTTAATTTTATACCCTTGAAACACTAATTGTTTCTTTCCTCCAAAAGCATTTGTACTGTGATTTTCTCGGTCAATTGCATACGAATTCGAAAGCACTTTGTCCGGATATGACTGGATGAAACCGGAAATATCCGGGTTTCTTTTGGCTAACTCAATCTGAAATATTGTGAAAGCCTCTGTGTTTGGGTATTCCTGATATTATTCGTGGACTTCATATTTTTCAATGTTTTTTTTTTCTGGGAACATTTAATTTTGTGGTTGGAAACACTTATTGGTTCCACATGGGGACACCAGCTCTACACATTCGTATTTTCTAGGGAGAATGATACAGGAACTGCGGCAAACAAATATGATATTTCTGTTTGTATAGATGACATTTTCTGCACTTGCTTAACAAAAAGACTTTGCCTTTCTCCAAAACCATTTGTACTGTGATTTTCTCGATCCATTGCATATGAATTCCACACCAGTTTCTCCGGATATAACTGGATGAAACCGGAAGAATCCGGTTTTGTTTTGGCTAACTCAATCCCAGATATTTCTACAGCCTCTGTGTTTGTGTTTTCCTGATATTATCAACGGACTTTAATGTTTTGAATGTTTTTTAACAGGGAACATTTAATTTTGTAGCGTTGAAACACTAATTGTTTCCACATGGAGACACCAGCTCCACAAATTCGTATTTTCTACTGAGAAAGCTAGAGGAACTGTGGCAAACAATCATGATATTTCTGTTTGTATAGATGATATTTTATGCACTTGCCTAACGGAAGACTTATCTTTTCTCCAAAACCATTTGTACGTTGATTTTCTCAGTCCATTGCATACGAACTCCACACCAGTTTGTCCAGATATGACTGGATGAAAACAGAAATATCTGGTTGTGTTTTGGCTAACTCAATCCGAAATATTGTGAAAGCCTCTGTGTTTGTGTATTCCTTATATTAAGCATGGATTTATATTTTTCAATGTTTTTTTTTTCAGGGAACTTTTAATTTTGTGCTTGGAAACACTAATTGGTTGCACATGGAGACACCAGCTCTACATATTTGTATTTTCTAGGGAGAATGCTAGAGGAACTGCGACAAACCAGCAGGATATTTATGTTTGTATAGATGACATTTTATCTACTTTCCTAATGAAAAGTGTTTGCTTTTCTCTAAAACCATTTTCACTGTGATTTTCTCGGTCCATTGCATACGAATTGCACACCACTTTTTCCGTATATGACTGGATGAAACCAGAAATATCCAGTTGTGTTTTGGCTAACTCAATCCGAAATATTGTGAAAGCCTCTCTGTTTGTGTTTCTGGATATTATCGATGGAATTTATTGTTTTGTATATTTTTATCAGGAAACATTTAATTTTGTACCATTGAAACACTAATTGGTTCCACATGGGGACCATCTCAACACATTCATATTTTCTAAGGAGAAAGCTAGAGGACCTGCGGGAAACACAAATGATATTTGTGTTAGTATAGATGACATTTGATGCACTTGCCTAACGAAAATATGTTGCTTTTCTCCAAAACCATTTTTACTGTTATTTTCTCGGTCCATTGCATACGAATTCCACACCAGTTTGGCCGGATGTGACTGGATGAAACCGGAAATATCCGGTTGTGATTTGGCTAACTCAAACCCAGATATTACTACAGCCTCTGTGTTTGTGTATTTCTGATATTTTCCATGGACTTTATTGTTTTAAATTTTTTTTTACCAGGGAACATTTAAATTTGTGCTTGGAAACACTAATTGGTTGCACATGGAGACACCAGCTCTACATATTTGTATTTTCTAGGGAGAATGCTAGAGGAACTGCGACAAACAAGCAGGATATTTATGTTTGTATAGATGACATTTTATCTACTTGCCTAATGTAAAGTCTTTGTTTTTCTCCAAAACTATTTTTACTGTGATTTTCTCGGTCCATTACATATGAATTCCACACCACTTTGTCTCGATGGAGACACCAGTTCTGAACATTCGTATATTCTAGGGATAAAGCTAGAGGAACTGTGGCAAACAAACATGATATTTCTGTTTGTCTAGATGACATTTTATGCACTTGCCTAACGAAAAGACTTTGCTTTTCTCCAAAACCATTTGTGCTGTGATTTTCTCGGTCCACTGCATACGAATTCCACACCAGTTTGTCCGGATATGACTGGATGAAACCGGAATTATCCGGTTATGTGTTGGCTAACTGAATCCCAGATATTGCTACAGCCTCTCTGTTTGTTTATTCCTGATATTATCCACAGACTTTATTGTTTTGATTGTCTTTTATCAGGAAGCATTTAATTTTGTTCTTGGAAACACTAATTGGCTCCACATGGAGACACCAGCTCTACACATTCGTATTTTCTAGGGAGAAAGCTAGAGGTACTGCGGCAAAGAAACATGATATTTCTGTTTGTATAGATGACATTTTATGCACTTGCCTAACGAAAAGACTTGCTTTTCTCCAAAACCATTTTTATGGGATTTTCTCAGTCCATTGCATACGAATTCCACACCAGTTTGTCCGGATATGACTGGATGAAACCGGAAATATCCGGTTTTGTTTTGGCTAACTCAATCCCAGACATTGTTATCACCTCTGTGTTTGTATTCCTGATATTATCCACAGACTTTATTGTTTTGAATGCTTTTTATTAGGGAGCATTTAATTTTGTACCGTTGAAACACTAATTGTTTCCACATGGAGACACCAGCTCTACACATTCGTATTTTCTAGGGAGAATGCTAGAGGAACTGCGGCAAACAAACCTGATATTTCTGTTTGTCTAGATGACATTTTATGCACTTGCCTAACGAAAAGACTTTGCTTTTCTCCAAAACCATTTTTACTGTGATTTTCTCGGTCCACTGCATACGAATTCCACACCAGTTTGTCCGGAAATGACTGGATGAAACCGGAATTATCCGGTTATGTGTTGGCTAACTGAATCCCAGATATTGCTACAGCCTCTGTGTTTGTGTATTCCTGATATTATCCACAGACTTTATTGTTTTTTATGATTTTTATCAGGGAGCATTTAATTTTGTACCGTTGAAACACTAATTCGTTCATCATGGGGACACCAGCTCTACACATTCGTATTTTCCAGGGAAAAATCTAGAGGAACTGCAGCAAACAAAATTGACATTTCTGTTTGCATCATTGAGATTTTATGCACTTGCCTAACGAAAAGACTTTGATTTTCTCCAAAACCATTTGTACTGTGATTTTCTCGGTCCATTGCATATGAATTCCACACCAGTTTGTCCATATAAGACCTGATGAAACAGAAATATACGGTTTTGTTTTGGCTAACTCAATTCGAGATATTGTGAAAGCATCTGTGTTTGTGTTTTCTGGATATTATCGATGGACTTTATTGTATTGAATGTTTTTATCAGGGAACATTTAATTTTGTACCATAGAAACACTAATTGGTTCATCATGGCGACACCAGCTCTACACATTCGTATTCTCTAGGGAGAAAGCTAGAGGAACTGCGGCAAACAAACATGATATTTCTGTTTGTATAGATGATATTTTATGCACTTGCCTAACGAAAAGGCTTTCCTTTTCTCCAAAACCATATTTACTGTGATTTTCTCGGTCCATTGCATACGAATTCCACACCACTTTTTCCAGATATGACAGGATGATACCGGAAATATCTGTTTTTTTTTTTTTTTTGGCTATCTGAATCCCAGTTATTGCTACAGACTCTTTGTTTGTTTTTTCTGGATATTCACCACAGACTTAATTGTTTTGAATGTTTTTTATCGGGGAACATTTTATTTTGAGCTTTGATACATTAATTGGTTCCACATGGATATACCAGCTCTACACATTCGTATATTCTAGGGAGAAAGCTAGAGGAACTGCGACAAACAAACATGATATTTCTGTTTGTATAGATGACATTTTATGCCCTTGCCTAAAGAAAAGACTTTGTTTTTCTCCAAAACCATTTTTGCTGTGATTTTCTCAGTCCATTGCATACGAATTCCACACCAGTTTGTCAGGATATGACTGCATGAAACCAGAAATATCCGGTTGTGTTTTGGCTAGCTCAACCCGAAATACTGTGAAAGTCTCTGTGTTTGTGTTTTCTGGATATTATCGATGGACTTTATTATTTTGAATATTTTTGTCAGGGAACATGTAATTTTCTACCGTAGAAACACTAATTGGTTCCACATGGAGACACCAGCTCTACACATTCGTATTTTCTAGGGAGAAAGCTAGAGGAACTGCGGCAAACAAACATGATATTTCTGTTTGTATCGGTGACATTTTATGCACTTGCCTAATGAAAAGACTTTGCTTTTCTCCAAAACAATTTTTACTGAGATTTTCTCGGTCCATTGCATATGAATTCCACACCAGTTTGTCCGGATATGTCTGGATGAAACCAGACATATCCGGTAGTGCTTGGGCTAACTCAATCCAAAATACTATGAAAGCCTCTGTGTTTGTGTTTTCTGGATATTATTGATGAACTTTATTGTTTCGAATGTTTTTATCAGTGAACATTTAATTTTGTACCGTAGAAACTCTAATTGTTTCATCATTGGTACACTAGCTCTACACATTCGTATTTTCTAGGGAGAAAGCTAGAGGAACTGCGTAAAACAAACATCATATTTCTGCTAGTACAGATCACATTTTAGGCACTTGCCTAACGAAAAGACTTTGCTTTTCACCAGAACCAGTTTTACTGTGATTTTCTCCATCCATTGCATAAGAATTCCACACCACTTTCTCAGGATATGACTGGATGAAACCGGAAATATCCGGGTTTGTTCTGGCTAACTCAATCCCAGATATTGCTACAGACTCTTTGTGTTTTCTGGATATTATCGATGGACTTCATTTTTTTGAATGTTTTTTTATCAGGGAACATTTAGTTTTGTCCTTGGAAACATTAATTAGTTCCACATGGAGACACCAGCTCTACACATTCGTATTTTCTAGGGAGAAAGCTAGAGGAACTGGGGCAAATAAACATGATATTTCTGTTTGTCTAGATGACATTTTATGCACTTGCCTAACGAAAAGACTTTGCTTTTCTCCAAAACCATTTTTACTGTGATTTTCTCGGTCCATTGCATACGAATTCCACACCACTTTCTCCGGATATGACTGGATGAAAGCAGAAATATCTGGTTGTGTTTTGGCTAACTCAATCCCAGATATTGCTACAGGCTCTGTGTTTGTGTATTCCTGATATTATCCACGGACTTTATGGTTTTGAATGTTTTTTTTCTGGGAACATTTAATTTTGTGCTTGCAAACTCTAACTGGTTCCACATGGAGATACCAGCTGTACACATTCGTATTATCTAGGGGGACAGCTAGAATAGCTGTGAGAAACAAACATGATATTTCTGTTTGTATCGATGACATTTTATGCACTTGCCTCACGAAAAGACTTTGCTTTTCTCCAAAACCATTTTTACTGTGATTTTCTCGGTCCATTGCATATGAATTCCACACCAGTTTGTCTGGATATAACTGGGTGAAACCAGAAATGTCTGGTTGTGTTTTTGCTAACTCATTCCGAAGAATTGCTACAGCCTCTGTGTTGTGTTTTGTGGATATTATCGATGGATTTATTGTTTTGAATGTTTTTTTATCGGGGAACATTTTATTTTGTACCGTTGAAACACAAATTGGTTCATCATGGATACAACAGCTCTACACATTCGTATTTTCAAGAGAGAAACTGGAGGAACTGCGGCAAACAAACATGATATCTCTGTTTTTTAAGGATGACAATTTATGCACTTGCCTAACGTAAAGACTTTGTTTTTCTCCAAAACCATTTTTACTGTGATTTTCTCGGTACACTTCATACGAATTCCAAACCACTTTGTCCGGATATGACTGGATGGAACCCGAAACATCCGGTTGTGTTTTGGCGAACTCAATCCGAAATATTGCTACAGCCTCTGTGTTGTGTTTTGTGGATATTATCAATGGATTTATTGTTTTGAATGTTTTTTTTTCGGGGAACATTTTATTTTGAGCTTGGATACAGTAATTGGTTCCGCATGGAGACACCAGCTCAAATATATTCGTATTTTCTAGGGAGAAAGCTAGAGGAACAAACATAATATTTCTGTTTGTATAGATGACATTTTATGCACTTGCCTAACAAAAAGACTTTGTTTTTCTCCAAAGCCATTTTTACTGTGATTTTCTCTGTGCTTTGCATAGGAATTCCACACCAGTTTGTCCGGATATGACTGGATGAAACCAGAAATATCCAGTTGTGTTTTGGCTAACTGAATCCCTGATATTGCTACAGCCTCTGTGTTTGTGTATCCCTGATATTATCCACAGACTTTATTGTTTTGAATGTCTTTTATAAGGGAACATTTAATTTGTCCTACAAAACAGTAATTGTTTCCACATGGAGACACCAGCTCTACACATTCACATTTTCTAGGGAGAACTCTATTATCGCGGGACTTTATTGTTTTGAATGTTTTTATCAGGGAACATTTCATTATGTACCGTAGAAACACGAATTGGTTCATCATGGTGACACCAGCTCTACACATTCGTATTTTCTAGGGAGAAAGCTAGAGGAACTGTGACAAACAAACATGATATTTCTGTTTGTATAGATGACATTTTATGCAATTGCCTAATGAAAAGACTTTCCTTTTCTCCAAAACCATTTTTACTGTGATTTTCTCGGTCCATTGCATACAAATTCCACACGAGTTTGTCCGGATGTTACTGGAGGACAACAGAAATATCCAGTTGTGTTTTGGCTAACTCAATCCCAAATATTGTGAAAGCATCTGTGTTTGTGTTTTCCGGATATTATCCACGGACTTTATTGTTATGAAAATTTATTATCGGGGAACATTTTATTTTCAGCTTGGATACAATAATTGGTTCCACATGGAGACACCACCTGTACATATTTGTATTTTCTAGGTAGAAAGCTAGAGGAACTGCGGCAAACAAACATGATATTTCTGTTTTTCTCCATAACCATTTCTACTTCGATTTTCTCGCTCCATTGCATACGAATTCCACACCAGTTTGTCCAGATATGACTGGATGAATCCGGAAATATCTGGTTTTGTTTTGGCTAACTCAATCCCAGATATTGCTACAGCCTCTGTGTTTGTGTATTCCTGATATTATCCATGGACTTTATTGTTTTGAATGTTTTTCTTATCAGGGAACATTTAATTTTGTGCTTGGAAACACTAATTGTTTCCACACGAAGAAACCAGCTCTAAATATTTGTATTTTCTAGGATAAAAGGTAGAGGAACTATGCAAACAAACATGATATTTCTGTTTGTATAGATGAGATTTTATCTACTTGCCTAATTAAAAGACTTTACTTTTCTCCAAAACCATTTTTACTGTGATTTTCTGGGTCGACTGCATACGAATTCCAAATGACTTTGTCCGGATATCACTGGATGAAACCAGAAATATCCGGTTGTGTTTTGGCTAACTAAATCCCAGTTATTGCTACAGCCTCTGTGTTTCTGTTTTCTGGATATTATCGATGGACTTTATTGTTTTGAATGTTTTTATCAGGGAACATTTAATTTTGTACCGTTGAAACACGAATTGTTTCATAATGGGAACACCAGCTCTACACATTTGTATTTTCCAAGGAGAAACCCAGAGGAACTGTGGCAAACAAACATGATATTTCTGTTTGTATAGATGACATTTTATGCACTTGCCTAACGAAAAAGACTTTGCTTTTCTCCAAAACCATTTTTACTGTGAATATTTTGGTCCATTGCATACGAATTCCATACCAGTGTGTCCGGATATGACAGGATGAAACCGGAAATGTCCCGTTTTGTTTTCGCTAACTCAATCCCAGATATTGTGACAGCCTCTGTGTTTGTGTATTCCTGATATAATCCATGGAATATATTGTTCTGAATGTTTTTTTTCAGGGAACATTTAATTTAGTTCTTGGAAAAACTACTTGGTTCCACAAGGAGACACCAGCTCTACACATTCGTAATTTCTAGGGAGAAATCTAGAGGAACTGCGGCAAAAAAAGTGACATTTCTGTTTGTCTAGATGACATTTTATGCACTTCCCCAACGAAAAGACTTTGCTTTTCTCCAAATCCATTTGTACTGTGATTTTCTCAGTCCACTGCATATGAATTACACACCACCACTTTGTCCAGATATGACTGGATGAAACCAGAAATATCCGGTTGGGTTTTAGCTAACTCAATCCAAAATATTGCTACAGCCTCTGTGTTTGTGTTTTCTGGATATTATCGATGGAATTATTGTTTTGAATGTTTTTATCAGGGAATATTTAGTTTTGAATGATTGAAACACTAATTGGTTCAACATGGAGACACCAGCTCTACACATTCGTATTTTCTAGGGAGAAAGCTAGAGGAACTGTGGCAAAAAACATGATATTTCTGCTTGTATAGATGACATTTTATGCACTTGCTAACGAAAAGACTTTGCTTTTCTCCAAAACCATTTATACTGTGTTTTTCTTGGTCCATTGCATAGGAATTCTTCACCAGTTTGTGCGGATATGAATGGATGAAACCGGAAATATCTGGTTTTGTTTTGGCTAACCAAATACCAGATATTGCTAGAGCCACTGTGTTTGTGTATTCCTGATATTATCCACAGACTTTGCGGTTTTGCATGTTTTTTATCAGGGAACATTTAAATTTTTCCTGCGAAACACTAATTGTTGCAACATGGAGACACCAGCTCTACACATTCACATTTTCTAGGGAGAAAGCTTGAGGAACTGGGGTAAAGAAACATGATATTTCTCTTTTTATAGATGACATTTTATGCACTTGCCTAACGAAAAGACTCTGTTTTTCTCCAAAACCATTTTTACTGTGATTTTCTCGGTCCATTGCATACGAAATCCACACCACTTTGTCCAGATTTGACTGGATGAAACCGGAAATATCTGGTTTTGTTTTGGCTAAGTCAATCCCAGATATTGCTACAGCCTCTGTGTTTGCGTTTTCTGGATATTATCCACAGTCTTTATTGTTTTGAATTATTTTTATCCGGGAACATTTTTTTTGAGCTTGGATACAGTAAATGTTTCCACATGGAGACCCCAGCTCTACACATTCGTATTTTCTAGGGAGAAAGCTAGAGGAACTGCGGTAAACAAACTTGATATTTCTGTTTGTATAGAAGACATTTTATGCACTTCCCTAACGAAAAGACTTTGCTTTTCCTCAAAACCATTTTTAATGTGATTTTCTCGGTCCATTGCATACGAATTCCACACCACTTTGTCCGGATATGACTGGATGAAAGCAGAAATATCCGGTTTTGTTTTGGCTAACTCAATCCCAGATATTGTTACAGCCTCTGTTTTTCCTCATTCCTGATATTATCCACAGAGTTTATTGTTTTCAATGTTTATTATCAGGGAACATTTAATTTTGTACTGTTGAAACACTAATTGTTTCCACATGGATACACCAGCTTTACACATTCGTATTCACCAAGGAGAAACCTAGAGGAACTGCGGCAAACAAACATGATATTTCTGTTTGTATCGATGACATTTTATGCAATTGCCTAACGAAAAGACTTTGCTTTTCTCCAAAACCATTTTTACTGTGATTTTCTCAGTCTATTGCATACGAATTCCACACCACTCTGTCTGGATATGACTACATGAAACCGGAAATATGCAGTTGTCTTTTGGCTAACTCAATCCGAAATATTGCTACAGGCTCTGTATTTGTGTATTCCTGATATTATCCATGCACTTTATTGTTTTGAATGTTTTTTATCAGGTAACATTTAACTCTGTGCTGTGAAACACTAATTGGTTCCACATGGAGACACCAGCTCTACACATTCGTATTTTCTAGGGAGAAAGCTAGAGGAACTGCGGCAAACAAACATGATATTTCTGTTTGTATAGGTGACATTATATGCTCTTGGTTAATGAAAGGACTTTGCTGTTCTCCAATACCATTTATACTGTGATTTTCTCGGTCAATTGCATACGAATTCCACACCACTTTGTCCGGATATGACTGGATGAAACCGGAAATATCCGGTATGTTTTGGCTAACTCAATCCCAGATATTGTTACCGCCTCTGTGCTTGTGTATTCCTGATATTATCCACAGACTTTATTGTTTTGAATGTTCTTTATTAGGTAACATTTAACTCTGTGCTGTGAAACACTAATTGTTTCCACATGGAGACACCAGCTCTACACATTCGTATTTTCTAGGGAGAAAGCTAGAGGAACTGCGGCAAACATGATATTTCTGTTTGTATCAATGACATTTTATGCACTTGCCTAACGAAAAGACTTTGCTGTTCTCCAAAACAATTTTTACTGTGGTTTTCTCGGACCATTGCATACGAATTCCACATCAGTTTGTCCAGATATGACTGGATGAAAACAGAAATATCCGGCTTTTTTTTTGGCTAACTCAATCCTAAATATTGTGATAGCTACTGTGTTTTCGATTTCTGGATATTATCAATTGTCTTTATAGTTTTGAATGTTTTTTATCAGGGAACATTTAATTTTGTGCTTGGATACAGTAATTGTTTCCACATGGAGACACCAGCTCTACACATTCGTGTTTTCTAAGGAGAAAGCTGTAGGAACGGCGGCAAACAAACATGTTATTTCTGTTTGTATAGATGACATTTTATGCACTTGCCTAATGAAATGAAATCATTTCTCCAAAACTATTTTTACTGTGATTTTCTCAGTCCATTGCATATGAATTCCATACCAGTTTGTCCGGATATGACTTGAAGAAAGCAGAAATATCCGGTTGTGTTTTGGCTAACTCAATCCGAAATATTGCGAAAACATCTGTGTTTGTGTTTTCTGGATATTATCGATGGACTTTATTGTTTTGAATATTTTTATTAGGGAAGATTTAATTTTGTATTGTAGAAACAATAATTGGTTCCACATGGAGACACCAGCTCTACACATTCGTATTTTCTAGGGAGAAATCTAGAGGAACTATAGCAAACAAATATGATATTTCTGTTTGTAAAGATAACAATTTATGCACTTGCCTAACGAAAAGACTTTGATATTCTCCAAAACCATTTTAACTGTGATTTCCTTGGTCCATTGCATACGAATTCCACATCAGTTTGTCCGGATATGACTGGATGAACCCGGAAATACCCGGTTTTATTTTGGCTAACTCAATCCCAGATATTGCTACAGCCTCAGTGTTTGTGTTTCCTGGATATTATCCACGGACTTTATTGTTTTGAAGGTTTTTTATCGGGGAACATTTTATTTTGAGCTTGGATACAGTAATTGATTCCACATGGAGACACCAGCTCTACGTATTTGTATTTTCTATGGAGAAAGCTAGAGGAACTGCAGCAAACACACATGATATTTCTGTTTGTATACATGACATTTTATGCACTTGCCTAACAAAAAGATTTTGCTTTTCTCCAAAACAATTTGCACTGTGATTTTCTCAGTCCATTGCAGATGAATTCCACGCCAGTTTGTCAGATATGACTAGATGAAAGCGGAAATATCTGGTTTTGTTTTTGCTAACTCAATCCCAGATATTGCTATGGCCTCTGTTTGGTTTTTTCTGGATATTAACAACGGACTTTATTGCTTTGAATGTTTTTTATCAGGGAACATTTAGTTTTGTGCTTGGAATCACTAAGTAGTTCCACATGGAGCCACCAGCTCCACACATTCGTATTTTCTAGGGAGAAAGCTAGAGGAATTGCCACAAAGAAACATGATATTTCTGTTTGTATCGGTGACATTTTATACACTTGACTAACGAAAAGACTTTGCTTTTCTCCAAAATCATTTCACTGTGATTTTCTCGGTCCATTGCATATGAATTCCATACAAGTTTGTCTGGATATGACTGGATGAAAGCGGAAATATCCGGTTATGATTTGGCTAACTCAATCCGAAATATTGCTACAGACTCTGTGTGTGTTTTTTCTGGATATTATCGATGGACTTATTGTTTTGAATGTTTTTTATTGGAAAACATTTTATTTTCTGCTTGAACACAGTAAATGGATCCACATGCAGACACCAGCTCTACACATTCGTATTTTCTAGGGAGAAAGCTAGAGGAACTGTGGAAAACAAACATGATATTTCTGGTGTATAGACGACATTTTATGCACTTGCCTAATGAAAAGACTTTGCTGTTCTTCAAAATCATTTGTACTGTGATTTTCTCGGTCCATTGTATACAAATTCCACACCAGTTTGTCCGGATATTACTGGATGAAACCGGAAGTATCTGGTTTTGTTTTGGCTAACTCAATCCGAAATATTGCTAGAGCCTCTGTGTTTGTCTATTCCTGATATTATCCACGGACATTATATTTTTGAATGTTTTTTTTTTTCAGGGAACATTTAATTTTGTGCTTGGAAACACTAATTGGTTGCACATGGAGACACCAGCTCTACACATTCGTATTTTCTAGGTAGAAAGCTAGAGGAACTGCGGCAAACAAACATGATATTTCTGTTTGTATAGATGACATTTTATGCACTTGCCTAATGAAAAGACTTTGCTTTTCTCCAAATCCATATTTACTGTGATTTTCTCGGTCCATTGCATACGAATTCCACACCAGCTTTTCCGGATATGACTGGAAGAAAACATAAATATCCTGTTTTGTTTTGGCTAACTCAATCAGAAATACTGTGAAAGCCTCTGTGTTTGTGTTTTCCGCATATTATCCATGGACTTTATTGTTTTGAATGTTTTTATCAGGGAACATTTAATTTTGTACCGTAGAAACACTAATTGGTTCCACATGGGGACACCTGCTCTACACATTCATATTTTCTACGGAGAATGTTAGAGAAACTGTAGAAAACAAACATGATATTTCTGTTTGTATAGATGACCTTTTATGCTTTTGCCTAACGAAAAGACTTTTCTTTTCTCCAAAACAATTTGTACTGTGATTTTCGTGGTCCATTGCATACCAATTCTACTCCAATTTGTCCTGTTATGACTGGATGAAACCGGAAATATCTGGTTTTCTTTTAGCTAACTCAATCCCAGATATTGCTACAGCCTCTGTGTTTGTGTATTCTGGATATTATCCACGGACTTTACTGTTTTGGATGTTTTGTTTCAGGGAACATTTAATTTTGCGCTTGGAAACCCTAATTGGTTCCACATGGAGACACCAGCTCTACATATTTGTATTTTCTAGGGAGAAAGGTAGAGGAACTGCGGAAAACAAACTTGATGTTTCTGTTTGTATCGATGATATTTTATCTACTGGCCTAATGAAAAGACTTTGCTTTTCTCCAAAATCATTTATAATGTGATTTTCTTGGTCCATTGCATACAAATTCGACACCAGTTTGTCCAGATATGACTGGATGAAAGCAGAAATATCTGGTTGTGTTTTGGCTAACTCAATCCCAGATATTGCTACAGCCTCTGTGTTTGTGTATTCCTGATATTATCCACGGACTTTATTGTTTTGAATGCTTTTTTTCAGGGAACATTCAATTTTGTGCTTGGAAACTCTAATTGGTTGCACATGGAGACACCAGCTCTACACATTTGTATTTTCTAGTGAGAAAGCTAGAGGACCTGCGGCAAACAAACATGATATTTCTGTTTGTATAGATGATATTTTATGCACTTGCCTAACGAAAAGACTTTCCTTTTCTCCAAAACCATATTTACTGTGATTTTCTCGGTCCATTGCATACGAATTCCACACCACTTTGTCCAGATATGACCTGATGAAACCGGAAATATCTGATTTTGTTTTGGCTAACTCAATCCCAGATATTGCTACAGCCTCTAGGTTTGTTTTTTCTTGATATTATCAACGGACTTTATTGTTTTGAATGCTTTTTATCGGGGAATATTATATTTTGAGCTTGGATACAGTAATTGGTTCCACATGGAGACACCAGCTCCAGATATTCGTATTTTCTAGGGAGAAAGCTAGAGGAACTGCGGCAAACAAACATGATATTTCTGTTTGCATCGATGACATTTTATGCACTTGGTTAATGAAAAGACTTTGCTTTTCTCCAAAACCATTTTTACTGTGGTTTTCTCCGTCCATTGCACACGAATTCCACACCAGTTTGTCCGGATATGGCTGCAGGATACCGGAAATATCCAGTTTTGTTTGGCTAACTCAATCCCAGATATTGCTACATCCTCTGTGTTGTGTATTCCTGATATTATACACAGACTTTATTGTTTTTAATGTTTTTTATAAGGGAACATTTAATTTTGTACCATTGAAACACTAATTGTTTCCACATGAAGACACCAGCTCTACACATTCGTAATTTCTTTTTTTATTAAACTTTTATTTCATGAATATAAATTTCCAAAGTACAACTCATGGGTTATAATGGCTTCCCTCTCCCAAAACTTCCCTTCCACCCATAACCCTCCCCTTTCCCACTCCCTCTCCCATTCCAATCACATCATGATTCATTTTCATTTCTTTTTATATACAAAAGATCCTTTTAGTATAAATTAGGTAAAGACTTCAACAGTTTGCCCCCATATAGCAACACAAAGTGAAAAAAAATACTGTTGGAATACTAGTTATAGCATTAAATAAGAGTGTACAGCACATTAAAGGCAGAGATCCTACATAATATTTTTAAATATTAATTAATTTTCTATACCATCTGCAATTTAACACCAGGTTTTTTTTTCATTTCCAATTATCTTTATATACAGAAGATTGATTCAATATATAATTAGTAAAGATCTCATCAATTTGTACCCATGCAGAAACACAAAGTGTAAAGATACTGTTTCAGTACTAGTTATAGCATCACTGCACATTAGACAACACATTAAGGACAGATCCCACATGGGATGTGAGTACACAGTGACTCCTGTTGCTGCCTTAACAATTTGACACTCTTGTTCATGGCGTCAATAATTACATTGGTAATTTCTACGGAGAAACCTATAGGAATTGCGGCAAACAAACATGATATTTCTGATTGTGTAGATGACATTTTATGCAATTGCCTAACGAAAATACTTGCAATTCTCCAAAACAATTTTTACGGTATTTTCTCGGTCCATTACATACGAATACCACACCGCTTTGTCGGATATGACTGGATGAAATGAGAAATATCTGGTTGTGTTTTGGCTAACTCAATCCTAGATATTGCTACAGCCTCTGTGTTTGCGTATTCCTGATATTATCCACGGACTTTATTGTTCTGAATGTTTTTTATCAAGGAACATTTAATTTTGTGCTTGGAAACACTAATTGGTTCCACATGGGGACACCAGCGCTACACATTCGTATTTTCTAGGGAGATAGCGATGGGAACTGCGGCAAACAAACATGATATTTCTGTTTGTATGGATGATATTTTATGCACTTGCCTAACGAAAGGACTTTGCTTTTCTCCAAAACCATTTGTACTGTGATTTTCTCATTCCATTGCATACGAATTCCACACCAGTTTGTCCGGATATGACTGGATGAAACTGGAAATATCCGGGTTTTTTTTGGCTAACTCAATCCCAGATATTGCTGCAGCCTCTATGTTTGTTTTTTCTGGATATTATCCACAGACTTTATTGTTTTGAATGATTTTTATCGGGGAACATTTTATTTTGAGCTTGGATACAGTAATGGTACCACATGGAGACTCCAGCTCTACATATTCGTATTTTATACGGAGAAAGCTAGAGGAACTGCGGCAAACAAACATGATAGTTCTGTTTGTATCGATGACATTTTATGCCCTTGCCTAACAAAAAGACTTTGCTTTTCTCCAAAACCATATTTACAGTGATTTTCTCAGTCCATTGCATATGAATTCCACACCAGTTGTCCGGATATGACTGGATGAAACCAGAAATATCCGGTTGTGTTTTGGCTAGCTCAATCCAAAATACTGTTAAAGCTTCTGTGTTTGTGTTTTCTGGATATTATCGATGGACTTTTTGTTTTGAATGTTTTTATCAGGGAACATTTAATTTTGCACTGTAGAAACAATAATTGGTTCATCATGGGGACACCAGCTCTACACATTCGTATTTTCTAGGGAGAAAGCTAGAGGAACCGCGCAAACAAACATGATATTTCTGTTTGTATCGATGACATTTTATCTACTTGCCTAATGAAAAGACTTTGCTTTTCTCCAAAACCCTTTATACTGTGATTTTCTCGGTCCATTGCACACGAATTCCACACCACTTTGTCCGGATATGACTGGATGAAACCAGAAATATCCGGTTGTGTTTTGGCTAACTGAATCCCTGATATTGCTACAGCCTCGGTGTTTGTGTATTCCTGATATTATCCACAGACTTTATTGTTTTGAAAGTCTTTATCAGGGAACATTTAATTTGTCCTGCGGAACACTAATTGTTTCCACATGGACACACCAGCTCTACACATTCGCATTTTCTAGGGAGAAAGCTAGAGGAACTGTTGCAAACAAACCTGATATTTCTGTTTTTATAGAGACATTTTATGCACTTGCCTAAAGAAAATATGTTCCTTTTCTCCAAAGCCATTTTTATTGTGATCATCTCGGTCCATTGCTTACGAATTCCACACCACTTTTCCGGATATGACTGGATGAAACCAGAAATATCCAGTTGTGTTTTGGATAACTCAATCCGAAATATCGTGAAAGCCTCTGTATTTGTGTATTCCTGATAATATCCACGGGCTTTATTATTTTGAATGTTTTTTATCTGGTAACATTTAATTTTCTGCTTGGAAACATTAATTGGTTCTACATGGTGACACCTGCTCTAAACATTCATATTTTCTAGGGAGAAAGCTAGAGGAACTGCAGCAAACAAACATGATATTTCTGTTTGTCTAGATGACATTTTATGCACTTGCCTAACGAAAAGCCTTTGCTTTTCTCCAAAACCATTTTTACTGTGATTTTCTTGGTCCATTGCATACGAATTCCACACCACGTTGTCCGGATGTGATTGGTTGAAAACAGAAATATCAGGTTTTGTTTTGGCTAACTCAATCCCAAATATTGTGAAAGCATATGTGTTTGTGTTTTCCGGATATTATCCATGGACTTTATTGTTTTGAAAATTTTTTCTCGGGGAACATTTTATTTGCAGTTTGGATACAGTAATTGGTTCCACATGGAGACAACACCTCTACATATTTGTATTTTCTAGGGAGAAAGCTAGAGTAACTGTGGCAAACAAACATGATATTTCTGTTTGTGTAGATGACATTTGATGCACTCGCCTAACGAAAAGACTTTGCTTTCCTCCAAAACCATTTTTACTGCGATTTTCTCGGTCCATTGCATACAAATTCCACAGGAGTTTTTCCGGATATGACTGGATGAAACCAGAAATATCTGGTCGTGTTTTGGCTAACTCAATCCCAGATATCGCTACAGCCTCTGTGTTTGTGTATCCCTGATATTATTCACGGACTTTTTTTTTTATTTTTTTATTTTTATTTTATTTTTTTTTTAGGGAACATTTAATTTTGTACTTGGAAACACTAATTGGTTCCACATGGAGACACCAGCTCTGCACATTCCTATTTTCCAGGGAGAAAGCTAGAAGAACTGCGGCAAACAAGCATGATATTTCTGTTTGTCTAGATGACATTTTATGCACTTGCCTAACGAAATGACTTTGCTTTTCTCCAAAACCATTTTTCTTGTGATTCTCTGGGTCGACTGCATATGAATTCCACACCACTTTGTCCGGATATGACTCGATGAAACCAGAAATATCCGGTTGTGTTTTGGCTAACTCAATCCCAGATATTGCTACAGCCTCTGTGTTTATGTTTTCTGGATATTATCGATGGACTTTTGTAGTGGAATGAGAATGCCATGCCAAGGTAGCCACTGGCAAGCGAGCGTCAGTTAGTCAGGAATGGCTTTGATACTGCCTGGCGACAGGCTGTGATTGGATGGCTCTGGAAACTGCCTGGCAACAGGCTGTGATTGGATGGATTTGAAACTGCCTGGCGACAGGCTGTGATTGGATGGCTGTGGAAACTGCCTGGCAACAGGTTGTGATTGGTTGGGGTATGGACCGCCCCTTGACCAGATTGGTTAGTCTTGGCTATATAAGCTGTTGTACCAACTGTAATAAACGAGTCTGCAGGCTGCTTGCTTCAAGCCTGCTCTCACCGGACTCCCGGGGTCTGTGTATTGACTCCGCGCCTCTTGCCCCCACCACGCTGCTCTTCTCAGAAACAAACCCACTGCTACATTGTGGAGAAATCAACAACAACATCTGGCGCGCCAACGTGACTGAGAAAGAAACAGTGTGTCGGACTCGGCGAGGTCCCCCCTGGATTTCGGCAAGTAGGCCCCTCGGTGTTTGGTGTGCTGTTTGGTTCTGTGAGGGTGAGCACAGAACCCCCTCCTACACCCCTTTCCTTGTCCTTGTCCTCGGTCTAAGTGACCCCAGGTTAGCACACACCACCCTGAAGCGTACATCGCTTCTCGGCTCCTCCTTTTACTTTCGGTTCGCCTGGCGAATTCACATAAGGGACTGATCATCCCAGAATTCGGAACCAAGTCATCTTCCCTCACTCGAGAGAGGTGATGCTCCGGAGACACCGTGTGGGCATACAGCCTTGACCTAACGAATCAAGGAAGTCCCCCACTAAGCACAGGACATACGTACGATCTGATACACCACTATCTGTTTGTCTAGCATAGGGAAACCTCCTATAAAATGCCATCCACAGTTGAGGTGCTAGGAATTTGCTTTGTTACGGTAGCAGTGCTATACGTGTCTTTCCTCTGGCTAGAGTTGGCGTACCGTGCCGCTCTTAAGCGCTCAGACATGGGAAAGATACCCCCCTCTCAGAATCCTGTGCAGATTATCAAAGATAGTGAATCTGTGAGTGATAGGAGCCTGACACTCCAGGTCCCTGTCTCACAGACAACGGTTGCTGACTTAGGGAGAGAGAACTCCAACAGTGAAAAAAACAACGTAGCAAACAAGGTAGCAATGCCTAGTCAGCCACCCCCCACATACCCGTGGGATGAACTAAGAGGACCTCTACACAATAACTCACGCGAGGTCATCCCATCCGCACCCAGTGAGGATCCCCACATTTATGGCAGTCCTCGGGCACCCCAAGCTCTCAGGACAGCTGCTAGATCCCATGCCATCAGCATGTTTGCTGCTAATGTCAAAGTGTACGCAAAATTCAGGCCCTGGATTTCAACGCCTGTAAAAAGGCTTCTATTAACCAAGGGTCGAGGATATGCTTGTGTCTTTCCAGAGAATGCGGAACAGCCCATTTGGGTACCAGCCAGAAACATCAAGCCTGCAACTGACAGCCAACCAGAACCAGCTGAACAAGACCAAGACTCCGCCTTGTTAGCAGACGCACCTGCCCTATCATCCTACCCTGAGAAACTGCCCAAAGCCATATCTGTTACTGTTGTGTACCCCACTAGCTCTGGTCAGCCACTCAAATGGCCCACAGCCCGAGTGTGGTCATGCCATTCCTGATAACCATTATTCCTCATTCCTACCCCTATCTGAGCAAGCAATCCTGTGGTCTCTCGATTTGAGCGCTGGTTAGTCAATGACGGGTAAGATCCCCTGGGGGACAACCTAAGACAGGCACAGCTGCGTACGGAGACCACATAGAAATGGGGTCAACAATGGTATGGCCAAGAATCATGCCTCCCGTTGCTCAAAAATAAACGAAAAGGGAGAAATGTAGTGGAATGAGAAGGCCATGCCAAGGTAGCCACTGGCAAGCGAGCGTCAGTTAGTCAGGAATGGCTTTGAAACTGCCTGGCGACAGGCTGTGATTGGATGGCTCTGGAAACTGCCTGGCAACAGGCTGTGATTGGATGGATTTGAAACTGCCTGGCGACAGGCTGTGATTGGATGGCTGTGGAAACTGCCTGGCAACAGGCTGTGATTGGTTGGGGTATGGACCGCCCCTTGACCAGATTGGTTGGTCTTGGCTATATAAGCTGTTGTACCAACTGTAATAAATGAGTCTGCAGGCTGCTCGCCTCAAGCCTGCTCTCACCGGACTCCCGGGATCTGTGTGTTGACTCCGCGCCTCTTGCCCCCACCACGCTGCTCTTCTCAGAAACGAAAACACTGCTACATTGTGGAGAAATCAACTGCAACAGACTTTGGTGTTTTGAATGTTTTTATCAGGGAACATTTAATTTTGTACCGTAGAAACACTAATTGGTTCATCATGGGGACACCAGCTCTACACATTCGTATTTTCTAGGGAGAAAGCTAGAGGGACTGCGGCAAACAAACATGATATTTCTGTTTGTATAGATGACATTTTATGCACTTGCCTAACGAAAAGACTTTGCTTTTCTCCAAAACCATTTTTACTGTGATTTTCTCGGTCCATTGCATAAGAATTCCACACCAGTTTGTCCGGATATGACTGGATGAAACCAGAAATATCTGGTTGTGTTTTGGCTAACTCAATCCCAGATATTACTACAGCCTCTGTGTTTGTGTATTCCTGATATTATTCACGGACCTTATTGTTTTGAATGTTTTTTTTTTCAGGGAACATTTAATTTTGTGCTTGGAAACACTAATTGTTTCCACATGGAGACACCAGCTCTACACATTCATATTTTGAAGGGAGAAAGCTAGAGGAACTGCGACAAACAAACATGATATTTCTGTTTATATAGATTACATTTTATGCACTTGCCTAACGAAAAGACTTTGCTTATCTCCAAAACCATTTCTACTGTGATTTTCTCTGTCCATTGCATATGAATTCCACAGCAGTTTGTCCAGATATGACTAGATGAAACCGGAAATGTCTGGTTTTTTTTTTTTTTTTTTTTTGCTAACTCAATCCCAAATATTGCTAAAACCTCTGTGTTTTTTTTTCCTGGATATTGTCAAAGGACTTTATTGTTTTGAATATTTTTTATCAGGGAATATTTTATTTTGAGCTTGGATACAGTAATTGGTTCCACCTAGAGACACTAGCTCTACACATTCTTATTTTCTAGGGAGAAAGCTAGAGGAACTGCAACAAACAAACATGATATTTCTGTTTGTATAGATGACTTTTTATGCCCTTGCCTAATGAACAGACTTTGCTTTTCTCCAAAACTATTTTTACTGTGATTTTCTCGAACCATTTCATATGAATTCCATAGCATTTTGTCCGTACTGACTGGATGAAACCAGAAATATCCGGTTTTGTTTTGGTTAACTCAATCTTAGTTATGGCTAGAGCTTCTGTGTTTGTTTTTCCTGGATATTCAAATGACTTTATTGTTTTGAAAGTTTTTTGTTCGGGAACTTTTTATTTTGAGCTTGGATACAGTAATTGGTTCCACATGGAGACACCAGTGCTACATATTCGTATTTTCTAGGGAGAAAGCTAGGGGAACTGCGGCAAACAAACATGATATTTCTGTTTATATAGATGATATTTTATGCATTTGCCTAATGAAAAGACTTTGCTTTTCTCCAAAACCATTTTTACTGTGATTTTTCTCGGTCAATTGCATACGAATTCCAAACCACTTTGTCCGTATATGACTGGATGAAGCCAGAAATATCCAGTTGTGTTTTGCCTAACCCAATCCAAAATACTGTGAAAGTTTCTGTGTTTGTATATTCTGGATATTTTCAATGGACTTTATTGTTTTTAATGTTTTTGTCAGGAAACATTTAATTTTGTACCGTTGAAACACTAATTGGTTACACCTGGGGACACCAGCGCTACACATTCATATTTTCTAGTGAGAAAACTAGAGGAACTGCGACAGACAAACATGATATTTCTGTTTGTATCGAAGAGATTTTATGCACTTGCCTGACATAAAGACTTTTTTTTTTCTCCAAAACCATATTTACAGTGATTCTCTCGGTCCATTGCATATGAATTCCAGAGCAGTTTGTCCGGATATGACTGGAGGATACCGGAAATGTCCGGTTGTGTTTTGGCTAACTCAATCCCAAATACTGCGAAAGCCTCTGTGTTTGTGTTTTCCTGATATTATCGATGGACTTTATTGTTTTGAAGTTTCTTTTTCTGCGAACATTTAATTTTGAACTTGGATACATTAATTGGTTCCACATGGAGACACCAGCTCTACATATTTGTATTTTCTAGGGAGAAAGCTAAAGGAACTGCAGCAAACAAACGTGACATTTCTGTTTGTATAGATGACATTTTATGCACTTGCCTAACGAAAAGACTTTGCTTTTCTCCAAAACCATTTTTACTGTGATTTTTTTGGTCCATTGCATAGGAATTCCACACCACTTTTTCCGGATATGACTGGATGAAACAGGAAATATCTGGTTTTGTTTTGGCTAACTCAATCCCAAATGTTGCTACAGCCTCTGTGTATGTTTTTTCCTGATATTATCAACGGACTTTTTTTTTTGAATGTTTTTTTTTCGGGGATCATTTAATTTTGAGCTTGGACACATTAATTGGTTCCACATGGAGACACCAGCTCTACACATTCATATTTTCTAGGGAGAAAGCTAGAGGACCTGCGGCAAACAAACATGATATTTCTGTTTGTATCGATGACATTTTATGCACTTGCCTAACGAAAAGACTTTGCTTTTCTCCAAAACCATTTTTACTGTGATTTTCTCGGTCCATTGCATACAAATTCCACACCAGATTGTCCGCTTATGACTGGATGAAAACAGAAATATCTGGTTGTGTTTTGGCTAACTCAATCCGAAATATTGCTACAGCTTTTGTGTTTGTGTTTTCTGGATATTATCGATGGACTTTATTGTTTTTAATGTTTTTATCAGGGAACATTTAATTTTCATCTTGGAAACACTAATTGGTTCCACATGGAGACACCAGCTCTACACATTCGTATTTTCTAGGGATAAAGCTAGAGGAATTGCGACAAACAAACATATTTCTGTTTGAATAGATGACATTTTATGCTCTGGCGTAAAGAAAACACTTTGATATTCTCCAAAACCATTTTTATTGTGAATATTTCGGTCCACTGCATATGAATTCCACACCAGCTTGTCCGGATATGACTGGATGAAACCGGAAATATTCCGTTTGCTTTGGCTAACTCAATCACAGATATTGCTACAGCCTCTGTGTTTGTGTATTCATGATATTATCAATGGACTTTGTTGTTTTCAATGTTTTTATCAGGGAACCTTTAATTTTGTGCTTGGAAACACTAATTGGTTCATCATGGGGACACCAGCTCTACACATTTGTATTTTCTAGGTAGAAAGCTAGAAGAACCATTGCAAACAATCATGATATTTCTCTTTGTATAGATGACATTTATGCACTTGCCTAACGAAAAGACTTTGCTTTCTCCAAAACCATTTTTAAACTGTGATTTTTCTAGGTCCATTTCTTATGAATTCCACACCAGTTTGTCCGGAATGACTGGATGAAACCAGAAATATCCGGTTGTGTTTTGGCTAACTCAATCCAAAATATTGTGAATGCCCCTGTGTTTGTGTTTCTGAATACTATCGATGGAATTTATTGTTTTGAACGTTTTTAACAGGGAACATTTAATTTTGTACCGTAGAAACACTAATTGGTTCCACATGGGGACTAGCTCTACACATTCATATATTCTAAGGAAAAACCTAGAGGAACTGCGGCAAACAAACATGATATTTCTGTTTGTATAGATGACATTTTATGCACTTGCCTAATGAAAAGACTTTGCTTTTCAACAGAACCATTTTTACTGTGATTTTCTCGGTCCATTGCATACGAATTCCACACCAGTTTGTCAGGATATGACTGCATGAAACCAGAAATATCTGATTGTGTTTTGGCTAACGCAATCCGAAATATTACTACAGCCTATGTGTTTGTTTATTCCGGATATTATCCAAGGTCTTTATTTTTTTGAATGATTTTTTTCAGGGAACATTTAATTTTGTGCTTGGAAACACTAATTTGTTCCATATGGAGACACCAGCACTACACCTTCGCATATTCTAGGGAGAAAGCTAGAGAAACTGCAGCCAACAAACATGATATTTATGTCTGTATAGATAACATTTTATGCACTTGCCTAACGAAAAGATTTTGCTTTTCTCCAAAACCATTTTACTGTGATTTTCTCGGTCCATTGCATAGGAATTACACTCCAGTTTGTCCGGATATGACTGGATGAAACCAGAAATATCCGGTTTTGTTTTGGCTAACTCAATCCCAGATATTGCTACAGCCTCTGTGTTTGTGTTTTCTGAATATTATCCACATACTTTATTGTTTTCAATGTTTTTTATCAGGGAACATTTAATTTTGTACCATTGAAACAATAATTGGTCTCACATGGAGACACCAACTCTACACATTGGTATTTTCTACGGAGAAAGCTAGAGGAACTGCGACAAACAAACATGATATTTCTGCTTCTATAGATGACATTTTATGCCCTTGCCTAACGAAAATACTTTGCTTTTCTCCAAAACAATTTGTACTGTGATTTTCTCAGTCCATTGCATACGAATTCCACAACACTTCATCCAGATATGACTGGATGTGTTTTGGCTAACTAAATCCGAAATATTGCTACAGCCTATGAGTTTGTGTAATCCTGATATTATCCACGGACTTTATTGTTTTGAAAGTGATTTATCAGGGAACATTTAATTTTGTGCTTGGAATCACTAATTTTTTCCACATGGAGACACCAGCTCTACACATTCGTATTTTCTAGGTAGAAAAATAGAGGAACTGCTGCAAACAAACAGGATATTTCTGTTTGTCCAGATATGACAGGATGAATCCGGAGATACTCAGTTTTGTTTTGGCTAACTCAATCCCAGTTATTGCTACAGCCTCTGTGTTTGTTCATTCCTGATATTTTCCACAGACTTTATTGTTTTCAATGTTTTTTATCAGGGAACATTTAATTTTGTACCGTTGAAACACTAATTGGTTCACATGGAGACACCAGCTCTACATATTCGTATTTTCTAGGGAGAAAGCTAGAGGAAATGCGACAAACAAACATGATATTTCTGTTTGTATAGATGACATTTTATGCAATTGCCTAACGAAAAGACGTTGCTTTTCTCCAAAACCATTTTTACTGTGATTTTCTTTCCACTGCATACGAATTCCACACCAGTTTGTCCGGATATGACTGGGTGAAACCAGAAATATCTGGTTTTGTTTTGGCTAACTCAATCCCAAATATTGCTACAGCCTACGGGTTTTTGTATTCCTGATATTATGCATGGACTTTATATTTTTCAATTTTTTTTTTCAAGGAACATTTAATTTTGTGCTTGGAAACACTCATTGGTTCCATGGAGACACCAGCTCTACACATTCATATTTTCTAGGGAGAAAGCTAGAGGAACTGCCGCAAATAAACATGATATTTCTGTTTGTATAGATGACATTTTATGCACTTGCCTAACAAAACGACTTTGCTTTCTACAAAACCACTTGTACTGTGATTTTCTCGGTCCATTGCATATGAATTCCACACCAGTTTGTCCGGATATGACTGGAGGATACCGGAAATGTCCGGTTGTGTTTTGGCTAACTCAATCCCAAATATTGCGAAAGCCTCTGTGTTTGTGTTTTCTGAATATTATCGATGGACTTTATTGCTTTGAAATTTCTTTTTCTGGGAACATTTAATTTTGAACTTGGATACATTAATTGGTTCCACATGGAGACACCAGCTCTACACATTTGTATTTTCTAGGGAGAAAGCTAAAGGAACTGCAGCAAACAAACGTGACATTTCTGTTTGTATAGATGACATTTTATGCACTTGCCTAACGAAAAGACTTTGCTTTTCTCCAAAACCATTTTTACTGTGATTTTTTTGGTCCATTGCATAGGAATTCCACACCACTTTTTCCGGATATGACTGGATGAAACAGGAAATATCTGGTTTTGTTTTGGCTAACTCAATCCCAAATGTTGCTACAGCCTCTGTGTATGTGTTTTCCTGATATTATCAACGGACTTTTTTTTTTTGAATGTTTTTTTTTGGGGGAACATTTAATTTTGAGCTTGGACACATTAATTGGTTCCACATGGAGACACCAGCTCTACACATTCATATTTTCTAGGGAGAAAGCTAGAGGACCTGCGGCAAACAAACATGATATTTCTGTTTGTATCGATGACATTTTATGCACTTGCCTAACGAAAAGAATTTGCTTTTCTCCAAAACCATTTTTACTGTGATTTTCTCGGTCCATTGCATACAAATTCCACACCAGTTTGTCCGGAATGACTGGATGAAACCAGAAATATCCGGTTGTGTTTTGGCTAACTCAATCCAAAATATTGTGAATGCCCCTGTGTTTGTGTTTCTGGATAATATCGATGGAATTTATTGTTTTGAACGTTTTTATCAGGGAACATTTAATTTTGTACTGTAGAAACACTGATTAGTTCCACATGGGGACTAGCTCTACACATTCATATATTCTAAGGAAAAAGCTAGTGGAACTGCGGCAAACAAACATGATATTTCTGTTTGTATAGATGACATTTTATGCGATTGTCTAATGAAAAGACCTTGCTTTCCTCCAAAACCATTTTTACTGTGACTTTCTCGGTCCATTGCATACGAATTCCACACCAGTTTGTCAGGATATGACTGCATGAAACCAGAAATATCTGATTGTGTTTTGGCTAACGCAATCCGAAATATTACTACAGCCTATGTGTTTGTTTATTCCTGATATTATCCAAGGTCTTTATTTTTTTGAATGATTTTTTTCAGGGAACATTTAATTTTGTGCTTGGAAACACTAATTTGTTCCATATGGAGACTCCAGCTCTACACCTTCGCATATTCTAGGGAGAAAGCTAGAGAAACTGCAGGCAACAAACATGATATTTATGTTTGTATAGATAACATTTTATGCACTTGCCTAACGAAAAGACTTTGCTTTTCTCCAAAACCATTTTACTGTGATTTTCTCGGTCCATTGCATAGGAATTACACTCCAGTTTGTCCGGATATGACTGGATGAAACCAGAAATATCCGGTTGTGTTTTGGCTAACTCAATCCCAGATATTGCTACAGCCTCTGTGTTTGTGTTTTCTGAATATTATCGATGGACTTTAGTGTTTTGAATGTTTTTTATCAGGGAACATTTAATTTTGTACCGTTGAAACACTAATTGGTTCATCATAGGGACACCAGTTCTACACATTCGTGTTTTCTAGGGAGAAAGCTAGAAGACCTGCGGAAAACAAACCTGATATTTCTGTTTGTATAGATGACATTTTATGCACGTGCCTAATGAAAAGACTTTGCTTTTCTCCAAAAGCATTTTTACTGTGAATATCTCAGTACATTGCTTACGAATTCCACACCAGTTTACCGGTTATGACTGGATGAAACCATAAATATCTGGTTGTCTTTTGGCTAACTCAATCCGAAATATTGCTACAGCCTCTGTGTTTGTGTTTTCTGGATATTATCAATGGGCTTATTGTTTTGATTGTTTTTATCAGGGAACATTTAATTTTGTAGCATTGAAACACTAATTGGTTCCAAATGGGTTCTAGCCCTACACATTCATATTTGCTAAGGAAAAAGCTAGAGGAACTGCGGCAAACAAACATGATATTTCTCTTTGTATAGATGACATTTTATGCACTTGCCTAACGAAAAGACTTTGCTTTTCTCCAAAACCATTTGTACTGTGATTTTCTCGGTCCATTGCATACGAATTCCACACCACTTTGTCCGGATATGACTGGATGAAACCAGAAATATCTGGTTGTGTTTTGGCTAACTCAATCCGAAATATTGCTACAGCCTATGAGTTTGTGTATTCCTGATATTATCCACGGACTTATTTTTTTTAATGTTTTTTTTTAAGGAACATTTAATTTTGTGCTTGGAAACACTCATTGGTTCCACATGGAGACACCGGCTCTAAATATTCGTATTTTCTAGGGAGAAAGCTAGAGGAACTTTGGCAAACAAACATGATATTTCTTATTCTATAGATGATATTTAATGCACTTGCCTAAAGAAAAGACTTTGCTTTTCTCCAAAACCATTTGTACTCTGATTTTCTCGGTCCATTGCATACGGTTTCCACACCAGTTTTTCCGGATATGACTGGATGAAAACAGCAATGTCCGGTTGTATTTTTGCTAACTCAATCCGAAACATTGTGAAAGCCTCTGTGTTTGTGTTTTCTGGATATTATTGATGGACTTTATTGTTTTGAATGTTTTTTATCAGGGATCATTTAATTTTGTGCTTGGAATCACTAATTGGTTCCACATGGAGACACCAGTTCTACACATTCGTATTTTCTATGGAGAAAGCTAGATGAACTGCGGAAAACAAACAGGATATTTCTGTTTGTATACATGACATTTTATGCACTAGCCTAACGAATAGACTTTGCTTTTCTCCAAAAGCATTTTTCCTGTGATTTTCTCGGTCCATTGCATATGAATTCCACACCAGTGTGTCTGGATATGACTGGATGAAACCGGAAATATCCGGTTTCTTTTTTACTAACTCAATCCCAGATATTGCTACAGCCTCTGTGTTTACGTATTCCTGATATTATCCACATACTTTATTGTTTTCAATGTTTTTTATCAGGGAACATTTAATTTTGTACCATTGAAACAATAATTGGTCTCACATGGAGACACCAACTCTACACATTGGTATTTTCTACGGAGAAAGCTAGAGGAACTGCGACAAACAAACATGATATTTCTGCTTCTATAGATGACATTTTATGCCCTTGCCTAACGAAAATACTTTGCTTTTCTCCAAAACAATTTGTACTGTGATTTTCTCAGTCCATTGCATACGAATTCCACAACACTTCATCCAGATATGACTGGATGAAACCAGAAATATCCGGTTGTGTTTTGGCCAACTAAATCTGAAATATTGCTACAGCCTATGAGTTTGTGTACTCCTGATATTATCCACGGACTTTATTGTTTTGAAAGTGATTTATCAGGGAACACTTAATTTTGTGCTTGGAATCACTAATTTTTTCCACATGGAGACACCAGCTCTACACATTCGTATTTTCTAGGTAGAAAAATAGAGGAACTGCTGCAAACAAACAGGATATTTCTGTTTGTCCAGATATGACAGGATGAATCCGGAGATACTCAGTTTTGTTTTGGCTAACTCAATCCCAGTTATTGCTACAGCCTCTGTGTTTGTTCATTCCTGATATTTTCCACAGACTTTATTGTTTTCAATGTTTTTTTTCAGGGAACATTTAATTTTGTACCGTTGAAACACTAATTGGTTCACATGGAGACACCAGCTCTACATATTCGTATTTTCTAGGGAGAAAGCTAGAGGAAATGCGACAAACAAACATGATATTTCTGTTTGTATAGATGACATTTTATGCAATTGCCTAACGAAAAGACGTTGCTTTTCTCCAAAACCATTTTTACTGTGATTTTCTTTCCATTGCATATGAATTCCACACCAGTTTGTCCGGATATGACTGGGTGAAACCAGAAATATCTGGTTTTGTTTTGGCTAACTCAATCCCAAATACTGCTACAGCCTATGTGTTTTTGTATTCCTGATATTATGCATGGACTTTATATTTTTCAATGTTTTTTTTTCAAGGAACATTTAATTTTGAGCTTGGAAACACTCATTGGTTCCATGGAGACACCAGCTCTACACATTCGTATTTTCTGGGGAGAAAGCTAGAGGAACTGCGGCAAACAAACATGATATTTCTGTTTGTATAGATGACATTTTATGCACTTGCCTAACGAAAACACTTTGCTTTTCTCCAAAACCATTTTTACTGTGATTTTCTCAGTCCATTGCATATGTATTCCACACCATATTACCGTTTATGACTGGATGAAACCAGAAATATCCTGTTGTGTTTTCGCTAACTCAATCCGAATTATTGTGAAAGCCTCTGTGTTTGTGTTTTCAGGATATTATCGATGGACTTTATTGTTTTGAAAGTTTTTTTCAGGGAACATTTAATTTTGTACCTTTGAAACACTAATTGGTTCATCATGGAGACACCAGCTCTACACATTCGTATTTTCCAGGGAGAAACCTAGAGGTAATGCGGCAAACAAACAGGATATTTCTGTTTGTATAGATGACATTTTATGCACTTGCCTAACAAAAAGACTTTGCTTTTCTCCAAAACCATTTTTACTGTGATTTTCTCGGTTAGTTGCATACGAATTCCACACCACTTTGTCTGGATATGACTGCAAGAAACCGGAAATATCCGGTTTTGTTTTGGCTAACTCAATCCCCGATATTGCTACAGCCAATGTGTTAGTGTATTCCTGATATTATCCATAGAATTTATTGTTTTGAATGTTTTTTATCAGGGAACATTTAATTTTGTACTTGGAAACACTAATTGGTTCCTCATGCGGCCACCAGCTCCACACATTCATATTTTCTAGGGAGAAAGCTACAGGTACTCTGGCAAACAAAGATGATATTTCTGTTTGTATAGTTGACATTTTATGCACTTGCCTAACGAAAATACTTTGCTTTTCTACAAAACTATTTTTACTATGATTTTCTCGGTCCATTGCATTAGAATTCCGCACCATTTTGTCCGGATATGGCTGGTTGAAACCAGAAATATCCGGTTGTGTTTTGGCTAACTCTATCCGAAATATTGTGAAAGCATCTGTGTTTGTGTATTCCTGATATTATGCATGGACTTTATATTTTTCAATGCTTTTTTTTTCAGGTAACATTTACTTTTGTGCTTGGAAACACCAATTGGTTCCACATGGGGACACCAGCTCTACACATTCGTATTTTCCCGGGAGAAACTTAGAGGTACTGCGGCAAACAAACAGGATATTTCTGTTTGTATAGAGGGCATTTTATGCACTTGCCTAACAAAAAGACTTTGATTTTCTCCAAAACCATTTTTACTGTGATTTTTCTTTGTCCATTGCATACGAATTCCAAACCAGTTTGTCCGGATATGACTGGATGAAACCAGAAATATCCAGTTATGTTTTGGCTAACTCAATCCCAGATATTGCTACATCCATTGTGTTTGTGTATTCCTGATATTATCCACAGGCTTTATTGTTTAGAATGTTTTTTCTCAGGGAACATTTAATTTTGTGCTTGGAAACACTAATTGGTTCATCATGGGGACACCAGCTCTACACATTCGTATTTTCTAGGGAGAAAGCTAGTGGAACTGTGGCAAACAAACATGATATTTCTGTTTGTATAGATGACATTTTATGCGATTGCCTAATGAAAAGACCTTGCTTTCCTCCAAAACCATTTTTACTGTGACTTTCTCGGTCCATTGCATACGAATTCCACACCAGTTTGTCAGGATATGACTGCATGAAACCAGAAATATCTGATTGTGTTTTGGCTAACGCAATCCGAAATATTACTACAGCCTATGTGTTTGTTTATTCCTGATATTATCCAAGGTCTTTATTTTTTTGAATGATTTTTTTCAGGGAACATTTAATTTTGTGCTTGGAAACACTAATTTGTTCCATATGGAGACTCCAGCTCTACACCTTCGCGTATTCTAGGGAGAAAGCTAGAGAAACTGCAGGCAACAAACATGATATTTATGTTTGTATAGATAACAATTTATGGACTTGCATAACGAAAAGACTTTGCTTTTCTCCAAAACCATTTTACTGTGATTTTCTCGGTCCATTGCATAGGAATTACACTCCAGTTTGTCCGGATATGACTGGATGAAACCAGAAATATCCGGTTTTGTTTTGGCTAACTCAATCCCAGATATTGCTACAGCCTCTGTGTTTGTGTTTTCTGAATATTATCGATGGACTTTAGTGTTTTGAATGTTTTTTATCAGGGAACATTTAATTTTGTACCTTTGAAACACTAATTGGTTCATCATGGGGACACCAGCTCTACACATTCGTGTTTTCTAGGGAGAAAGCTAGAAGACCTGTGGAAAACAAACCTGATATTTCTGTTTGTATAGATGACATTTTATGCACTTGCCTAATGAAAAGACGTTGCTTTTCTCCAAAACCATTTTTACTGTGAATATCTCAGTACATTGCTTACGAATTCCACACCAGTTTACCGGTTATGACTGGATGAAACCATAAATATCTGGTTGTCTTTTGGCTAACTCAATCCGTAATATTGCTACAGCCTCTGTGTTTGTGTTTTCTGGATATTATCAATGGGCTTATTGTTTTGATTGTTTTTATCAGGGAACATTTAATTTTGTAGCATTGAAACACTAATTGGTTCCAAATGGGTTCTAGCCCTACACATTCATATTTGCTAAGGAAAAAGCTAGAGGAACTGCGGTAAACAAACATCATATTTGTGTTATTATAGATGACATTTTATTCACTTGCCTAACGAAAAGACTTTGCTTTTCAACCGAACCATTTTTACTGCGATTTTCTCCATGCATTGCATGCGAATTGCTCACCAGTTTGTCCAGATATTCCTGGAAGAAACCAGAAATATCCGCTTTTGTTCTGGCTAACTCAATCTGAGATATTGCTACAGCCTCTGTGTTTGTGTATTCCTGATATTATCCTCAGACTTTATTTATTGGAATGTTTTTTTTCAGGGAACATTTAGTTTTGTCCTTGGAAACACTAATTGTTTCTACATGGAGACACAATCTCTACATATTCGTATTTTCTAGGGAGAAACCTAGAGGAACTGTGGCAAACAAACATGATATTTCTGTTTGCATCGATGATATTTTATTTACTTGCCTAATGGAAATATGTTGCTTTTCTCCAAAACCATTTTTCCTGTGATTTTCTCTGTCCATTGCATACAGATTCTAAACCGATTTGTCCGGGTATGACTGCATGAAACCGGAAATATCTGGTTGTGTTTTGCCTAACTCAATCCCAGATATTGCTACAGCCTCTGTGTTTGTGTATTCCTGATATTATCCACAGACTTTTTTGTTTTGAATGCTTTTTATCAGGGAACATTTAGTTTTGTACCATTGAAACACTAATTGTTTCCACATGGAGACACCAGCTCTACACATTCGTAATTTTTTTTATTAAACTTTTGTTTCATGAATATAAATCTCCAAAGTACAGCTCATGGGTAACAATGGGTTCCCTCTCCCAAAACTTCCCTCCCACCCACAACCCTCCCCTTTCCCGCTCCCTCTCCCCTTCCAATCACATCATGATTCATTTTCAATTCTCTTTTTATACAAAAGATCATTTTAGTATAAATTAGGTAATGATTTCAACAGTTTGCCCCCATATAGCAACACAAAGTGAAAAAAAAATACTCTTGGAGTACTAGTTATAGCATTAAATAAGAGTGTACAGCACATTAAAGGCAGAGATCCTACATAATATTTTTTTAAATATTAATTAATTTTCTATGCCATTTCCAATTTAACACCAGGTTTTTTTTTCATTTCCAATTATCTTTATATACATAAATCTTTATATATATAATTTTCTGCTGCGAAACACTAATTGGTTCATCATGGGGACACCAGCTCTACACATTCGTATTTTCTAGGGAGAAAGCTAGAGGAACTGTGGCAAGCAAACATGATATTTGTGTTTGTGTAGAGGACGATATATGCACGTGCCTAACGAAATGACTTTGCTTTTCTCCAAAACCATTTTTACTGTGATTTTCTCCTTCCATTGCATGTGAATTCCATACCAGTTTGTCCGGATATGACTGAATGAAACCCGATATATCCGGTTTTGTTTTGGCTAACTCAATCCCAGATATTGCTGCTGCCTCTGTGTTTATTTTTTCTGGATATTATAAATGGACTTTATTGTTTTGAATGTCTTTTATCAGGGAACATTTTATTTTGAGCTTTGGTACAGTAATTGATTACACATGTAGACACCAGCTCTACTGAAAGAATTAGGCAGGTTAGGTTTAAGATGGAGTTGCTTGAGCTAACTGCATATTGTTCTGCTTCTGTGCAAATTGGCTGGGCTTGCAATAATTTTTGCAAGAAATAAAAATGCTTTCATAAGATAGCTAAACTTTAGCTGAACTTGCAGTATGTAACCGTTTTTGTAACCGTTTTCAGGAACTATAAAAACCAAAGTTAACAGAAAATGTACCCAACTTATATCCTGTTACAACACTACAAGTTATTACACACTACATTGACCCCTGCCCTTGTTTGCTCAAGCTAAAAATGAAAACCACAAGGCATGTACAGCATGTAACTTCTTCCCTTTTACCCTGGAAACCCCCTTTTACCCTGCAATCCTTTAGGTTACCAAATGAAATTGTAATACTGTGGAAATATGCTAATGTTGTGGTTTTAAGCCTTAAATACCCTGTGAAATTGATGATCGCCGCCACTCTCTCTGCACGACACTAGAGTGTGCTGTTGAGACGGACCATTTGCAAATGCAATAAACTTCCTCTTGCTCTTGCAGCGATTGGAGTGGAGTCTGTGTTTCTGGGGGTCCGGATTGTGGGACACCTGCTTAAGGGGTCTTACACTACACATTCATATTTTTTAAGGAGAAAGCTAGAGGAACTGCAACAAACAAACATGATATTTCTTTTTGTATCAATGATATTTTATGCACTTTCCTAACAAAAAGAATTTGCTTTTCTCAAAAACAATTTTTGTGATTTTCTCGGTACATTGCATAGGAATTCCACACCAGTTTGTCCGGATATGACTGGATGAAACTGGAAATATCCAATTATGTTTTGGCTAACTCAATCCGAAAATTGTGAAAGCCTCTGTGTTTGTGTTTTCTGGATATTATCGATGGACTTTACTGTTTTGAATGTTTTTATCAGGGAACATTTAATTTTGAACCATTGAAACAATAATTGGTTCATCATGGCGACACCAGCTCTACACATTCGTATTTTCTAGGGAGAAAGCTAGAGGAACTGCGGCAAACTAACATGATATTTCTGTTTGTATAGATGACATTTTATTCACTTGCCTAACGAAAAGACTTTGCTTTTCTCCAAAACCATTTTTACTGTGATTTTCTCAGTCCATTGCATAGGAATTCCGCACCAGTTTGTCCGGATATGACTGGATGAAACCAGAAATATCCGGTTTACTTTTGGCGAACTCAATCCCAGATATTCCTACAGCCTCTGTGTTTGTTTTGTGGATATTATAATTGGACTTTATTGTTTTGAATGTTTTTTATTGGGGAACATTTAATTTTGAGCTTTGATACAGTAATTGGTTCCACATGGAGACACCAGCTCTACATATTCGTATTTTCTAGGTAGAAAGCTAGACGAACTGTGGCAAACAAACATGATATTCTTGTTTGATAGATGACATTTTATGCATTGCCTAACGAAAAGACTTTGCTTTTCTCCAAAACCATTTTTACTGTGATTTTCTCGTTCCATTGCATATGAATTCCACACCAGTTTGTCCGGATATGACTGGATGAAACCGGAAATATCCGGTTTTGTTTTGCCTAACTCGATCCCAGATATTGCTACAGCCTCTGTGTTTGTGTATTCCTGATATTATCCACAGACTTTATAGTTTTGAATGTTTTTTATCAGGGAACATTTTATTTTGAGCTTGGATACAGTAATTGGTTCCACAGGGAGACACCAGCTCTACATATTCGTATTTTCCAGGCAGTAAGCTATAGGAACTGTGGCAATCAAACATGATATTTCTGTTTGTAGAAATGACATTTTATGCACTTGCCTAATGAGAAGACTTTGATTTTCTCCATAATCATTTGTACTGTGATTTTCTTAGTCCATTGCATAGGAATTCCACACCAGTTTGTCCGGATATGACTGGCTGAAACCAGCAATATCTGGTTGTTTTTGGCTAACTCAATTCTAAATACTGTGAAATTATCTGTGTATGTGTTTTCTGGATATTCTCGATGGACTTTATTGTTTTCAATATTTTTATGAGGGAACATTTAATTTTGTTTTTGGAAACTCTAATTGGTTCATCATGGGGACACCAGCTCTACACATTCGTATTTTCTAGGTAGAAAGGTACAGCAACTACGGGAAACAAACATGATATTTATTTGTATAGATGACACTTTATGCAGTTGCCTAACGAAAAGACTTTGCTTTTCTCCAAAACCATTTTTACTGTGATATTCCTGGTCCATTGCATATGTATTCCACACCAGTTTGACCAGATATGACTGGATGAAACCGGAAATATCCAATTTTGCTTTGGCTAACAAAATCCCAGATATTGCTACAAACTCTGTGTTTGTCTTTTCTGGATATTATCCACGGACTTTATTGTTTTGAATATTTTTTATCGGGGAACATTTTATTTTGAGCTTGGATACAGTAATTGGTTCATCATGGGGACACCAGCTCTACATATTCGTATTTTCTAGGGAGAAAGCTAGAGGAACTTCCGCAATTAAACATGATATTTCTGTTTGTATAGATGACATTTTATGCACTTGCCTAACGAAAAGACTTTGCTTTTCTCCAAAACCATTTTTACTGTGATTTTCTCGGTCCATTGCATACGAATTCCACACCACTTTGTCCGGATATGACAGGATGAAACCGGAAATATCCGGTTCTATTTTGGCTAACTCAATCCCAGATATTGCTTCAGCCTCTGTGTTTGTGTTTTCTGGATATTATCGATGGACTTTAGTGTTTTGAATGTTTTTATCCGGGAACATTTAATTTTGTTCTGTGAAACAGTAATTGGTTCCACATGGGGACACCAGCTCCACACATTTGTATTTTCTAGGGAGAAACCTAGAGGAACTGCGGCAAAGAAACATGATATTGCTGTTTGTATAGATGAAATTTTATGCACTTGCTAACAAACAGACTTTGCTGTTCTCCAAACCCATTTTTACTGTGATTTTCTCGGTCCATTGCATACGAATTCCACACCACTTTATCCGGATATGACTGCATGTAACCGGAAATATCAGGTTTTGTTTTTGCTAACCCAATCCCAGATATTTATACAGCCTCTATGTTACCTTTTTCTGGATACTATCAAGGGACTTTATTGTTTTGAATGCTTTTTATTGGAAAACATTTTATTTTGAGCTTGGATTCAGTAATTGGTTCCACATGGAGACACCAGCTCTACATATTCGTATTTTCTAGGTAGAAAGCTAGGGGAACTGTGGCAAACAAACATGATATTTCTGTTTGTCTAGATGACATTTTATGCACTTGCCTAACGAAAAGACTTTGCTTTTCCCCAAAACCATTTGTACTGTGATTTTTTCAGTCCATTGCATACGAATTCCAAACCACTTTGTCCGAATATTACAGGATGTAATCAGAAATATGCGGTTGTATTTTGGCTAACTCAATCCCAGATATTGCTACAGCCTCTTTGTTAGTGTTTTCTGGATACTATCGATGGACTTTATTGTTTTGTATGTTTTTATCAGGGAACATTTAATTTTGTACTGTTGAAACACTAATTGGTTCATCATGGGGACACCAGCTCTACACATTCGTATTTTCTAGGGAGAAAGCTAGAGGAACTGCGGCAAACGAACATGATATTTCTGTTTGTATAGATGACATTTTATGCACTTGCCCAGCGAAAAGACTTTGCCTTTCTCCAAAACCATTTTTACTGTGATTTTCTCGGTCCATTGCACACGAATTCCACACCAGTTTGTCCGGATATGACTTTTGAAAACAAAAATGTCCGATTGTGTTTTGGCTAACTCATTCGGAAATATTGTGAAATCCTCTGTGTTTGCTTTTTCTGGATATTATCGATAGACTTTAGAGTTTTGAATGTTTTTATCAGGGAACATTTAATTTTGTACCGTTGAAACACTAATTGGTTCATCATGGCGACACCAGCTCTACACATTCGTATTTTCTAGGGAGAAATCTAGGTGAACTGCGGCAAACAAACATGATATTTCTCTTTGTATAGATGACACTTTATGCCGTTGCCTAACGAAAACACTTTGCTTTTCTCCAAAACCATATTTACTGTGATTTTCTCGGTCCATTGCATACGAATTCCACACCACTTTTTCCAGATATGACAGGATGATACCGGAAATATCCGGTTCTATTTTGGCTAACTCAATCCCAGATATTGCTACAGCCTCTGTGTTTGTGTTTTCTGGATATTATAGATGGACTTTAGTGTTTTGAATGTTTTTATCCGGGAACATTTAATTTTGTTCTGTGAAACAGTAATTGGTTCCACATGGGGACACCAGCTCCACACATTCGTATTTTCTAGGGAGAAAGCTAGAGGAACTGCAGCAAAGAAACATGATATTGCTGTTTGTATAGATGACATTTTATGCACTTGCTAACAAACAGACTTTGCTGTTCTCCAAACCCATTTTTACTGTGATTTTCTCGGTCTATTGCATACGAATTCCACACCACTTTATCCGGATATGACTGCATGTAACCGGAAATATCAGGTTTTGTTTTTGCTAACCCAATCCCAGATATTTATACAGCCTCTATGTTACTTTTTTCTGGATACTATCAAGGGACTTTATTGTTTTGAATGCTTTTTATCGGAAAACGTTTTATTTTGAGCTTGGATTCAGTAATTGGTTCCACATGGAGACACCAGCTCTACATATTCGTATTTTCTAGGTAGAAAGCTAGGGGAACTGTGGCAAACAAACATGATATTTCTGTTTGTCTAGATGACATTTTATGCACTTGCCTAACGAAAAGACTTTGCTTTTCCCCAAAACCATTTGTACTGTGATTTTTTCAGTCCATTGCATATGAATTCCAAACCACTTTGTCCGAATATTACAGGATGTAATCAGAAATATGCGGTTGTATTTTGGCTAACTCAATCCCAGACATTGCTACAGCCTCTTTGTTAGTGTTTTCTGGATACTATCGATGGACTTTATTGTTTTGTATGTTTTTATCAGGGAACATTTAATTTTGTACTGTTGAAACACTAATTGGTTCATCATGGGGACACCAGCTCTACACATTCGTATTTTCTAGGGAGAAAGCTAGAGGAACTGCGGCAAACGAACATGATATTTCTGTTTGTATAGATGACATTTTATGCACTTGCCCAGCGAAAAGACTTTGCCTTTCTCCAAAACCATTTTTACTGTGATTTTCTCGGTCCATTGCACACGAATTCCACACCAGTTTGTCCGGATATGACTCTTGAAAACAAAAATGTCCGATTGTGTTTTGGCTAACTCATTCGGAAATATTGTGAAATCCTCTGTGTTTGCTTTTTCTGGATATTTTCGATAGACTTTAGAGTTTTGAATGTTTTTATCAGGGAACATTTAATTTTGTACCGTTGAAACACTAATTGGTTCATCATGGCGACACCAGCTCTACACATTCGTATTTTCTAGGGAGAAATCTAGGTGAACTGCGGCAAACAAACATGATATTTCTCTTTGTATAGATGACACTTTATGCCGTTGCCTAACGAAAAGACTTTGCTTTTCTCCAAAACCATATTTACTGTGATTTTCTCGGTCCATTGCATACGAATTCCACACCACTTTTTCCAGATATGACAGGATGATACCGGAAATATCCGGTTCTATTTTGGCTAACTCAATCCCAGATATTGCTACAGCCTCTGTGTTTGTGTTTTCTGGATATTATAGATGGACTTTAGTGTTTTGAATGTTTTTATCCAGGAACATTTAATTTTGTTCTGTGAAACAGTAATTGGTTCCACATGGGGACACCAGCTCCACACATTCGTATTTTCTAGGGAGAAAGCTAGAGGAACTGCAGCAAAGAAACATGATACTGCTGTTTGTATAGATGACATTTTATGCACTTGCTAACAAACAGACTTTGCTGTTCTCCAAACCCATTTTTACTGTGATTTTCTCGGTCCATTGCATACGAATTCCACACCACTTTATCCGGATATGACTGCATGTAACCGGAAATATCAGGTTTTGTTTTTGCTAACCCAATCCCAGATATTGCTACAGCCTCTATGTTACTTTTTCAGGATACTATCAAGGGACTTTATTGTTTTGAATGCTTTTTATCGGAAAACGTTTTATTTTGAGCTTGGATTCAGTAATTGGTTCCACATGGAGATACCAGCTCTACATATTCGTATTTTCTAGGTAGAAAGCTAGGGGAACTGTGGCAAACAAACATGATATTTCTGTTTGTCTAGATGACATTTTATGCACTTGCCTAACGAAAAGACTTTGCTTTTCCCCAAAACCATTTGTACTGTGATTTTTTCAGTCCATTGCATACGAATTCCAAACCACTTTGTCCGAATATTACAGGATGTAATCAGAAATATGCGGTTGTATTTTGGCTAACTCAATCCCAGATATTGCTACAGCCTCTTTGTTAGTGTTTTCTGGATACTATCGATGGACTTTATTGTTTTGTATGTTTTTATCAGGGAACATTTAATTTTGTACTGTTGAAACACTAATTGGTTCATCATGGGGACACCAGCTCTACACATTCGTATTTTCTAGGGAGAAAGCTAGAGGAACTGCGGCAAACGAACATGATATTTCTGTTTGTATAGATGACATTTTATGCACTTGCCCAGCGAAAAGACTTTGCCTTTCTCCAAAACCATTTTTACTGTGATTTTCTCGGTCCATTGCATACGAATTCCACACCACTTTATCCGGATATGACTGCATGTAGCCGGAAATATCAGGTTTTGTTTTTGCTAACCCAATCCCAGATATTGCTACAGCCTCTATGTTACTTTTTCAGGATACTATCAAGGGACTTTATTGTTTTGAATGCTTTTTATCGGAAAACGTTTTATTTTGAGCTTGGATTCAGTAATTGGTTCCACATGGAGATACCAGCTCTACATATTCATATTTTCTAGGTAGAAAGCTAGGGGAACTGTGGCAAACAAACATGATATTTCTGTTTGTCTAGATGACATTTTATGCACTTGCCTAACGAAAAGACTTTGCTTTTCCCCAAAACCATTTGTACTGTGATTTTTTCAGTCCATTGCATACGAATTCCAAACCACTTTGTCCGAATATTACAGGATGTAATCAGAAATATGCGGTTGTATTTTGGCTAACTCAATCCCAGATATTGCTACAGCCTCTTTGTTAGTGTTTTCTGGATACTATCGATGGACTTTATTGTTTTGTATGTTTTTATCAGGGAACATTTAATTTTGTACTGTTGAAACACTAATTGGTTCATCATGGGGACACCAGCTCTACACATTCGTATTTTCTAGGGAGAAAGCTAGAGGAACTGCGGCAAACGAACATGATATTTCTGTTTGTATAGATGACATTTTATGCACTTGCCCAGCGAAAAGACTTTGCCTTTCTCCAAAACCATTTTTACTGTGATTTTCTCGGTCCATTGCACACGAATTCCACACCAGTTTGTCCGGATATGACTCTTGAAAACAAAAATGTCCGATTGTGTTTTGGCTAACTCATTCGGAAATATTGTGAAATCCTCTGTGTTTGCTTTTTCTGGATATTTTCGATAGACTTTAGAGTTTTGAATGTTTTTATCAGGGAACATTTAATTTTGTACCGTTGAAACACTAATTGGTTCATCATGGCGACACCAGCTCTACACATTCGTATTTTCTAGGGAGAAATCTAGGTGAACTGCGGCAAACAAACATGATATTTCTCTTTGTATAGATGACACTTTATGCCGTTGCCTAACGAAAAGACTTTGCTTTTCTCCAAAACCATATTTACTGTGATTTTCTCGGTCCATTGCATACGAATTCCACACCACTTTTTCCAGATATGACAGGATGATACCGGAAATATCCGGTTCTATTTTGGCTAACTCAATCCCAGATATTGCTACAGCCTCTGTGTTTGTGTTTTCTGGATATTATAGATGGACTTTAGTGTTTTGAATATTTTTATCCGGGAACATTTAATTTTGTTCTGTGAAACAGTAATTGGTTCCACATGGGGACACCAGCTCCACACATTCGTATTTTCTAGGGAGAAAGCTAGAGGAACTGCAGCAAAGAAACATGATATTGCTGTTTGTATAGATGACATTTTATGCACTTGCTAACAAACAGACTTTGCTGTTCTCCAAACCCATTTTTACTGTGATTTTCTCGGTCCATTGCATACGAATTCCACACCACTTTATCCGGATATGACTGCATGTAACCGGAAATATCAGGTTTTGTTTTTGCTAACCCAATCCCAGATATTGCTACAGCCTCTATGTTACTTTTTCAGGATACTATCAAGGGACTTTATTGTTTTGAATGCTTTTTATCGGAAAACGTTTTATTTTGAGCTTGGATTCAGTAATTGGTTCCACATGGAGATACCAGCTCTACATATTCATATTTTCTAGGTAGAAAGCTAGGGGAACTGTGGCAAACAAACATGATATTTCTGTTTGTCTAGATGACATTTTATGCACTTGCCTAACGAAAAGACTTTGCTTTTCCCCAAAACCATTTGTACTGTGATTTTTTCAGTCCATTGCATACGAATTCCAAACCACTTTGACCGAATATTACAGGATGTAATCAGAAATATGCGGTTGTATTTTGGCTAACTCAATCCCAGATATTGCTACAGCCTCTTTGTTAGTGTTTTCTGGATACTATCGATGGACTTTATTGTTTTGTATGTTTTTATCAGGGAACATTTAATTTTGTACTGTTGAAACACTAATTGGTTCATCATGGGGACACCAGCTCTACACATTCGTATTTTCTAGGGAGAAAGCTAGAGGAACTGCGGCAAATGAACATGATATTTCTGTTTGTATAGATGACATTTTATGCACTTGCCCAGCGAAAAGACTTTGCCTTTCTCCAAACCCATTTTTACTGTGATTTTCTCGGTCCATTGCATACGAATTCCACACCACTTTATCCGGATATGACTGCATGTAACCGGAAATATCAGGTTTTGTTTTTGCTAACCCAATCCCAGATATTGCTACAGCCTCTATGTTACTTTTTCAGGATACTATCAAGGGACTTTATTGTTTTGAATGCTTTTTATCGGAAAACGTTTTATTTTGAGCTTGGATTCAGTAATTGGTTCCACATGGAGATACCAGCTCTACATATTCGTATTTTCTAGGTAGAAAGCTAGGGGAACTGTGGCAAACAAACATGATATTTCTGTTTGTCTAGATGACATTTTATGCACTTGCCTAACGAAAAGACTTTGCTTTTCCCCAAAACCATTTGTACTGTGATTTTTTCAGTCCATTGCATACGAATTCCAAACCACTTTGTCCGAATATTACAGGATGTAATCAGAAATATGCGGTTGTATTTTGGCTAACTCAATCCCAGATATTGCTACAGCCTCTTTGTTAGTGTTTTCTGGATACTATCGATGGACTTTATTGTTTTGTATGTTTTTATCAGGGAACATTTAATTTTGTACTGTTGAAACACTAATTGGTTCATCATGGGGACACCAGCTCTACACATTCGTATTTTCTAGGGAGAAAGCTAGAGGAACTGCGGCAAACAAACATCATATTTCTGTTTGTATAGATGACATTTTATGCACTTGCCCAGCGAAAAGACTTTGCCTTTCTCCAAAACCATTTTTACTGTGATTTTCTCGGTCCATTGCACACGAATTCCACACCAGTTTGTCCGGATATGACTCTTGAAAACAAAAATGTCCGATTGTGTTTTGGCTAACTCATTCAGAAATATTGTGAAATCCTCTGTGTTTGCTTTTTCTGGATATTATCGATAGACTTTAGAGTTTTGAATGTTTTTATCAGGGAACATTTAATTTTGTACCGTTGAAACACTAATTGGTTCATCATGGCGACACCAGCTCTACACATTCGTATTTTCTAGGGAGAAATCTAGGTGAACTGCGGCAAACAAACATGATATTTCTCTTTGTATAGATGAAACTTTATGCAGTTGCCTAACGAAAAGACTTTGCTTTTCTCAAAAACCATTTGTACTTTGATTTTCTCGGTCCATTGCATACGAATTCCACAATACTTTGTCCGGATATGACAGGATGTAACCAGAAATATCCGGTTGTGTTTTGGCTAACTCAATCCCAGATATTGCTACAGCCTCTTTGTTGGTGTTTTCTGGATACTATCGATGTTCTTTATTGTTTTGAATGTTTTTTATCGCATAACATTTTATTTGGTGCTGCAAAACACTAATAGTTTCCACATGGAGACACCAGCTCTACACATTCGTATTTTCTAGGGAGAAAGCTAGTGGAACTGCGGCAAGGAATCATGATATTTCTGTTTCTATAGATGACATTTTATGCACTTGCCTAACGAAAAGACTTTGCTTTTCTCCAAAACCATTTTTACTGTGATTTTTTCAGTCCTTTGCATACAAATTCCACACAAGTTTGTCCGGATATGACTGGATGAAACCGGAAACATTCGGTTTTGCTTTGACTAACTCAATTCCAAATATTGTTGCAGCCTCTGTGTTAGTGTATTCCTGATATTATCCACGGACTTTATTGTTTTGAATGTTTTATATCAGGGAACATTTAATTTTGTGCTTGAAAACACTAATTGTTTCACATGGTGACACCAGCTCTACATATTTGTATTTTCTAGGGAGAAATCTAGAGGTACTGCCGCAAACAAACATGATATTTCTTTTTCTATAGATGGCATTTTATGCACTTGCCCAAGGAAAAGACTTTGCTTTTCTCCAAAACCATTTTTACTGTAGTTATTGCGGTCCATTGCATACAGATTCCACACAATTTTGTCCGGATATGACTGGATGAAACCGGAAACATCCGCTTTTGTTTTGGCTAACGCAATCCAAGATATTGCTTCAGCATCTTTGTTTGTGTATTCCTGATATTATACACGGACTTTATTGTTATGAATGTTTTTTTTTAGGGAACATTTAATTTTGTGCTTCGAAACACAAATTGGTTCCACATGGAGACACCAGCTCTACACATTCGTATTTTCTAGGGAGAAAGCTAGAGGAACTGCGGCAAACAAACATGATATTTCTGTTTGTATAGATGACATTTTCTGCACTTGCCTAACGAAAAGACTTTGCTTTTCTCCAAAACCATTTGTACTGTGATTTTCTCATTCCATTGCATACGAATTCCAAACGACTTTTTCCGGATATGACTGGATAAAACCGGAAATATCTGGTTTTGTTTTGGCTAACTCAATCCCAGATATTGCTACTGATTCTGTGTTTGTGTATTCCTGATTTTATCCACAGACTATATTTCTTGAATGTTTTTTTTTCAAGGAACATTTAATTTTGTAATTGGATACACTAACTGGTTCCACATGGAGACACCTGCTCTACACATTCGTATTTTCTAGGAAGAAAGCTAGAATTCCTGGGGCAAACAAACATGATATTTCTGTTTCTAGAGATGACATTTTATGTGCTTGCCTAACGAAAATACGTTGATTTTCTCCAAAACCATTTGTACTGTGATTCTTGGTCCATTGAATACGAATTCCACACCAGTTTGTCTGGATATGACCGGATGTATCCAGAAATATCCGATTTTGTTTTGGCTAACTCAATCCCAGATATTGCTACAGCCTCTGTTTTGTGTATTCCTGATATTATCTACAGACTTTATTGTTTTGAATGTTTTTATCATGGAACATTTAATTTTGTACCGTAGAAACACTAATTGGTTCCACATGGAGACACCATCTCTACACATTCCCATTTTCTAGGGAGAAAGCTAGAGCAACTGCGACAAACAAACATGATATTTCTGTTTGTATACATGACATTTTATGCACTTGCCTAACGTATAGACTTTGCTTTTCTCCAAAACCATTTTTCTTATGCTTTTCTGGGTCTACTGCATATGAATTCCAAACCACTTTTTCCGGATATGACTGGATGAAACCAGAAATATTCGGTTGTGATTTGGCTAACTCAATCCAAAATATTGCTACAGCCTCTGTGTTTGTGTTTTCTGGATATTATCGAGGGACTTTATTGTTTTGAATGTTTTTATCAGGGAAAATTTCATGTTGTACCGCAGAAACACTAATTGGTTCCACATGGATACACCAGCTCTGCACATTCGTATTTTCTAGGGAGAAAGCTAGAGGAACTGCGACAAACAAACATGATATTTCTATTTCTATAGATGACATTTTATGCACTTGCCTAACGAAAACACTTTGCTTTTTTCCATAACCATTTTACTATGATTTTCTCGGTCCATTGCATACAAATTGCACACCACTTTGTCCAGACATGACTGGATGTAACCAGAAATATCTGGTTGTGTTTTCGCTAACTCAATCCGAAATATTGTGAAAACCTCTGTGTTTGTGTTTTCTGGATATTATCGATGGACTAATTTTTGTGAATGTTTTTATCAGGGAACTTTTAATTTTTTTCTTGGAAACACTAATTGTTTCCACATGGAGACACCAGCTCTACACATTCGTATTTTCTAGGGAGAAAGCTAGAAGAACTGGGGCAAAGGAACATGATATTTCTGTTTGTCTAGATGACATTTTATGCACTTGCCTAACGAAAAACTTTGCTTTTCTCCAAAACCATTTTTACTGTGAGTTTCTTGGTCCATTGCATACGAATTCCGAAAAACTTTGTGTGGATATGACTGGATGAAACCAGAAATATCCAGTTGTGTTTTGATTCACTCAATCCCAGATATTGCTACAGACTCTGTGTTTGTATTTTGCTGATATTATCCACAGACTTTATTGTTTTAAGGTTTGTGTTCAGGGAACATTTAATTTTGTTCTTGAAAACCCTAATTGGTTACACATGGAGACACAAGCTCTACACATTCATATTTTCTAGGGAGAAAACTAGAGGAACTGTGGCAAACAAACATGATATTTCCGTTTGTATAGATGACATTTTATGTGCTTGCCTAACGAAAATACGTTGCTTTTCTCCAAAACCATTTTTACTGTGATTTTTTCAGTCCATTGCATACGAATTCCACACCAGTTTGTCCGGATATGACTGGATGAAACCGGCAAAATCCGTGTTTTTTTTTTTTTTTTGGCTAACTCAATCCCAGATATTTTTACCGCTTCTGTGTTTGTATTTTCTGCATATTATCGAGGGACTTTATTTTTTTGAATGTTTTCATCAGGAATCATTTAATTTTGTACCGTTGAAACACTAATTGGTTCATCATGGGGACACCAGCCCTACACATTCGTATTTTCTAGGGAGAAAGCTAGAGGAACAGCGACAAAAAAACATGATATTTCTATTTCTATAGATGACATTTTATGCACTTGCCTAACGAAAAGACTTTGCTTTTCTCCAAAACCATTTTTACTGTGATTTTCTTGGTCCATTGCATACAAATTGCACACCACTTTGTCCAGACATGACTGGATGTAACCAGAAATATCTGGTTGTGTTTTCGCTAACTCAATCCGAAATATTGTGAAAACCTCTGTGTTTGTGTTTTCTGGATATAATCGATGGACTAATTTTTGTGAATGTTTTTATCAGGGAATTTTAATTTTGTTCTTGGAAACACTAATTGTTTCCACATGGAGACACCAGCTCTACACATTCGTATTTTCTAGGGAGAAAGCTAGAAGAACTGGGGCAAAGGAACATGATATTTCTGTTTGTCTAGATGACATTTTATGCACTTGCCTAACGAAAAACTTTGCTTTTCTCCAAAACCATTTTTACTGTGAGTTTCTTGGTCCATTGCATACGAATTCCGAAAAAGTTTGTGTGGATATGACTGGATGAAACCAGAAATATCCAGTTGTGTTTTGATTCACTCAATCCCAGATATTGCTACAGACTCTGTGTTTGTATTTTGCTGATATTATCCACAGACTTTATTGTTTTGAATGTTTGTGTTCAGGGAACATTTAATTTTGTTCTTGAAAACCCTAATTGGTTACACATGGAGACACAAGCTCTACACATTCATATTTTCTAGGGAGAAAACTAGAGGAACTGTGGCAAACAAACATGATATTTCCGTTTGTATAGATGACATTTTATGTCCTTGCCTAACGAAAATACGTTGCTTTTCTCCAAAACCATTTTTACTGTGATTTTCTCAGTCCATTGCATCCGAATTCCACACCAGTTTGTCCGGATATGATTGGATGAAACCGGCAAAATCCGTGGTTTTTTTTGGCTAACTCAATCCCAGATATTTTTACCGCTTCTGTGTTTGTATTTTCTGCATATTATCGAGGCACTTTATTTTTTTGAATGTTTTCATCAGGGAACATTTAATTTTGTACCGTTGAAACACTAATTGGTTCATCATGGGGACACCAGCCCTACACATTCGTATTTTCTAGGGAGAAAGCTAGAGGAACTTCCGCAAATAAACATGATATTTCTGTTTGTGTAAATGACATTTTATGCACTTGCCTAAGGAAAAGACTTTGCTATACTCCAAAACCATTTTTACTGTGATTTTCTCGGTCCATTACATACAAATTCCACACCAAGTTGTCCGGATATGACTGGATTAAACCGGAAATATCTGGTTTTATTTTGGCTAACTCAATCCCAGATATAGCTACAGCCTCTGTGTTTCTGTATTCCTAATATTATCAACGGACTTTATTGTTTTGAATGTTTTTTTATCAGGGAACATTTAATTTTGATCTTGGAAACACTACTTGGTTCCACATGGAGACACCAGCTCTACACATTCGTATTTTCTAGGGAGAAATGTAGAGGAACTGCGGCAAACAAATATGATATTTCTCTTTTAGTAGATGAAGTTTTATGAACTTACCTAACAAAAAGACTTTGCTTTTCTCCAAAACCATTTGTACTGTGATTTTCTCGGTCCATTGCATACGAATTCCACACCACTTTGTCCGGATATGACTGGATGAAAACAGAAATATCCGGATTTGTTTTGGCTAACTCAACCCGAAATATTGTGAAAGCCTCTGTGTTTGCGTTTTCTTGATATTATCGATGGACTTTATTGTTTTTTGAATGTTTTTTTATCAGTGAACATTTAAATTTGTGCTTGACTACAGTAATTGCTTCCACATGGAGACACCAGTTCTACACATTCGTATTTTCTAAGGAAAAGCTAGTGGAACTGCGGCAAACAAACATGATATTTCTGTTTGTATAGATGACATTTTATGCACTTGCCTAACGAAAAGACTTTGCTTTTCTCCAAAACCATTTTTACTGTGAATATCTCGGTGCATTGCATACGAATTCTACAGCAGTTTACCGGATATGACTGGATGAAACCAGAAATATCCGGTTGTGTTTTGGCTAACTCAATCCGAAATATTGTGAAAGCCTCCAGGTTTCTGTTTTCTGGATATTATCAACGGACTTTTTTTGAATTTTTTTTTTATCAGGGAACATTTTATTTTGAGCTTGGATACAGTAATTGTTTCCACAATGAGACACCAACTGAACATATTCGTATTTTATAGAGAGAAAGCTAGAGGAACTGTGGAAACAAACATGATATTTCTGTTTGTATACATGACATTTTATGCACTTGCCTAATGAAAAGACTTTGCTTTTCTCCAAAAACATTTTTACTGTGAATATCTCGGTCCATTGCATATGAATTCCACACTAGTTTGTCCGGATATGACTGGATGAAACCGGAAATATCTGTTTTTTTTTTTTTTTTTGGCTAACTCAATCCCAAATATTGCACCAGCCTCTGTTTTTGTTTTTTTTCTGGATATTACCAAAGGACTTTATTGTTTTGAATATATCATTGGGGAATATTTTCTTTTGAGCTTGGATACAGTAATTGGTTCCACATGGAGACAAACTGAACATAATCGTATTTTCTAGGGAGAAAGCTAGAGGAACTGTGGCAAACAAACATGTTATTTCCGTTTGTATAGATGAGATTTTATGCACTTGCCTAACGAAAAGACTTTGCTTTTCTCCAAAACCATTTGTACTGTGATTTTTTTGGTCAATTGCATACGAATTCCAGACCAGTTTGTCCGGATATTACTGGAGAAAACAGAAATATCCGGTTGTGGTTTGGCTAACCCAATCCAAAATATTGTGAAAGCCTCTGTGTTTGTGTTTTCTGGATATTATCGATGGACTTTATTGTTTTTAATCTTTTTTATCAGAGTATATTTAATTTTGTGCCGCTGAAACACTAATTGGTTCATCATGGGGACACCAGCTGTACACATTCCTTTTTTCTAGGGAGACTGCTAGAGGAACTGCGGCAAACAAACATGATATTTCTG